>NC_073224.2:101827500-102452500 GCF_029281585.2 Gorilla gorilla gorilla
TAAGAGCAGGGCATACATTATCCTATTGAGCCATATCCCCAACACCTAGCACAGTGCTGATGAAAATAGGTACTCAATCAACATTTATTGGAAGAATAATGAATTAACAGAAGCTATCTTCTGCCCTCTCTGGGATTTGCAGGAAGCACTCAACAGCCCCTGCATTACTGAGATCTGGGGTGCCACCAATGGCTTTGGGCATAATGCCCCTCCTCCATAAGGTCCCTACCTGATTCAGCGAGTTTGTATACAGCCTCACTGGCCTGCTCCACAGCGTTGGGCATGTAGGAGACCAGCGATCCCTGGGGCAAACGGGCAGTCAGGTAGGCCAGGCATTCCTCCAGGGGTCCTTCTTCCTCTGAGTCTAGAGTCAGCTTCACCTGATAGTAGTTGCTGCCCCAGTCAGGGTAGGAACCCAGGCCAAGCCTACGTCCAAAGTGGGCCTGGGCCTCAGCCAGAATGGGGGCGATGGAGGCTTCATCAGCAGCCACATATAGCTCCTTTGAGTGGAACTGAACAGCTGGGTTTTGGAATAGTCCCTTCATCCCCTCCAGCACCCGCCGCAGCAGCTCTGGAATGCCTGGGAAGAGGTAGACGTTTCGGACAGAGACCAGAGGGAATCTGAAGGGTTGACCAGTGCAAGGATCTGTGCCATAATGCAGGTGGGCAGAGGAGGGCACCAATGATAGCTTCTCCCAGCCTTCCCCTCCTAGGGCTTTGGTGGCTGCTTCCAACTTGGGGTGTGGCTTCAGCTCATCTCCAAAGGCCTGTGCCACTGCCTCAAAGGTCACATCATCATGAGTGGGGCCGATGCCCCCTGCTGTGAGGACATGGGTGAAGCGGTTGGAGAAAGAAGTGACCTCAGCTGCAATGGTGGCTACCTCATCAGGTACAACTGAGACTCGGCAAACCTGGACCCCTAGGGAGCGCAGTGTCCGGCACAGAAAGAAGGTGTTGGTGTCCTGAGTGTGTCCCTGGGGGTTGAAGGGGAAGATGAGGCCATCAGTACTGTAGGGATGAAGGGGAGGGGTTGAAGATGATGGCTGCATCCACCTGATGATGCAGTGCTCTGCTCTTTGAAGGACACCACCTCAGGCTGCTGAGGGGCCTGGACTGGACACAAGAGTGGGAAAATCCATTTGTTTGGTTTTAAAGCTGGGTCTCTGTCACCCAGGCTGGAGTACAGTGGCTCAGTCACAGCTCACTGCAGCCTCAACCTCCTGGCTTCAAGGGCCACCTCAGCCTTCCGAGTAGCTGGGACTACAGGTGCGTGCCACCACACTCAGCTCATTTTAAATTTTTTTTGTAGAAATGGGGTCTTGCCATGTTGCCCAGGCTGGTGTCGAATTCCTGGTCTCAAGTGATCCTCCTGCCTCAGCCTCCCAAAGTGCTGGAATTATAGGTGTGAGCCACCACGCCTGGCCTGCTTTCTTCTTTCTGTCCCCACTGCCACCAAGCAGGTCCTTAGCACCTTTCACCTGGACAATGGCGACAGCTTCCTGGCCAGGCTCCCAGCCTCCAGCCACAGTGCTCTGCTGTCTCCGGAGTAACCGTTTTAATGTGTCACTGTGATTGCATCACTCTTGGAGTCAAAAGCCATTTGTTGTTTCCAACTGTATACAGAAGAAAGTTCAAATTCCTTTGCAGAGTATTTGGGGCTGTCTGTGGCGTATACCCTATCTTCTTTTCCAGCCCCATCTCCCTCTAATTGTCTACAAATGGTTTAGTGGTTAAGGGTCTGTGTTCTGATGGCCGGGCATGGTGGCTCATGCCTGTAATTCCAGCCCTTTGGGAGGCGGAGCGGGGTGGCTCGCTTGAGCTCAGAAGTTCGAGACCAACCGGCACAATATGGTAAAACCCCATCTCTACAAAAAAATAGAAAAATTAGCGGGGCATGGTGGCGCATGCCTGTAGTCCCAGCTACTTGGGAGGCTGAAGTGGGTGGACTGCTTGAGCCCGGGAGGCAGAGACTGCAGTGAGCCGAGATCATGCCACCGTACTCCAGCCTGGGTGACAGGGACCCTGTCACCAAAGGAAAAAAAAAAGGGTCTGTGTTTTGGAGTAAGGGAGCATCAGGCATTAGGCTGGAATCCCATCTCTACAACTTCCTAGGTATGTAACCCTGGGCAGGTTTCTCAACCTCTCTGACCCCCAGTTTCATCAATTGGGATTTTTTGCCGACCAGGTGTGGTGGCTCACGCCTGTAATCCCAGCATTTTTGGAGGCTGAGGTGGGAGGATTGCTTGAGCCTAGGAGTTTGAGACCAGCCTGGGCAACATGGTGAAACCCTGTCTCTACAAAAAAATACAAAAAATTAGCTCTAGCCTAGGCGACAGTGAGACTTTGTCTCAAAAAAAAAAGGGGGGGAGGGGGAGCTGGGCAAGGTGGCTCATGCCTGTAATCCCATCACTTTGGGAGGCTGAGGTGGGAGAATTGCTTGAGGCTGGCCTGTTTAACATAGCGAGAACCCCGTTTATAAAACAAATGCACACAGAAAAATAAAATTTTAAAGAAGAAAAAAGTGCCAACTTCGTGGGATTTTTGTGTGGGGTTGTTGTGAAGATTAGTAAAATCACATATATGTGATGTATAGCACACTACCAGACTCTAGTAGGCACTTAAAATATAGGGGTCACCAGCCTGGCCAAAATGGTGAAACTCTGTCTCTACTAAAAATACAAAAAATTAGCCGGTCCTGGTGGCGGGCGCCTGTAGTCCCAGCTACTCGGGAGGCTGAGGCAGGAGAATGGCGTGAACCCGGGAGGCGGAGCTTGCAGTGAGCCGAGACCACGCCACTGCACTCCAGCCTGGGCGACAGAGCGAGACTCCGTCTCAAAACAAACAAAAACCCCACAAAAATTAGCCAGGCGTGGTGGCAGGTGCCTGTAATCTCAGCTACTCGGGAGACTGAGGTGAGAGAATTGCCTGAACCTAGGAGGCAGAGGTTGCAGTGAGCTGAGATTGCGCCATTTGCGCTCCAGCCTGAGCAACAGGAGCGAAACTCCGTCACACACACACACACACACACACACACACACACAGCTCCAGCCTGAGCAACAGGAGCGAAACTCCGTCACACACACACACACACACACACACACACACACACACACACAGCCGGGCGCAGTGGCTCACGCCTGTAATCCCAGCACTTTGGGAGGCTGAGGCGGGTGGATCACCTGAGGTCAGGAGTTCGAGACCAGCCTGACCAACATGGAGAAACCCCGTCTCTACTAAAAATACAAAAATTAACCGGGCATGGTGGCCCATGCTTGTAATCCCAGCTACTCGGGAGGCTGAGGCAGGAGACTCGCTTGAACCCAGGAGGCGGAGGTTACAGTGAGCCAAGATCGAGCCATTGCACTCCAGCCTGGGCAACAAAAGTGAAACTCTGTCTCAAAAAAAAAAAAAAAAAAAAAAAATTTGGGGTCAGGGCCAGGTGAGGTGGCTCACGCCTGTAATCCCAACATTTTGGGAGGCTGAAGTGGGTGGATCACTTGAGGTCAGGAGTTCGAGACCAGCCTGGCCAACATGGCGAAACCCCATCCGTCCCTACTAAAAATACAAAAATTAGCCAGGTGTGGTGGCATATGCCTGTAGTCCCAGCCACTTGGGAGGCTGAGACAGGAGAATTGCTTGAACCTGGGAGGTGGAGGTTGCAGTGAGCCAAAATTGATCACGCCACTGCACTCCAACCTGGGCAACAGAACAAGACTCTGTCTAAAAAAAAAAAAAGGGGGTCTATTAAGGCTGAGTGCAGTGGCTCATGCCTGTAATCCCAACTACTCGGGTGGCTGAGGCATGAGAACTGCTTGAACGTGAGAGGTGGAGGTGCAGTCAGCTGAGATCCCACCAATGCACTCCAGCCTGGGCAACAGAGTGAGACTATCTAAAAAACAAAAAAAAAAAAACAAAAAAACCCACAAATTTACAAAGAATATTAAAAAAGATTATTATTAAAACTTGACATTTGGCCAAGCTCAGTGGTTCATGCCTATAATCCCAGCAAGGTGTGGGAGGATTGCTTGAGCCCAGGAGTTTGAGACCAGCCTGGGCAACATAGTGAGACCCTGTTTCTGCAAAAAAAAAAAAAAAAAAAAAAAAAAAGACAAAAAATTAGCCAGGTGTGGCGGCTAACACCTGTAGTCACAGCAACTCCAGATGCTGAGGCAGGAGGACTGCTTGAGCCTGGAAGATGGAGGCTTCAGTGAGCTGTGACTGTGCCACTGCACTCCAGCCTAGGTGACAGAGCAAAATCCTGTCTCAAAAACAAAAAAACCTGTGTCATCTGTTATGTCCTCCAGTAAGGCTTTCCTGATCATTCAGAGGGGATTCATCCCTTCTAGTACCTTCCTTGTAGCTCACTTATCCACTACGCTGAGTACCTTGAGTCATTTCCAAAAAGGCTGGGTAAAACTCTTTTTTTTTTTTTTTTGAGACGGAGTTTCGCTCTTGTTGCCCAGGCTGGAGTGCAATGGCACGATCTCAGCTCACTGCAACCTCCGCCTCCCACGTTCAAGCAATTCTGCCTCAGCCTCCCAAGTAGCGGGGATTACAGGCATGCACCACCACGCCTGGCTAATTTTGTATTTTTAGTAGAGATGGGGTGTCTCCATGTTGAGGCTGGTCTCGAACTCCTGAACTCGTGATCCGCCCGCCTCGGCCTCCCAAAGTGCTGGGATTACATGCGTGAGCCACCGCGCCCGGCCAAAACTCTTAAATATACAATACATACACCTGTACCTCCTCTACTCGAGGGGCTTCCTGTCGTTGTGTAGCTCCTCTGCCCTCTACCATACTGCTTGGTAAATTGCAATGACCTTTTTATTTTTCTTTTTTTCAATCAGCTCTCTCAGGTTGAAAAATTGTAGGGACTTTGCTACAAGTTTTTCAGTAGAGTAATTGAAAGAATGAGGGTTAATTTTCCTCCAATATGCTGGATTCACTCCAGGATCCTACTGCAGCAAAGAGGCTCCCACCCTGTTTCACCTCCCTCCATGGAGGGATGTGCAGCAGGCCCTTAAGGACAGGAGAACGCCGCGCCCTCCCCCCTTCTCTGTCCCAGACACACCTTAAGGATCTCATCTCCAACAATGATGATGCCAGCCGTCACGCTGCGCCCCGGAGAAAGTTCAGAGGCCCTAGATGTCATAGTCCTGCCTTCTCTGCCCCTCTGCAAGGCCCTCCAGTAGCCACCCAGACCCCCAAATAGGGGTCGCAAGCACGGAGGGCCTGCCAGGTCTACAGGGCACTGGGGGCCATAGCCTGGGAACAGGGGGTCCTGGGTCGAGGGAACCTGGAGAAGCCAGAAAAGACAATGGGGGAGAGCAGGCGTGCGCGTTCTTCCTTAGAGGAAGACCCTAGTCTTCTCTAACCAGATCCTTGACAAGCGACTTCTTTGTTCCTGCCTCTGTAATAAACGTGTTCCCAAATCCCAACCCATGTCCTTTTAAATGTCTTCTAAGCTTAGCTCTAGTCTTAAAAACTTCTCTCTTGAGAACCTACCACTTTAAGTATCTTCCGTTTGCTGAGCTGGTCTCCTCAAGTGTCTGCTCTACCTTGGGCATCCGTACCCCTTTAAATGTCTACCTTATCCTGGGCCTTGGCCCTTTTCAATGCATTCGCTCTCCACCCCGGACCAAAATCCCGTCTCTTTCTACTTCAGGCTTCTGCACCCTTTCTAGCCCAGAATCCCTTCTTCCAACCAAGCTTCAGATTACTGAGCCCTCTTAGACTCTCACCTGCCTGTTCTGCCCCTTCACCTGGTCTTTCCCTTGTTCCTTTCCTCATGTCCCGGGGCAGCCTCCGTACTTAAAGTCCCGCCTTGCACCTAGCTGACATTGAATGGTGATTTTGGCTGTCGCTTAGACTCTTCCAGGGTCCCATTGGTACATTCAACTGTCGCTCTCAGGCTTTAGCCAGTGGGTGGGAGCAGGGCCGGATTGTTATAGGCGACAACCACGTGGTCACTTCTCGCCCGGAAATACGGGGGCCGGACCTTAGCCCACGGTCGGGGGCGGGACCTCGGGAGTTTAGGGCGGGAAAGGAGCCGTAGTTAAAGGTGCTGTAAGGCCCTCGGGGAGTTTCTGGTGCTGGATTCAAATAATTGTTATGCATGTGTTGCTTTGTTTTGTTTTGTTTAATGGGTCAGTTAGCCATGGTTTAAGCTGTTTTCATTCACCGTGACTCTAACACTAGGCTAAGGGCTTTTACTGGAGTGAGAAAGGATCTTATTTATAGCAGAAGGAAGTTGGAGGGACACCGAGAAAGATTATCACCACTGTCTGTCGGATATGAAGACCCTGGAGTAGGTGAGCTTTTGATGTGTGGAACCTTAATTTATCTCTAGTATAATAGACAAAACGAATTACTTAAATCTCTTTGACAAGAAAGAGTCCAAAAACCCTCTCTTCCTCCACCTTGCTCCAGATGGTGCTTAGTTCAAATGACCTTTCCCAGTAATTGGTCTTGTAGGTGCAAATGAGGGAGCGAATAGGGAGTGCCTTCCATGTTTACTCTGGACCCTCACATCATCCGAGCTTACCCCCATTTCAGTTGCCTTTGTTCTAAAAGTACATCTTAAACTTTTTTCCAACAATAATCTGGGGATCTTTTCATATGCAGATTGATTCAGTAGGTTTGGGTGGGGCCTGAGATCTGCATTTAGCTAGTTCCCATGTGATGGTGATCCCACTGCTCTGTGGTAAGGGCTCGAATTCATTCTTTGTTTTTTTGAGACGGAGTCTCCCTCTGTCACCCAGGCTGGAGTGCAGTGGCGCGATCTCGGCTCACTGCAAGCTCCGCCTGCCGGGTTCATGCCATTCTCCTGCCTCAGCCTCCCGAGTAGCTGGGACTACAGGCGCCCGCCACCACGCCCGGCTTTTTTTTTTTTTTTTTTTTTTTAAGTAGAGACGGGGTTTCACTGTGTTAGCCAGCTTGGTCTCGATCTCCTGACCTCGTGATCCGCCCGCCTCGGCCTCCCAAAGTGCTGTGATTACAGGCGTGAGCCACCGCGCCGGGCCGAATTCATTCTTTGTAGGACTGGTAAACCACACCTCGCCAAATTTTACTCTTCAAAACCCTTGGTCGGGCCAGCACTTTGAGAGTCTGAGGAGGGAGGATTGCTTGAGTTCTCTCAATTAAAAAAAAGAAAAAAAGGCCGGGCGCGGTGGCTCACGCCTGTAATCCCAGCACTTTGGGACACGGGGGGCGGGCGGATCACCTGAGGTCAGGAGCTGGAGACCAGCCTGATCAACATGGAGAAACCCCGTCTCTACTAAAAACACAAAAAATTAGCCGGGCGTGGTGGCGGGAGCCTGTAGTCCCAGCTACTCAGGAGGCTGAGGCAGGAGAATGGCGTGAACCCGGGAGGCGCAGCTTGCAGTGAGCCGAGATTGTGTCACTGCACTCCAGCCTGGGCGACAGAACGAGACTCCATCAAAAAGAAAAAAAAAACCCTGTAAGATACACATCATGCTCATTTTACAGATGAGGAACAGGCTCAGAAAGGTGAAGGGATGCCACACAACCACAAAACACAGTGAATGGTAGACTCAGGTGATCAGGTGTCTAGACCATTCTTTTAAGTAATAAGCCCCCCCCTTTTTTTTTTTTTTGAACCAGGGTCTCTCTGTTGCCCAGGCTCGAGTGCAGTGGCGCAAGCACCGTTCACTGCAGCCTCGACCTCCTGGGCTCAAGTGATCCTCCCATCTCAGACTCCAGAGTAACTGGGACCACAGGGGCGCCCCACCATGCCTGGCTAATTTTTGTATTTTTAGTACAGACGGAGTTTGGTCATGTTGCGCAGGCTGGTCTTGAACTCCTGGGCTCAAGTGATTCCCTGCCTTGGCCTCCCAAAGTATTGGGATTACAGGTGTGAGCCCCCGTACTTGGCCCTCATTTCTTTCGATTATAAAAAGTCAGCTCTTTGAAAAAAAAAAAAAAAAGGGCAAAACAAGAATTCCACTTGCCTAGTAAACCACGTTCCAATATCTTTATTAGCAATACAGGTGATATTTGATCCCCTCCCAAAACAGAATACCAAGACTATTCCAGTATTTTCCCAGTGGATTCTCAAGCTTAAGTGTACATCAGAATCAGTTGGAGAGCTTGTTAAAACATTGCTGTGCCCAATCCTGAGTTTAGGATTCAGTAGGTCTAGGTTGGAGCCCAGTAATTTGCATTTCTGAGTTTTCCCGATGTTGATGCCTGATATTTTAGGAATAAGTGGATGGAAGACAGGAAAAATGGGGGAGATTAATATCCTTACTTAGTACTAGTATTTTTTTTTTTTTTTGAGACGGAGTCTGGCTCTGTCGCCCAGGCTGGAGTGCAGTGGTGCAATCTCGGCTCACTGCAAGCTCCGTCTCCCGAGTTCACGCCATTCTCCTGCCTCAGCCTCCCGAGTAGCTGGGACTACAGGCGCCCACCACCTCGCCCAGCTAATTTTTTTGTATTTTTAGTAGAGACGGGGTTTCACCGTGTTAGCCAGGATGGTCTCGATCTCCTGACCTCATGATCCGCCAGCCTCGGTCTCCCAAAGTGCTGTGATTACAGGCGTGAGCCACGACGCCCGGCCACTTAGTACTACTGTTTTGTTAGACTAGAGGGGAAGTTATTATTCTGTGGAATGTTTTTTTTTTAATTGAGACACAGCCTCTGTCGCCCAGGCTGAGTGCAGTGGTGTGATCTTGGCTCACTTTCACCTCTGCCTCTCGGGTTCAAGCGATCCTCTCACCTCAGCCTCCTGAGTAGCAGGGATTACAGGCACACACCACGCCTGGCTAATTTATTTTTATTTTTTTGAGACAGAGTTTCACTCTTGTTGCCCAGGCTGAAGTGCAATGGCGTGATCTCAGCTCACTGCAACCTCTGCCTCCCAGGTTCAAGTGATTCTCCTGCCTCAGCCTCCGGAGTAGCTGGGATTACAAGCATGTGCCACCACGCCCGGCTAATTTTGTTTTAGTAGAGATGGGGTTTCACCATGTTGGCCAGGCTGGTTTCAAACTTCTGACCTCAGGTGATCCACCCACCTCAGCCTCCCAAAGTGCTGGGATTACAGGCATGAGCCACTGCACCCAGCCTAATTTTTGTATTTTTAATAGAGACGGGAGTTTCACCATGTTGGCCAGGCTGGTCTCGAACTCCTGACCTCAAGTGATCTGCCCTCCTTAGCCTCCCAAAATGCTGGGATTACAGGTGTGAGCCACCACGCGTGGCCTGGAATGTTTTCTTAAACAGCTACATTTTGCACCTGTTTTCTCAAAGCTTAGTTCTTTACCTACCTGCATAAGATGCCTGAAATCTTTACCCCCAGTCCACACTCCAGACCAATTAAGAATCCTTAAGAATGACTCAGGCAGGCATCAGTACTTGTAAAGCTCCCCAGGTGATTCCAACGCCCAACCCAAGTTAAGAACAGCTGAAAACCTTCCCCAACCAAGGGGCACAGTGAATAGGTCATAGATGTGCTTATTATTCCTATTAGGAATTGGGACACACAAGCAGCCCCTGACTGACAGCATCCTTTTATCCATGTGTGCCATTCAAATATTGGGACTATGTTAAAGGCAGCACCCCGACTGTAGGAAGCAGTTCATTTGTTTGGATGAGATGAAGTTGTCCCTATATAACCTCTACCTCAGGCTAGTAGTTAGAGTGAAATATATTTTAGTAGATGTTTGACAGCAAGTCTGCTTAAAGTAGATTAAAAACCAGTTATCTCAATGTTAAACTTCATTATCAGCAAAGAGCTGAGCTTCATTATCAAACTGAAGGGCATATAATTAGAACCATGATATTGATGATGCTCACCCTGAGTGAGAGGGAAAAAACCCTTACAATTACAGCATTAGATTATAAAAACTTCCTCTTTAATCAAGGCTTTTAACATGAACAGATTTCTTGAATAAAATGGAAAGTTTCCAGTACACTGAAACATAAATCTGCAAGTCACCATACATACAACACCCGGCAGGAAAAAACAAAAACATCAAGTTTACATGATCCCTGTAACAGCCATGGTCTCAAACTCAGATGCTTCCTCCATCTGCCAGGTGTGTTCTGGATACAGAGCACATCGTGGCTTCTGGGGTCACACTCAGCTGAGGCTGTGGGTCCACAGAGCACTCATCTGGCTGGGCTATGGTGGTGGTGGCTCTACTCAAGAAGCAAAGCAGTTACCAGCACATTCAAACAGTGTATTGAACATCTTTTAAATATCAAAGTGAGAAACAAGAAGGCAACATAATAATGTTATCAGAAAGATGTTAGGAAGTAAGGACAGCTGTGTAAAGCTTGAGGCTGAAAAGTAGCTTGCCAGCTTCATTTCTTTGGTTTCTTGGGTAGTGGGCGCCGGAACAGCAAGATGTGAGGTTCTGAAAGAGTGAGGGAAATCTAAGAGACAAGCTCACACCATTCTATGTACAACCTATAGTGTATTCCACTACCACCTCCCCAGCTATCACCCACTCAGATCTTTATAACTAAATAAAGACTTAAGCATATGGCCTTAGAAGCAGACCCAGAAGTCTGGACTGTCTGCCAAGTACAGAATTGTTAATATCAGTTCTTTTGCTATGTTTATACAGCCCCAGGGTGTCCCTTATTAGTTTTGCCTGGCAGCTGGGTGTCTGGTGTCTTATCAATAAATATACTTTCCTTTGCTTATTTAGAATACATCCAAGAATGTTTTCGATGGAGAATGAGGCAGGGGCTATGACCAGGCTATATGTGGCCTTAAAAAGAATACCCTCTGATTGAATGAAAGATTACAGGAGGTTTTTCAGTGACAGGTTGTCTCTGAACTTCCCAGATATTTTAGTCTTATTTTTGGTCACTAGTTTTTTTTTTTTTAAAAATCCCCCACGACTGGAGGGGGAAGGAACCAGTAAACCATTTCCTATCTCCCTATTTGGGTTATACAATCTTATTCCTTCATTCTCTCAGTGTAGCAGTTCTATATGGTTGTTTTTAGCCAGTGCACTGACCTGGTTCATGGATCATATAATGGACCCATCCCTGACTCTGCTGAACGCCAAGATTCCTCCATTCAGATTCAGACATCAGATGGGTTTTAGGGACCAGCTTGGCTATGTCCTTGGGCAGCATGACATGTCTGTAACAGAAACGGGGAAGTGGGGAATTTATGTTAGTACCAGATACAGTCTCTTAGACAAATGCCTGTTTACAAGGCCAAGAAAGGAAAGAAACACTGGTTTTTGATGTCAGAGTTTATATAATTTTATTGTGGGGTAGCAGCAGCTAGAAATACAGGCTATGTTATATAAATTCCGAGAGTATATTAAAAATACAAATTAGTGAATAATTCCAGTGAATGAGCACTTAAGTTCCAGGCACATTTTCTCCGCCTTCATGGACCTTATAGTCTTCTAGCTGATTATCTACAACATAATGGGAGCCCCACGGAGCACACAGTGTTAATAATTAGAAGGAAGGAAGAGAAGTTATTTTGTGGAGAGGAAAGGCCTTTTATGAAGTACTGTGTGGACAAGTTATCACAAAGGATGAAATGAACTATCTTATCCTTTAAAATCTAAGCCAGGCATGGTGGCACAAACCTACAGTCCCAGCTACTTGGGAGGCTGAGGCAGGAGGGTCATTTGAACTCAGGAGTTTGAAAAAGATACCGTATGAAGTTTGAAATCTGATTAAAATACAGAAGAAATAGGCCAGGGGCGGTGGCTCATGCCTGTAATCCCAGCACTTTGGGAGGCTGAGGTGGGTGGATCACTTGAGGTCAGGAGTTGGAGACCAGCCTGACCAACAACATGAAACCCCATCTCTACTAAAAATACAAAAATTAGCCGGGTGTGGTGGCATGCACCTGTAATCCCAGCTATTTGGGAGGTTGAGGCAGGAGAGAATCCCTTGAATCCAGGAGGCGGAGATTGCAGTGAGCTGAGATCTGGGCGACAGAGTGAGATTCCGTCTCAAAAAAAGAGAAAAAAAATAAGAAAAAAGAAAGGGCTGCAATGCACAATGGTTGTGTCTGTGAATAGCCACTGCACTCCAGTCTGGGCAACAAAGCAAGACCTTGTCTCTTAAAAAAAAATTAAATCTATCCTGAATCTTATCTTCCTAACTCTGGAGGGATGTACCTTGAGACTTTCTGGGTAAATTCCGTGCTTTTCTAACCAATGATAAGTCTCCCTTCATAGCAAAAAAATTATTACCCTGATGTGAATCAAACTAATCCACATAGTCTTCGTCATGCTCAATGAAAATGTACTAAGTTCTCCCTCTGTGCTAGTAACAGTGATTCCCCACCATTCTCCTAAAAGAAAAAATTCTAGTCCAAATATAAGGAAAATAGCTCACATTCTAACACCACCCTGGCACGAAATTTGGCTTCAATACATACACCAAAAAACCCCTCTTGAACCAAAATGCCACTGCCAAGAGTTTCATCTTCCAGGGGATGAAATGGTGATTCCTTCCCAGCTCTATAAATCTCTTATAAGCACATACAGTTTTAAGTTAGTTTAGTTCAGATGTAGAGGAAAACAGCTGAGGAAAAGAAAGTTAATTATATCAAAGGAGGGTCTGGAGTCGTCTTGGCATAAAGATGATTATGTATTTGTCAATGCACATCGAGTTCTCTGGAAGACCCAAAGCCCTGAACTAGGCTGGGTGAAGAGACACAAGAAAAGCAAGTTTTCATTTTATGTTCTCCAACTGAGGAGACAAGATACAAACCAGGAAGTGGTCTTAATTATTACAATTAATACAGATTAGCATAATGCCAACATTTGTGGAATCCTGTGTCTTCCCTTATTCCCAATCTAGATTATGCACTTAAAATTTATCAAACCCGAATGCCACATCCAGTGCCAGGATTCCATCATCACCATCCTTGGCAGATGGCTATCCAGTGTCTTCTAAACAATTTCAGTCAAGAGGTGCTTTCTCCCACATACCTTTTTCTTAGAGTCTCATCTCAGGCTCTGCCCTCTAGGAAGCTTTCCCCAACTTTCCCTCTTCCTTTTTTCCTCTCAGTATTTTAAGTTTCATGTTCAAGGGTACATGTGCAGGTTTGTTATATAGGTAAAATCCTGACTCGGGGGTTTGGTGTACAGATTATTTCATCACCCAGGTACTAAGCATAGTACCCGACAGTTGTTTTTTTTTTTTTCCTGAACCTCTACCTCCTCCCACCCTCCTCCCTCAAGCAGGCCCCAATGTCTGTTGTTCCCCTCTTTCTGTCCCTGTGTTTTTATCTCCGACATATAAATGAAAACACGCGTAGTTTACTACTGGTTTCGTTTTCAATGGTGGTGAAAGAGACATCACGCTGAATTGGCCCTTAGGACACTCCCCCGCCCCCACACCAAGCCCAGGGAAGAAGACCGACCGAAAGTAAGAGGTCAGCCTCCAAGGCGGTGGCGGGGCGGGGGGCGTTCTCGAAGCGTGGGATGGGGGAGCGTCCTGGAGTTAGCAAAAGTAGGGGACTGACTTTCTAGCCCCACCTCAACCCCCGCTCACGGCTAGGAAGCCGCAGCCTTCGGGTCGCCAGTTCCCTCTCCTTAGCAAGTCTTGTGTGCTCCCATCACACCCTGTAATGGCTCCTTGCACAGCGTGTATCACCTTTCTGGTGTCTGTCGGTACCACCCACAGATTTTTAAGTTTGTGAACAGCAGAGACCATGTGTTATCCTTGCACTTTAGCAGAACACCTGAAAACTGTTAAGTATTCCGTAACTGCTTCCTTTGATATTTAAAGGGCATCTATTAGACCCATATTAAGTATTTTCTCAATGCTCCTAGCCAGTTTTATTCCATTGCAGTCCCAAGCGATCCCCTTCCTTACACAAGCCAGACAACCACGCCTCTTGTCTTTTTCACGAGTTAATAAGCAATATTTAACTCTCTCAGCGATACTCTCCTATTAGGGACGCCAGGAAACTTCCAGCTCCGCTTTTGCTACGTTCTCCTACTGGATTCGACAAGATTACTGTGAAACAGTCTCTACAAGGCAAATTAAGTTTGCCCGATAAAGTTCAGAGAATGATCCAGAAAGCCTTATGGGTGAGGGTGGTCAGTACTCTAACCACGCCCACCCCTCCCTCCTCTGAACTGAGAGGCGACTCCAAATTCGCAACCACTTTGTTTTACGAGCGCCTCCCACCTCCGCGCATGCGCCTTACGCCTTCCACCAATATCACACCATTGCCCGTTCGCACCTCGTACGCATGCGCCAATTCTATCGCCTCAGTTCCTGTTACTAATTCCTTGTGCCCTCAGCGGCCAAAGCTCACGACCCTCGCTATTGCTCCCGCGCCAGCACTAACCGATACTCAAACTCCTCGTCGTCGTATTTGTCCGAATAGTAAATTTGTTTGTGCGACATGATCGCTCGGTTTGCTAGCCTTCAGCCCCACGCCGCCAACCTCCAAGCAACTCCCAACAGCACGCGCTCCCACCCACTTTGGCCTCGCTTTCAAACACGCCGCCCGCACTTCCTATTGGTCCGTTTGGCTCGAGGCGGGACAGCTCTACTTTCAAGCCTCCGATTGGCTTAGATTTACTTCTCTTCGGATCCTTATTGGAGGGCAGTTCTTACGCTTCTCAAGAACGAGCGTGGGTCAAAAGTAGGCGTCTTATTGGCCACCACTGCCTTTGTGCGCGATCTCGCGCTGCCATTGGCTAACTCGGGAAAGTGGGAAGCGTGAAGGAGGGACCCTGAGGTAGAGGGTCAGGGGTTAGTGAGGCCGGAAGTGAGTGTAATAAAGTTTCTCCAGGGAGGCAGGGCCCGGGGAGAAAGTTGGAGCGGTAACCTAAGCTGGCAGTGGCGTGATCCGGAACCAAATCGGCCCGCGGTGCGGTGCGGAGACTCCATGAGGCCCTGGTGAGTCTTGACTTTTTTCTCCTTAGGTGACTCACTCTTTCACCCCGGAACCCCTCTCCCGGGACCCCACTTCCGGTCTTCATTTATAAGTCCCGCCCCTGAGACCCCTCTCCCCGGAAGTCCCACCTCCCAACTTCAGGGGGCTCCCCCGAACCCCGACTTGATTTTTATTTTTTGTCTCCGATCCCACCCTGTCGCCCAGTTTTCCTGGAAGTCCCCACCCCCCGACACGTTCCAAGCCCTACTACGAGAAACCCTTCGTTACTCCTTCCATTCCCCGAAACTCCGCCTCCTAGCAACGATCCTCGGCTAACTCCTGTCAAAAGGCCTATCTCCCAAAAGGGCAAAACCCTGCTCTTCAAAGAACGATTCGAATTTGTTGAAGCTCCGCCCCTCCGAAGCCACGCCCCCTCCGTAATCCACGTCTGACTGTCCAGAAAGCCTCCCCGCCCAGAAGTCTGAAGTTCGCGTCCTTAGGGGACCACGCCCCCTTAGGAGCTTTATCTTTGTGGGACCTGGGTCATCAGCTGAAAAGCCTTGTCGTCAGTCCCTGAAACTCCACCTGCTTATATTTTCCTGTCCTTTCTCTTTTTTTGGGCCTTGGGATCAGTTTTCCGAGCACTCTCGTGCTCCCCCAGGTGGGAAGTCAAAGTTCCCATCTCTGGCTGTAAGGAGTGAGATTAAAGGCAGCCGTTTTCCGTTTTCCTTTCTATTTTTTTTTTTTTTTTTTTTTAAGACGGAGTTTCGCTCTTATTGTCCAGGCTGGAGTGCAATGGTGCGATCTCGGCTCACTGCAACCTCCGCCTCCTGAGTTCAAGTGATTCTCCTGCCTCAGCCTCCTGAGTAGCTGGGATTACAGGCGCCCACCACCACGCCCGGCTAATTTTTGTGTTTTTAGTAGAGACGGGGTTTCACCATGTTGGCTAGGCTAGCCTCGAACTCCTGACCTCAGGTGCTCCACCCGTATCAGCCTCCTTAAGTGTTAGGATTACAGGCGTTAGCCACCGCGCCCGTCCCCGTTTTCCTCTTTCTTAACCTCCTCCAAGGGTAGAACTATTTGAAAGGGCTGAACTTGGGGTTTGGCACGAGAGGGAGAGAGAGACTTGCCCTCAGACTCCCAGCCTCACTTCCTGGCTTTCCCTTCCCAGGACCAACCCCATCCCAGAAGTAGCTCTAGGCCTTCCTAGACATAAGTGGATAGGACCATGGATTTGTTGGTGTGTGGCATGTGGGTGTGACAGGAGCAAAAGTTTTCTACTACCAGAAAAACGGTGGTTTGGAGTGGGGGTAGATAATAGTGCTCTTTTTATTGTTTGATTTTTTTTTAAGGGACAGTTCAGTCGTTACTTCTCTGTCTCTTCCCCTCCCCCTAACCAGAGTTCTTGTCTGGGCATTCCTCCTGGCCCCGTTTGCCCAGCCTTCCCTGCTGGAAACATTCCTGAGGCTTTCGCCATTTCCTGCCACTTCCCGCCCCTGTCCCCTCCTCCCAGTTGGGCTGCGAAGCCACACACATCTTTTCCCCTACACCCAATCACCTGGACTTCCAGTAGACAATCTCCTTTCTCCCTATGTAAATTTCAAGAGTCATACTTCTTTCTTTTCTTCCGAACGCCCACACCCGTTGGTCCTTCCCTGGCTCTGGATACTGTAGGCTCCCACAGAACATCATCTCTACAGATGAGGGACATCCTAGTGTGTGTTTGTGTGTTTTGGGGGTGTGAGGCTATGGTGGAATCCTTTCCTCATTCTCTCTATGCCTGAGAGCTGGCTGGAAATGAAGTGATAAAATTCCTTCTCAGGATTGGCTGACAGAGTGACAAAGCTCTTCTGGAATGAGCACTAAGGGGAGATGTAAGAGTTAAGCACAGTATCTAACACACTTCAAGTGTTAATGTTGTTAATCAGGATAATTATCTATATTTTAATCCTCTGAAGTAAATCTAAGGGTAATTCCAAGGTGAGCTGGGGGGAATACGTATTTTTTTTTTTTTTTTTGAGACGGAGTTTTGCTCTTGTCACCTAGGCTGGAGTGCAATGGCTCGATCTCGGCTCACTGCAACCTCTGCCTCCTGGGTTCGAGCGATTCTCCTGCCTCAGCCTCCTGAGCTGGGATTACAGGTGCCCGCCACCATGCCCAGCTAATTTTTGTATTTTTAGTAGAGACGGGGTTTCACCATGTTGACCAGGCTGGTCTCGAACTCCTGACTTCAGGTGATCCACCCGCCTCAGCCTCCCAAAGTGCTGGGATCACAGGTGTGAGCCACCGCGCCCGGTAGGAATATGTATCTTTAACTTGTTTTTTTTTTTTTTTTTTTGGTCGCTTTCCAGCTTTGCCTGTGGCATTCTCCGGAAGAGCAGTGGCAGGAAGCCGTGGGTGGCAGGAATGGGTTTGGGACTGTTCCCTGTGTCCAGCTTCAACCCATCTTCTCCTGACACCCCTTTCTCCTGTACTTATTTTTCTCCTGTCCTTATTGACGCAGATGTGTCTTCTGATCTCTCTGTCCCTTCCTGGCCTGTAGTTTCTACTTCCCTTGGAGAACTGTTTCTTCCACCTCCTCCAGCCAGGCTCCTCCCCTGGTGTGAAGGATGCTGTGCTCTTTGGTGGGGCTTAGGGCCCTGTAAGAGGAGGGATGTGAATTGGGGTGGTTTGGAGTGGGAGTGGGGACCTGATTGCCTCATTCTCACCCTTGACAGTGTGCTGTGTTAACAAGCCCTGTGGAAAGGGGAGACAGGACAGTGCTTGGCTATGAGCCATCGGTCTTGGTGTGGTAGATGGCATACGTAGAGAACAAGCCGTGACCAGCATGCCCTCTTGTTCCCTTCTTGCCTGGTAGCTTCCTGATGTACCATCCAGGTTGGACTTTATTCCCCTTTTTTCACCAGCTTTGCTCTTCCTCTTGACCCTGCTCTGCATCCATTGGGACCACTTATTTCCCATCCCCACTTCGCTAGCTCCAGTCCACAGCTGTTGTAGCAGAGGATGCTAATGGCCCAGGCTTACTGTATGGGGTAGCGGTTGGGGGTGGCCTGGGCTGGGGCCAGCCAGCTTTCGGGCATAGAGAGGGTGGGGGAATTCGAGTGTCCAACCAGGACAGGAAGGGAAATGCTGAGCTCTGAGATCTCCTCCCTTTTCCACCCCCAGCTGCCTCTGTTTCCTCCCTCATTCCCCTGTACTCCTGCCTGGCTTCCTGCCCCCTTTGGCCTGCGTGTGTCCGGTTTTGAGTGACCCAGACCTCCTATCTCCTTCCTTTCCGTCCCACTCTTCCATCCTTCCCTCCCACCCCCACTTTACTTCTCCCCAGATTACTAGTTGTTTGTATAGGGCAGGGGAGAGGGGCTTGGAGAGCCCTACCCCCTGCTCCAGTTCGAGGTTGGGGCGGGGTGGGGGCTCAGCCCCTCTGAGCCTGTGAGTCAGCACTGTCCTCACGATTGGTCTCTCCCCTTAGCTCCCCGCCCCTGGGGAGGAGCCAGCAGCGCTGGGTCCAGCCTGTTCTCTTCTCAGCCAGAGAAGAGGCTCCACGTTGGGCGGGGATGGGGCCTGAAACTGTCTGGGTCTGAGCTGGGGAGTGGAAGCCACTTGTCCCTCTCCCTCCCCAGGACTTCTGTGACTCCTGGGCCACAGAGGTCCAACCAGGCTAAGGGCCTGGGGATACCCCCTGCCTGGCCCCCTTGCCCAAACTGGCAGGGGGGCCAGGCTGGGCAGCAGCCCCTCTTTCACCTCAGCTATGGATCTCCTGCCCCCCAAGCCCAAGTACAATCCACTCCGGAATGAGTCTCTGTCATCGCTGGAGGAAGGGGCTTCTGGGTCCACCCCCCCGGAGGAGCTGCCTTCCCCATCAGCTTCATCCCTGGGGCCCATCCTGCCTCCTCTGCCTGGGGACGATAGTCCCACTACCCTGTGCTCCTTCTTCCCCCGGATGAGCAACCTGAGGCTGGCCAACCCAGCTGGGGGGCGCCCAGGGTCTAAGGGGGAGCCAGGAAGGGCAGCTGATGATGGGGAGGGGATCGTAGGGGCAGCCATGCCAGACTCAGGCCCCCTACCCCTCCTCCAGGACATGAACAAGCTGAGTGGAGGCGGCGGGCGCAGGACTCGGGTGGAAGGGGGCCAGCTTGGGGGCGAGGAGTGGACCCGCCACGGGAGCTTTGTCAATAAGCCCACGCGGGGCTGGCTGCATCCCAACGACAAAGTCATGGGACCCGGGGTTTCCTACTTGGTTCGGGTGAGTGAACATCCTCCTCTCCATTCCCCCCCAGTCCCCCTCCAGTTCTAATGCTCACTCCAGCTTGGCTGGAATCTCTTTTTTTCCTGCTGTTAACAACCCCGTTTCAGTGTCCTATTTCCTAAACCTTTCTCATCCCTTCCCCGATTCTGTAGCCCCTTCCCTTCCAGCTCTGCCTGGGCCCCCTTCCTTCTTTTCACTCCACCACCCCCACCCTGCCATGCTTAGCACAATGCCCAGCATGGCAGAAGCTCTTAATAAGTGTTGGAATGAGTGACTTCTTGATCCTTTCCTCCATTCTCCTCCCGCTTTCTGGAGTTGTCACTCCATCCCAGCCAATGCCTGTCGGTCCCCTCCAAACTCTCTCCCCAGTGTGTGAGGTCCTTCTAGCCTGCCTTTTCTTTTTCTCCTCATTCCCTGTTGTCTTTCACCTTGGTTGTGGGATGTAGCCACGGGAAGTGGGCAGAACTTCTTCCTCTTTACTTCCCTTAGGGACCATATGGGCAAAGTCCTAGGGCCCTTTGTGAAGGGGCTGGGGTGGGGGAGCCGCTGACCTGCTGTCCTCTTCTCCCTCCCCTTAGTACATGGGCTGTGTGGAGGTCCTCCAGTCAATGCGTGCCCTGGACTTCAACACCCGGACTCAGGTCACCAGGTTAGTGGGGAGGGAGTGGATTGTGGGAGTCCTGGGATTAGTGAGGCCATGGGAAACAGAGGAGGGGAGTGGGTCACTTGGGTGCTGCTGCTGGGGGCTGATCTTTGCGTAGTAAAGGGGATTGAGAGAAAGCTGAGGTAGTGATTCCGCCTCTTACTGAAAGGAGGCCCCTCTGGCCCGGATCCTCCTTACCTATCCAGCCTTGGGAGTTGTGGGGAAGGTGGCAGAAGCAGCTGGCAGGTAGAGCTGGAGTAGAAAATGGGGGTAGATGGAAGGTTGCTGCTGCCTTTGGGAAGGGAATGGGACATTTGGTAGCTGGAAGGGGGTGGGGCTATACCCATTGAGGCCCTAACCCAATCAGCCAGGAAGTGGCCTCTCAGTGTCATCAAATATTAAAGGCCCTTAATTCAATCCACCATGACAAAGAGCCTGGAGTGCCCTGGGAGTCTGGCCTGGCTTTCCCCTCCCCCAGCCCTGTGGCAGCCCCGGTTGAGTGGGAGGCAGGCAGGCAGGCGCTGGGTCTGAGTACCCCTCTTTCCCCAGGGAGGCCATCAGTCTGGTGTGTGAGGCTGTGCCGGGTGCTAAGGGGGCGACAAGGAGGAGAAAGGTACTTGGGGTCCTTGGGGATAGGGATGCTGCTGGGAAATGTGGAGGGGCAGTGGGGAGAGGGCCAGGAGGCAAAAGTGTGGTTTGCCTGTGCTGGGAACCCTCACCTTCTGAGACCCTGGGCCCTACCTTAGCCCTGTAGCCGCCCGCTCAGCTCTATCCTGGGGAGGAGTAACCTGAAATTTGCTGGAATGCCAATCACTCTCACCGTCTCCACCAGCAGCCTCAATCTCATGGCCGCAGACTGCAAACAGGTTGGTGAAAGTGGGCAGACGGACCAGAAACACTGATGGGGGTGCTAAGGGGAGATCTAGTTAGGAGGCCAAAAACTAGGAAGAGGGCTTGAGAGCAGGAGACCAGTAGGGAAGGACGAAATGAGGATATGGGATAAGGAACCCTGAGAATGAGACTGGGGCACCAGGGTTCTGGGCCCTGAGGCTGCCTGACACATGGCATTCCCTTCCTTCTTCATCCCCTGCCCTAATTCTCAGATCATCGCCAACCACCACATGCAATCTATCTCATTTGCATCCGGCGGGGATCCGGTGAGTTGGGGAACAGAGCAAAGGCGGTGGGAGAAGAGCAAGGGGCTAGGGATTGGGAAGACATTGATTAGAGAAGTGGGGGTGCTAGGATTGTGGGGATATCTGAAAAGGACTGGATTTTAGGGGTCAGGAGTAAAGTAGAACTGTAAAATTTTTTGACCTTCCTCCCCAGGACACAGCCGAGTATGTCGCCTATGTTGCCAAAGACCCTGTGAATCAGAGAGGTGAGGCATGGTGGGGAGCACTGGGTGGGTCTGGCTGTTTGAGGAGGTGAGCAGGACCTTGGGTCATCTGTACCCACTCTAAGTAGATCTCAGTGGGGGTTCCTGCGGAGGAAGATGAGGGCCCCTGTCTGTGCCTCCTCCCAGTGGGCTCAGCTCACTGACAGCCTCTGCTGTGCCCTCAGCCTGCCACATTCTGGAGTGTCCCGAAGGGCTTGCCCAGGATGTCATCAGCACCATTGGCCAGGCCTTCGAGTTGCGCTTCAAACAATACCTCAGGAACCCACCCAAACTGGTCACCCCTCATGACAGGTGAGCAGGTGGGGAGTGTGTGGAGCAGCTCTTAGATTAGGATTAGGAAAGGAGGGCTGCTCTTCCTACACTTGAGCTGAGAGGTTCAGGGAGGGAATAACCTGTGTGCCTCTGCTTCCCACTTCCTGCTATTCTTCTGTTTCCTGTGGCCCAGGAGGAAAGACTTTTGAGGCCCTGCTTGCCGCAGGACCAGCTTTTCTTGTTTGCTCATGGTGGAGTTGTAGTCCGGGGCCTCCAAGTTACATCTCTCTCTGGCTAGGTGGGATTTTCTACTCCCATCCCTCTTTCTTGCTCATTTCTCTGCTTGGCATTCTGTGTTTTCCTGCCTCTAGAAGCCATCAAGAATTTGGGTTTGGGAGGATATCTCTTTTCCCTGAGATTACAACCTTTCCCACCTCAGGCCTTGAGGGATAAGCAGTGGAGCCAGTAGGGATTGAATATTTAGGAGAGGTTAAAATATTCTGGAGCTGGAGTGCCTCCCCCGGCCCCCCACGCCCCCACATAGTGCTTCCCTTCCTTGTTGGGAGATAGCACAGAGATCAAGAGCAAGAGCATTACTTATTTGAGACAGAGTCTTGCTCTGTAGCCCAGGCTGGAGTTCAGTGGTACAATCACAGCTCACTGTAGCCTCCATAACCTGGGCTTGAGTGATCCTCCCACCTTAGCCTCCTGAGTAGCTGGGACTTCAGGTGCATGCCACCACACCTGGCTGAGTAGTAGTATTTTTATTCTGGTAGAGATAAGGTCTCGCTATGTTGCCCTGGCTGGTCTTGAACTCCTAGGCTCAAACAACCCTCCCTCCTTGGCCTCTGAAAGTGTTGGGATTATAGGCGTGAGCCATTGCATCTGGCCAAGGGGATGAGCTTTAAAGTCAAACCTGAATTTAAATCTGAGCTCGGCCGCCTTTTAGTTGTGAGACCTTGGGCAAATCTTTTCACCTCTGACCCTCATTTTCCTCATCTGTAAAACTGGGGAAGAAAACAATACCTACCTTACAGGGTTGCCAGGAGAATGAAATGATTATGTATATAAAACACTCAGCCTCAGGCTTAATCCACAGTAAATACCCAATAGATGGCTGCTGTTCTATTCTGTCCTTCCCTCCTCCTGCCCACCACACATTTACAGCCACAGCTTCACTGTCCTGTCCCTCAGGATGGCTGGCTTTGATGGCTCAGCATGGGATGAGGAGGAGGAAGAGCCACCTGACCATCAGTACTATAATGACTTCCCGGGGAAGGAACCCCCCTTGGGGGGGGTGGTAGACATGAGGCTTCGGGAAGGAGCCGCTCCAGGGGCTGCTCGACCCACTGCACCCAGTGCCCAGACCCCCAGCCACTTGGGAGCTACGCTGGTAAGTTGCTTGGATGGAGGCGGGCTGGGGCTAGGGTGGGAGTGGTTGGTTAGGGCTTCTGGTCTCACCTTATTTTTATCCCTGCAGCCTGTAGGACAGCCTGTTGGGGGAGATCCAGAAGTCCGCAAACAGATGCCACCTCCACCACCCTGTCCAGGTATGAAGGGAGCCGAGACAGGCAGAGCTGGGGAGTGTTGGAGGCAGGGCTGGGATCATTGTAGAGCCTCCCTTTCCTCAGCAGGCAGAGAGCTTTTTGATGATCCCTCCTATGTCAACGTCCAGAACCTAGACAAGGCCCGGCAAGCAGTGGGTGGTGCTGGGCCCCCCAATCCTGCTGTCAATGGCAGTGCACCCCGGGACCTGTTTGACATGAGTGAGTGCTCGTCTCTCTCCTCTCTGCATCCCCACCTTTCTACTTGGTTCTGGCCCTTCTCCTGCCTATCTGCTCTTTCCTTCCTGACTTCCCTTCCCTGAAGTCTGGGTCTTGGGTGTGTGCTGTGCCTGCTACTTCCCCTCACCCTCCCTCTATACTTCCAGAGCCCTTCGAAGATGCTCTTCGGGTGCCTCCACCTCCCCAGTCGGTGTCCATGGCTGAGCAGCTCCGAGGGGAGCCCTGGTTCCATGGGAAGCTGAGCCGGCGGGAGGCTGAGGCACTGCTGCAGCTCAATGGGGACTTCCTGGTGCGGGAGAGCACGACCACACCTGGCCAGTATGTGCTCACTGGCTTGCAGAGTGGGCAGCCTAAGCATTTGCTACTGGTGGACCCTGAGGGTGTGGTGAGTGTGGCAGAGGTGTGGGTGAGGGGTGGCAGAAAGGAAGGTACAGTACCCTACAGTGTATCCCTGTTCCTTCCCTCATTGCTTTGTAGACACTCCCGCTGGGCAGCTGTCTATGGGCCTCTCTTGCTCTTTAAAGTGTCTGGCATCTTCCTCCAGAGGCTCATCCCTTAGCCTGAACTATGTTCTTTATAGTCCTGGCACAGGGCCAGGCGTGGTGGCTCACACCTGTAATCCCAGCGCTTTGGGAGGCCGAGGCAGGTGAATCACCTGAGGTCAGGAGTTCGAGACCAGCCTGACCAATATGGTGAAACTCCGTCTCTACTAAAAATACAAAAATTAGCCGGGTGTGGTGGCAGGCACCTGTAGTCCCAGCTACTCAGGAGGCTGAGGCAGGAGAATTGCTTGAATCTGGGTTGCAGAGGTTGCAGTGAGCTGAGATCACACCACTGCACTCCAGCCTGGGTGACAGAGTGAGACTCTGTCTAAAAAAACAAAACAAAACAAAACAAATACAGTCCTGGCCCGTCCTCAAATCCCCAAGCCTTAAGCTTATCAGAGCTAGAAGGCAGTCATCTCATCTGTGCCCCTCTTTTGACAAATAAGGAAACCACCCTGAAGAGGTTGTGATGCCCAATGTGAGATGGTTAGAGGCTAGACACTGCAAGTTTCCTTTTGTAAGAAGATCCAAGGGCTTCTCCAGCTCCCCAGACTCAGGACTCAGACCACTGTGCTTTCTCTTATCTGCACTGCCTCACTGTTCTTCAAAACTTTCCTTGTTTAGCCAGGTGTGGTAGTTCATGCCTGTAATCCCAACATTTTGCGAAGCTGAGGTGGGAGGATTGCTTGAGGCCAGGAGTTCGAGACCAGCCTGGGCAACACAGCGAGACCTTGTCTCTAGAAAAACAAAAAAACAAAAAATTAGTCAGGAATGGTGACACATGCCTCTAGTCCTACCTACCCAGGAGGCTGAGGCCTGAGGATCGCTTGAGCCCAGGAGTTCGAGGTTACAGTGAGCCATGATTGCGCCACTGTACTCTAGCCTGGGTGACAGAGACCCTGTCTGGAAACAAAAAACTTTTGTCTGTTTTCTACAGCAATCTCAGCTTCCTTTCTTTTTTGTTGAGATAGGGTTTTGCTTTGTCACCCAGGCTGGGGTGTGGTGGCACACCTGGCTAATTTTTGTATTTTTTTTTTTTTGGTAGAGATGGGGTTTCGCCATGTTGCCCAAGCTGTTCTTGAACTCCTGGGCTCAAGTGATCCGCCTCCCTCAGCCTCCCAGAGTGCTGGGATTACAGGCACGAGCCACCATGCCCAGCCTCCACATCCTTTTTTGCACTGTGTATACTCTTCTGAGACATGCCAACTTCCTCCAGGTCAAGAAAGGGGTATATAGCTCTCAGCTTCACTCTTTCAGGGCTGATGTCGCCTTTGCCTTTTCTCACTTCACTGACCTGTCTATTCCTACAACTGTCTCTTTCTAGAGAAGCCTCAATGATCAGGACTGACAGGCCACACTCTCCCCCGCCATTTTTTTCTCCTTCTTCAAGCCTCTTGTCTGTTTCACCCTCTTCCACCTTGGAGGCTGAGGTCTTATTTGACTCTTCACCTGAATTGACCTTCTTCCTTCCCACCCTCCCAGGTTCGGACTAAGGATCACCGCTTTGAAAGTGTCAGTCACCTTATCAGCTACCACATGGACAATCACTTGCCCATCATCTCTGCGGGCAGCGAACTGTGTCTACAGCAACCTGTGGAGCGGAAACTGTGATCTGCCCTAGCGCTCTCTTCCAGAAGATGCCCTCCAATCCTTTCCACCCTATTCCCTAACTCTCGGGACCTCGTTTGGGAGTGTTCTGTGGGCTTGGCCTTGTGTCAGAGCTGGGAGTAGCATGGACTCTGGGTTTCATATCCAGCTGAGTGAGAGGGTTTGAGTCAGAAGCCTGGGTGAGAATCCTGCCTCTCCCCAAACATTAATCACCAAAGTTTTAATGTACAGAGTGGCCCCTCACCTGGGCCTTTCCTGTGCCAACCTGATGCCCCTTCCCCAAGAAGGTGAGTGCTTGTCATGGAAAATGTCCTGTGGTGACAGGCCCAGTGGAACAGTCACCCTTCTGGGCAAGGGGGAACAAATCACACCTCTGGGCTTCAGACCCCTCTCAACACCCCCCCCCATGTTTAAACTTTGTGCCTTTGACCATCTCTTAGGTCTAATGATATTTTATGCAAACAGTTCTTGGACCCCTGAATTCAATGACAGGGATGCCAACACCTTCTTGGCTTCTGGGACCTGTGTTCTTGCTGAGCACCCTCTCCGGTTTGGGTTGGGATAACAGAGGCAGGAGTGGCAGCTGTCCCGTCTCCCTGGGGATATGCAACCCTTAGAGATTGCCCCAGAGCCCCCCTCCCGGCCAGGGGGGAGATGGACCCCTCCCTTGCTCAGTGCCTCCTGGCCGGGGCCCCTCACCCCAAGGGGTCTGTATATACATTTCGTAAGGCCTGCCCTCCCATGTTGCATGCCTATGTACTCTACGCCAAAGTGCAGCCCTTCCTCCTGAAGCCTCTGCCCTGCCTCCCTTTCTGGGAGGGCGGGGTGGGGGTGACTGAATTTGGGCCTCTTGTACAGTTAACTCTCCCAGGTGGATTTTGTGGAGGTGAGAAAAGGGGCATTGAGACTATAAAGCAGTAGACAATCCCCAGATACCATCTGTAGAGTTGGAACTGCATTCTTTTAAAGTTTTATATGCATATATTTTAGGGCTGTAGACTTACTTTCCTATTTTGTTTCCCATTGCTTATTCTTGAGCACAAAATGATAATCAGTTATTACATTTATACATCACCTTTTTGACTTTTCCAAGCCCTTTTACAGCTCTTGGCATTTTCGTCGCCTAGGCCTGTGAGGTAACTGGGATCGCACCTTTTATACCAGAGACCTGAGGCAGATGAAATTTATTTCCATCTAGGACTAGAAAAGCTTGGGTCTCTTACCGCGAGACTGAGAGGCAGAAGTCAGCCCGAATGCCTGTCAGTTTCATGGAGGGGAAACGCAAAACCTGCAGTTCCTGAGTACCTTCTACAGGCCCGGCCCAGCCTAGGCCCGGGGTGGCCACACCACAGCAAGCCGGACCCCCTCTTTTGGCCTTGTGGATAAGGGAGAGTTGACCGTTTTCATCCTGGCCTCCTTTTGCTGTTGTTTGGATGTTTCCACGGGTCTCACTTATACCAAAGGGAAAACTCTTCATTAAAGTCCGTATTTCTTCTACCTCTGCCTCTTAACCCTTCTGGGAAGCCTATTGTGTACGCCGCGGGCCCTCAGCGGCAGACGGGGAGGCGGGAGGTCGCGGCCGCCGAGGGAAGCTGGGGGTCTGCAGAGTTTGGGTGCGGCAGAGTGGGGCATTTCGCGCCACCGCTCCCATGGGGATGTCGTGTCCGCAGAGGGGGCTGGCTCCGGGTGGGTCGAGGCGGGAGCCGGGCCTGCCCGGCGCCCCAACGCCGGCCCCCGGGCTACCTGGGCCTCCCGGGTGCGCCCTCGGCTCGCGCGCGCCCCTCCGCGGCGGCTCCACCGCCCGGGATGGTACGGTCCGGCAGCCGGGCCGCGCGCTGCCGCCCCTCGGTGAGCTGGTGTGGGCCGCCGCTAGCGGAGACGACCCTTTCCACTCGCGTGGTGCCGTGATAAGCCTCGTCCCTCGCCCGCCGCCTGTTTTCAGGCGTGGCGTCTCGTCCGGTCCTTGCTCCCCCTCCCTGCAGCGCTCAGTGGTGGTGGCCGCGACGAGTTCCGGTTCCGGTTGCTGCCGCCGCTGGCGGGCGGCGAGTCTGGAGAGAGCGCGCAGTTCGCGCCGCGGCTCGGCGCTTCCCTGTCGTCGCACTTTGTGGTTGCTGCAGCTCGGGGGCCTGGGCTGCCCCTGACTCCCCTTTTGGGCGATGGTGCAGCCCGAGGGCGCCTCCATCCCCCGCCGCTGCCGCTAACCCGGGTCCCCCACTCCATGGCCGCCTCGGCGCCGCCCCCACCGGACAAGCTGGAGGGAGGTGGCGGCCCCGCACCGCCCCCTGCGCCGCCCAGCACCGGGAGGAAGCAGGGCAAGGCCGGTGAGCGCGCTGCGAGGGGCGGGGGCTGAAGAGGCCGAGGACTTGGGAACCTCAGAGGGGAGGGATGGTGGGCGGGGGGTGTTTCACAGTCTGAAGGTTTGAAGGGAGGCTCAGGTGGAAAGGATGGGTGGGTGTAATCCTCCAGGGGTTGGGGGCAGGTGTCACACATTGAGGACTCTAGGGTTTGGAGCCACATGGAATTCAGTACTCACTTGGAGCTTGAGGATATCGAAAGATGGGATATCTCTCATTTAAAGGAAGACATAGCTGAGAGTATGATCATCTTCACAATCTATTTTTCATATTGCACCCCTTGTTAGCATTTGCTGAATAAATAAGCAAGTATGTATTGACGTTAAAGGAGTTCCTCAGAGCATGGCTGAGAGAAAAGAGGTTGGGGAAACCTCAGGGAAACTTGTCTGCGTCTTCCTTTTGCCGCTCTTCCAGGTCTGCAAATGAAGAGTCCAGAAAAGAAGCGAAGGAAGTCAAATACTCAGGTGAATGGTGGTTGGTGGTGGGTTTGGTTCCCAGCAGCCCCTTGGCGGCACACTGTCTACTCTGCCATTCCAGTATCTGTTTGTATCTTGTATCAGCTGCAGGGAGGAGAGAGAAAACTGTCTTTCTTGCTTTGTTTCTTGTTCTTTCGCTGAACCTTATAACAAGTTTAGGGGAAAGTATCGTCTCCTAAGAGATGATTCGACCAAAGTTCTTACCACGCAGGGTTCCAGTCTCCTCCATGTTTCCTCCTGATGATAACGTAACACCTACCACTTACTGATCCTTTTTTTAGTGCCAGGGATTGTGCTAACATGCTTTAACAGTTTGGGGAGATAGGCATTATCCCTATTTTACAGATGAGAAATCTGGGGGTTAAAAATGTTAAATACATACTCCACAGTCTTGAGGTTGTTTTTCAGGGTCAGAGCTGGGATTCCATCCTAGTTCTGCCTGTTTTTAAAACATAGTTACTGCACTATGCTGGTTCCACTCTCCACCCTCTTTTTCTTGTCTTTTTTCTTTTCTTTTCTTTTTTTTTTTGTAGTAACAGAGACTTGCTGTGTTACTACTCAAACTCATGGGCTCAAGGGATCCTCCTGCCTCGGCTTCCCAAAATGTTAGCATTACAGGTGTGAGCCACTGTGCCTGGCCTGTGGTCCATATTTTTTTTTTTTTTTTTTTTTTTTGAGATGGAGTCTTGCTCTGTTGCCCAGGCTGGAGTGCAGTGGTATGGTCTTGGCTCACTGCAAGCTCCGCCTTCTGGGTTCACGCCGTTCTCCTGCTTCAGCCTCCCGAGTAGCTGGGACTACAGGCACCCACCACCACGCCCGGCTAATTTTTTTGTATTTTTAGTAGAGACGGGGTTTCATCGTGTTAGCCAGGATGATCCTGATCTCCTGACCTCGTGATCTGCCCGCCTTGGCCTCCTAAAGTGCTGGGATTACAGGCGTGAGCCACCGCACCTGGCCTGTGGTCCATATTGATTTTAGACCTGAGCTGCCCACAGTATCAGCCTCCAAAATGTGTATTGTGTTGGTAGTGCTCTCTTGGTTTAGCTCTGTGTTTCCCTCCATGACCCTCTTTCCCTCAACTGTTTCTCACTAGGGCCCTGCATACTCACATCTGACGGAGTTTGCACCACCCCCAACTCCCATGGTGGATCACCTGGTTGCATCCAACCCTTTTGAAGATGACTTCGGAGCCCCCAAAGTGGGGGTTGCAGCCCCTCCATTCCTTGGCAGTCCTGTGCCCTTCGGAGGCTTCCGCGTGCAGGGGGGCATGGCGGGCCAGGTACCCCCAGGCTACAGCACTGGAGGTGGAGGGGGCCCCCAGCCACTTCGTCGACAGCCACCCCCCTTCCCTCCCAATCCTATGGGCCCTGCTTTCAACATGCCCCCCCAGGGTCCTGGCTACCCACCCCCAGGCAACATGAACTTTCCCAGCCAACCCTTCAACCAGCCTCTGGGTCAAAACTTTAGTCCTCCCAGTGGACAGATGATGCCGGGCCCAGTGGGGGGATTTGGTCCCATGATCTCACCCACCATGGGACAGCCTCCCAGAGCAGAGCTGGGCCCACCTTCTCTGTCCCAACGATTTGCTCAGCCAGGGGCTCCTTTTGGCCCTTCTCCTCTCCAGAGACCTGGTCAGGGGCTCCCCAGCCTGCCGCCTAACACAAGTCCCTTTCCTGGTCCGGACCCTGGCTTTCCTGGCCCTGGTGGTGAGGATGGGGGGAAGCCCTTGAATCCACCTGCTCCTACTGCTTTTCCCCAGGAGCCCCACTCAGGCTCCCCGGCTGCTGCTGTTAATGGGAACCAGCCCAGTTTCCCCCCGAACAGCAGTGGGCGGGGTGGGGGCACTCCAGATGCCAACAGCTTGGCACCCCCTGGCAAGGCAGGTGGGGGCTCCGGGCCCCAGCCTCCCCCAGGCTTGGTGTACCCATGTGGTGCCTGTCGGAGTGAGGTGAACGATGACCAGGATGCCATTCTGTGTGAGGCCTCCTGCCAGAAATGGTTCCACCGTGAGTGCACAGGCATGACTGAGAGCGCCTATGGGCTGCTGACCACTGAAGCTTCTGCCGTCTGGGCCTGCGATCTCTGCCTCAAGACCAAGGAGATCCAGTCTGTCTACATCCGTGAGGGCATGGGGCAGCTGGTGGCTGCTAACGATGGGTGACGTTGGTGAAGTGGCCCAGGGAAGTGCACATGTCTCTCCCTGCTCTTCCAGGGTGATTTTTTTGATGTTTGGCTCTTGGTCCTTGTTTCCACTGGCTTTCCATCCCCATGGGGCAGAAACAGTGGCTCCTGGGAGCAGAAAAGGAATTGAGGTGGGCAGGCAGAAGAGCCTGGATTGCTCACTTTTTTGGGAAACTTACATGTTGAGATCTACAGAGATCCAGGAAACCAAAGCCCTGCTGAGCAGAGCCATTTTGTGGCTATTTCTGGAGGCCCAGGAGTGTGGCTGCAAGAGAAAAGGGGCTGAAGGAAGATCCGGAGGGCAGGGGTGTTCCCTCTGCTGATGATGGATGCCCCTAACACCTGTGCCTAACACCCCTACCGAACCCCACAGCTCCAGCCTTAGTTTTTGGAGTCAAGTGTTAAAGGTTTCTGGCCAGAGGAATTGGGGTCTTGCCATCCCTGCAATAGCCCTTTTATGGGCTCTGGGAGACAGCTTTAGGGAATAAATGGGGATTTTCCCCTTTTTCTACCCACTCCTTTGCTTCCTCCAAGACTTACCCAACTCCTTCCCCCTCAGAGAACCAAATAGCCTGAGGAAGCAGGAGAGTTCCTGGTTATGGCAGTTTCTTGGTGATTTGGGGCTTCAAGACAGTAGGTGAGAGATGCTGTCAGGATGTTTCTTCTTCATACCAAAGTCACTGGTCCTTTCTCAGCCTCTCTCGTGCTTTTCTCCTAATGACCATATTTTTGCCAAAAATTGGGATATGTTATCTGACAGACCAGAATATTTGAAGTTTGGGCTGTCCTGAAAGTCTGGACTTTGGTGGTACCCTCCTCCCCCAGCCCATCTGTTGCACATTATACTCCGTGTGTTCTTCAACTTTCGGCGCCCTTATTCCCCTGCCTTCCTGGCTTGATTGAAGGAAAGCTTGAAAAGGCGCAGAGCCCTATACCTCATTTCCTCCATGATAAAAGGATCCAAGTGAGGCCCTGTCACAGCCTGTGGGTAGGGGATGCGGTGGGATCCTCATTGCCATGGTAGTCAAAGGTAGAAGAGCCTGGAGTTTGTTGCTTCTCTTTGCTATTCTTTCATATCCTCTTGGGCCTGGTGATTAATTAGCAATTCTCATTCCTCTCAGCCAAAGGCCTGCACTGGGCTTTATTTGTCTTTTTTTATTTTTTAAGCACTGCCTGCCAGAGATGGGCCTGGGGCCTGATGAGGACCTTAGCGCTGCTCGTTCTTTTCTGTTCATGCACACATTCCTCCGTGGGGTGGGGAAGGCAGGCATGGGGTGTGGCCCTCGGAGAAGTTAGGGGTCCCCCAGCTCAAGATACAGTGGCAAAGACCTAGTGGTCCCCTACCCCCACTTCTCTCAGTTCCTGGCATGAGGAGAGAAGACCCTGCTCTGGTGGAGCTGACAACCTTTGAGGCTGGGAGGAGAGCAGCCTCTGGGCATCGTTCCCAGTGTACCCCACACTAAAAAGGCGTAGATGGCAACCCCCCACCCCCACCCCGCTGCTCAACTCTTGTGTTTGTTGTTCTGTTTGCCCCATTTATCTGTTGCTGTTTTTGTGTTGTCTTCCCCTGCTCCGCATTTTGTGAAATGGCCCCTGGGGGAGTGTCTTTGCTGGATCTGCTCCCTCTCGCTCTCTCACTCCACTACTTTTTGGAACAAAGTGATGGCAGAATGCGGTGGTGGTGGGGGTCTTTTGTACTGTTGGATTAATAAAAATGACTTTAAAATCCCAGACAAGGACTCCTTGCTGTTGCTGTGTGAAAAGGCTGGAATGAGCCGCTGTCACTGCTGGGTAGGGTGCTTAGGGGTTGAGGATATGTATACTCCCCAGGGTCCCTGGGAGTGGGAATGGCAGATTTGGCCCCTGAGCTGACCCTGGTATAAGCTGCTGAGCCAAGGGAGGCCTGTGTTTCCCCGCCCATCCCCCTGTGTCTCCACTGTGAGAAACTGAGTTTCCTTTTTGAGCATATTCCTGGGCCAGGCCTGGAGCCAGGCGGATTTGGCACCAAAGCCTCTGGAAGACAAGTGCTTGAGCTCTTCTGGGTTTAGCACCCCACCCACCTCCCAGTTGTTTGGGTTAGGGAGCAAGTGTCGCTCTAAGGGTGAGGGGAGGGGCTGCTTCTGTTCTAGCAAATTTCATTTTGGGATTTTTTTCAGATCGTTCCCGTCCCCCAACCGTTTTTTAAAGTAGCAATGGCATCTTTTAAGCAGTCTGTTTTGGAGCAGATTGGGAAGAATGGCAGGAGGGCTATTTCCACACCCTGGATTTGCGACCTGTCCCTCTCCCTTCCCCCATCTCACAGCTGTCTCTGTCTATCCTGGGGCCAACCTGGCCCCTTGTCTTCGTCATCTCAGAAGACGGCACCGTCTGCTTTTCTCTCAGTTTGGGGGGGGTTCCCTCTAGAAACTGTTTAGACACTGGGAAAGAAGGGCAGGAAACTCAGGATTCAGTTAGCTGGGACCCCGGTCGCCCACCAGGAGGTAAATCCAGGTTTAGGGCCGTGTCGCTAGACCTCCCTTCCCCTCCCCTGGCTCTCAATTCCTGCTCTTATTGGCCAAAAGTTTCCGCCCCCTTGGGGAAGTTGACTTTTCATTGGTCAGCTTCTGGTCACATGATTTTTCTTCTCGGGCTGCAAACAAAGGGAAGCCTGCAACAAGTTAAGCTGAAGACCGAAGCAAGAGCTGGTTCAGGTAATGCCTTAGCTGGGAAGGGGTCCACAGATTCGCTCTGAAGGGGGTGGAATAAGGAAAAGGGAAGGCGGAACTAATCTAGAAGGAATGAGCTGCTTTTCATTTCTGGGCTGGGGGAGGAAGGCCAGGTGCCGACGCTAACACAACAGGAACTTACTCTGGGTACCCCAGGCAAGTGGCCCTAGATCCTTTGCTTTAGCGGTTTGGAGGAGCAACTGTTAGAGGAGTTTAAATTAACTAGAGGCGAGACTTCCTAGCTTTATACTGAGTGGGAGAGCTCCCCCTTTAGCTGTTTTTTAGAAATAGCAGAAGTCTCTGTCATAATCCTTACAGGAGGTGTTTGTTGAATCCTGCCTGAATGAAAAGAAGGGGGTGGAGGGAGGGAGTGGAGGTGGGTTTTATTCCAGAAGGTCGATGAAAAGAAAAAGATCTGGAAACACAGCAGGGAAGAGTGGAGATTAGACAGCAGAAGGAACTTCCTAATAAGGCAGTGAGATGCTGGCTTGGGTGAAGAGGTATTTTTTTGAACCCTGGGTTAACCTAACCAAGAAAGAGGTAATCAGGGTTTGGAACCCAGAGTATAGGAGTTTCAGAGTGTCTCCTATTTGGGTCTCATAAGTATTTGTTTTGTTGACCCAAATACCTTTGCTGGTTTCCATGGAGACAATGGGTCTGACATCACTGTGGTTGCCATGGTGCCTGGTTCTAGAGGACCTGAGCAGGCTGCACACACAGCTAGGGATAAACAGGGACTTCAGCCCAAGCTGCTGCCACTTCCTTCCTGCCACCACCTGTTAACAGTCAGCAACTGGGGATGGGGAGATGATAACAAGGGCGGGGGTGGAGCCACAAGCGGAAGGCTGAACAGCCATGGCTCTATGGATACTTACAGATGCATGCCAGGGTGTCCTGTTGGATTTGGTACAGGGAGGTCATTGCAGCCATTCTCCTGTCTCCGTGTGGAATGGGTGCATGTGTCTGGGAGGATGGGCATTGGGAAAGACCTATCCAGGACTTGGATCTTGACTGGCAGGAGCCACAGGAGGTTACTTAGGGCACCACGCAGGACTTGAAAACAGCTCAAACAGAAGGGGATAATGTGGTTGGTTTCAAAGGTAGAACTGCCATACTCTCCCAGCCTCACTTCCCTTTTCCTGAGTTTTCTTATAAAGTGCTCGGGAAGCAGTCATTTATCCTGTTCTGAGGGATCACAATCCAGTACTCTTGAGAGGTCAGCTCATCTATCCTTCCACCTTTATGCCTGGTCCCAACAGGAGCTGCCTGAGGGAACTGTTTTAGCCTTGGATGAAGGGGCGGATCCCTCTCTTCTTACCCTGCTTTGTGTCAGTCAGACTTTGGAAACTGGAGTGATTCCCTCCCCTATCCCTGTCAAGTCAGAGCAGATTAACCGGGTGCAGGACCATAGCCCTGATTTTTGTCTATTTTTTGCAAGCTATAAAGTGATGTATATATACATGATAGTTGCCATAAATCCATTTTCCCAGTCACCTTCAAGTTCCCTAAGACCAAACTCTGGCGATTACTAAGGTAAACAGAATTTAGGATGGAGACTGAGAGTGATGAGGAGACTTATAAAAGGTGCATCCAGGTGGATCTAAGCTATGCCAGTGGTTCTTAACCCTGGCTGCGCATGAGAATCATTTGAGTGGTTTTTAAAAAGACCCACGCCCGGGCCTACTCCCCAACTCAATTGAATCAAAATCTTAGGTGATTCCAATGTGCAGCCAAGATTGAGAACCACTGAACTAGACCATACCAAGGACTTATGCTGGGCAAGTGGTGGGACGCTTAGGGCTGCAGGAGGCCATTGAGTCTTCCCTTCCAGGTCCTGGGGGAGAAGGTAGTGATTGTGTAGGTACCTGGTGTTGTGAAGGGAGGGCTGTGTTGTTTCCCTGCTCTTCTTATTAACAAGTCTTCTTATTGGCAAGTCGAGTCTGTCAACCTTGCTGGCCTTCATCTTCCCTGACTAAAATGTCAGGGGGCTGGACTGGAATTCCCCAGAGCCTTTCCAGCCTATGCTACTTTGACCTTTCAAGGTCAGTTCAGTTTTCCAAGGCCCTGTTGGTCCCTGGAAGAGGCTGGCTTCTCTGTGGGTGCTGGCAGATTCTGATTTGCAAGGCAAATGCTGCTTAGAAGAGCTGGGGTGTCAGGGAGAGAAGGACTGGAACCAGGCTTGGTTCTGGAGGCTGCTGCCCAGCACTTGAACCTTGGAACCCAGCCAAGGCTGCTTTCTGCATTCTGCCCCTCCTGAAGGGAGCTCCCATCCTTAAGAGAGCTTTCTTCTGCAGGTGGCAGCCACAGCAGCCTCAGGGACCTCAGCAACTATGGCCTCCTGCCCAGACTCTGATAATAGCTGGGTGCTTGCTGGCTCCGAGGTAGGAAGAGCGGGCCTGGGAACCATGGGGGTGGGGTTGGGGGGTGTTTCTGCAGTGCTGGGCTTCTTTCTTGGTGGGTCCTTTTCCTTAGTCCTGATGGTCACCTACATCACTTCCTGCTGGCTGTTAGAGGAATTCCAGTAGCAGGAAGAAGTAGATCAGGCCCCAGGGGTCAGGTGTTGGCACTTGGACCATGCCATGAAGGAAGGGGCCAGTTGGGTAAGCTGAGACAAGTAGGGACGGATTTCGAATGGAGAGACCAATGTGAACAAAGGTCCCGAGGCGATAGTGGGGAACGCCATGCTGGGGGAGACTGTGGGACACCCATGGGTGATGTGGAGACGTGGGTTGGAGCCAGTGTTGGAGTGAGGTTGGGGACAGAGCCTGGGAACCCCTGGAAGAGACCTGAAGGGCCTGGCTGAGGCCTTCAGGCATCATCCTGATGGGAAATCAGTGTGGGGCTTTGGGTTAGAGGGATCAGGACAATCATTGTCTCAGGCAGAGGGTGAAGCCACTGTGCATGCTGGGTGGGAACAGGGAGAGAGTGTTTCAAAGACCCCCTGCAGCAGTCCAGGTAGCAGCTGGTGGGGCAGAAGCCACTGAGGGGGGAGAAGGGGGTTGGCAGGATGGGGAACTGAGTGGCTAGAGAAGGGATGGCAAAAATTTGTCAAAGGCATCTCTGAGAGTTCCAAGACCTAGCGACTTTGTATATTAGAGCCACCAGGAGGGGAGGAGGAGAGAAGCTCAGTTTCAACATGTTGAGTTTGAGGTGCCCTTGAGGAACCCAGCTGGGAGTAAGGAGTTGACCTTGGGGATGACGCTGGAGCAAGATAATGGACTGGGGCTCACTGGCAGAGGGAAGGCAGGTATGAGCAGACGGGCACCAGGCTCTCAGAGCCCTGGCCTCCTGTTGAGGTGTCTTTGTTGACAGCTGGGGGACCTTGGGCATGCCATTTCACCTCTCTGTCCTCTCCTGTAAAACGGGCATCATGATTTTTGCCTTGTAGGGGGGACCATGAGAATAAAAATGTTTTGAAAATAGCAAAGACACAACTAAGGTGAAGCATTACTCTCAGAGGGATAGTTGGAGCCACGGGGCGGGTGGCAGGCCGGGGCCCTGTGGAAGGGGAGTAGGCAGAGGGAGGAGGCCAAGGCTGTGTGGCCAGGGCTGGATGTCCAGGCTGAGAGCGCCCTGGAGACAGGCTGTCTGTGGTTGGGGTGGGTTGGGCTTCTGTGAGCAGCTGCTGGGAGATGGGTGTCGGGGGAGTGTCAGGGGCCAGCGGGAAAGGCCAGAAAGGCTTGAGAGATGTAAGTAGTTGTCCGGTTGGGCTGGGTTGGGCTTCTGTGAGCAGCTGCTGGGAGACAGGTGTCGGGGGAGTGTCAGGGGCCAGCGGGAAAGGCCAGAAAGGCTTGAGAGATGTAAGTAGTTGTCCAGTTGAGAGGGCAGCTGCAGGGACACCCTGGGAGGCATAACTGTGACCCGTGGGCACCCAGGGGACTTTGTTCTCTTGCCTTCTTCCCACCCTTAATATTATAATATCTGGGTTGTTCATCTGTGGGGAAGGAAGTGCTGCTGATCTTGATGGGAGGGAAACGTAGGCTCTAGCTCACCTCCTGGAGGCAGGGCACCAGGTTTGTACTGCAACCAGTGCCTTGGTCTGGTGGTGCGACTCTGTGTAGCGGAAACCTGGCCCCTGAAAGTTCCTCCTCGCAGTGAGTGAGGCTGGGGAATGCCGAGCACTTGGTGCTGCCCCGAGCCCCTTTTCGGGCCAGCTCATGACTGAACGTGTGTGTTTCTGGGATGTGGGCTGGGGCCCCATTCTTGGGTGCAGCCCTTCTCCTTGAACTTCTCCTCCCAGAGCCTGCCAGTGGAGACACTGGGCCCGGCATCCAGGATGGACCCAGAATCTGAGAGAGCCCTGCAGGCCCCTCACAGCCCCTCCAAGGCAGATGGGAAAGAATTAGCTGGGACCATGGATGGAGAAGGTACTGGGCCCTGCTTAGGACATAGCTTACCGGACAAAGCTATTCTCCATATTTTGGGGTTTTCAGTTTCCTCAGAGAAAGGGAGGCTGGTTCGTTTTAGTTCCTCCATTAATCTCAGTTGACAAACTCCTTTTCTCATTCCATCCTGGCTTTTTCCTGCCTCTTCCAACCTGGTAGGGGCCCGTGGGATGGACAGAGGGCTGCAAAGGAAATTCAGCTGGGGCAGTGGGTTTTTCTGGGCCTTTTCTCCTACCACAGGGACGCTCTTCCAGACTGAAAGCCCTCAGTCTGGCAGCATTCTAACAGAGGAGACTGAGGTCAAGGTGAGGAGATTCGCTGTGGGAAGGAAGGGAGGCGGGGAGGGCTAGCAGCTGCTCACTGCTGCATCTGCATTAGGGCACCCTGGAAGGTGATGTTTGTGGTGTGGAGCCTCCTGGCCCAGGAGACACAGTGGTCCAGGGAGACCTGCAGGAGACCACCGTGGTGACAGGCCTGGGACCAGACACACAGGACCTGGAAGGCCAGAGCCCTCCACAGAGCCTGCCTTCAACCCCCAAAGCAGGTGAGAGTCTTCTTGCCTCTCCTGTCACTCTCCTTCTAGAAGGTATGGGAGAGGGATCAGCCATCACTACTGAGCACATGCTGTGGTCCAGGCCCTAGGGCTGAGCAGCTTGGTGCTCTCCTTTCTCACCACTACCCCTGGGACGTTGAGGCCCAGAAAGGTTGAATGACTTGACCAAGGTCACACTGCTGGTAAGGGGCAGGGCCCACATCTGGTTGACTCTTTCCTCTCTGCCATGGGGACCTCCTCTTTTCTTGCTTCCAGAATTCAACCCTCATTTCTGGAGTCCCTTCCTTGTGCTGGCCCTGGGCCTGGGCAGAGGGAAGATGGCTGGTTACCGCCTATGTAAGCGGCAGATCAGACTGAGCCAAGGTGCATATCAGACCTAATAGTGGTACAGAACTGTAATTAAGGTACTCCCAAAGGAGGGAGAGGCCATTCAGTCAGGGCACTGGTTGAGGGCAAGGGAGAGGCTGGGACAGTGAGAGGTGACATTTGAGTGGAGCCCTGAGCACAGAGTAGGCTTTTGGTACGTAGGGCAGGGAAAAGAGAATGTTTTAGGCCAAGGCTGCAGCATCAGCAAAGGAGTGGGGACCACCTGTCTTGTGCTAAGGAGCTCTGTTCCAGGCTTGTGGCAGAGGAGTGTAGGAATTGGTCCCTGTTGAGTGACAGGACGGAGGGCCTGGGGGCCATTTAGGAGGCAACTGCAGTGGTCAGGCAAAGATGATGCAGACCTGGGCCAGGCATGGTGGCTCGTGCCTATAATCCCAGCACTTTGGGAGGCTGAGGTAGGAGGATTGCTTGAGCCCAGGAATTCAAGACTGCAGTGAGCCATGGTCATCCCACTTCACTCCAGCCTGGGCAACAGAGGGAGACCCTGTCTCTAAAGAAAATAAAAATAGGCGGCGGGGTGCCGTGGCTCACGCCTGTAGTCCCAGCACTTTGAGAGGCCAAGGTGGGTGGATCACCTGAGGTCAGAAGTTTGAGACCAGCCTGGGCAACATGGTGAAACCCCGTCTCTATTAAAAATACAAAAATTAGCTGGGTGTGGTGGTGCACGCCTGTAGTCCCAGCTACTTCCCAGCTACCTGGGAAGCTGAGGCAAGAGAATCGCTTGAACCTGGGAGGCGGAGGTTGCAGTGAGCCAAGATTGTGCCACTGCACTCCAGCCTGGGTTACAGAGGTAGACTCTGCCTCAAAAAATAAAAATAAATAAATAAAATAAAATAAAATAAGTAAAAATAAAAATTGGCTGGGTATGGTGGCTCACACCTGTAATCCTCACACTTTGGGAGGCACAGGCAGGAGGGGCTGGGCTAGGGTAACCCACCTAGGCCAGGCGTCTGTCCTAGCATCCTCCCCCAAAAGGAATGTTTCCTATTTACCCACACATCCTGACCCTCCCCTCTCCCACTATAGTCAGGGCGTCTTCCCAGTTCTTGGTTCACATCCCTTGTGCTAAGGTTTGGGCCAGGGCTGGCATACCTGTTCCACATGGTACATGAAACATACATGGTATCACCTGTGATTGATTGGTGTGGTCTGCCTGGAGCACTGTGTGGAAAAGGATTTAAAGAACATGCCAGGTGCCATGATCAGTTAACACTGTTCCAGGAAACAAGACTGTGAGAGCCACACATTGGCTATCCTTAGGTGAATCTAGGAAGTGTGTGCTTATATAAAGATGTAGATGCCGAGGCCCAGGATGGAATTTGGGGATCCCTGTGTCTCATTCATGATGGAGATGGGGTGGAGGATGAAAACCAAATCCTCTGGGTGTTCCAGGCGGGTGGATCACTTGAGCTCAGGAGTTTGAGACCAGCCTGGGAAACATGGCAAAACCCCGTCTTTACAAAAAAATACAAAAAAAAAAAAAAAATTAGCCGGGCGTAATGATGCATGCCTATAGTCTCAGCTACTCAGGAGGCTGAGGTGGGAGGATCGCTTGAGCCTGGGAGGTGGAGGTTACAGTGAGTTGTGATCGCGCCACTGCACTCCAGCCTGGACGACAGAGCCAGACCCTGTCTCAAAAAATAAAAATAAATAAAAAATATTAAAAAAAAAAAAAATAAAGAAGATGCAGACCTGAACTAAGGCAGGTACAGTGTGGGTTGTGAACGGGGTGGACTGTCAAGATGTTTAAGTGTAGAACTGTGAAACTGTCTGGATGTGAGGTGGAGAGGGAGGGCTTAGGTTAGCTAGATGGTGGAAGCAGTGCCTTCCCCTGAATTGGGGAAACACCAGAAAAGAACCAGTTTGCAGGGCAGTGTGTTGAATGTTTGATCCCAGAGGGAGTGGCCAGCAGGCAGTCAGACATACAGGCTTGGAGCTCTGGGAGGCCAAGTGAGGAGTTACACACTAAGGACTCATTGCTGAAGCGGGGTGTCAGTGGTGTGGGTCAGAGAATTGTGACTATGTGTACAGTGAGAAGAGCAGAGAACCTGAAATGGTGCCAGGGAGACCACTGACTTTAGGATCAGGGAAGAGCCAGGGAGGGAGAATGGGAAGGAGTGGCCAGAGAGTTTGGAGGCAACCCAGGAGGGTGGTAATAGCTGCAGAAGTTTGATGCACAGCGCACACTGAGGAAGGAGGATGCTTTCAGGATGAAAATGGCTTTTATAGCTTGTAGATTGACAGCACTGGTCTCCTGCCTCCAGACTGGGCAGGGACAGTCATCAATGCCCAGGCAGAAGTGGGCAAGTGGGCAAGGTCTTCACGTGCCCCTCTTTGGGGTCAGGGCTGACGACCTCCCTCCCTGTGCCTTCCTCTGCTTCCCCTCTCTCCCTGTGTCTCCCCATCTCTCCAGTCACCTCACTGCCCTGTCCCTGTCCTTTCCCCTAGCTTGGATCAGGGAGGAGGGCCGCTGCTCCAGCAGTGAGGATGACACCGACGTGGACATGGAGGGTCTGCGGAGACGGCGGGGCCGGGAGGCCGGCCCACCTCAGCCCATGGTGCCCCTGGCTGTGGAGAACCAGGCTGGGAGTGAGGGTGCAGGCGGGGAGCTGGGCATCTCCCTCAACATGTGCCTCCTTGGGGCCCTGGTTCTGCTTGGCCTGGGGGTCCTCCTCTTCTCAGGTGAGTGGTACCTCTGAGGCTGGGGCTTTGGGCTTCCATGCCTGCCTGCCCTCCTGCCATGTTCTCACCTTACCTCACCTCACCCCTCCCCGAGGGCCTCATCAGACTCCTCTGTCTCTGTCCTTAGGTGGCCTCTCAGAGTCTGAGACTGGTGAGTAGGGAGGAGCCTGTCTTGTGCTGGGGAGTTGTATGTGTTCTCTGGTTCTCTGGGTCAGGAGTAGGGGTGCTGGGGGCTCACATTTATTTCTCAGTTAGTGGCCTTGTCAGCTGTTCAGGGTGCCCCTTGGCCCTTTATCTCACCAGACCGCTCAGCCACAGGGTGGGTCCTGAGCAGGAGTGGTGGCTCTGTGAATGGGAGGGTGTGGGGAGAATGGGCTCTGTGTGCCTCAGGACCAGTTTCAGGGTTTCCCTTTCCCACAGGGCCCATGGAGGAAGTGGAGCGGCAGGTCCTCCCAGACCCCGAGCTGCTGGATGCTGTGGGGGACAGGCAGGTATGTGTGAATGTCTCCAGAGGCAGGTGGGGCCTGGCTGGGGAGAACCTGGGCTGTGGGGTAGCATGGCATAACAGGCTCTTCTGCCCTCAGGATGGGCTAAGGGAACAGCTGCAGGCCTCAGTGCCTCCTGACAGTGTCCCCAGCCTGCAAAACATGGGTCTTCTGCTGGACAAGCTGGCCAAGGAGAACCAGGACATCCGGCTGCTGCAGGCCCAGCTGCAGGTGGGCACAGGCAGGAGGGGCTGGGCTAGGGTAACCCACCTAGGCCAGGCGTCTGTCCTAGCATCCTCCCCCAAAAGGAATGTTTCCTATTTACCCACACATCCTGACCCTCCCCTCTCCCACTATAGTCAGGGCGTCTTCCCAGTTCTTGGTTCACATCCCTTGTGCTAAGGTTTGGGCCAGGGCTGGCATACCTGTTCCACATGGTACATGAAACATACATGGTATCACCTGTGATTGATTGGTGTGGTCTGCCTGGAGCACTGTGTGGAAAAGGATTTAAAGAACATGCCAGGTGCCATGATCAGTTAACACTGTTCCAGGAAACAAGACTGTGAGAGCCACACATTGGCTATCCTTAGGTGAATCTAGGAAGTGTGTGCTTATATAAAGATGTAGATGCCGAGGCCCAGGATGGAATTTGGGGATCCCTGTGTCTCATTCATGATGGAGATGGGGTGGAGGATGAAAACCAAATTCTCTGGGTGTTCCAGGCCATAAAATGGGCTCAGTCCACCTGCCCACTATAATAGAATGGAATTGGGGTAGAAGGCATTGGGGCTATCCTGACAAGAACTCTTTGTGACTTCCTTTGTCCCAAACCATATTCTAGGCCCAAAAGGAAGAGCTTCAGAGCCTGATGCACCAGCCCAAAGGGCTAGAGGAGGAGAATGCCCAGCTCCGGGGGGCTCTGCAGCAGGGCGAAGCCTTCCAGCGGGCTCTGGAGTCAGAGCTGCAGCAGCTGCGGGCCCGGCTCCAGGGGCTGGAGGCCGACTGTGTCCGGGGCACAGATGGGGTGTGCCTCAGTGGGGGTAGAGGCCCACAGGGTGACAAGGCCATCAGGGAGCAAGGCCCCAGGGAGCAGGAGCCAGAACTCAGCTTCCTGAAGCAGAAGGAACAGCTGGAGGCTGAGGCACAGGCATTAAGGCAAGAGTTAGAGAGGCAGCGACGGCTGCTGGGGTCTGTACAGCAGGATCTGGAGAGGAGCTTGCAGGATGCCAGCCGCGGGGACCCAGCTCATGCTGGCTTGGCTGAGCTGGGCCACAGATTGGCCCAGAAACTGCAGGGCCTGGAGAACTGGGGCCAGGACCCTGGGGTCTCTGCCAATGCCTCAGAGGCCTGGCACCAGAAGTCCCACTTCCAGAATTCTAGGGAGTGGAGTGGAAAGGAAAAGTGGTGGGATGGGCAGAGAGACTGGAAGGCTGAGCACTGGAAACATAAGAAGGAAGAATCTGGCCGGGAAAGGAAGAAGAACTGGGGAGGTCAGGAGGACAGGGAGCCAGCAGGAAGGTGGAAGGAGGGCAGGCCAAGGGTGGAGGAGTCGGGGAGCAAGAAGGAGGGCAAGCGACAGGGCCCGAAGGAACCCCCAAGGAAAAGTGGTAGCTTCCACTCCTCTGGAGAAAAGCAGAAGCAACCTCGGTGGAGGGAAGGGACTAAGGACAGCCATGACCCCCTGCCATCCTGGGCAGAGCTGTTGAGGCCCAAGTACCGGGCACCCCAGGGCTGCTCAGGTGTGGACGAGTGTGCCCGGCAGGAGGGCCTGACTTTCTTTGGCACAGAGCTAGCCCCAGTGCGGCAACAGGAGCTGGCCTCTCTGCTAAGAACATACCTGGCACGGCTGCCCTGGGCTGGGCAGCTGACCAAGGAGCTACCCCTCTCACCTGCTTTCTTTGGTGAGGATGGCATCTTCCGTCATGACCGCCTCCGCTTCCGGGATTTTGTGGATGCCCTGGAGGACAGCTTGGAGGAGGTGGCTGTGCAACAGACAGGTGATGATGATGAAGTAGATGACTTTGAGGACTTCATCTTCAGCCACTTCTTTGGAGACAAAGCACTGAAGAAGAGGTGGGCAGCTGTTGGGGAGTTGGGTCGGGTGGGACAGAGGCAGTTGGGAGGATGTGAAGAGTAAGGATCATTAGTTTGAGTATCCTTACTTTTGGTCCCCAGCTGGCTTCCCTTAGAGAAGGCATTCAGGTCCGCTTCCTTTCTTCCCTTGAGGGTAGGAAGCTGCCTGTGCCCACCCCAGAGTGGTCCTGAGCAGTCCCCTTTTGGGCAGGGGGATTCTTTCTCCTGAGTTGCCCTGCCCTACCTCTACCTGCATGGCCCAGGGGACGAGGGAGATCCCCATCTTCCTGTCTCCCCGACTGGAGCCTTTATCCTGGGAGACCAGGTTTTTCCCACATATGCTTGGCGGTGCCTGCTCAAGTCAGCTTCATTGGGAGGAGCAGGGTCCTCTCTCCTTGGGGAACCCGTTTTCATTGCATGGCATTGTCCCCTAAAGGCCTCTTTCTCCCCACAGGTCAGGGAAGAAGGACAAGCACTCACAGAGCCCAAGAGCTGCGGGGCCCAGGGAGGGGCACAGCCATAGCCACCACCACCACCACCACCACCGGGGCTGACGCCCTGCCCCACAGGGAATGGCCTTGGCCTGGCCCAGCCCAAGATCCCAGCGTTATCTAACTCCTGGAGGGTGGACTCTGTCCTGGCTTGTTTGGTGTCCTCAGATATTTTTCACACAGTAGAGCAAAATCACCAGCCCTGCACTGATGTCACTTTATGTAGAAAAAGGCCTTAGCTGGACCTGCGTTGCAGTCTATGCAAATGCATGCAAATACTCCAGGCCCTGGGATGTGGGCTTGTGTTTTGTCACTGTGAAGGGGGAGATGGGAGAGGAGCCTGTTTTGGGGTGGGGTCTGGGGAAGGCAATCTGATTCTGAAGCTAAAGAGCTTTCATCCTCTTGAGTGTATGTCCCCATAGTGGGCCCCTTGACCCACATGCTGACCGGTGCCTTGGGATTTGACTAGAGTTGCTGGCTCGAGGCCCAGCACGAGGACTTACCCTGGGGTTTTGTTAGGTTTGGAAGCAGCTGTCCCTAGGGGGTGAAGTCCCCCCCCCCCTTTTTTTTTTTAACCCCTGCTTCTCCCACGGCTTCACCTCCCTATGTGAACTGTAGACTCAGATCCCAATGAAGTGCTGTTGCAGCTATGATGCTAGGTGGTTTCTAAGCACAGGGGACACCCCACACCCCCTGCCTGAATGGATGGGTCCATCCCAGGCACTGGTACTTGCCCCCTTGTTCTGTATCCCCCTTTGCCCTTGCCTTGCCCTTCCAACAAACCCTAGGCCCTTGAGAAGCTGATACTTCTCCTTTTGCTCACAGCTGCCTTGGCCCCACCCCTGGGAGATGTAGCAAATTGAGTGTGGGTTTTGGAGTCTGAGCCTCGGGCTCAAATCCAGGCTAAGTGATCTTGGGCAAGTTAATCTCTGGAAACTTTGGGTTTCTTATCCTCAAAAAAGGCGATGGAAGGGCTGGGGAAGTGATTAAATAAAGCAATGCAAGAAAAATGTCTCTCCTGTTTTGGGCACTCAAAAGTTATTGCTTTCTTTAGGGAAGGGTGTGGAGGAGGGAAAAGAACCCAGGCCCAGAAGGAAGAGCTTCTGGGGCTGGGGAGGTGAGGGAACCACTAGGTGGCACCCTGGCTCCATTTTGCTCCAGACCTCACCTCTCCCACTACTCACTGTCCCCAAAATCTCAGACCCTACCCCACTGACCCCAGGGCCTGCGCCACTGGCCAACTCTCCCAGGATGACCAGACTCCCCTTGGCTATTCTCTAGGAAGTCCTTCCTGAGATCTAACCTTAGTCCCTTTGGCAATACACTGGGCTTTTTGACGACCCTGGAAATACCCAGGAAGTACAGGAGACAGAATAATGTAGTGTGACTGCTCAGGCAGGAGGCGGGGGACTACAGGTTCTAGAAGGGGCTGTAACTGATTTCTGTATTTAGCAAGCGAATATGTAACTCTGTTTAAGGGCTTAAAGGTATTAGCTCATTGAATTCATGTGTGGGTGGGGCAGGGGTTAGGGCAGGCTGGGGATGGAACAAGGACCACTAATTCAGCAAACATTTATAAAGTCTGTTGTGTACCAGAAACAGAGAGGCACTGGGAATACAGAGGCACCTTAAGAAGCCTAAAGTTGGGTCGGGTGCCGTGGCACACACCTATAATCCCAGCACTTTGGGAGGCTGAGGCGGACGGATTGCCTGAGCTCAGCAGTTTGACACCAGCCTGGGCAACATGGTGAAACTCCGTCTCTACTAAAATACAAAAAATTAGCCAGGCGTGGTGGTGGGCATCTGTAGTCGCAGCTACTCGGGAGGCTGAGGCAGGAGAATCACTTGAACCTGGGAGGCGGAGGTTGCAGTGAGCTGGGATCGTGCCACTGCACTCCAGCCTGGGCGACAGAGCAAGACTCTGGCTCAAAACAAAACAACAACGACAACAACAAAAAACAAAAAAAGAGAAGCCTATAGTCCAGTGGAACCTTTCTACAGCAGGAGGAACTGCAGTTAGATCTAAGGAAGAACTTCCTTTCAGGCAGAAGTTCAGTGATATGGGCTGGGGAGGCTTTAGGATTTGGTACCCAGGCCTGTGAACCACTGCTCCTTGAAGAAGCCTAGTTTTACCCTGTTCACATTGCTCACCTTCTGTAGGTGCTCAAAATTCTTGCTGCCTGAACAGCTGACTGGTAAATTTGGGTTGCTGAGAGACAGATTCAGGCTAGAAGGTAGATAGGATTCAGTGTCCTGGGGCAGGTGGCTGGGCCTGGGAAAGGGGATACAAACTGGCCTACCTGGGTTCCCAGAGGGTGGTGACTCTCACTGTGGCCCCTTGGGGCTTCTCAGTTTCATTTTTAGGGCTCATTTCCTTCGTTTGCATAACGAACGCTCAGGGAGGCTGCCAGGTTCCCCTAAGCCCCCTCCTGTTCCTTACCCACTCAGGAAGTAGATATGCTGAGCTGGAGGTTTCTGAAGCTGCTGAATCAGGAAGAAAAAGCCACGAACCCAAGGGGTATGTTGGGGAGGGCTGGGATGCCAGTGACATTGGCTGCTCTGATCGCCCTCTCTCTGGGATGCCCCTGGGAGGCGATCCTCGCATTCATCACAGGCCACGAGGCCCCTCTCTCTAACACACCCATGCAGCACTGGTAGTGAGGAGGAGCCCAGGGTCCAGGTCTTCGGATGATCTCCTGACCATAGGCCCAGTGTGTAGAGATGAGTCCAGGGAGGCTAGAGCCAAGGGACAGCATTCCCTCCTTCCCACAGGGCTTGGGGATAGCTCTGGCCTGGGCAGGGCTTCGGGGAGCTTGTGGGTAGACTCACTGGATTTCACCACGTGTCTGTTTGGCCTCCCAGGGTTTGGGCTGGGCTCTTCCAGTTTCAGCACTTGGCATTTTTAGCACTTGGCTTTCTGCCTTTTCCACTGGGAGCTCCCCCAGCTTGCCCAAGTAGGGCCTGCTTCCCTGAGAGCTCAGCTCAGGGGTCCTTGGGAGGAATCACTAGAGTTGGGGGTGGCCTTCTTGGGCCTTCTACTCTCAAATGGAAAAATTCTATTGCCTTTGGCCAGTCCCAAAAACTCATTTCCTGGTAGTCCCCAGTCTGCATTCCCCACTCCCGTCCTTATCACTCATTCTTCAGCCTCACCTGCTTTCCAGGCTCCTTCAGCCGCCCTTTCCCCAGTGCCCTCAGCCCAGCCTCTGCCACCCATGCCCTGTCTGGCCCTGTGCCTCCTCCAGGATCTCCCCCGTCTCCTGCTGCCTCCCCAGGTCCCCTAGGCCCCAGGCTTTCCCCATTGCCTGGCATTCATACCCATCCTGGGGTGACAGGTGGTGGAGACAGATGGGGTGGGTGGGTCATAGGTGGTAGTGGGTCACTTCACTTCCCAGCCTGACCACCCCTATTGGCTTCTGGAAGGTCAGAGGCACATGCTCCTTTTGAGAGTGGCTCCCAGCCTCGTCCGGCTGGGCCCAAGGACACACACTGGACTGGCTGGCTGTTGCCATGGGAACCTCCCAGGGTTACCCTGACACAGGAATGTCTCCTCATCCTGCCTTGTTCTGGGCCACAGATGTTCCTGGCCCCTTCACATGCTCACAGCAGGGGTCTGGTAGGGACACTGCAGGTTGCAGGGTAGGGGTGTGGAGAGCTGTTGCCTAAATCAGACAACAGGTTCTTTCCCTCCCCAACTCAGCTGCCTGAGCCACAGAAGCCCCTTGTTAAGCACTTATCTGAGTTCCCTGTCCCACCTCTCCCAGGCCTCCCTTAAGGTGGCCACCCATCTCTTTGGTAACCTTTGGCACCCAGGATAGGTGACTGCCGCTCCCAAATGGAGAACAACAGTGAACCCCTTCCCCGCTCACCTGTTCTTCTGGCTGGGCCTGTTCCTGGCTCACCTGTTCCTGGGCCAGGGGGGCGCCCAGCCCAGATCTTTTCTAACCAGAGCTTTGACCTGAGCGAGATTTGAAGTCGGAAACCCCAGAGTGGTGGTCTCCACCGCTGCCCACCTGTGGGCCTTGGGCAAGAGGGCTCTCCTTGCTTAAGGGCTCAGCTTTCTCATCGTTGAAGTGGAGACCACAGACTCTGCTCTCAGAGGCTGTCCTGAGGGTGAGATGAGTCAATGTAAGATACATGAAAAGGCTTTGCAAGCTAAAGGGCACTGAAACAGAGCAGTTATTTTTATTGTACTTAACCTCTAAGGGGGAAACTGGGAGCCACTGGGAGCTACTGATATGGGAGGAAAGGGTGTTGGTTCCCCGATGTGGCAGGAGCTGGCGGGAAAAGATGCTAACTAGCATTCAGGTCTCAATACTGTGCTAGATGCTGTGGGGCCCCCAATCCTTGCCCTGAGGCTAACTGGATTAGCTGCACACAAAGCAGAATTTTAATAGTACTCTCTTAATGGTGCCAGGAGCAGTCTGCCAACTGGGTGAAGAGGAAGAAAGGGGTTGCCTTTGAGTTGGATCTTGAAAGATAATAGGATTTCAGAGATGGGAGAATGGGGGAAGGTATTTCAGGCTAGGCAAAGGTGAGGCCTGAGGTAGGGGTGTTATAGCCTATAGCTAGATGGTTCACAGAGGGGGCAAATTCTGCCACAGGCAGCCTGCAGGTCTGAGGGGATGGCTACTGTAGGAAATGGGAGGGGTGCCACTAATCCTCACCATTCCCCCCACGCTCCACTTCCTGTCCAGAGCAGGGCCCCTTTGCAGGAGTTCTCACCAGCATGGGGCACTTACCTTCGCTCAGCCCCAGGGGAGGCATTCAGCAGAGGGGAGTGTCATCCATTGAGGTCATCACTGAGACTCTGTTCAAAATCAAAGGGACAGGTCATCTGGCTAGAGCAGGATAGGCAGACACCTGAAGCCACATGCTGTGGAGAGGAAAGTGCTAGATAGCTCCCTTTGGAAGGTCCATTGCCCATGGGTCAAACAGGCTGGCCATCAATGCTTGCTCATCTGGAATGACAGGACTAGTCCAGAAATAGTGGCATGAGGCCAGCAAAGGAACAGGCTGGCTGGGCGCTGTGGCTCATGCCTGTAATTCCAGCACTTTGGGAGGCTGAGATGGGAGGTTGGCTTGAGGCCAGGAGTTCGAGACCAGCCTGGGAAACATAGCAAGACCTTATCTCTACTAAAAATTAAAAAAAAAAAAAAAGTTTAACTCAGCATGGTGGCACACACCTGTAGTCCCAACTACTCAGCAGGCTGAAGGTGGAAGGATTGCTTGAGCCCAGGACATCAAGGCTGCAGTGAGCTTATGATCCACCACTGCACTTCCAGCCTGGGCACAGAGTGAGACCCCATCTCAAAAAAAGAAAAGAAAAGAAACAAGCCATGGCTGTCATCTAGGTGGATCATTAACTTTTCTTTTCTTTCTTTTTTTTTTTTTTGAGATGGAGTCTTGCTCTGTTGTTCAGGCTGGAGTGCAGTGGCGTGATCTCCGATCTCCGCTCACTGCAAGCTCCACCTCCTGGGTTCACGCCATTCTCCTGCCTCAGCCTCCCGAGTGTAGCTGGGACTACAGGTACCCGCCACCACGCTTGGCTTTTTTTTTTTTTTTTTTTTGTATTTTTAGTAGAAATGGGGTTTCACCGTGTTAGCCAGGATGGTCTCGATCTCCTGACCTCGTGATCTGCCCGCCTCGGCCTCCCAAAGTGCTGGGATTACAGGCATGAGCCACTGCACCCGGCCACATTTAACTTTTTTTCCCTGGGTTGTGGAAGGCAGGCAGAGCATGTTATATAATGTAACCAGTTCCACCAGCTAGTGGACTTGGGAGGGAAGTGCTACTTTGGGGAATATTTGAGCAAGTGACCTTGGAGGGTTGGGTGGATGAGCATGTGAGTTTGCAGGTTGAGCAGCTTCTGGTGATGACAAAGCCCAGGGTGTGTCCATAGGAGCTGGCCTCTGAGGAGGAGAGGGGGGAAAAGGCTTTGAACAGCCAGGGCCAAGGGATTGAGCAGCGGGGTGTTGGATGGGCTGGCCATGACCATGATGTCACCGAGGATGATGACAGCAACTCTGTAGAAAAGGAGACTGTGAGCCAGTGGCTGAGTCTCAGAAAATGAGAATGAGGCTGGGTGCAGTGGCTTACACTGGTAATCCCAGCACTTTTGGAGGCTGAGGCCAGAGGACTGCTTGAGCCCAGGAATTCCAGACTAGCCTGGCCAACATAGCAAGACCCCGTCTGCATAAAGAAACAAAAGAAAATGAAAATGAACCACCAGGATTGCTGGGCTGCCAGTACTGAGGAAAGCAGGAGGGTAGCGCAGGCAGGTGGCATGAGCCTTAGAGGAACCATAGTTTTCCAAGAGGCAGGATGAGTAATGGTGTGGAAATTAAAATGGGGAGGAAGGGAGGCCATAGACTCAAAGCGGATGCTGAGGGATGAGGGCTGGGAGACTAAAGCCTCCACTTGAGACACCAGTAAGGGACAGTGGAGTTCAGTTGAGGCATACTAGAAGCCTAGTATGGGGGAAGTTTTTTTTTATTTTTTGAGACGGAGTCTTTTTCTGTTGTCCAGGCTGGAGCGCAGTGGTACAATCTTGGCTCACTGCAACCTCTGCCTCCCAGGTTCAAGTGTTCTCATGCCTCAGCCTCCTGAGTAGCTGGATTGCAGGTGCCCGCCACCACGTCCAGCTATCCAGCTAATTTTTGTATTTTTAGTAGAGATGGGGTTTCACCATGCTGGCCAGGCTGGTCTCGAACTCCTGCCCTCAGGTGATCCGCCTTGGCCTCCCAAAGTGCGGAGATTACAGGCGTGAGCCTGGGGGAAGTTTTCTGATCGCTCACTAGGTATTCAGGGAGCTGGATCTCAGAGTCAGAGAGGGAGGTAAGGGGCGTGCATTGGGTCAGGTGAGGAAAGAGACTCCGGGAATAAGTGCTGACTCCTTCCATGTGACTCAGGTAAAACAGGAGATTTGGACTTTCCGTGGAGGCCCAAATACATGTTTATTGAAGATGAGCTGGAAAATCTGATTCTGTGTTGAATGACGAAGTGCTAAGAATAAATAACAACCCCTTACATCTGGATGATACTTGAGAACTTACAAAGTATTTTATTGTACCTTGTCATATATTTTCTTCATTCCTGTCTTATTATAACCCTGGGAAGTGGGCCTTATCAGTGGTAAACTCAGAGTGACTTGCTAAGTGTCCAAGCTGGGACTGAAAATCCACTCTGTGCTGCCTTCTAGGGCGTTGATGAGTGCAGTGTTTTCTGGGTTGCTGAAAAAAAAAAAAACCCAAAAAAACAAAAAAACCACCTCCTTAAGTCTGTTCTTTTTGCATCTGACCACTCTCTTGTGCCTCTTTTCAACATTCAGGAAATTAATGGTTTCTCCCTAAGTCTCTACACTACACTTTTTCTCTAGTGGAGGCAGTAATGAGTTGCAGGCTCTGTTCTGACATGCTCAGAAAAATGCAGGACGGCAAGTCATAGCCAAAAACAACTCGACGTACTCAGCTGGGGCAACCCGTCAGCTACTGCGGGAAGAGGCAGAACCGGGGATTCAGGGAAAGGACAGATTATTCTTATCCTGCCTCTCAAACTCCTGGCTGGGAGCCAGACTTCGGATGAAACCAGGCAATCTCATCTAGGGATTCAACGCTCCCTTACTATTGATGTCACCCACGCCGTTTGCTTCCGAAAACCTTTGGGCCGGAGGCTGCGGCTAGAAAAGCAATCAAAGGTTTCTCGCCGGGCTTAAAGGGCCACATCTTAGTGACGTCTCGGGTTATAAAATCTGCTTGACAATAAAATATCGTGTGCGCGATTCTGCTCCTCCCCCGACATGACGTGGCCAGACACGCAGCTCGCGTCAGGGCTGCCTTTCGCCCCCAGGAAGACCCATTCCCACTCTGGGGCGCGCGCAGATTTGCTGTGGCACATGTACTATAACGCACAGGCAAAAAGGCAGTTTCCAAAACGTCTCCAACGTGATCTCACTCCAGAGATTTTTTTTCCTAAAGTTTTAGGGCTGCGCGGAAGGGAATATGGGGTTCACCTCAGGAAATTTCAGACGTCACCCCCCTCGGAGGAAGGTAGTCGCGTCCGGTTCCTCCCCGGGTGTCAGTTAAGCAGGCCCGGCTGTGAGCGAAGGTTCTGGGCGGGGCTGGACTGTTCTAAGTGAGTTCGGGTGGGGGAGCTTCACGAGGGGAGGCTGCCCTGTGAAGGAACCGCCTTTCTCTCCGCGTGTCTCACCCTTTTCTCCCCATATCTGTTTGGACATGAGCTGAGGGCACGGTCGCGGGCGGTCAGCCCTGTTCGCAGCTACGGCGAGGAGGGGCGCGATTGCTCCTTGTTGCCGCTCCGCTTAGTGGCCGCGTCCATTCCGCGCGGTGTCCCGATTTTAGGGGTAGGGAGAAGTGTCAGCTTCAGGCATCGCGAGGCGTGGCGGCCCCATGGCCCCGCTGGGAGGCGCCCCGCGGCTGGTACTGCTGTTCAGCGGCAAGAGGAAATCCGGGAAGGACTTCGTGACCGAGGCGCTGCAGAGCAGGTGTCTGTGAGGCGGGAAAGGTGGAAGGGGGAGCTCTCCGCATCATGTGACACGAGGAGTGCTTTTGGGTGTCACGGAGTGAGCTTTGGAGTAGGGGCCGTCCGTTTGCAAGGCAGGAGGAGCGCTGGGCTGGGGAAGGTGGAATGCCACCATTACATAAAACAGTAGTCTACACAGGCAAGCCTCAAAGAAGCAGGTGACCACCTCTCCAAAGACCTTCAGCTGCAGGTCTCTCTGAGAAGCATTAATAATGGTTCCTACCAAGGCACTTTCTATATACCAGGAGTTGGATACCAGCCTGGGCAACATGGCGAGACCCCGCCTCTACGAAAAATCCAAAAAGTAGCTGGGCGTGGTGACGCGTGCCTGTAGTCCCAGCTATTCAGGAGCCTGAGGCAGAAGAATCGCTTGAGCCCGGGAGGCGGAGGTTGCAGTGAGGCGAGATTGGCCACTGCACTCCAGCCTGGGCGACAGAGCGAGACCCTGTCTTAAAAAAACAAAACAAAACAAAACAAAAAACCCTCTTCACCTCTTTGTTAGGTACTGTGTGCCATTATTAGCATCTCCATTTCACAGGTGAAGAAACTGAGGCTCTTAAAAAGTTAAACAGGCCGGGTGTGGTGGTCATGTCTGTCACCCCAGCACTTTGGGAGACAGAGGTGCGAGGATCGCTTGAGAGCCCAGTAGTGGAGACCAGCCTGGGCAACACAGTAAGACCCTAGTCTCTACAAAAAAATGGAAAAGTTAGCCTAGTGCGATGGCGAGCACCTCTAGTCCCAGCTACTCAGGAGGCTGAGGTGGGAGGATCGCTTGAGCCTGGGGGCTGCAGTGAGTTGTAATCATGCTACTGTCCTCCAGTCCGTGCAGCAGAGCCTGAGACCCTGTCTCGAAGTAAAATAAAATAACATACGAAGTTAACAACAACACAAAACCCTTGCTGGTCACAAAGTAAGTGGCAAATCCAGGATTCAAATTCAGCTTTGTGGTTCATGATGGGCATCTCAGCAATTAATATATAATTGAAACAAAAAGAAAAAAAACCCAAACAAATTCAGCTTTATCTTGCGCCAAGGACTGGTTTCTTTCTTTTTTATCTGGCTGCCTCCCCAAATAATAATACCTTTTGCACAGTGTTTTCTGTCAAAGCAAGATCTTCTGTGCAGGAGCATTTTGCGAGACCTGGGCTAGGAGAGCAGAGGTTGGGGAGAAAGTGGAGTGGGGCTCCTCTCCTCTTGAAGGCCAGTGTGGTGGGGGTACCAGGAAGCTGCTTTTGGGTACCACAGGGGTTCTACGAACGTGTGGGAGAGCCCAGAGCAGAGGTCACCACCTGAATTTTTCATCACTAAGTATCTCACCACCTTTTCCTAAGTTGCATTTCTCCTCACCTCCAAACCCTGACGTCAAATAGTGGTCCGAAGCACAGGCTCTGGAATTAGACTGCTGGGATGCAAACCCTGGCTCACTGTTGATTAGTGTGTGATCTTGTACACATCTCTCATTCACTCTGTGCCTCATGTTTTTTTTTTGAGACGGAGTCTTGCTCTGTCACCCAGGCTGGAGCGCACCCAGGTTGCGGCTCACCGCAACCTCTGTCTCCTGGGTTCAAGCGATTCTCCTGTCTCAGCCTCCCGAGTAGCTGGGATTACAGGTGTGTGCCACCATGCCCAGCTAACTTTTGTATTTTTAGTAGAGACAGGTTTCACCATGTTGGCCAGGCTGGTCTGGAACTCCTGACCTCAGGTGATCTGCCCGCCTCGGCCTCCCAGAGTGCTGGGATTACAGACGTGAACCACCACCACACCTGGCCTGCGTCTCAGTTTTGTCATCTGTAAAATGGGGATGATAATAGGGTGGTTGTGGGGATTAAATGAGATAATGTGTGTGAAGGGCTTAGAATAATTATTGGCACCTAGCAGAGGTGCAGGAACTAAATGTTGGCTATATTTATTTTACCAATCTTGGCTTCACTACTTGCAGTGTTGCTTTGGGGGAGTCAATCCTCCTTTCACAACCTCAGCTTCCTCATCTGAAACATGAAAATAAGAACACTTACAGCCAGGGCAACATAGTGAGACCCCCTCTCTACAAAAGATAAAAAAAAATTAGCTGGGTGTGGTGGTGCATGCCAGTAATCCCAGATACTCAGGAGGCTGAGGTGGGAGGATTGCCTGAGCCCAGGAGTTCAAGATTATAGTGAGCTGTGATTATACCACTGCACTCTAGCCTGGGTGACAGCAAGACCCTGACTCTTAAAAAACCAAACCAAAACAAAACAAAGAACACTTATCGCTGGGCGCAGTGGCTCACGCCTGTAATCCTAGCACTTTGGGAGGCCGAGAAGGGTGGATCACTTGAGCTCAGGAGTTCGAGACCAGCCTGACCAACATGGTAAAACCCTTCTCTACTAAAAATACAAAAATTAGCGGGACGTGGTGGTGCGGGCCTGTAGTCCCAGTTACTTGGGAGGCTGAGGCAGGAGAATAGCTTAAACCCAGGAGGTGCAGGTTGCAGTGACCTGAGATTGCGCCACTGCATTCCAGCCTGGGCTACAGAGTGAGACTCAGTCTCAAAAACAGCACTTACCTTCCTGTGCGTTAAGCGTATTGTGAGCATCTCAAGGCTAGGACAGGAAGCATGTATCATTCACATTTGTATCACCTAGATCCAAATATGGTACCCAATAAATGGTTGGTTAAGCCAGGAGGCAGAGGCTGTGGTGAGACGAGATGGCGCCACTGCACTGCAGCCTGGACGACAGAGTGAGACTCTGTCTCAAAAAAGAGAAAAAAAGAAGGGCCGTGTGCGGTGGCTCACGTCTGTAATCCCAGCACTTTGCGAGGCTGAGGCGGGCGGATCATGAGATCAGGAGTTTGAGACCAGCCTGGCCAACATGGCAAAACCCCGTCTGTACTAAAAATACAAAAATTAGCCGGGTGTAGTGGCGGGCGCCTGTAATCCCAGCTACTTGGGCGCCTGTAATCCCAGCTACTTGGGAGGCCGAGGCAGGAGAATCGCTCAAACCTGGGAGGCGGAGATTGCAGTGAGCCGAGATCGCGCCATTGCACTCCAGCCTGGGTGGTGGAGCAAGACTCCGTCTCAAAAAAAAAAAAAAAAAAAAGTTTGGTTAAGTAAATTAAATAATGAATGAGTTATTTTTATTTTTATTTTCATTTTTGAAATGGATTTTCACTCTTGTTGCCCAGGCTGGAGTGCAATGGGGCGATCTCGGCTCACTGCAACTTCCACCTCCTGGGTTCAAGTGATTCTCCTGCCTCAGCCTCCCGAGTAGCTGGGATTACAGGCATGCGCCATCATGTCCGGCTAATTTTATACTTTTAGTAGAGACAGGGTTTCACCGTGTTGGTCAGGTTGGTCTCAAACTCCTGACCTCAGGTGATCTGCCTGCCTCAGCCTTCCAAAGTACTGGGATTACAGGCGTGAGCCACCGCACCTGGCTTTTGTTTCAGTTTTTTAAATTTGCTTTTCTTATTTCATTTTTTTGAGACAGGGTCTCACTCTGTCTACCAGGCTGGCATACAGTGGTACAATCATGGCTCACTGTAGCCTGGAACTCCTGGGCTCAGGAATGCTCCCACCTCAGCCTCTGGAGTAGCTGGGAGTACAGGCACATGCTGCCATGCTCAGCTAATTTTTAAATTTTTTGGTGGAGATGGTATCTCTGGGTCTTATTGTGTTGCCCAGGCTGGTCTTGAACTCCTGGCCTCAAGCACTCCTCCTGCCTTGGCCTCCCAAAGTGTTGGGATTACAGGTGTGAGCCACCATGCCCAACCAGTGAATTAATAAATGATATATGTTATGGTGACCAAGTCAGTGGAGACAGATACCTCTGGCTGTGAGAGAATTAGTTTAGGGTCTGGGCAATAACCTAATCCAGCTAGAATATTGCGCGCCTGTTCACACTGTAATTAGCACTTTATAGGTTTTACCTGTTAGTTTCAGGGCTGTTTTATATTCATTAGAGTTTCATAATAATCCTGTGTGGGAGACAGAACAGAAAGTGTTATCCCCATTTTCTGATGAGGAAATAGGATCAGGGACATTGAGACCTACCAAAGTTACATAATACCAGTAGTAGAAATGGGACTTCAACACAGGCCTCTTGACTCCCTTTCTGGGACCTGGAAGCTCCTGGAAATTCTAGGCTAACTGGATTCTGATCTCCCTGTCCTGCAGACTCGGAGCTGATGTCTGTGCTGTCCTCCGGCTCTCTGGTCCACTCAAGGAGCAGTATGCTCAGGTAGGTGGTGCTTTGTGGCATCTGGTGTGTCAGGCGGGGCCGGCTCCAGGACTTTGGAGCTGTGGCTGCTGCCTGAGTCACTGGCATGATCCCCGTCACCACTGCTGGCAGGGTGGTGGCCAGCTCTTGGTTTTCTGTGAGTGGACCTTTCGGGGGCATTTTCAGCTTATATTTCTTTCCTAATAGCCTCCCTCCCTTCAGAGTGAGTTCAGGAAGGTGTGCCCAGGAAAGGCTGTCGACACTCGAGTTGGCAGCTCTGATGCTGTGTGATTAGTAAGGACCTGCCTGTGCCTCCTTACACCACCCTCTCACTCAGCTGGCCTGACACAGCCCCTAGAACTTTGCTCCTAGAAATTTAGTACAGGCCGAGCACGGTGGCACACGCCTGTAATCCCAGCACTTTGGGAGGCCGAGGCAGGTGGATTGCTTGAGTCCAGGAGTTAGAGACCAGCCTGGCCAACATGGTGAAACCTCATCTCTGTTTCTTTAAAAAAAATTTTTTTTAAAGTAAACAACAACACACAAAAAAGAAATTTAGTCCCAAAAGTTGTCAAAATATATCATTAAGTGAAAAAAAAAAAAAAAAAAGCCTATACCAAGATGTAGAACAGTGTGTAGAGAATGCTACATTTGTCTAAAACTGAAGAGGCACTTTGTGACCAAGAATTGTAAAAGAATTCTAAATATATCTGCTCATATATTTGGCTATTTAACAAACATTTACAGGGTGCCTGTCTCATGTTCAGCACTGTTTCAGGTGCCTGGGATGTGTTCCTGCACTGCATGGGAAAGACAGGTTAGAAACCATACCATTGGTTGCCCCCAGGGAGGGGACAGGGTGAGAGAGAGATTTTCAACTGTAAATTAATGTGTATCTTTGAATTTTGAACCACATGGATTAAAAAAAATAGGATCGTTAGAATAAAAAAAATAAGTCAATAGGAACTCTCAGAATCTTAGACTTCAGAAAGGGAACTTGGAAGGCAAGATCAGCCTCCCACATGGTGAAGAGCCCTCTTGTTGCCCACATTTTGCCCTTGACCTCTAGGTGCACCCTTCTGGGACGTGTGCTTTGGCCCCTCAGTTGGCCAGAGTGTGGTTTCCGGAACCACATAAAATGAATTGTCCCCCCTTCTATATGCCGTCTTTGCCTCCATGGGAAGCATTGGGTCATCTCTCACCAGCTGAACAGACCCATTCATAGGGTGGCAGCCTGAGGAATTGTAAGAATAACTAAATTAAGTGGTTTATTTTTTTTTCTTTTTGAGACAAGGTCTTGCTCTGTAGCGCAGGCTGGAGTGCAGTGGCACATAATGGCTCACTGCAGCCTTGACCTCCTGGGCTCAAGTGATCCTCCCACTTGAGCTTCCCAAGTAGCTAGGAATACAGGTGCATGCCACTATGCCTGGCTAAGTTAAAATTTTTTTTTTGTAGAGATGGGAGTCTCATTATGTTACCCAGGCTGGTCTCCAACTCCTGGGCTCAAGCGATCCTCCCACTATGGCCTCCCAAAGTGCTAGGATTTGGGCGCGAGCTACTTTACCTGGCCTGGTTTTCAAAAATTTTAAGCAGGATTCTTTCCCAAATGAAACTGGATACAGAATTTCTTTGTATCCAGGAGACAGACTGGGAGCGACTCTGCAGGGTGGTGGGGTGGTGGTGGGGGGATGGGAGGAAAGAAGGGGTGAAGGGGAAGGCACTGAGCCTTCCCTAGTGGGGCCTAGGCACTTCCAAAGGCCTCCCAGGAGCACTTTCAAAACTGATCTTCCAAAGCTGCCAGATAGGTCTTGCTTCTGTCCTACTGAGTCAGACTGGTGGGGTTGGGTGGGGGGCGGGAGGAAGAAGGAGCAGGAGTTTGCATTTTTATTTATTTATTTATTTATTTTATTTATTTATTTGAGACGGAGTCTCGCTCTGTCGCCCAGCCTAGAGTGCAGTGGCACGATCTTGGCTCACTGCAACCTCTACCTCCCAGGGTTCAAGCAGTTCTACTGCCTTAGCCTCCTGAGTAGCTGGGATTACAGCCATGCGTGACCACGCCCAGGTAATTGTTTTGTATTTTTAGTAGAGACATGGTTTCACCATATTGGTCAGGCTGGTCTTGAACTCCTGACCTTGTGATCTGCCCGCCTCGGCCTCCCAAAGTGCTGGGATTACAGGCGTGAGCCACTGTGCCTGGCCAGTTTGCATTTTTAAAAGCTCCGTGGAAGACTCTGATAGGCCAGACTGCCCTTGCTCTGTGGAAGTCCAGCACCACTCTATCCCCCACTCCCATTAAAAAACAAAACCAAAATGAAATGTTCATGCATTGATTTTCTAAGTCACAAGAAGAAATATAACCAACAAGTAGACCACAACGCTCCTGGAGGGAAACTGGTTCAGGAGTAGGAGGTGGCTACTGACCTCCTCTTGCAGCAAGGGGAGCAGGTGGGTGATCAAGAAATTGAGAGCCTGAGGGGAGAAGGTCTTGTTGCAGTGAGTTCATGGAGGAGCCAGAACCTGAACGAGGTGATGCTTTTCAGACCCCTCCTATCCTGGATCCCTTTGGATGGACCCCTCTGCTTGGAAAGGGGAGAAAGGAGTTCCCCAGGGTGGTCAGAGTAACCTCTCCTGCCCTGGGGGTCCTCTGGGTGTGGGAGGCCTTGCAAGTGCCCAGAGCCAGATGGAGTGATGCTGTTTCAGCAAAGGCGCCAGGAATTTGGGGATGGGAAGGGGTAAGGGGGAGAGAAAGGAGACACAATCTTCGTGGGATTTGGGATGGGGGCAAACAATGCTAGTGGGAGGACATGGAGTGCAGGATTTTTTTTTTCCCCCCTCAGATTTCCCACTTTAGTTGAAGGCTAAGCCTTTGCCCAGGGGATGCAAACTAATTTCAGGATTAGTTTAAGCCAGAAATAATTGGGAAGGTAAAACTTGCAAAAGAGAAACCACACCACATATTTCAAAGACAAATTGAAACAATTTCTGGATTATCCCCAGACCTTTCTTCTGTCTACCAGTGATCGGGATTTCTTAGTTGCTGAGGCTCTTTCCCTTGCAGACCTTTGTCCTGGCTGAAACCTCATTAATCCTTGCATCAGCCTTGGGGGAGGCAGGTGAGGGTGAGGGATGGCTCTTCCGCTGTTTTAGGAGAGACCACTGAGGTTGAAAGGCCGGTGACATAGACATAATGTTCTTTGGGCAGGAGCATGGCTTGAACTTCCAGAGACTCCTGGACACCAGCACCTACAAGGAGGCCTTTCGGAAGGACATGATCCGCTGGGGAGAGGAGAAACGCCAGGCTGACCCAGGCTTCTTTTGCAGGAAGATTGTGGAGGGCATCTCCCAGCCCATCTGGGTAAGAGGGCTCCATGGCAGCATGAAGAACACCTGTTTCCCTAGCTCTTTGCTGTGTCCATCTCTCTCTGTCTCCACTGCCACCATCCTGGCCCAAGCCCCCACCATTTCTGGCCTGGACAGTCGCAGTAGCCTCCACACTGGTCTCTAGCTGTGGCTCTTGCCCTCTGTGGTCTATTCATTACACAGTAGCCAGACTGACCGTTTATTATTTATTTATTTATTTATTTATTTTTGAGATGGAGTCTCACACTTGTCGCCTGGGCTGGAGTGCAGTGGCACAACCTTGGCTCACTGCAACCTCTGCCTCCTGGGTTTAAGTGATTCTTCTGCCTCAGCCTCCCAAGCAGCTGGGACTACAGGTGTCCACCACCACGCCTGGCTAATTTTTATATTTTTAGTAGAGACGGGTTTTCACCATGTTGGCCAGGCTGGTCTTGAACTCCTGACCTCAGGTGATCCACCCATCTCGGCCTCCCAAAATAGTGGGATTACAGGTGTGAGCCACTGCGTGCGGCCCAGACTGACCTTTTAAAAACATGAACCAGGTGACGTCACTCTTCTGTTTAGAATACTTTGGTGGCTTCCCATTGTGCTCATGAACAAAATGAAAATCCTTCACATGAACTTCTGGGCCTTGTGTGATCCAGTTTCTGCTACTTTTTTAGCCTCCTTACTCCTTAAGCTGTAGCAACACTGGCCTTCTTGGTCCTCAAGTCAGTCGAACTCCTGGAATCAGGGCCTTTGCACATGCCCTTCCACCTGTCTGGACTGCCCTTTCTTTCTCTTTCCCTGGTTAGCTTCAGCTCAGTTGACATGACACCTCCACAGGGAAGCCTTCCCTAATATTCAGGTCTTAACTGGTGCTCCCTGGCAGGTGCTCCTATAGCACCCTACCCCTTTTTTGCCTCATTCATTCTGGCAGTGAATATTGAGTGTCTACTTCTGCCAGGTGTGGTTGCATGTTGTGGGGATATATTGGTGCAAAAACGCAATGAAGTCTCTTCCTTCAGGGAGCTTACATTACAGCTGAGGGTGGCGGGGAGATAGGCACAGAATAAATACAGAATATATCAGGCAGTGGTAAATACTAAGGAGTAAAATAAAGTAGGCCTAGGATATGAGGAGAGATAGGGAAGCGTTGCTGTTTTATTAAGGGTGCCTGGGAAGGCTACACTGATATGATGATGTTTGAGCAAGACCTGAAGGAAATAAGGGATAACTGAATGGATATTTGGGGAAGTAGCTTTCCAGAGAGAGGGAGGAGGAAGTGCAGAGGCTTGAGTGGTGAGTGTGCCTGGTGTGTCTGAGGACAAGCCAGGTGGCCAGAGTGGGTGAGGGTGAGTGGTGGAAGGTCAGGTCAGACTTCCCAGGGCGGACCTTTGGGAGAGCTGGGATTTTATTCTGAGTGAGATGGGGAGTCACTACAGGGTTCTAAGCAGAGGAGAGACATGATCTGATTTAAGATTGAGAAGCCTGGCCATAGCTGCTGTGGGGAAGATGGGAGCAGAAGCACAGGGGCCGGGTGGAGGACTTTCCTGTGGTTTTTTTTTTTTTTTTTTGAGACAGAGTCTCACTCTTGTCACCAAGGCTGGAGTGCGGTGGCGCGATCTCAGCTCACTGTACCCTCTGCCTTGTGGGTTTAAGCGATTCTTGTGCATCAGCCTCCCGAGTAGCTGGGATTACAGGCATGTGCCATCATGCCCAACTAATTTTTTTGTATTTTTAGTCGAGACGGTGTTTTACCATTTGGCAAAATTCGAACTCCTGACCTCAAGTGAACCACCCACCTCAGCCTCCCAAAATGCTGGGATTACAGGCATGAGCCACCATGCCTGGCCAGGACCTTTCTGTAACAGACAAAATGACTATGGTTGGGGCACAGAGGGGAGCAAAGGTAGAGTGGAGAGAAGGGGTCGATTTTGCATGTATTTTGAAGAGAAAACCAACAGGATTTGCCCATGGGTTGGCTGTGGGGTGTGAGAGACTATACCAAGGATTTTGTTCTGAGCAGGTGGACAAATATAGAATTATCATTTTCTAAGACAGGGAAGGTGGGGAGGAACAGGATTGGAGAGGAAATCAGGAGTTGAGTTTCAGCCGTGTTGAGGTTGAGACACTTGTTGACATACACTGTAATCACATGGTTATTTGATTACTGAATACTTGTTCAGTGTCTCCCACTAGACTGTAAGCTCTGAGAGGGCAGGCACAGGGTCTGTTTTGCTTACCACTCTAGCCTTAGCACCTAGCACAGTGACCAGCATACAGTGGGTACTTACTAAAATACTTGTTTAATTGGATCAATGAACTTGTCAGCAGCACTGCCTGACATGTAGTCAGCACTCAGTGGCGTATGTTCAATGAATGAATGAATCCGTGAATAGTGAGTCTAGCTGCTGACATGCTCACGATGATGGGGGGGTAGAGCCACACCCCACACTGCCCTGGGTTCTGTAGTCCTCCCACCTCCCCTCACTTCTATCATCCTGTCCTGTTGGTCACCTGTCTGTCCCTCTCCTGCAGCTAGTGAGTGACACACGGAGAGTGTCTGACATCCAGTGGTTTCGGGAGGCCTATGGGGCCGTGACGCAGACAGTCCGCGTTGTAGCGTTGGAGCAGAGCCGACAGCAGCGGGGCTGGGTGTTCACGCCAGGTGAGCCACTCTATGTGTAGGGCACAGGAGGACACAGGCTACCCACCCTGTGGTTTGTCTCCCAGGCAGGCCTTGGGGAAGTGAATGAGGGATGATAAAGGAGAATCTGAGGCCTCCTGATTAGGGAGTAGCATAGTGGACAGAATCCTGAGGGTCAAGGTTCCCTTGGCTTAACCTAGGCTATCTTCTCATGGCCAGTGGGCTGCTTTGGTGGTCTGGCTGGGACCCACCCCCATGATTCTTCACCTTTGCTTTCCAGCCCAGTAGGGGCTGACAGTGGTCAGGGGCAAACCTGACAAAGCTCATTTCTGTTTAACACAGTAGTGGAGTTAGAAATTAGTAGTGGAGAGGAAGTTCTGCTGGGAGCTTCAGTGGTGCAAGCCCAGGACCCGCTCTGTGGGCTTCAGAAGCACAGCTCAGGCTTCCTTCCTGCCCTAGATCACTGTGACTTGGAGCAGTTCAGATCCAATGGGTATGACCACTACTAATGCTGCTCATTTCTGGGGCACTCACATGTCCAGGCCTGTGCTAAGCATTTTATATGCACTGTCTCACTTTACCATCAAAACAGATTCAGCAGGTAGATGCTGTTATTAGTTTACCCATGGTTGGATGAGGCCGTGGCCTGAAAGGTGAAGTCTCTTTCCCAGGGTCACAAAGAGTGAGAGGAGGAGCTGGCCTCCTGACCCTCTGCTTCTGACTCCAGCATATGCTGCCTCCTGAGGGGACTGAATCAGACAGATTTAGGGATAGAAAAGGACACAACCAGCTTGACAGAAAATGAAAACACAGTGCCCTTTTGGGTTGTGTGTGGTTTTAGATGACCTGATTCACCCTCTGTAGGCAGTAGCAAGTGAAGGATTAAGTCAGGAGGGATCAGCTGAGGGGCCCAGGTGGCTATGGGCTACTGAACCTGCCATCACAGTGTTTCAGGGGTAGGGAGGTGCCTTCTGGGTGGGTAGCCCTTGGCTCTGGGGTAGCAGAGGAGAGGCCGGGAGGGCCCACTCCAGTTGGGGTTAGCAGGCCTTGATGCCTGCTGTCTGTCTGGAGGGCTGAGGACTGTCCTCGCCATGCTTCCTTCACAGGGGTGGACGACGCTGAGTCAGAATGTGGCCTGGACAACTTCGGGGACTTTGACTGGGTCATCGAGAACCATGGAGTTGAACAGCGCCTGGAGGAGCAGTTGGAGAACCTGATAGAATTTATCCGCTCCAGACTTTAGTCACTAGGTTCTAGGAGTGAGCTGGGGCCTGCTGAGGTGGGGGTGGGGCTGACTCTGCAAAATGGGGGTGTCCCCCGATCCTGGCTGAGGTGAGGAACAGACAGAGGGGGGTCTAGATTCTGAGGGGGTTGGTGGATATTGAGCAAGGCAGGAAACCTCTGGAGACCTCATTTTCTCCATGGGGAAGACAGCCATGCTCTTCAGGAGGAGACTCCAAGGGCAAAGGAGGGTGTCTTGGCTGTGCTTGAAGGCGAAACCCTGCCGTATCCCCAGTGCCAGTCCCCTCAGCCTGTGGCAGCCTTGCATCCTGACTGGATGTTCTCATCCCCTTGTTCTGGGCAAGAACCCAGAGCTCCCCAGTGTGGATACTAATAAACCTCTTTGGAGCACACTCTCAGAGCTGCTTGTCTCTCATTTCCTTGATGCCAAGCTGGCGTGGGTGGGGTTTAGAAGGCCTTAGGGTGTCATGGTGGCTGGAGGGTCCCTGTTCTACCTCCCACCTGGCTAGAATGTATCCTGCAGAGGTTGACCTATGCTGCACCCCACAGGCAACTGGCCTGTTTATGTTGGAGGTGGGATTGGGTTGAGGCCCTTACCCTCTGGGATAGCACCATGAAAGGCTGTGATCCATAGAAAGTGCCACCAGCAAGTGCCCCCTCCCCCCGCTTTTTTTTTTCTTTGAGACAGGGTCTTATTCTGTCACCCAGGCTGGCATGCAGTGGTGTGATCATAGCTCATTGCAGCCTGACCTCCTGGGCTCAAGCAATCCTGCCTCAGCCTGCCAAGTAGCTGGGTCTACAGGCACACACCACTATATTTGGCTAATTTTTTTTGTTTTTAGTAGAGACAGGGTTTCGCTATGTTGCCCAGGCTGGTCTTGAACTCCTGAACTTAAGCAATGCTCCCACCTTGGCCTCCTAAAGTGTTGGGATTACAAGTGCGAGCCACCATGCCTGGCCCTGCCCTTGTAATTTATATAGCCTTTTATAATTTCCAAATTTCTTCTAGATTCTTCACAGCTACCCCCTGAAATGGGTGAGGATAGGATTTTCATCGCATTTAGCAGATGCCAAGAACTCAAAGAAGTGAAACAACTTCTCCAGGGTTAGAGGGCTTAGTAAGTGTCAGTGCTGTGTGGAACCCAGGCCACTTGACTCCTGACCAGGCCCCTTCTGCACATTCCTATGGTTGTGGTACAAAGTCCCAAGGCTCCTTGCTGTCCCCAGGCCAAGCCTAAGCCCTCCAACTCTGGCCCTGGCTTCGTAATCCTCCCACAAATTCTGTTCTCACAGATAAGGGGACAGCCAAAGAAATTACACTTTCAGTGTGACGCAGACTGAATCTTGTTTCTGCCCAGATCTCCTCTGCCCTGCTGCCATCATCCTTGCTGGGTGCCAGGCACTGGGGACATAAAGATGAACAGGTCACAGGACTGTTGCTTAAGGAACTCTTGACCTCAATGAGAAATAGACACCCTCCAGGTGCCCAGGAACCTGAAGGCAGTGCCAAAGACAACTTCAGTTCTCTGGGAAGGAGGGTGGGCTTCCATGACACCCAGGCCTGCCGTGCCCGGGTGAGCACTGACCCCTTGTCCCAGGGGCACTGCCATTGCTGCTTGGAAATCCCTCTCTGGAGCTGGGAGCAAATGATTGTGAACAATCCCAGTCATGGAAATGTCCAAAAGTCACTGGGGCCAACTCTGATGAATGTGGGAGGCAAAGTTTTTGGGTTACAAACCTTAACGAGTATAAAGAAGTCGATTAGGGGCTGGAGTGGGGTGGCTCATGCCTATAATCCCAGCACTTTGGGAGGCAGAGGAGGGTGGATCATTTGAGGTCAGGAGTTCAAGACCAACCTGGCCAACATGGCAAAACCCCGTCTACTAAAAATACAAAAATTAGCTGGGCATGGTGGCAGGTGCCTGTAATCCCAGCTACTCAGGAGGCTGAGGCAGGAGAATTGCTTGAACCTGGGAGGCAGAGATCTTGCCACTGCACTCCAGCCTGGGCGACACAGTGAGACTATCTCTGAGAAAAAAAGAAGGGCAGGAAGGACCCAATCAAACCAGGGAGAACATAGAGTCCATGGGGCCAGCTAAGAGGCTTCTGCAAGATTCCAAGCAAGAAGTAGCACAGGCTGAAGGAGAGAGGGTCACTGGAAAGCAGATGGGTTTGTGGTGGCATTCAACCTTGTTTCTGACCCAGCCCACCTGATACCGGGCATATTCCCATCAGTGAAACTGGCTCACTGCCTGAAGGGGAGCAGAGGTTCCGGGCACAGGAGCCCTGTCAGAACCTCCGGGTTGGAGGTGAGGAAACACCTACTGCATGACATCATTATCTGCTTGATTCCAGCATGTCTTCTGTAGTCCTGTCTCACCATGCATTCAATCACACCCACTTCCTGAGCATGTGCTGTGGCTCTAGGAGCTAGGGACACAGCTGCAAGAGAGACATGGGCCCTGCCATCACGGAATTTACCTTTCAGAAATAATCCTAGACAGGGTAGGTTCCACAGAACTTGGGGACCGATTAGCCACAGCAGCTGGGGAGATGGAGGAGTTCAAACTTGTGCCAGAAACCCTGGGTTTTATCGCCTTCCCTGAAGGGGGTGTCTTCAGCATGTGGGAATGTGGTAGTACCTTCTCAGTTTGGAAGCCAGCGAATCTGTGCCTTCGTAGGCGATGAGGGTCAAAGCTCCAGATGGATGTGAACCTATCAAGTGTGGTACTAGAGTAAGGGTTGATGCAGACAGGGGGGTAGGGACTGGTGGGTCTCCTGTGCCCTCCGGGAGGGGTGCTGCCCTGCTTTCTTGGCTCTGGGTATTTAGAGGAGACACAGGATTATGACTTGGGAGCCAGTGGGTCTGTCTACCTGGTGACAGGTTGGTAGTGATGCCTTTTAAAATAGGAAGCCCAGTGTCTGCCGGATTCGAAGTTCATAACATTTTTTTTTTTTTTGAGATGGAGTCTCGCTCTGTCACCCAGGCTGGAGTGCAGTGGCACAATCTCAGCTCACTGCAACCTCCACCTCCCAGGTTCAATGCTTCAGCCTCCCGAGTAGCTGGGATTACAGGCTCCCGCCATCACGTCCAGCTAAGTTTTGTATTTTTGGTAGAGACGAGGTTTCATCATGTTGGCCAGGCTGGTCTCGAACTTCTGACCTCAGGTGATCCACCTGTCTCGGCCTCCCAAAGTGCTGGGATTACAGGCGTGAGCCACTGCGCCCAGCCTCATAATTTTTTTTTTTTTAAGCAAGGTCTTGCGCTGTCACCTGGGCTGGAGTGCAGTGGTGCAATTACAGCTCACTGCAGTCTCAACCTCCTGACCCCAGGTGATCTTCCTATCTCAGCTTCTTGAGTAGCTGGGACCACAGGTGTGTACCACCATGCCCAGATAATTAAAAAAAAATTTTTTTTTAGTGATGGGGTCTCGCTGTGTTGCCCAGGCTGGTTTTGAAGTCTTGGGCCCAAGTGATCCTCCTGCCTTGGCCTCTCAAAGTGCTAGGATTACAGGCATGAGCCACTGCGCCCAGCTCATAATTTTTTTTAACTGATATTTCCCTAAATATAAAAACCAAGAATAACCCTCACTTTTGACACTATATGTTATGATGAGAGCCTTAGCTGCTTTTTATTTCAAGACATTCTCCCCACTTTACTGCTACAGGTTGACCATCCTGAGTCCAAAAATCTGAAACCTGAGGTGCTCCGAAGTCCAAAACTTTTTGAGGGCTGATATGACGCCCAAAGGAAATGATGAGTGGAGCATTTTGTATTTTGTGTTTTTGGATCTGGGATGCTTAACTGGTAAGTATAATGCAAATATTTTAAAATAAAGATCAGAAATTCAAAACACTTCTGGTCCCCAGCATTTTGGATAAGGGATACTCAACCTATAGTCTTTGCTCACTTTGTCTGTGGTTATAATCTCAGAGTATAAAGCTACTTATTTATTTTTTTCTTTAAGACAGGGTCTCCCTCTGTCACCCAGGCTGGAATGCAGTGGCATGATTATAGCGCACTGCAGCCTCAAACTCCTGGACTCAAGTGATCCTCCCACCTCAGCCTCTGGAGTAGCTAGGACTAAGGTATGCGCCACCATGCTTGGCTAATTTTAAATTTTTTTTGTAGAGATGGGGTCTCACTATGTTGCCAGGGCTGGTCTTGAACTTCTAGCTTCAAACGAAGCTTCCACTTTGGCCTCCCAAAGTGCTGGGATTACAGGCATGGGCCACCATGCCTGGCCAAGTTATTTTTAATATTATGTGTCTGTTATTTTACTACTTCTTTTTTTATTTATTACCCACCCATGAATGTATGTATATGTTATTTTAATCATGATTTGTAACACTAACAGCCTCTTTAAAAATTTATTATTATATTTCTAAACAACTTTATTGAGCTATAATTAAAATATAATAACTACATATATTTAAAATGTACAATTTAGGTGGGGTACGGTGGCTCACACTTGTAATCCCAGCACTTTGGGAGGCTGAGGCGGGTGGATCACTTGAGGTCAGGAGTTCGAGACCAGCCTGGCTAACACAGTGAAACCCCGTCTCTATTAGAATACAAAAATTAGCTGGGCATGGTGGTACGTGCCTGTAATCCCAGCTACTTGGGTGGCTGAGGCAGGAGAATCACTTGAGTCAGGAGGTGGAGGTTCCAGTGAGCCAAGATGGCGCCACTGCACTCTAGCCTGGGCAACAGAGTAAGACTCCGTCTCAAAAAAAAAAAGTACAGTTTACTGAGTTTTGACATATGTATACATCTGTGAAACCACAGTACAATCACTATGGACGTATTCATCACTCTCAAACATTTCCTCATGTCCCCTTGTAATTCCTCCTCTCGCCTCTCCCTGATTCCCCACCCTCACCCCCAAGCAACCACTGGTCTGCTTTCTGTCTCTATGGATGTTTATATTTTCAAGGATTTTGTATAAAGAATAATAAAATTTCGCCAGATGCAGTGGCTTACGCCTGTAATCCCAGCACTTTCAGAGCTCAACGGGGGGCAGATCACCTGAGGTCGGGAGTTCAAGACTAGCCTGGCTAACATGGTGAAACCCCATCTCTACTAAAAATTAGCCAGGTGTGGTGGCGAATGCCTGTAGTCCCAGCTACGTGGGAGGCTGAGGCAGGAGAATCTCTTGAACCAGGGAGGCGGAGGTTGCAGTGGGCTGAGATCGTGCCACTGCACTCCAGCCTGGGTGACAGAGCCAGACTCCATCTCAAAAAAAAAAAGATTAATAAAGTTTTATACAAAGAACAGTATATATTCTTTGTTGTCTGGTTTCTTTTCATTGAGCATAATTATTTTGAGGTTCATCCACATTACTGGTGGTATCAGTAGTTCATTCCTTTTTCTTATTGGTATGTGGTAAGAATATACCACAGTTGTTTACCAGTTCACCTGTTGATGAACATTTAGGTTGTTCCTAGTGTTTGGATATGACAAATAAAGCAACTATATACATTGATGTACAACATGTATAAGTCTTTGTGTGGACATGTGCTTTCATTTCTCTCAGGTAAATATCTTTTCAACTTTTTTTTTTAAGATGGAATTTCGCTGTTGTTGCCCAAGCTGGAGTGCAATGGCGCAATCTCGGCTCACCGCAACCTCTGCCTCCCGGGTTCACACGATTCTCCTGCCTAAGCCTCCTGAGTAGCTTGGATTACAGGCATGTGCCACCAAGCCCGGCTAATTTTGTATTTTTAGTAGAGACGGGGTTTCTCCATGTTGGTCAGGCTGGTCTCAAACTCCCAACCTCAGGTGATCCACCCGCCTCAGCCTCCCAAAGTGCTGGGATTACAGGCGTGAGCCACCACACCCGGCCGACTTTTGTTTTTGAGGCAGAGTCTTGCTCTGTCGCCCAGACTGGAATGCAGTGACAGGATCTCAGCTCACTGCAACCTCCACCTCCTGGGCTCAAGCGATTCTTCTGCCTCAGCCTCCTGAGTAGCTGGGACTACAGGTGCCTGCCACCATGCCCAACTACTTTTTGTGTTTTTTCATAGAGACTGGGTTTTGCCATGTTGCCCAGGGTGATCTCGAACTCCTGGGCTCAAGCAATCTGCCTGCCTTAGCCTCCTAAAGTGCTGGGACCACAGGCATGAGCCATCGGGCGTGGCTTAACTTTATTTTTGGAGACTGTGTCTCATTCTGTTGCTCGGGATGGAGTGCAGTGGCATGATCATGGCTCACTGCCGCCTCGACCCCCCTGGGCTCAAGTGATCCTCCCATCTCAGTCTCCCAAGTAGCTGGTACTACAGGCATAAACCACCATGCCTGGCTAAATTTTTTTGTATTTTGTAGACAAGCTGTCTCCATGTTGCTCAGGCTGGTCTCAAACTCCTGGGCTCAAGCATTCCTGAGCCCAGGAGTTTGGCAGGCTGAGGCCTGCCTCATCCTCCCAAAGTGCTGGGATTATAGGCATGAGCCACTATGCCCAGCCACCTTTTTAACATTTTTTTTTTTTGAGACAGTTTTGGTCTTGTTGCCGAGGCAGGAGTGTGATGGCATGATCTTGGCTCACTGCAGTCTGTACCTCCCGGGTTCAAATGATTCTCCTGCCTCAGCCTCCCGAGTAGTTGGGATTATAGGCATGCACCACCATGCCAGGCTAATTTTTGTATTTTTAGTAGAGATGGGGTTTCGCCATGTTGTCAGGCTGATCTCGAACTCCTGGCCTCAGGTGATCTGCCCACCTCGGCCTCCCAAAGTGCTGGGATTACAGGTGTGAGCCACCATGCCTGGTCTTAACTTTTTTTTTTTGAGATGGAGTTTTGCTCTTGTTGCCCAGGCTGGAGTCAGTGGTGCAAACTCAGCTCACTGCAACATCTGCCTCCTGGGTTCAAGTGATTCTCCTGCCTCAGCCTCCTAAGTAGCTGGGATTACAGGCACCTGCTACCATGCCTGGCTAATTTTTTGTATTTAGTAGAGACAGGGTTTCACCATGTTGGTCAAGCTGGTCTCAAACTCCTGACCTCAGGTGATCCATCTGCCTTGGCCTCCCAAAGTGTTGCGATTACAGGCATGAGCCACTGCACCCGGCCTACCTTTTTAACTTCTTCTTTTTTTTTTCTTTGAGTCTGTGTTTCACGCTTGTTGCCCAGGCAGAAGTGCAATGGCACGATCTCAGCTCACTGCAACATCTGCCTCCCAGGTTCAAGCGATTCTCCTGCCTCAGCCTCCCAAGTAGCTGGGATTACAGGCATGTGCCACCATGCCTGGCTAATTTTTGTATTTTTAGTAGAGACGGGGTTTCATCATGTTGGCCAGGCTAGTCTCGTACTCCTGACCTCAGGTGATCCACCTGCCTCAGCCTCCCAAAGTGCTGGGATTACAGGCGTGTGCCACTGCTCCTGGCTTACCTTTTTAACTTTTTAAGAAATCCCTGCCAAATTGTTTTCCAAAGTGGTTGTACCACAGTCCCACCAATTGTGAATGAGAGTTACAGTTGGTGTGCATTCTTACCAATACTTTATATGATGAGTCTTTTACCTTTTAGCCATTATAGTAAGTATGTAGTGGTATGTCATTGACTTTTTTTTTTTTTTTTTTTTGAGACAGAGTCTTACTCTGTTACTCTGTCACCCAGGCTGGAGTGCAGTGCCATGATCTTGGCTCACTGCAACCTTCACCTCCTAGGTTCAAGTGATTCTCCTGCCTCAGCCTCCCGAGTAGCTGGGACTACAGATACATGCCACCATGCTGGGCTAATTTTTGTATTTTTAGTAGAGACGAGGTCTTACCATGTTGGCCAGGCTGGTCTCGAGCTCCTGACCTCAAGTGATCTGCCTGCCTCAGCCTCCCAAAGTGCTGGGATTGCAGGCGTGAGCCACTGCGCCTGGCCCTCATTGGTATTTTATTTGTATTTTCCTAATGACTAATTTGGTACAAATCCTGTATTCACATTTGATGAAATCTGTCAGCAAGCTTGAAATAGGACGGTGATATAGTTTGTATATTTGTCCTCACCCAAATCGCATGTTGAAATGTAATCCCAGTGTTGGAGCTGGGGCCTAGTGGGAGGTGTTTCAATCATGGGGGCAGATCCCTTTTGAATGGCTTGGGCCATCAACTTAGTCATAAGTGAGCTTTTGTTCTGAGTTCACACGAGATCTGTTTGTTTAAAAGTGTGTGGCAGAGGCCAGGGTAGGAAGATCACTTGAGCCCAGGAGTTTGAGACCAGCCTAGCCTGGGCAACATAGTGAAACCTTGTCTGGATTCATTAAAAGAAAAAAAAGTGTATGGCACCTTCCCCATACTCTCCCTCTCTCTTGCTCCTACTCTTGCCATATGACATGCCTGTTCCTCCTTTGCCTTCTGCCATGATTGTAAGCTTCCTGAAGCCTCCCCTGAAACTGAGCAGATGCCAGCACCATGCTTCCTGTAAAGCCTGCAGAACAGTGAGCCAATTAAACCTCTTTTCTTTATAAATTACCCAGTCTCAAGTATTTACAGCAATGCAAAAATGGCTTAATGTAGACGGAATATACTCAGCCTCATAAAGAATATCTGTAAAAGCCCTACTGCTAACAACACACTTAATGGTGAAATACTAAATGTTTTCCCCCTAAGACTGGGAATAAGGCAATGATGTCTGTTCTTATCACCTATTCGACATTCTACTGGAGGTTCTAGCCAGTGCAATAAGAGAAAAAAAAAAAAAAAGCCATCTAAATTGGGAAGGAAGAAATAAAACTCCTTTTATTCATAGATGACGTGATCATCTATGTAGAAAATTGGATGGATTCTCCAAAAAAGCTACTAGAACTTATAAGTGAGTTCAATAAAGTTGCAAGGTCAATATACAAAAGTCAATATTTCTATTTCTTAGCAATGAGCAATCAAATTGAGATAAATAATGCCAATTACAATACCATCAAAATATGAAATAGGGATAAATCTGATAGAAGACATAACATCTGTACATTGAAAATGACAAAACATTGCTAAGAGAAATTAAAAGACTAAATAAGCAAAGAGATTATACTACATTCATATATTGGAAGACTCAATATTGTTTATTTTTTTGAGTTGGAGTCTCACTCTGTTGCTTGGGCTGGAGTGCAGTGGTGTGATCTCGGCTCACTGCAACCTTTGCCTCCCAGGTTCAACCGATTCTTGTGCCTCAGCCTCCCATGTAGCTGGGATTACAGGCACGTGCCACCACAGCCGGCTACTTTTTGTATTTTTAGTAGAGATGGGGTTTCACCATGTTGGCCAGGCTGGTCTCAAAGTCCTGACCTCAAGTGATCCGCCCACCTCAGCCTCCCAAAGTGCTGAGATTACAGGCATGAGCCACCGCACCTGGCTCAATATTGTTAACATATTTATTTTTTAAATTCAGGTATAATCACATACGGTGAAATGTACTGACCTGAAGAGTACAGTACAATGAGTTTTGACAAATGTGCACACCTGTATAACACAAACCCTTATCATGATAGAACACATTTTCATTATTTCAGAAGGTTTCCTTTTAACTCGTCCTACTCAATCCCTGCTTTCCCAGAAACAATTGTTTTGAATTCTTTCACCATAGATTAGTTTTGCCTGTTCTAGAATTTCACACAAATGACTAACATCCAACTTTAAACCAAATTTACAACAATAATTTATAATTTAGACTTCACCGGTTTATTGCTCATTTTCAATCCTTTTATAGTACCTCAACTTCCCCATTTTTGAATTTTGTATTTTGATTCCTCTCCAGATAGTTGATGTGTCTTGAAAAATTTTTTGAAAATGGTATGTAGATGATTTTTTTTTTTTTTTTTGAGACAGAGTCTTGCTCTGTCGCTCAGGCTGCAGTGCAGCAGCATGATCTCGGCTCACTGCAACCTCTGCCTCCTGGGTTCAAGTGATTCTCCTGCCTCAGCCTCCTGAGTAGCTGGGATTACAGGCATGTGCCACCACATCCAGCTAATTTTTGTATTTTAGTAGAGATGTGGTTTCACCATGTTGGCCAGGCTGGTCTCAAACTTCTGACCTCAAGTGATCAGCCTGCCTCGGCCTCCTAAAGTGCTGGGATTAGAGGTGTGAGCCACTGCGCCCAGCCATGATCTATTTTCTGAACCTATATGTATGAGAGAATGACATTCTCTTGCCTCTATATTTGGACAATGACTTGGTTGGCATAAGTTTCATGACCTGGTTCCACTGTCTGGAGAGTATGAGGTCACCTTGACTTTTGTTCCTTTGAAGGTAACCTTCTTTTTTTGCCTGGATGCTTTTGGATATTTTCTTTCTTCTTTTTGTCTTCATTTTCAAAATTCAAATCCTGGCATTCTCCAAGGCAGAGACATGGACGTGTCTTAACAGGAAAAAGTTGGCATCTTATTGTTCCTGGTAAAGCATTATTGAATAATGAGATGGGAACTGAAATGGTCTTGTGCATCCAACTGTCTGCTGTAACCTAAAGTAGTCACCTTGGGCATTTGGGCTGAGGCACTTCAGGGCTGTTGCCTTTATCAAATGGCTTTGGGAGCTCCTCTTTGCTTTGAGGACCTGCCCTCAACTCTGCCAAATTCTCATCCCCAAAAGTGCATTTGGGTTTTGGAAACGACCAAAGGGAATTTGGTACTAAACTCTGGTGAAGGAGACATCTTATGGCCAGGAAAAATAGTCCTGTAATGTAATAATTCTAAAACTTACCAAAGTTAATTCTCAGAGAGGAATTTTTAAAAGTTGCCTTAGCAATCAAGCCTCTGTATCTTTGCATGTGCCATTCATGCTGCCTAAAGTGCCCTTCCTAGTTGCTTGGGCTTGGACCCCTACAACTTGAGCAGAGCAAGGGGCACTCCACTTCCATTTCCAGAATGCTCCACAGTGTACACTTTCTCACTCCTCCACCACGCTGTGAGCAAGTAAGGAAAGGTTTTTTTCCTTTTGAGTCTTTGGTACATTGCACATAGTAGAGGTATATTAGTCGGTTTTGCATTGCTATAAAGGAGTACCTGAGACTGAGTAATTTATGAAGTAAAGAGTTCTACAGGCTATACAAGCATGGCACCAGCATCTGTTCTGCTTCTGGTGAGGGCTCAGGAAGCCTCCGCTCATGGCTGAAGGCAAAGGGGGAGCAGGCGTGTCACATGGTGAGAGAGGGAACAAGAGAGACAGCAGGAGGTGCCAGGCTCCTTGAAACAACCAGCTGTCCTGTGAACTAACAGAGAGAGAACTCACTCATTACCACTGGGATGGCACCAAGCCATTCATGAGGGTTCTGGCCCCATGACCCAAACACCTCCCATCAGGCTGTACCTCCAACATTGGGGATCACATTTCAACATGAGATTTGGAGGGGATAAACATCCAAACCATATCAGTAGGTCTCAATACATGTTTGTGACAATGAAGAAAGTTTATGTGTTAGAAAACAATATGACCTCCTAAGCTTATTGTCATGAAGCAGTTAGCAGTCATTTGGATGTATTAAGTTATGGCGAATGTGTTTGAAGCAAGAACAAATTGCCTCCCGTTGCATTACTCTTACTCATTATACACAGTCGCATGCTGGCAAATGTTTAACAATCAGCTCCCTGGAAGGGGAAAAACAGCCCTGATTTGTAGTGTTTGACCATTTCTGTAGTGTAAATATTCCCACTGTGGCTGATTTCAATCTACCAGTGGGATGTCAGCTGGCTAGCAAAATCCCTGAACATGCAAAATGTTGGCTCTTGCAAGCCAGTAGAAGGTGGCTGAAGCTGGCTCCAATGCACCATTGTACACATTCTGCACCTCTTTTGTTTTTCCATCATCACCCAGTTCATTTGCGTGCCCTTTATACAGCACATGTCTATGACTATATTTTATCCCTTGCATCAATCTGATACTATTTTTATCTTCATTTTACAGGTAGTAAAATAAGTCCCAGAGACAAAGGGACTTGTCCAAGGTGGCAAAGCTTCCCTGTCTATTCCTGGGTTCAGTTTCTCACTGTAGCTCCCTGCCTGGAGCCCGACACTGCAAGGGACTAGAGAGATGTCTTCTTTGCCCAGTTTTCTTTTCTCTGATGTTGAGGGAAGGACCCAAGCACCCCGTGCTTGCCACCAGCTCTCATGCCCAGGACATTCCCGCTGGCAGCTGAGCTGTGATGAATGCTGGCATTTGTCTTGTTCACTTGCTACCTGATAAACAGGTGACAGGGAGTTTAACAACTTTCATTAGACGGGGATCAGCTCTCACTCTCATGGCCTAATTCAGGATCTGGACAGTGTCTTGTTGTCTGACAGCCAAGTGAAGTGATGAGTCCCCCTTTACAGTTTAGGATTTTAATTATTTTCTTCCAGGTGAGTCCCAGGAACATCCAGCCAAAGGCAAGTTCTTTGGGAGCCCAAGCTCATGGCAGTGACAGCTCCCCCAGGAGACGAGAGGTGAAACTGTTGCCTGCTTCCTGCTATGTTATTTTGTCTTTAACACTTGCCAGTTTCTGGGCTTGTTGAAGGCCTATGTTAGGGACTGTGTGAGACTTTCTGAGAGATCACCACCTAGATATGTGATGTCACACAAAGTGAGTATTGTAATGGACATCAGTGATCTAGCTCGAAACCTCTTGCTTACAGACGAGGAAACTGAGGCTCAGAGAGGGGAAGTAGTTTGCTCAAGGTCAAGCGGCAATGACTGGCAATGCCAAAAGTTGGCCCCAAGGCTTCTGACTCCCCACTCCGTGCCCTTCCCTCACCCTAAATGTCTCTGAGAGAGCGTGAACCTGTGCCCTTTATCGGAGGAGGGCAGAGACGGCTCAGCCTGAGCCCATGGGAGCTCAGCCCAGTTCCCTGCTTCCTGGGTTTGTCCAGCCTACTCTGAAGAGGCCAGGCCACCTGCCTATTCCACCTGGCATGTCCTGCTTAGGTGAATCAAGCTGTACCAGGATGAGGAAGCCACAGAGTCACTTCCCAGAAGGGAATAATGCTGTGTGCTAGAGGATCATGGGGTGGGAGAGATGGGAACAGACTTGGACTTGCTGTTCCTAGGGTGCTGAGGCTGAGATTCCTGAGGTGGGGGAGGCCCTGCCCTTCACTGTGGCTGTTTTCCATCTGGGCATTGACTGTGTCTGCTAAATGGGACATGCCCAGCAATGTCCTTCTGCCGTGACACCTTTGGTGAATTTCCAGGCATATTAGAACTGAGCCAGTGGTAGCTTTGGCTCCTCAGCTCTTCTGCTGCAGTGGCTGGCTGTCCTCAGGACAGCTGGATTGGATTGGGCATTGTTCTAGCAGATCTGGGATGTTCCAGGAACCGCACTATAAATTCTGTTGAGTATTGGCTGAGTGTGCCAGGAAGGGCAGGGGGCCAAGGACTTGGATCCATTTGGCAAAGTTACTCTCAGCACCTCTTGAAGAAAGCACTAGAGAGAGAGGGGCTCAGAACCTTGCCTGGGGAGGGTCAGTGGGGAAGCAGTGGGTCAAGGGAAGATAACATGGTGGCATGCTTCATGGTTTACCACGTGTTTTCCCATATATTATTTCATCTAATCCTTGCAATAGCCCTATTGTCGTTTCCATTTTAAAACTGAAGAAATGGAGACACAGAAAGATGAAATGACTTTGCCCAGCACACTTTGGAGTCAGATTTGAATCCCACCTGTCACTATCCACCTGCGGGATCTTGAGCAAGTTAGGTTACCTTTCTGAGCCTTGATTCCTGCCTGTACAAAGGGGATAATGCTGCTCACATGGAGGTTTGTTTAGGCAGCACAGCACTTGCCTGGAGCAAGAGGCCAGGGACTGACTTTTTCCTTTTCCCCGACCTCAAATCACACAGCCCAAGACAGTGGAGTTGGGCCTGGGATTGAACTTCTATTCCATTTTTAGTGTCTTCTCCCCCTTACTCTTTGGTATATGTGAGATAAAGCTGGCAGTTTTGGAAAAGGAATTCTTATTAAGAAATAAAGGGGAAACATGGAAATAGACATGAAGGTGTGAAGGGCAAAATGCTGACGCCATGTCTGTGTAATGTGGAGCTCAGGCTGGCGTGCCCGGGGCTCTCCCACCTCCACCCCTGCTCTTTTGTCTCCTCTCAGCATGTCTGGCTGGCCCAGACTTGCAATATGCCCACAGGCTGGTCCTCCAGGGTTCCAGGGGCCCTCCCAGAAGCTTCTCCCACCTGCTCTGGGTGTGGGCCCTATGAATGGGATCAACAATGAATGGTCTGAGCCTACTTTGAACTGGGAGTGTGGCCAACCAAAATCAGCCCTGCACAGGCTCAGTGTGTCCTTTGGTGGCCCTGGGGCCCCAAGTGAGTGGCTCCTCAGCACACCTCAGGACTCGAACCCCTTCCCACCATGGCCACAGGTAGTTTTTTGTTTGACAACAGAGGTGAATCTGGAAGGTCCACACTCAGGATGTATAGGCCATGTAAGCATGAGTGAGGTGCAACTTAAGCCTTGGTCATACCTGGTTTCCTTCTGTCAATCATTCTTCATGGGCTCCATTTTCATGACATCTGGTGGGATTGAACTTGACCAGCTCAAAAATTGGTATTGTCAATTATGGTCAACTTCCATTAAGCCAAACCTAGTATGGAGCTTGGAGCCCATTCATTCATTCATTTAACCAAGGAGTATCTATCACCCATTATACATGAATCAGGACATATAAGGTTGAACAAAACCCAGCCCTTGCCTTTGGGGAGCTCACAGATCAGTAGGGGTAACAGACAAGAAAATACAACCGTGTGATAACAGGGATGATAATACTTTCAGGAGGAGGGAGGGTGAAGTGATGTGACAGTGACTTGCAGAGTCTATGGAATTAGATGAGCTGACTCCTGCAAGCCAAGCAGGCCATCGTGACCCTTCCCTTTGTAGTTGCTGCCATTGGGACCTACCCAGGTGTGACGGGAGATGGAAGGAGCTTGGGGCACACAGCAGCACCACCTCATGTATGCTGTCATTCTTCCACCCTCTTTCTCGGGGTAGTTTGACTCATCTGAGCCTGGGTTTCCTCCACTTACATCTCAGGGAGGGGTTTGACCTTGCCTAGTGCTGGCCGGATGGATGGTCAGCTCCATATCTTGGTGCTGTGACTTCCTGGGACCCACCTTTGCTTCCAGGAGTCCATGTTTCTTCTGGTCACTGATTTAGCCACTGCAGTCACCCCTGCCCCAACTCCTGGCAAGGGTTATGGATTTTATTCAGTACACAATGTACACAGTTTTGGTCTTAGGATATAGTGACCTATGGCTGTCTGCCCATAATTAGGTCCTTATTTCATGTTATTTGGTACTTTTTGCTGAATAGCCTGGGCAGGCCCTTTTACTATGGCTTTGGTCTCACCCCTTGGATGACCATTTTGGTGCTGTGCTCTCCATTCTGAACTTTTTTTTGAGAGGGGGTCTGGGTCTTGCTATGTTGCCCAGGCTGGTCTCAAACTCCTGGGCTCAGGAGTCCTCCCACCTCAGCCTCCGAGTAGCATTCTGAACATTTTGCTCCCAGTTCCTAGGGCTTGCCAGGCTCCTGCTCACCTTTGCTTACCTTTGTGTGTACTGTTTCTCTCCTGGAACGCTCTTGCCCCTTCTGCTCTCCTGGCCAACTCTTCCTCTTGCTTTGGTTCCGTGTCACTTCATTCTCTGGCTTTGCTACTCCTTCCCCAAGGTGAGGTGTCCTTGCTCTGGAATTCTACAGCATGCTCTGTCTAGCCTCACCATCTCCTGGGAAAGTCTATGTAACTGTCCTCCCTGCAACCCTCTGAGCTCTCTGGTCCCTCTTACTGATGCAACTCCTAGCATTTCTCATGTGGCCGGTGGGCAGTAAATGTTGAAAAAGTGAATAAGAGAGTGAATCCACCACTGGTCAGGAGGCCATAATTAGGACCATGAAAGAGCCTGGGCTCTGGGGCACATGGATCCATTAGCTCAGGTCCCAGACACACAGTGGTGGTGTGGCCACATTGATGTTGTCTCTTTTCCAGGCGTCAGGAAGCTGAGCAGGTGATGAAAGCCAGAGCGGCTGAGCCCTAGCCTGTGTCCCCGCCTTATCTCCTCAACCCCATTCTCCTCCTCCCATCCCTTCCTTCTGCCTCGGTGGTGGGTCTTTCCATGCTTAGCTGCTCACTAGTGCCCACCCCCATCTATGGCCCTGCCACATTAACTAGCCCCTCTCTCTCATGTTTTCCCAATTTCTCCATCCCCGCCTGTCCTGAAACAGCTTTCCTTCTGCTGACCCCTCCAGTATCATCTCAGTTATTTTGTCCCCTTTCCTCCTGAACACTTTGCAATTTGACCTCTGCTCCTGTCTCTACTGAAACTGCTTCTTGAAGGTCACCCACCACTGACAGTGTCTTTAGTTCTCCCTCATGACCAGTCTGCATCAGCCGACCAACTCACCCACTCCACTCCCTCTCTCTGGAATTCACTCTTTTGGTTCTCCTGCCTTTTTGCTCCTGCCTTTTCTATTTCTGACTCCTCCTCTTGTTGGGGTGATCAGACCCAACACCAGGTCGTAGGGGTGACAAAGTCCGGCAAAGTCAAAGGATTGAGAAAAAGAGTTTGAGAGAGAAAGGTGGGACCAGGGGGCCATCGCGATTGTGGAGGCTGCAAAAGCCCTGAGCTCTGGGACCCCGTGGTATTTATTGGTAATCCAACAAAGAAACAGGTGGTGAGAATGTGGAGGTCAAAAGGGCAGGCACATGATCTACAGCTGTGATGGTTTAGCATTTATAAGGAACATTTTCTGCTACTTGAGATAGTGGAGAGTAGGTTCTTTTAACTCAAGATACAATTGATCCTGGGAGAGCAAGGAGCCAGCAAGTCTAGACACATTCCAGAGCCATGAGCCCTGGATTCTATCCAAGTCACGAGGGATTTTATGCCCTGGGCTTAGATCATGGTGCGTCAGGGTAGCCTTCTACCCTTTAGCACAGAGCTTGGTGTTCCAAAGGCCACAAGGGGCTTTAGACCCTGGACCCCGGACATGTTCCAAGACTCTTTTACATTGTGTCAGACATGCAAACCCTGCCTCAGCTTCTCCTAACACTCAGCTTTTCCCAACATCCTCTCTTCTTGTCCTAGAAATACAGGTGCTCCTCAGGCCCTGCCTTCTGTTCTCTCTTTTGCCTCCTTCCTTGGTGAGATCACCTTAATACGGATGACTCTGGAGTTTTCCTGTCTTTACATGGGCGTCCTATGCGCTGTATTCGGAGTGGCTTCATGTTGGCTCTTAAAGCATGCTTCTTCCGTAACGGGCTCCCTTCCATCACTCACACTGGAACAGGGTACCTGGCCGAGACCCAACCTTCAGATTTTTGAAAACTTGGTAAACTGAAAAGGGAAAAACTGCTATGGAAAAGTTGCAAGGAATTTTTATATTTAGAGGTGGTGAGATCAATTCCCTTTAGAATCAGGGAGTCTCTTCGTTTCAGAAAAATTGCCCAAAGGAGCCCTTTCATTACACACATATGAAGTAAGCACTTACCCAGTGCTTGGGCAGAACGCAGTCCCAGGATACCTGAGTGCACTAGCTTTGATCCACCATTCTGTTTGGCAACATCATCTCTTGTGCGTAACTGAGCCGGAGCTCTGCCTCTGAGCCATTCTCACTTTTTTTTTTTTTTTTTTTTGGGACAGAGTTTGCCCAGGCTGGAGTGCAGTGGCACGATCTTGGCTCACTGCAATCTCCACCTCCTGGGTTCGAGCGATTCTCCTGCCTCAGCCTCCTGAGTAGCTGGGATTACCATGTGCCACCAAGCCTGGCTAATTTTTTTGTGTTTTTTAGAGATGGGGTTTCCCCATGTTGGCCAGGCTGGTCTCAAACTCCTGTCCTCAAGTGATCTGTCCACTTTGGCCTCCCAAAGTGCTGAGATTATAAGCGTGAGCCACCATGCCTGGCCCATCCTCACTTTTGGGGAGTTGGGGGAAGGAAAACTATTTCTTGAATCTGTAGGAATTTAGAGGACACTGAGCTGCAGACTGGTGTTTGTCTTGTGGGACTGAGTGTTCTTGTAGGCCAGTGGTTTGTGGGGTGTCCAGAGCTGAGGTGACAAGAATTGCTGGTAGGACCCATGGATGTGATGTGCTCATACTTTGTCTTGGAGGACAGACTAAAGCCAGAGCTGTCTGGACCCAGTGCAGTCGCGCCTGAATGGGATGGGCCGCAGGTGGCCTGTTTGTGGTCATGTTGTCTGTCTCCCACTGGACTGTAGGCAGCATGAGGGCAAGCACCATGCTTCTCCAGTGTCTAGCTCACATAGCACCTGGCCAATCCCTGCCGATTGAATGAAAGATGAATGAATATTGTGGGCTGCTGTACTTGGGGCCATAGAGCAAGAGCACCCTCTCTTGGTAGGGCTGGGGTTTCTCCGGAAGGATCCATAATCCTGGGAAAAGAATGCCCTTCAATGGGAGAGGTGGGTTGTCCCTGGCTACTGGGGAACCTCTTTATTTCCTCTGTGGGCTGGCTGGGAGCTCATCGTGGTGGTGGGCCCGGGGCCCTGAGAGTAGCGCCATTTCTAGTAGCTGGAGCTGTTTCTCCTCGGCCTTGTGCTTTCCTTCCGTGATCCTTAGTAAGAGTCTGAGGTGTGGCCTATGGAACTGCCCCTCACATTTGTGGGGCTGGAACAAGAGGCCTACATACTAGATGTCTAAACATTCAAAAATTATAAATAAGCCAGGCTCACGCCTCTACTCTTACCTACTAGGAAGGCTGAGGTGGGAGGGTCGCTTGAGCCCAGGTGTTTGAGTTCAGCCTGAACAACATAGTGAGACCTTGTCTCAAAAAAAAAAAGTTATAAATAAAACTAACAAACTGTTAAATAAATAAAATGTGGCTGGGCGCAGTGGCTCACGCCTGTAATCCCAGCACTTTGGGAGGCCGAGGCAGGTGGATCGCCTGAGATCAGGAGTTCGAGACCAGCCCGGCCAACATAGTAAAACCCCATCTTTACTGAAAATACAAAAATTAGCTGGGCGTGGTGGCTCATGCCTGTAATCCCAGCTACTCGGGAGGCTGAGGCAGGAGAATCACTTGAACCAGGGAGGTAGAGGTTTGCAGTGAACCAAGATTGCAACACTGCAGTCCAGTCTGGGCAACAAAGTGAGACTCTGTCTCAAAAAAAAAAAAAAAAAAATATATATATATATATACATATATATACTCATATATTCACATATATATTCATATATTTATATATGTATATATATTCTAACCTCCTACTTTGACAAATATACCTTTATAATGACAAAGCTGAAAAATATGTAACTCAAAGTTGCCAACATATCAAAATTGATTGCATTTAATTATTGTTGTATATGTCTAGATGTTCTATTAATGTGCCAGAGATGATTGCATAAGTAATGAAGGTAAATGTCACTTATAAATTATTCTATTTTTCCATAATGTTTATTTTTCTTGCCTTTATTTTAGAAAATCACAAATTATATTAATTTGATGAAGATCTTCACCTAATTTGTGTGCTGTTGATAGTAATGATCTAGATAAAAGTATAAAAGTCATTTTTTCTAAAAAGTATAGAATCTGAATATTTTTCATTAAAATATACATTGCAATAAATGTAAAACACTAAGAAATTAAGGCTGGGTGAGGTAGCTTTGGGAGGCTTAATTTTGGGAGGCCAAAATTAGGCACTTTGGGAGGCTGAGGCAGGTGGATCACCTGAAGTCAGGAGCTCAAGACAAGCCTGGCCAACAAGGCAAAACCCCGTCTCTACCGAAAATACAAAAATTAGCCGGGCGTGATGGCGCATGCCTGTAGTCCCAGCTACTTGGGAGGCTGAGGCATGAGAATCGCTTGAACCTGGGAGGTGGAGGTTGCAGTGAGCCGAGATCGCACCACTGCGCTCCAGCCTGGGCGACAGAGCGAGACACCGTCTCAAAAAAAAAAAAAAAAAAAAAAAAAAAGAATGAATAAGATCTAGTATTTGCTAGCACGACAGGGCGAATATAGTAAAACAAAATTGTACATTTAAAAATAACAAAACCTAGGCAATATGGCAAAACCCTGTTTCTACGAAAAACACACAAAAATTAGCAGGGTGTGGCGGTGTGTGTCTATAGTCCTAGCTACTCAGGGGGAGCTGAGAGGTGGAAGGATCGCTTGAGCCTGGGAGGTTGAGGCTGCAGTGAGCCAAGATTGCTCCACTGCACTCCAGCCTGGGTGACCCTGTCTCAAAAAAAAAAAAAAAAAAAGGAACAACAAAAAAGCCTAGAACAATATAATTGGATTGTTTGTAACACAAAGGATAAATGCTTGAAGTGATGGATACCCCATTTACCCTGATGTGATTATTGTGTATGGCACGCCTGTATCACTCAGCTCTTATATCTCATGTAACCCACAAATATGTACACCTACTATGTACCCAGAAAAATTAAAAATTAAAAAAAAAAGATTAAAAAGAGAGAGGAAAAAAGAGACCTGAGGGAGCTTGTTCCCCTCTTCCGCCACGTGAGGAGGCATAGAAGGCACCAGCTATGAGGAATAGGCCCTCATCAGACACTGAATCTGCTGGTGTCTCAATCTTGGACTTCTCAGCCTCCAGAGCTGTGAGCAAGAAACTTCTGTTGTTTATAAATTACCTAATCCAAGATAATTTGTTATAACAATCTGAATAGCCAAAGGCATCAACTTATCTATTAAAATAAAAGGCAAAATATTGGTTTAAATAAATGAATATAAAAAATTGAAAGCAAATTTTTTGAATAGACAATTATTCTAAATTTGATTTTACAAAAAGTTAAATTTTATTACATGTTTTTACAAAAATAAAACTATTTCCAATTCTAGTATTCAATATCTAGTATTTACCTCACAGCCAATGTAATAATTGAGCTTTATGCATTTACATCTAGGCCTACATATTTACTAATTTAAGAGTAATAAGAATTATTTATTTATTTTTAGGTATTTTGCTAAGCACCGTACTCTTTATTATTATTTTAAAATTTCATAGAGGGTCTCACTATTCACTATGCCCAGGCTGGTCTCAAATTTCTGGCCTCAAATGATCCTCCCACCTGAGCTCCCAAGTAGCTGGGATTACAGGCATGTGCCAGCATGCCTGGCTCCATAATACAAATTATTCGATATTGAAAATATTCCTCAACTACTATGCACAACAGTTAAGAATGCTCTGGTAGTCGACGAATACTTCCATAGTCGTGTTTGAAACAGGAAGGGAAGGAAGAAAACGAACACTCAGCCCTTCTCGTGAAAGATATGTTGTGCTTATATAAAAGGGTTTGACAAATTAATTCATTTGTCTTTTCTTTTACTGAAACAATTCTCCACTGAAATCTTCCCTGTATTCTAAAGCAGAGTTCATCAGCAACATTGGTTGTGAGGCAACCCACACACCTTTACAGTGTTCGGATTTCGTTGCCTTTGTTTTGAAGACACAAGGTGAGAGATGTGCAGAAATGTTAGTCACAAAAGAAGATGTTAGGATTATGTGGTGCCCTGTGCCAGCACTGAGTTCAGCTCCTGAGAGAATGAGGTACCTGCACGTGTGTGTGTGTGTGTGTGAGACAAGGTCTCACTCACTCTGTCACCGAGCCTGGAGTGCAGTGGCATGGTCACAGCTCTCTGCAGCCTCAACCTCCCCAGCTCAAATGATCCTCTCACCTTGACCTCCTAAAGTGCTGGGGTTACAGGCGTGAGCCACTGCTCCCAGCCATGTGTGTTTGATTTATTGTAACATTTTCACATACCATAAAATTCACCCATTTAAAGAGAATACTTTAGTGGTTTCTAGTACAATTCGGAGTTGTGCAACCATCACCACCAATTCTAGAACGTTTTCATCAGTACAAGAGAAACCCCGTACCCATTAGCAGTCACTTCCCATTCTCCCCTCCCCAACCCCCTGGCAGCCACTAATCTACTTTCTGCCTCTATAGATTTGCCTATTCTGGATGTTTAATATCAATGGAATTGTAGAATATGTGTCCTTTGTGACTTATGTCTTTCACTTAGCACAATATTTTCAAGGCTCCCCCACATTGTAGCAGGTGTCAGTACTTCATGGCTGAATGAGATTCCAGTGTATGGACACACCACATTTTGTTTATCCATTCATCAGTTGATGGCCATTAGGGTTCTGGCTATTATGAATAATGCTGCCACGAACATTCATGTACACGTTTTTGTGTGGGCATGCATTTTCAATTTTTTTTTTTTTGAGACAGAGTCTCACTGTGCTGCCCAGGCTGGGGAGCAGTGGTGTGATCTTGGCTCTCTGCAACCTCCACTACCTGGATTCAAGTGATTCTCCTATCTCAGCCTCCTGAGTAGCTGGGATTATAGGCATGCACAACTATGCCTGGCTAATTTTTTGTTTTTTAATTTTGTGTTTAACTAGAGACGGGGTTTCACCATGCTGGCCAGGCTGGTCTTGAACTTCTGACCTCAAGTGATCTGGCTGCCTCGGCCTCCCAAAGTGCTGGGATTACAGGCATGAGCCACCGCGCCTGGCCATATTTTCAGTTCTTTTGGGGATATACCTAGGAGTGGAATTTCCAAGTCACCTGCGTTCATTAACAATGTTTGTGTGTATGTACGTGTGTGTGTGTGCATGTGTGTGGGTTCAGGGAAGGGTCCTTTTGCTTAAGTTTAAGGGTGGTATTGGCAGCCCATTCTCTGCTATGCTGTGGGGAATGAAGGAAAGGGCTTTTGTCACACTGGGCTGAGTGGCCAGAAAAGGGTAAAACCAGAATGGTGGCTGTCACTTGTGAGAGATGCCAAATTATAATCTGGGCATTTAACTGAAAAGTGGCTATTCTGTGCTAACATGCTGGTTATAGGGCCATCACCTTCCCAGTCACCCAGCCTAAATTTCATGACACACATTTTGTGTATTAATTTCATGGTATACATTTTGTCTGTGTCATCATCAATAACTCTCGCATCTGCCCCTTCCCTCCACCATCCTAGTTTGGCCTCATGTGGTTCATTACCTCTTGTTTGCTCTTTGTGTTTTCTGATCACAGAAATAATGCACAGATACACAAACCCAAAAGATTGCAGAAATACACAATGTAGAAAGCAGAGCCATCCCCATACTGACTCCCCCAGAAATAGCTATCATCAACAATTTAGTGCCTTTTCTTCTGAAACTTTTATACATATTCTAACATATTATCTCTGTTTTAAAACAAAAATAGAACTGTGTATACTGTTCATCCTTGTGTTCCCCCCCCATCAAAATATATTAGACATCTTCTCATGAAAATGCATAAGAGGCCCACATCATTCTTTCAAATAGTGATATGCAGTCTATAGTGTGGCTATATGGTGGTTTATGTAACCAGCCCCATGTTTGTGGATATTTGGGTTGTTTACAAGTTTCCACCATTATAAACTATGCTGCAACAGTGTTTCTGTATACATATCCTTTCTGCATTTGTGGGAGTTTTTCTGTAGAATAAACTCCCAGAAATGGAAATGCTGGGTCAGAAAATATAAACATTAAATATTTTAAATAAATACTACTACATTTTCCTCTGAAAACTTTATACAGTTTATATTATCATTAACAGTTCCTGCTGGGCACGGTGGCTCACGCCTGTAATCCTAGCACTTTGGGAGGCTGAGGCGGGTGGATTGCCTGAGCTCAGGAGTTTGAGACCAGCCTGGGCAACAACGGTGAAACCCCGTCTCTACTAAAATACAAAAAATTAGCCAGGCATGGCGGTGTGCGCCTGTAGTCCCAGCTACTCGGGAGGCTGAGGCAGGAGAATCGCTTGAACCTGGGAGGCGGAGGTTGCAGCGAGCTGAGATCGCGCCACTGCACTCCAGCCTGGGCATCAGAGCGAGACTCCATCTCCAAAAAAAAAAAAAAAAAAAAAACAGTTCACGAGAATGCTGGTTTCCCTGCCTTTTGCAGGGCTGGATATTATTGATTTTTGTCATTTTTACCAATCTTGGCAGTATGTCTTTTTTTTTTCTTTTAGACGGTGTCTCACTCTGTCACCCAGGCTAGAGTGCAGTGGCGCGATCTGGGCTCATGGCAACCTCTGCCTCCTGGGTTCAAGCTATTCTCTTACCTCAGCCTCCTGAGTAGCTGGGATTACAGGCACGTGCCACCACGCCTGGCTAATTTTTGTATTTTTAGTAGAGACAGGGTTTCACTCAGGCTGGTCTTGAACTCCTGACTTTGTGACCCGCTCGCCTCGGCCTCTCAAAGTTCTGGGATTACAGGCGTGAGCCACTGCACCTGGCGGCAGTATGTCTTCTTACCTCCCTTGACATATCATCCCAGCCTCCTAAAAGGTCCCTCTATGCCCAGTTCTTTCCTTTTGTTTTTGTCTTTGATTTTTGTTTTTTGTTTTTAGACGGAGTTTCGCTCTGTTGCCCAGGCTGGAGAGTGCAGTGGTGCCATCTGGGCTCACTGCAGCCTCCACCTCCTGGGTTCAAGCTATTCTCCTGCCTCAGCCTCCTGAGTAGCTGGGACTACAGGCACCCACCACCATGCCTCGCTAATTTTTGTATTTTTAGTAGAGACAGGGTTTCACCATGTTGGCCAGGCTGGTCTTGAACTCCTGGCCTCAAGTGATCCACCCGCCTAGGCCTCCCAAAGTGCTGGGATTACAGGCGTGAGCCACTGCGCCTGGCCCCAGTTCTCTCCTTTTGTAATCTGCCCAATACATGGTTCTAATTATGACTTTGCCAACTCTAAAAACCCTTTTGAAAAATTGCAATAGGCCTGTCCAGGACACTTTTCTTCACGCAATCAACAGATAGTTATTGACTATGACCGATGTGCCAGGCACCGTGCTAAGCACTGGAGGCGCAGCATTGAACGGGAATGATAAGGTCTCTGCTGTTGTGGAGTTTAACTGTCATGGTGGGAGACAAATCACAAACATTGGAGAAGCAAAAAATTATCAGACTGTTATACATGCAATAATGAGAATTAATATAGGTAGGCGGTGATGGTTACTGGGAGGTTGGGTGGACAAGAAGAAAGTTTCTGAGGAGGAAACACTTAAACTGAGCTCTGAATGATAAGAGCAAAGATGCAGGGAATAGCATGCTAGGCAGAAGGAACAGAATGTGCAAAGGCCAGAAAATAGGAAGGAACTTGGCATGGTAAGGAGTTGAAAGAAGCCAGATTGGCTAGGGTGGGGAGGACATGGTGGTGGAATGGGATGTGATGAGAGTAGAGGCTTAGCCAGGGTCTGGATTGGCACAGTTTTTTGAACCAGGGCAAGGAGATTGAATTTTAAGTGTGATGAGAAGCCACTGGGCAATTCTTTTTTTTTTTTTTTTTTTTTTGAGATGAAGTCTCACTCTATCGCCCAGGCTGGAGTGCAGTGACATGATCTCGGCTTACTGCAACCTCTGCCTCCTGGTTCAAGTGATTCTCCTGCCTCAGCCTCCAGTGTAGCTGGGATTACAGGCACAGACCACCATGCCTGGCTAATTTTTTTGTATTTTTAGTAGAGATGGAGAGGGCCTCCCTATGTTGCCCAGGCTGGTCTTGAACTTCTGGCCTCAAGTGATCCTCTTGCCTCAGCCTCCCAAAGTGCTGGGATTACAGGCATGAGCCACCATGCCTGGCCACAACAATTCGAATTTTGAATGTGGCCTGATCTGAATTATGTTTTCAGAAGATCACTCTCACTGGGTGTGGAACATAGACGGTAAATGGGCAAGAGGATCAGCAGGGAGACCCTGTAGGAGAGACTGTGGTGGCCTGGGCATGGGGAAGGCAGTGCAGACAGAAGTGAACAGAATTTGGATGTAGTAACTAGGTAGACAGTGGTGTTATTTACTGAGAAGGGGACGACTAAGGGAAGGCTAATCCTGTTCTGTCCAGGAGTAAATTTGAGATGCTTATTAAACATTTCCATGGAGATGTCATGTAGGCAGTTGGATATTTTATTTATTTATTTATTTATTTTTTAGAGACAGGGTCTTGCTCTGTCACGCGGGCTGGAGTGTGGTGGTGCAATCACGGCTCCCTGCAGCCTTGACCTCCTGGGTTCAAGCGATCTTCCCACCTCAGCCTCCTGAGTAGCTGGGATTACAGTGGTGTGCCACCACACCTGGCTAATTTCTAAGTATTTTGTAGAGACGGAGTCTCATTATGTTGGCCAGGCTGGTCTCGAACTCCTGGGCTCAAGTGATTTTCCCACCTTGGCCTCCCAAAGTGCTGGGATTGCAGGTGTGAGCCACCTCGTCCGGGCTTCTACAGAAGTTTTGCTGTGGGCTGGGTGCGGTGGCTCACGCTTGTAATCCCAGCACTTTGGGAGGCTGAGGCGGGTGGATTACCTGAGGTCAGGAGTTCAAGACCAGCCTGGTCAACATGGTGAAACCCCATCTTTACAAAAATACAAAAATTAGCCAGACATGGTGGCATGTGCCTATAATCCCAGCTATTCGGGAGGCTGAGGGGGAAGAATCGCTTGAACCTGGGAGGTGGAGGTTGCAGGGAGTGGAGATCGTGCCATTGCAATCCAGCCTGGGTGACAGAGTGTGACTCTATCTCAAAAAAAAAAAAAAAAAAAAAAAAAGAAGAAGAAGAAGGTTTTGTTGTGGATGAGGAGGAAAGGAATGGAGGAGCAGAGGGAGGGGAGATGAGATTGAGGGAGGATTTACAAAAACGATTCCAGGTTAAGTTCACAAGACGGAGGATTTTAAAATAAGAGATACTAGGACACTATATTGTACACACTGCAGGGTGGATTTGGTAGAAAGGCAGAAATTAACGTGCAGGAGAGAGAAAATGGGCAGAAGTCTGTCCTTGAGACGGGAGAGAGAAGGGGTCCAACACAGGAATGGGTGCAGGGCTGCAGGGACACTGTCTGTCCTCACAGGGGAGGAGCAGAGAGAGTGGTCTTTTTTTTTTTTTTTTTAAACTTAACTATTCTAAATATATATGTAAGAGAGAGGGATCTTGACACAGGTGGGCTGTAAGTTTTGTGGTATGCAGGGATGAGGTGGTTCCTGCCAGGTAGCATCAGGTTTTCCCCAAGGAATGCCAATGCAAGGTTACTGGCATGGTGGTGTGGGAGTTGTGGGGAGGAGGATGCAGGCCATCTGGGGACTGAGGAGAAGGAATGAACTCATCATGTTGGAGACTGGGGAAATATTCATTCCAAGGAAGTGTGGTAGGATTACTGGGTACTCATTTTATTTTATTCTTTGAGACAGTCTTGTTATGTTGCCCAGGCTGGCCTCGAGCTCCTGGGCTCAAGTGATCCTCCTGCCTCAGCCTCTTGAGGAACTGGGATTACAGGCAGGAGCCACTGCGTCCAGCTTTGGGTGCTCCTTTTAGACTGACTTATAAATATCCCCAGCTTTTTCCTCAGAGGGAAGCCTTGTGTGCTTCCTGGCCCAGCTTTCCCGCCCCCATACCTGTGCTCATTCATTTCTTCACTGGGGTTTACTAGGTGGAATCTGAGCCAGAGGGATGAAAGGAGGAGGCTGGCAAAGAGAGAGGCCACACAGAGTTCCCTGTGTGCTGCTCAGGGGGTCCCACCACAACCCCAGGCAGCCCAGCTCAGGGGGTCCCACCACAACCCCGGGCAGCCCAGCTCAGGAGGTCCCGCCGCAACCCTGGGTGCTGGCAGAAGACCTAGCCCGCCTGCCCAGGCAGGGTTGGAGGCAGACTGACTAATTTTAGGAGGCCTCCTGGTTCTATTGTTCTAGGTGAGGCTGGGCGGTAGGGGAGGTGGTTTCAGGCGGGGATACCAGTGTGGGAAAGGAAGCGTGGCTGCTGTTGCCATGCGAGAAGGATGGAAACTGTGAGCCTGGTGTGCGGGTTTCGGTCCCAGGGAGGTTCTGCTCCGGTTCCCATGAAGCAGGTAGGAAGTTGCCCTTCCCCTCACCCCTTCCTCTATGAGTGGCTTTTCCATTGTCCCAGCAAAGTGTGGGGTCGGCTGGACCCCTCAGCTCCCACGCCAGCGCCAGCACTGCCCCAGCAGTGCTGGGGGCCGTTTTCCCCCACCCAGCTCTCCAGCTGGACAAAGAGTGAATGCCAGCCTGTCATAGGAACACGGTGAACTTGTTTGATTCTTTCAACTGCCAGCAAGGCTGCTAATTGCCATTTTGTGTGCAGGGATTGGAGACTCACTTGCTGAACGACTTGCCCAAAGCCTCCCTTTGGTAGCTGAGTTCTCTCATGATCCCCCGGTGGGTTCTTAGGCTTCCAGAAGGACAGAATACTTTGTGCTTCTGGTGAGGTTTGCTCCTGTTCACATGGCAGCCTGGGTGGGCACAACAAAGATTTTTTTCTTAGAATTGTTGTATAAGAACTGAGCTAGCATGGGGGTCTAGAAATGGGCCCCAAAGGCCTGTGTTCAAATCTTGACCCCTCTAGGTGTTAGCCCTGTGACCTTGAGCAAGCCACTGAATCTCCTGGAGCCTCTGGGTCCTCGTCTGCTCCCTGGGGCCGGTCACCCCTGCCTGGTTCTTGGGGCTGCTGTGAGCTCCCATGAGATAATGCGTAGGAAAAGTCTTGCACGGGAGAAGGGACTCCCACTGGTGTGAAGCTAACAGTCTACAGCAAGGGCTGGATTTTATCTTGGCTCAAGAGGGAAAGGATTGCTTTACAAAAGGAAAGAGGGCTCATGGTAGTTATTTAGGAGTTTCATGGCGGTGGATTTTGTTGTTAAAGTCTTGTGGCCAAGTTACAGGAAGGCACACAGGGAGACGGACGAGGTGTTGCCCAGGCTGGTAAAATTCCGAACCCCACTGGTCTCCAAGGCCCTGTTGAAGAGGAGAGCCCTAGGCTGGGAAAGCCACTCTGAAGGCAACTTGTATGATTTAAAATTCCAAAGATGTCTCGGCAGCTGGGTGGTATGTTCTTTGTTGCTTAATAGGTTTTCTCCAGCTAATTCTCCTGGGTTCTTTCCATTTCCTGGCCAGACGGAGTAGCTTTAATATCTCTCCTCACTAGCAATAAGCTGCTGTCTGGCGAATGGAGATGAGAACCTGCAGATCCATGGGAGAGGGAGGACCAGAGTGATGGGATCTCAGCAATAGTGCTGGAGGGAAGTCAGGCCGCCCTCAAGGTCACCTGAGGGTCATGGAGGGCCACGCAGCTGCCTGACAGAAGCAGTGCTGATCATTTTTACTTCTCTTGTTTCCTGATGAACTCTTACTCGTCCTATAAGTCAAAGCTCAAGTGATTTCCCCTCTGGGAAGACTTCTCCAACATCACCAGACAAAATTAATCGGCCCTTTTTTGTGCTCCTATATCATTAAGGAAGCTTTTGGTTGCAAGGAACAGAGGAAAATAAATTTAAATGGTTTTAAACAATTAAAGAGAATTTATTATCTTACACAGCTGTACATTTCAGAAGTAATGTTAGCTTCAGGCATGGTTTGATCAGGATGCTGGCTCTGTTTCTTGTTAGTTCTCCAGACCCCACCCTCCTCTGATGTGTTGGCTTTGTCCTCTGCTAGCCTCTCCTATGGAGGTGATATGACTGTCAACAGCAATGGAGACTAAATTGCTTGCTTATTTATAGGCAGAAGGAAAGAATGTCTTCTTTCCCAGCCATAGACCAAAAGCCCTAAGACTTACTGGGTTTAGACCTGAACTGGCCAAGAAAATCCATACACCGACTGACTTAGGTCAGCATTATCTCCTCTTCCTGAATTAGTCAGTGTGTGGTAGAAAAGATGAAATTATGGCAGGCAGGGGCCACCTTGGATCTGGGATGGAATTAATCTCACTCAAACGTGTGGCTGCTATAAAATACATGTGGGTGGTTCCTAAAAGAAAATATTTTATGGAGAAGAGGGCAATTGTAGCTGGTGGTGCAACCAGCAATTGCCCTCTGTACTCTTGTGGTATTTGGTATACTAAACTCATGGGCACTTATGTTTGCCACTCCAATTCTTCTTAATTTTGGTGAAGTCCAATGTATTATGTTTTCTTTTATGGATTGTGCTTTTAGTATCATATCTAAGATATCTTTGCCTAACATAAAGTCACAAAGATTTTTCTCTTATGTTCTTTTCTAGAAGTTTTGTAGATTTAAGTTTTACATTTAAGTCATTGATCCATTTTGAGTTAATTTCTGTATATGGTATTAGGTATGGATGAAAGTTACATTTTTGCATATGTATATTCAATTGTTTTGGCATCATTTGTTGAAAAGGTTGTCCTTTCTCCACTGAATTGCCTTTGCACCTTTGTTGAAAATCAGTTGCCAATACGTGTAGGTCTATTTCTGGACTCTATTCTGTTCCACTAATATTTTTCTCTTTTTGATGCCAATACCACACTCTTATTATTGTAGCTTGATCATGTCTTGAAATTAGGTAGTGTAAACCCTCTAACTTTCTTTTTCAAAATTATTTTGACTTTTTTTTAGGTCATTTGCATTTCCACATAAGCTTTATTTATTTATTTTTTGAGACGAAATCTTGCTCTGTCGCCCAGGCTGGAGTGCAGTGGCATGATGTCAGCTCAGTGCAACTTCTGCCTCCCAGGTTCAAGCAATTCTCCTGCCTCGGCCTCCCGACTAGCTGGGACTACAAGTATGCCACCACGCCCAGCTAATTTTTGTATTTTCAGTACAGATGGGGTTTCACCATGTTGGCCAGGCTGATCTTGAACCCCTGGCCTCAAGTGACCTGCCTACCTTGGACTCCCAGAGTGCTGGGATTACAGGCATGAGCCACTGCACCCAGCCTAAATAAACTTTAGAATCAGCTTATAACTCTACAGAAAAAGCCTCATGTGATTTTGATTGGGATTGCACTGAATCTATAAATTTGGGGAGAACTGGCAACTTAATGATATTGAGTGTCTAACCCATGAACATGGTGTATACTTCTCTGTTGGTTTAAATTTTCTTTAATTTATCTCAGCAGTGTTTTGTAGTTTTCAGTGTACAGGTCTAACATTAGGTCTTTTATTAGGTTTATCCCTATTTAAATTTTTTTAAAAAATTTGAGACGAAGTCTCACTCTGTCGCCCAGGCTGGAGTGCAGTGGTGTGATCTTGGCTCACTGCAACCTCATACCTCCACCTCCACCTGCCTCAGCCTCCCAAAGTGCTGGGATTACAGGTGTGCAGCACCAGACCTGGCTAATATTTGTATTTTTAGTAGAGAGGGGGTTTCATCATGTTGGCCAGACTGGTCTCAAACTCCTGGCCTCAAGTGATCCACCCACCTTAGCCTCCCAAAGTGCTGGGATTACAGGAGTGAGCCACCGTGCCTGCCCCCTACTTCAAAATTTTGATGCTATTGTATAACACATAGCATTGTTTATTTCAGTTTTGGATTGTTTATTGCTAAGTAATAGAAATACAGTGGATTTTTGTACATTAATCTTGTATCCTGTAACCATGCTGTGCTCATATATCAGTGCTAGTAGCTTTTTTGGAGATTCCATCAAATTTTCTATGTAGATGATCACGTCATCTCTGAATAAAAACATTTTATTTCTTCTTTTTCAATTTGTTTGCTTTTTATTTCTTTTTCTTATCCTATTGCACTAGCTAGAACCTCCAGTATAATGTTGACTAGGTGGTGAGAGAGGACATACCTTGTTCCCAGTCTTAGGGGGAAATCACTTAGTATGCTGTTCACCATCAAGTATGCTGTTAGTTGTAGATTTTTTAAGTAGACACTTTTTATCAGGTTGAGGGTGATGCTGGCCTCATATAATGATTTGGGAACATTTTCTCCTCTTCAATTTTCTGGAAGGGTTTGTATAAAACTATTATTATTTCTTCATTAAATGCTTGGTAGAATTAACCAGTGAAACAATTTGAGGCTGGGGCTTTCTTTATGAGAAATTTTTGAGCTACAAATTTAATTTTTTTAACATATATAGGACTAGTCATGTTATTTATTTCCTCTTGTGTGAACCTTGGTAGTTTGTGTCTTTCAAGGAATTTGTTCATTTCATATAAGTTGTCAAATTTATTGGCATAGAGTTGTTTATAATATTTTCTTATAATCCTTTTAATATTTAAGAATTGGTAGGGATATTACCTCTCTCATTCCTGATTATTGATTAATTTTTGACTTCTTTCTTTTTTCCTGATAAGCCTGGTTAGAGATTTATTGATGTTATTGATCTTTTCAAAGTGCAGCTTTTGGCTTACAGATTTTTTTCTTGTTTTTCTGTTTTATATCTCATTGATTTCCACTATGATCTTTATTATTTCTTTTCTTTAGTTTACTTAAGATTTAATTGCTGTCTTCCTAATTTCTTATGGTACCAGCTGAAGTCATTTACTTGAGAAGTTTATTCTTTTCTAATATAGGTATTTGGTGCTATAAATTCCTCCTAAGTACTGCTTTTGTGGCTTCTCTCAAATTTGTTATGTTTTATTTTTCATTCAACTTAGAATACTTCCTGTTTTCCCCTTTGATTTCTTCTCTGAACCATGGGTTATTTGGAAGTGTGTTATTGTGTTCCTAAATGTTTGAGGATTTTGTAAAGCTCTTTTGGTTATTGGTTTCTGATTTAATTCCATTATGTTCAAAGAACATACTTTGTATGGCCTGAAACTTTAAAAATTCTTTGAGACTTGTTTTATGGCCCTGAATATGGCCATTTTGGTAAACATGTTCCATGTGCACATGTAAATAATGTGTATTCTATTGTTGTTAGGTGGACGGTTTTATAAGCGTCAGTTAGGTCAACTTGGCTGATTGTGTCACTTAAAGCTTCTATGGCCTTGTTTTTTTGTTTGTCCCCTCTATTCTTTTTTCCTCTCCCCATCTTTTTCTGCATACTTTTGAATTAATTGAATATTTTAAATAATTCCATTTAATTTATCCTTTTCTTATCCACATAGTTGCCAATGTTGATGATTTTCCTTCCTTTGTGTAGATGTATATATCTGTTATCCTTTTCTTTCTGCTTCAAGGATCTTCTTTAACATTTGTTGTATCTCAGATGATAAATTATTTTAGCTTTTGCATGGCTGAAAAAGTCTTATCTTACCTTCAGTCGCAAAATATATTTTCAAAGATATAATATACATCTAAGATATATTCAAAAGATATAATTCAAAGTTGGCAGTGTTTTTTTCTTTTAGTATTTAGAGATATTCTTCCATTATTTTCTGGTATGCATTATTTATGACAGGAAGCTTTTTGTCATGCTTATCTTTGTTTCTCTGCATGTAATGTCCCTAGTTGCTTTTAAAATTTTTCTCTTTATCATAGGCTTTGAGCCATCTGATTGTTCTGTGCCTTAGTACAGTTTTATGTTTCTTGTGCTTAGGGTTTATTGAGGTTCTTGGTTCTGTGAGTTTATAGCTTCATAAAATTTTGAATAATTTTGACCATTATTTCTTCGAGTACTTTTTCTGTTCCCCTCTCCCACCCAGCTTCCTTTATTCCCTGGGATTCCAATTACACATATGTTAGGTTATTTGAAGCTCACTGATGCTCTGAGAAAAGTATATTGGATGGGTTTAACAGCAGATAGACATTGTGGAAGAACATACTGGTAAACTTGAAAACATATAAATAGAAATACCCAACATGAAACAGAGAGAAAAAAGACTAAAAAAATGAACCCAGCTGACATTTTCACTGCAACTCCATGAGAGACTATGAGTCAGAATCACCCAGCTATGCTGCACCCTAATTCCTGACCCAAAAAAGCTTTGAGGCAATACATGTTTGTTAATCCCAGCACTTTGGGGGGCCAAGGTGGGCAAATCGCTTGAGCCTAGGAGTTCGAGACCAGCCTGGGCAACATGGTGAAACGCCATCTCTACAACAAATACAAACATTAGCCAGGCATGGTGATGCGCACCTGTAGTCCCAGCTATTGGGGGTGGTGGGGGGCTGAGATTGGAGGATTGCTTGAGCCCTGGAGGTCAAGGCTGCAGTGAGCCATGGCGGCACCACTGTACTCTGGCCTGGGTGACAGAGCGAGAACCTGTCTCTAAATAAATAAATGTTTGTGGTGTAAGCTGCTAAGTTTTGGTGTAGTTTGTTGTGGAGCCATAGATAACTAATCCATCCTCTTTGAATTTTCCTCTAACTTCTCCATGCGTAAGTCTTTCCTCTTTAGCAACCGAGTTATAAGAAGAGAATCGTGAATACCCTATTAACTGTACTTTCTTTTAAAACTTTTCATGATTATTTTTTGTTTTTATACTTTTTCTTTTTTAGAGATAGGGTCTCACCATGTTGTCCAGGCTGGTCTTGAACTCCTGGGCTCAGGGAATCTTCCCCTACCTTGGCCTCCCAAAGTGCTGGGATTACAGTCATGAGACACTGCGCCCGGACTGTTTTATCATATGGCTTCCATTCTTGTAGTCTAGGTTGATTATGATGATTTCGGCAGTACACAATAGAAAACCAATTCAAGTCGGCTTCAATATATGGAGTCACATATTAAGAAGGTTGCATAGGCCGGGCGCGGTGGCTCACGCCTGTAATCCCAGCACTTTGGGAGGTTGAGATGGGTGGATCACAAGGTCAGGAGATCGAGACCATCCTGGCTAACATGGTGAAGCCCCATCTCTACTAAAAATACAAAAAATTAGCCGGGCATGGTGGCAGGCCCCTGTAGTCCCAGCTACTCAGGAGGCTGAGGCAGGAGAATGGCGTGAATCCGGGAGGCGGAGCTTGTGGTGAGCCGAGATCAAGCCACTGCACTCCAGCCTGGGGGATGGAGGGAGACTCCGCCTTGAAAAAAAAGAAAAAGAAAAAGAAAAGAAGGTTGCATAATAAAAAAGGCTGGAAGACTCCAGTGTTGGTTGATTCCACAACTCAGTAAAGTTATCTAGCACCTGGCTTATTTTTATCTTTCTGCTCTGCCATCCTCATTGAGTTCTCTTCAAGCTAACTCCCCTCCTGGTCCCGAGGTAGCTGCCATAGGTTCAGGCAACACATATAGACCCAATGACATCCAGAATCAGAAGCCTTTTACAGACTTTTCCCTTCTCATTTAATTGGCCATTGCTTGCCTGTGCCTAAACCAGTCACTGTGGAGGGGAATGGGACTACAATGGTAGTCTTAAACCAGTTATGATTCAACCCCTGGGACTGGAGCTGTGGCCTTCCTTTTCTAAGATACATGGCCACATGGGCAATAAAGTACCTAAACAGATCTTGGGTTCTTTTACAAGAAAGAAGGGGGGCAGTGGCTACTGAGGAGGCAACTGTGTCTGTTTCCTTCTGTTTGACTCTGTCTTCCAGTGTGGTCAGATGTCTGACCATGTCAATGCTTTGATTACATCCTGCAATGGCTTCTGATTAATAACTTCTGATTAAATCCCAAGTTCCTACCGTGGCGGTCCAGGTGTCCATGACCTGACTTTTATCTACCTCTCCAGTCTTATCTTCCACTCCTCCCACCTTGCACATTCATACTGCATCAACCCAAGATAGTCCATGTTTCCCACCCATGCCAGGCCACACTATTAACCTTCAAGGCTCAGCCCAGGCATTGTTTCCTCCAGAAGGCTTCCCAGAACTTCCAGGTTATCCAAGTACCTTTCTTTGGGTCCCCATAGCACCCTGTACATCCATCCCTTTCTCTTAGTCCTCTGTGATATTGACATTTCCAAGCACCACCTGCTGAATAAACCTTTTCTGAACAGAACTGCACCCCTGCCAACCTCTCTCCTGAGGCTCCAGGCCTACTTGACATGTGTACTTGGTTTGTCCTACAGTCACCTGAATCCCAACATGCCCAATAAGTGTCATATCCATATCTGGCCCCGAACATTTCTTCCCCATGCATTCCTTATCTTGGAGAATGTACTTCCATCAAGCTGTCAAGATAGGAATTGGGAACTACCCTTTCCCTCTCTTAACCTCATATCCATTTTGTCACCAAGCCCTGTCCCTCTTATCTTCAAATGCCTCCCTTATTTCTCTCGTTTCTCTTCTCATTGCCTTAATTCAACTCCTGATCGTCTCCCTGGGTCACTGCAACTGGCTCCAAACTGATGTCCTTGTCTCTATCCTATGCTATCCTTTCTCCACTCTGTGGCCAGAGTGTACTTTTTAAGAAGGTCACTCTAGTGTTTAAATCCTTCGATGCTCTCTATTTCCTTATCAAAGTACTTTTCTTGGTTGTAAGACCCTTCCAGTCTGGCTCCTATTTAATTCTTTTTTTTTTTTTTTTTTGAGACGGAGTCTCGCTCTGTCGCCCAGGCTGGAGTGCAGTGGTGCAATCTCGGCTCACTGCAAGCTCCGCCTCCCGGGTTCACGCCATTCTCCTGCCTCAGCCTCCCGAGTAGCTGGGACTACAGGCGCCCGCCACTGCGCCTGGCTAATTTTTTGTATTTTTAGTAGAGATGGGGTTTCACCGTGGTCTCGATCTCCTGACCTCGTGATCCGCCCACCTCGGCCTCCCAAAGTGCTGGGATTACAGGCGTGAGCCACCGCGCCCGGCCCTATTTAATTCTTTAGCCATATCTCTTATCATGCTCTCACACTCAGGTGAACTCAAGCCATATGGGATTATTTCCAATTTCTCCAAAGTAATTCCCTAAAGTTTTTTTTCTCTGCCTGAGTGTGAATCTCCTCACTTCTCCCTATCATTGACTCATGAGTCCTCGTCCTTCAGGACTCAGTGGTAGCTTTACTGCTCTGGGAAGCTCCCCCATTCTCAGCTGCTTTCCCAGCTTGATCCCGTGTTGCCGCCACCATCACTGCTCCTAGCTCGCAGCCAGGTTTTAATAGGAGTCAGGGTGGTGGGGCTCTGACACTAAACACACACTCTTGGATTACAGCCAAGACAGTGCCAGGGAAGCGCAGTGCAGGGGACTCGTGGAGTATGTAACAGGGGGCCTGCTCTAGCGGAGGAGTCAGGATGGCTTTCCCGAGGAATTGATGCTTATATGAGGACTCTAGGGATGAGGAGGAGTTGGTGGCCAGCTGAAGAAGATGGCAGGAGCGGGTGTTGGTGGTTTTCCAGGCAGAGGAACATCACAAGGGAGGCTCTGAGTGGTGGGAGACATGGCTCTGAGAAACTGGAGGGAGCTGGTGTGGCTGGCATGCAGAAGCAGCTGGGAGTAGGGAAGGATGACACGGGGCTGTGCAAGGTTCAGGGTTGGGGTCAGCCCCTGTGGGGTCATGGAGCCACATAAAGGAGCAACATAAAGGAGGACTTTGGGTTTTATCCTGAGAGCTCTGGGAAGCCATTATGGGGTTTTAAGCAGAGAACCAATATGATCAGATTTGCTTTTTTTTTTTTTTTTTGACAGAGTCTAACTCTGTCACCCAGGCTGGAGTGCAGTGGTATAATCTCGGCTTACTGCAATCTCCACCTCCCGGGTTCAAGCCATTCTCCTGCCTCAACCACCCCAGTAGCTGAGATTAAAGGTGCATGTCACCACGCCTGGCTAATTTTTGTATTTTCAGTAGAGACGAGGTTTTACCATGTTGATCAGGCTGGTCTCTACCTCCTGACCTCAAATGATCCGCCCACCTTGGCCTCCCAAAGTGCTGGGATTGGAGGCATGAACCACTGCGCCTGGCCAGATTTGCATTTTCAAAAGACTTTTCTTTTGCCCTGTGGAGGATGGATTTGAGGGCTGGAGGGGTAGGAGTGGGACCAGTTAGGAAGGTGTTGGGTTAAGTCTGAACAGGGAGGTGGAGAGAGAAGGAAAGCGATGCTGAGAGCTACCTTCAAGGCTGGGTCCACAGGATTGGGTGCCAAGGACGGCTCCCATCTTCTGGGGGATGCTAGGGATCTGCCTGAGCTGGGGAGACGCTGGACCAGGAGATGATTTTGGAGGCACAGCCGAATCTATTTGGCACATAAGGGTGAACTCCTCAAGGATGGACACACATATTATTCATCTCTAATTCTCTGGTTGGGCACAGCAGAAGCCCAAGAAGTGTTTGTGGAATAAATGACTGGAAAGCCACTCTTGGGCTTGCTGATCTGTCTTGTTGGCCAGCATGTAGTGCTGCTCCTCAGATGACAAAGGGAAGTGTCTATTATGTTGTTTCTAACTTGGTGGGTTATCTGCCCAAATAGACGCTCTGAAGGTGACCCCAGATGATAGCAGAGAGAGGCACATGTGGGCAGCAAGTGGGTATGTGTGGGCATGTGGGAGGGGGGCACTGGGAATTGGAGGAGCATTGTCCTTAGCATCTCATCACCGTTCATTCACATTTACTGCTCAGCTGGGAGCATGCTCTGGCTGCAGGGCGGTGCTTTTAGCCCAGAGACTCAGAGCACTTTCCCATCACTAACATGGAACATTCCCAGATTTCCCCAGAGGCCTGGGGTTCCAGACAGTACAACATGCAGAAGGCTGAGGCTCCAGTCACACTACTGAGGTGTCTGAGCATAGCAGTGCATTCGTCTGTCCAAGCATGCACCATTTGTTCATTCACTCGTCATGTGCCAGGCACTGTGCTGGGCTTGGGGAATCCAAGGGCAACAAGACAGGCCTGTCCCAGCCTCCTTGAGCTCACATGCTTTATGCACATCCAGATACAGGGGTGCCACTGTCACTAGAGCCACCTCTGGAGTCAGCTAGCAAGATCCGGAGCACATTATCCTCACTTCCATCTAAGCTGGTTGAGCTGCAGTACTTGAGAGTCTGTGGATGATGATGTTATTGGGAGTTTTATCTCTAACCACATATACCTACTTCCTGGAAGTTCAGAGCAATGATCCTTAAAATGGCCAGAAACTAAAACTGAAAACCACCCAACTGCCTAAGAAGAGTGAATGGCTAAGCAAATTCTAGACATATGATGGGGGAGCATGACATTATCTAATAAAAACGTGGGGTTATGTTGATATGTCAATGAGATGGGATTTACTGTCTCTATGAGACTGTCTTTAATGAAACAAGAACATAAAATATCAGGTACACACTAATTACAGCACAACTGCTCTAAAACCTATATACACACATTGTCATCTCAATTGTATAAGGAAAACACAATACATAGCAAAAGACTGAAATATGCGAAATCTTAACAATACCTACTTTGGTAGAGGAATTTTATGGGACCTTTCTACTTCTTTATTGTTTTCTATTTTTTCCCAAACTTTTAATAATCAGCAAGCATTTACCGTGAAAATTCAGAAAAGTAAATACATTAAGACTCTCCTATGTTTACACATTGGCATAGGTCAGAAAAGTATTTCCAGGGATGTTAGCTGGGCGTGGTGGTGCATGCCTGTAATCCCAGCTACTTGGGAGGCTGAGGTGGGAGAATCGCTTGAACCCAGGAGGCAGAGGTTGCAGTGAGCCGAGATTGCGCCATTGTGCTCCAGCCTGGGCGACAGAGCAAGAGTCCGTCTCAAAAAAAAAAAAAAAAAAAAAAAAAAGAAGCATTTCCAGGGATGTCAGAAGAGCTTGGTGAGCGCTAGATTCAGTTGTTTGTATTTGTAATGAACCACACACTGATCACTGTGATCATTGAGAGCTGAACTAGGTAGACACTAAGTGCGCCTTTGTTCTGAAGTGCTGGGATTCAACTTAATTCCATACAAGTTGAACAGCTTACAATCCTGTCAGGGAGGCAGACTTATTTATTTACTCAACCGTTTATTCAACGAGTGTTTATGGAGTTCCTCCTTTGTTCCTGGCATTGTCCCAGATGCTGGAGAACATAAACACATAATCACAATGTGATGTGAGAAGGGCCTCAGCAGAGGTCCCGACAGAGTATTAGGGGAATACAGCATGGCTAACCCTGTTTGAGGATGTTGGGGATCAGCGAAGGCCTCCTAAAGCAGGATCATTTGAACAAGGCCTTGAGGGGTGAATAAGAGTTCTCTAGGCAACAAATAGAGGGAAATGGAGTCTAAGCTACTTTGGGAATTATTTTTAGAGATGCCTACATGTGCTATGAGGGAAGATAGAATATGTGGATTGTTTATAGACTGTTGTCCTCATTCCAGCCAGGAGACCAGAATGAGGAGTTGAGTTCAAAGGTCTGAACTCACAAAATTAGAATAACTCATTTGTGTCCTGGCTGTTTTCTTACCCCATGTTTAACTAAACATCATGTGTGTTCAAGGCCTCTTTGAATAATGACCCTCTCAACCCTGGATCTTGACCCAAGTTCAGGAACTGGAAACATCTGGATCCTGCTGGGCTAGAAAAACATGTGTGACCCCTAGATCTCTATCCTCACACAGAAAGCAAGGACAGCTTTCAGAAGGGGACTCACAACTGGAAATTCCAACTGGTAAATATTAGTATCATTAAGAAATCTTGCAAAGGTGATTATTAGCCATCTCTTGTCTGTCGAGTTCTGTTGCTTTTCTTTCTTCTCTCCTTTTCTCAGTTTTTCTCTCTCCTCTGTGTCCTTCTCCTCCTTTGCCACATCTGTCTGCCTCTTTCCTTCTCGTCTGTTTTTCTATTCTCTGGTCTCTTGTTCTCGCTCTTTGTCTCTTTCTGTCTCTTGGAGCATTTCTCTGTCTCTCTTGCTTTGCTACCTTTCTCTCTCTGTCTTTCTCTTTCTTGTATCTCTTGCTGACCTTGGGGTCACTCCCTTGGTTTTCTCCATTTAATGGAGCCTCAACTTGCCTTTGATGGCATCTGGGGAGGGCAAAGTTAGTCGGACTCTCTGAATTTGATTGGCCTCCCGTGACAAGGATCTCTTTTCACAGGGTCTGGATTTAAAGTGTGAAAATATAAAGAGCTTTTTCATTCTGACTTGCACATATCCCTACTTGAGCTGAAGCATTTCCAGACAGATAATCATCAGGTTTCCTACAGGAAATTAAAGACCTCAGTACCGTGTAGCTGTTTAAATCACACATATTGCCCATTAGGTTTCATGAAAGGCTTTGCTTCCCTGGTATGTGATAGAACAAATCTTTAATAAGATTTTTCCCCCAATTTTTCTAATGAAGTCGGTTGTGTGTCCTCTAGATAAGCTCACAATAAGGCCAGCAGGTTCCCATTTTGGTATGAGCCGGTGCCTCACCCCTTCTTATCTAAGCCACAAGGACACGGAGCTGGCACATGTCCTCAGAGTCCACACTGGGAGCTGCCCCGGGGACAAGAACCCCTACAAGTAGGAGCATTCAGACCTCTGGCTGGATTGGTGGATGTGGCCATGCAGTGCCTTCTGTCCAGGAGCCAATGGCACCCCCACTTCTGCCTTAAGCTCCCCGTGTGCCCACACTCCTCTGGTTAGCATCTGCTTCAGAGGAAGTCAGGCCCCAGTCTAGCCAAGATGGTACTCCTCTTTCCTTTTCTTGGTGGTTGGTTTAGGTCTGAGCATTTAACCCCCCCTTTTTTATTTTTATTTTTTTTGAGACTGAGTCTCGCTCTGTCACCAGGCTGGAGTGCAGTGGTGCGATCTCAGCTCACTGCAAACTCCGCCTCCTGGGTTCAAGTGGTTCTCCTCCCTCAGCCTCCCGAGAATAGCTGGGATTACAGGTGCCCACCACCATACCCAGCTAATTTTTGTATTTTTAGTAGAGATGGGGTTTCAACATGTTGGCCATGCTGGTCTCGAACTCCTGACCTCAGGCAATCTGCCCACCTTGGCCTTCCAAAATGCTGGGGTTACAGGCATGAGGCACCATGCCCCAGCCTAACCCATTCTTTGACCAGTGAGATGCAAAGGAAAGTCTAGGGACTTCTGGGACAAATGTTCTCATTATTAAAGAGATCCACAGCAGGGGGCTTCCCTTCATTGCTGTTGCACTTGAAGGTTGGCAGTGGGATGCCTCAGTGTGCCCTGGCTACCTTGTGATCAACCTGCTGAGGATGGCAGAGCAGAAAGTCAGGAAGAGCCAATGCTCATGGTGACATGTGCTGCCAAATTAATGACCCCGGGACTGTTCTACCTCTTGAGTTTTTAGTGTGTGAAATAACAAATTTTCTTGTTTTTAAACTCTCTTGAGGTTTTTTTTTTTTTTTTTGACTGGCAATTGAAAGCATATTAGTAGACACAGACAGGACCACAGAGGTCCAAGATGGGCCCCCATGTCTTCTAAGAGAGGTCTGAGCTCACTGAGAGAAGGGTAGGGTGGGGACAAGCCTTGGGATCGAAGGCCCTGCCTTGGAGCAGTTTGTCGTTCCATGCTATGACAAACCATGGGCAAGAAAACCTCTCTGAGCTGAAGTTTCCTTGGCTCAAAATGAGTATTGAGTGCATCACAGATGCTCAATAATCATCAGCTCTCTTCTCTTCAGGTATGCTTATCTTCCAGTTATTATTATTATTATTTTTTGAGACAGAGTCTCACTCTGTTGCCCAGGCTGGAGTGCAGTGGCATGATCTCGGCTCACTGCAAATTCCACCTCACAGGTTCAAGCAATTCTCCTGCCTCAGCCTCCTGAGTAGCTGGGATTACAGGTGCCTACCACCATGCCCGGCTAATTTTTGTATTTTTAGTAGAGATGGGGTTTTACCACGTTGGCCAGGCTTGTCTGGAAGTCCTGACCTCAGGTGATCCACCTGCCTTGGCCTCCCAAAGTGCTGGGATTACAGGCATGAACCACCACAACAGGCCTCTTCCAGTTACTTTTAATGGGACCAAGAGGTGCCAGGTACGGAGAGCTATTTAATGACATTTCAGTGCTGGAGAAATTTTACACAGAGACCATTCTAAGTCCTTTACCCACAGTTGCTCCAAGTATAAATCACGTCTCTAATGCCAGCACCAGTGTTGAGGGGGAGGCAAATACACCCGATTCTCAATTCTCCATGGTGATGAAGAATGTGGATAATTGAAAACAGCAGATAATCCCCGAACCTGCTTTGAGTCACTGACTTCCACCGCCTCCCCCATCATCACTTTTCTGGTGCAGCTGACAAAATGCCACATGCACGCACGTTTCTTCTCTCTCTTCTGGTGGATCACTTGGCAAAGCTGCTTATCCACTTCAAAACCGCCAAGTCTGGGGTGACAGGAGAAGCCAGGGGGCTGAACACCACCTCCCCAGCCAATAACAGCCTGGAAGCTATACCACTGGGCTTGGCCTTGGAGTGGGTTCTGTCCATCCCTTAGGTTAGTTTGACTTTAATCCCTCCAAGCTCTTCAGGAGGTCAAAGACAAGAAGGCGCAGGATCCTGCAGGTGATAGTGAGCACCAGAGACACTGGGCTCCTGTCCTCAGATGGGCCCTGCCCAGGCCAGCCAGGGCGCAGCTAACTTCATGTGAGCCCAGAGCTCCTTCCTACGTGCCACACATTCCTGGAAACCAGGGTGCCTCCCTCTCCCTCTCCCTCTCCTGAGCAATGGCTGGACTAAGGTTAATTGTATTCCTTGGATTTAAAGCTTTTAGAGTTCTGATCCAAGACCCCTTCTCGGTCCGTGAAACCCCTTCATATGAGAGGGATGAAAAGTGAGGAGAGAAGGAAATGAGCCTTCATCAGGCACCTGCCTAGCACCATGCCAACCCCTTCACAACTATACTTCGCAGGGAGAGCAGATCTTTCCAGCTAGAACTTGTCTAATCTGGAGTAGGAGATACTGGCTGCCTGCTTGTCTCTGGCAATCTGTTCTTCTGGACAATTTCTGCCTTGGTACCAGTACTACACAAATCAACTTCCTGCAGTCTCAGACCCAGGGTTCAGGTCTCTCAGGATTTCTTGCTATCTTGTCCTTTCTCTCTACAGCAGAAGCTCGTTCGATCAGCTGAGATCCTTGAGTCTGAGGACACTGGATGACCCAAAACTTCTCCACTGGGCAAGGGGGAGCTGACAGCTTACTTGGCCCTAGTCAGGAGATGCAGAAGCGTGCGCCCTGCTGATCACAGTTAAAGCTCACACTGCTAGGAACTGCGGTAGTAAGATGTTAGGGGCTGCGAGGGCGGGCTCCCACCCTTTTTCCTTTTCCTTCTCTAGCCCTCCTGGTGGGCTCAGAAGCTTCTATAATGGAAGTAGCAAGAAGTAAGTAGGAAGCCACTGGCCTTTCTTACTCTCTGAGGCTCACATGTGCCAGTTCCTGGGGCTACCAGGAGGCTTAATCACTGGGTTTGCAGGAGGAGAAGATAGTGTGCTAAGAAAGGAGGATTAGCACTCGCCAGGTCTCCCAGGAGTTCCTGTGTTGGGCCACAGGGATTGCCACAGCAGCACTCTGTCATAAAATCGGCCCTGGGAACACAATTTCGGAAATAATCAGAGGAGGCGAGGTTTCTTAAATTGTAGGAAAAAGCTCCCTGGTTAGAATAATGGCTTCTATTTGGCATCCATTCTCTCTCAGATGTGCAGCCTCATCCATTCCCATTCTGAGGCGTGACTTTCAAACACCAGATGGGAAGAGAGCCAAGACGAGGGTGCTGGGCCTTGGAGTCTGAAGCTCAGTTATTTCATCCTGGGCAAGTCCCTAGGCCTCTCTGGGTCAGTTTTTCTTTGTAAATTGGGATGATAAAAACTGCCTCACCGAGAGACACAGTGGTAGATTGAAGGATTTAGAGAAGCCGTCCATCCTGCCCTCCATCTCTCCCTTTCTCTTTATGTATAAATATATATATATGTGTCCACATGGATATACACATATACGTGTGTGTAGGTATCTATATGTATGTGTATGTATGTGTGTCTATATATACGTGTGTGTGTGTGTCTATATCTATCCCAAGGATCTCTGGGATGGAGGTGGGCTTCCCTAGTTCATTCACATTTCCTCCAGGGTTGATGCACGTGGCAGGGGGGATTCTCTGCTGGTGGTCAGGGTGGAGCAAATCTAACTTTGTCCTCCTCATGGCTATGCCCCAATGTCACCAGGCGTTAGGGTCTGCGTGAGACAAGCACAGCCTCCAGAAGGCAAACCCAGTGGCCACAGACATGTGGGGTGACTTGCAGGGCCTAGCACACTTCCCTCTGTGCCCTCTCTATAAAGGTTTGTGTGCCCCTGCGGGCTCTGGAGGTGAAACCAACTTTGCCCTGCCCAGTAGCATGTGGTCTTTGGTTTGGATGCTCCACATTGGACCTATGTCTGCGGCTGTGTAAAGTCTTGTGGCCTTGGTGACTTGGTCTGATGTGTAGGTGGGTAGGTGGGGTGTCACATGAATAGAGGTGACAATGCTCTGATTTCAAGGTGGGGAGCCCAACAGTGAAGGAAAAGTTCTGGTCTAATGGTGAGGACAGAACAGCAGTGACAGTGTCCTGATCCCCTGGAGAGGCTGCTCATGGAGGTGGTATGCCCTGGTCTCATGGCAGAGACCCTGGTGAGGAGCGTGCTCTGTTTTCATGGTGGGGAGACTAGCAGTGGTGATAATGATCTGGTTTCCCAGTCGGGACAAACAAGGGGGCCTGTGTGGCAGTGGGGAGCCAGGGTGCTTCTGCCTCAAGGCAGCAGAGTGGCCAGGAATCCAGCTCAGAAAAGTCCTGGACCTGTGGTTCTCAAATTAGAGCAAAATGGCTGTCAAGGTCTTTCCTGCAGTCACTGCCCATGTACACAGCTGTGGCGCCTCTCCTCTCCCTCCTTTTCCACTCAGCATCCCACCTGAGAGACGCTGGCCACAGTGATTAGGTGTCCGATTTGATGGGGGGCCTGTTAAGACGCTATTGCTTTTCTAATTCTGGCTAAATCGACATTGGTTTTGTCAATCTACCTACATAGGTCAAGCTTGTTGCTTCCAATTTCAGGTGATTTCCATCTTGTCACTCTCTCTTTCTCTTCTCAGCCCATCTAATCCTCGGGTTCTCCAGCTGCCCAGTACTTCCTGTGAGGCAGCATCACTGCCTCTGAGGCTCGGCAATTAGAGACTTGGACTCCAGCAGGGAGGGCATCTTCGGATTATTACTGCGGAGGGAGAGCCCGACTGCGGTGTCCATAGCAACCCTCCGGCTGCCACCTTTCCCAGGAGCGAAGGGAGGCAAAACAAGGGCGGGAGGCAGGAGAGGGGCCTGGCCTTCCGCAGGATTCCTGTCAGAGGGCTGGGCACCCAGGCTGCAGCTCCTGACTGTGCCTGGTGGCTGTGCTGAGGGGAGAGGGGGCTTCTTCCCTCGTTTCACAGCAGCAACCGGGAGTGGAGCTGTGTTGGTGGATGACCAGTTGAAGGGGACCATCGCGGAGGCCGGGCTCGAGTCCCGGCTTTGTGCCTGACTCACGAATGAGTGCAGGCAAGTCCCCTCCCATCTCCGGAGGTCTTCTCTTGCTAATAGGGTGGTGGGCCCGGAGGCGCCTCTGGCATCCTGTCCAGCCCTCTCATTCAAAGGCTTTATGGTGCCCTCACCCAGAACAGACAACAGATGGTTTCTTCTTCCCCAATGGTGAAAAAACCCAAGGAAGCCTGGGAAATAAGAGCGACTTTTGCAAAATATTCACAGAAGTTGATTCTGGCACCAGATCCAGTCCCTGGGCCTCCATGGAAGGAAGCAGAAAGCTGAGGCCGGGGTTCAGATGCTGTCTGGGGGCTCCCTCGCATCTCCCAAGGTGCCTGGAGTGCGAAGCTATGTGCATACGCCACCAGCAGAGGCCGCCACACTCCTCACAAACCCGCCACAGGTTGCTCTGCCCCCCATCCCCATGGGTGAGCACTGACTAGCTGGGACGGCAATCTCAGAGCCAGGGCGGGGCGGAGAGCTGCTACTGGCCACCTGGGGTCCAGGGAGGGGCTGGCTCAGGGGGCTGTGGCCTCAACTGCCAGCCGGCCCTGCTGGTCCCTCACTGCCCTCCCTGTGGGAGAGACGTCCATCCAGGCCCACGAGACACTGGCTGCCTTCTTCCCTGCTAGGAACCCATGGCTGCTCCGGTCTGGGCCCTCCCTTGGGCTGCTGCTCAGGTGCCTGTTCTGCATTTGGGAAACTGTTAGAGTTTTTTTTTTTCTTTTATTATTATTATACTTTAAGTTCTAGGGTACATGTGTACAACGTGCAGGTTTGTTACATATGTATACGTGTGCCATGTTGGTGTGCTGCACCCATTAATTAATTCGTCATTTAGCATTAGGTATATCTCCTAATGCTATCTCTCCCCTCTCCCTGGAAACTGTTAGTTTTTATTTTCTGTGAGTCGTTTGAGACTGGGGCCAGGAAGCTGATTTATTCAGCAAATCTGAATTGAGAACATGCTCTATGACAGGCCCTGTTTTGGGCACTGGGGTTATAGCAGTGAATAAAATAGACGCAAATCCCACCCTGTGGAGCCAAGTCTCCAGTGGGGGTGGGTGTCATCACCTACACCACAGTGTGGGGCTGGGCAGGACACACGCACCCAGGATGGCACGTGATGGCTCTCTCTACCGAGTCGGCCCCATGCAGACAGACAGTGGACCTACCCAGACTCTGGGGCCGAGGCTTCCATGCTGAGCCCTTGTCAGTCAGGGGTCTGCCCAGACCCCTCTCTTGTACTGGCCAGTGCACGTCGGCAGCACTTCACCGTGTGCAAAGTATGCACCTCCACTGGCTCCCTGTGAGCCCGGCAGGCATCTTGGTGACAGAATGTTGGCAACCTGTGCCCATTTCCCATGCCTTCTTTCCAGACACGGTATCAGCACCTTCCATTCGACCTTTGACTCCCTCAAGTAAATAAACGTTCCCATCCGGACTGACTCATCTGGTTAGAACAACAAGTTCCTACACCAAAGCCTCAGAGAAGGGGTCAGGAGACACATTTTAAAATGTATCTCAGTTTTCACAAGACAACTGTGCAGGAGGTGTGAACGATCCCAGTTTCACAGGCTCAGAGGGGCGCACCTTGCTCGTCATGGTCCCTGGCAGGAAAATGGCAACTCGGAACCAGATGGGCCAATTCCCAGCCCAAGACTGCTCTGGTGCCTGGCCTGGCCTGGCCACCCCACTGTCTTCTCTCCATGTTAGGGCCATCCTGGCCTCTGCAGTTTTAGAAGCAGAATCATCAACCTTTGTCCAGACAGATCTCCATGGAGCTGCTCTTTTGAAACCTTTCCCCACTCCTGTTTTTAGAGGGGGTTTCATGGAGGACCTGGGCAGGAGTGGTGGGCAGGAGGGATACTTTCTCTGGAAAGCGATGAAGTTCAGTAGCAGAGGCTGAGTGGAGAGGTTGTGACCTCTCAGAGTGCATAGACCTGTGTGGCTCATGGCTTGGACTCTCCCCTCCCACTGTGAACAAGAGCAGGCCAGTTAACCTTCTCTGAAATTTGACTCAGTTTCTTCATCTATAGAATGGGGATACTAACTTTACTCCCTGGCGTGTTGGAACCATGAATGCCCAGAGTTGGCCCTCAGTAAATGCTCTAAGTGTAGGGAGTCAGGCCGTATGTCCCGTTTACCTTGACACTCAGATGATGCAAAAGAGCTCCAGTTTTTCTTTAGCAAAGCAGAGTATGGGGAGGAGCCTGTGTGAAGCTGAAGACTCCTTGGCACCCGTAGGTGGCTGAGAGTTGTTGGTGCGTGGCCTGGGGACAAGTGACATGCTGTAGTCCTACCTTGCTCCTCAGATCATGGCTTGCAGGGGCAGGGGTTAGGTGGGCATTCATTATAAGAGGCTTCACCCAGGGTCTAGACATCCAGGGACTCTCAGGAAAGAAGTGTGGACAGAAGGCCTACACTTACCAGTTGGCATTCCTGGTGGCCAGCCGGGCAAGTAAGGGGCAAGTAATGTGTCCTGGGTCAAAGTGCCCAAACTCTCAGTCAGGCTAAACTCACTCACCCTCTTACCTGCTTATGTATTCAACACACAATTTGGGTGCAGCGTGAAGTGCAGTGTTTTGTGTGTGTGTGTTTTCCAATTTATACCATAAGCTCCTGTCACCAAGGAGCTTATGGTGTCAATTAAAATCAGGGAAATTAGCCAGGCGTGGTGGTGGGCGCCTGCAATCCCAGCTGCCCGGGAGGCTGAGGCATGAGAATCGCTTGAACCTGGGAGGCGGAGGTTGCAGTGAGCCAAGACTGAGATCGCGTCACTGCAGTCCAGCCTGGGCAACAGATTCTCTCTCTCTCTCTCTTTCTTTCTCTCTCTCTCTCTCTCTGCTTCTCTGTGTGTGTGTGTATATATATATGATAAAATCAGGGGAGAGAAGACATATATATATAGACAACACCAGTACAAAGCAAGAGGTGAACAGTGTCCCCAGAGAGATACAATAAAGTGCCAGGGGAATTCGGAAGAGGGAGATAATGTCAAATTGAGGGAGGAGAGGAGGGGAGGTCAGGGAAAGCTCTGGGCAGGGGTGGCACTTGTGCTGCTCCCTAAATTCTCACAGGACAGGACACAGAGCAAGAGGTGGGCTGGAAGGGCTTTCCAGGCAGAATGCATAGGAAAGAGCACAGACAGACCCAGGTTCAAATCCATGCCTAACTGGTGATCTTGAGCAAACTACTGAAACCTTTCTAAACTCTAGTTCATGGGAGTAAGAGTGGCAACGATGAGGCAATAGAACCTCCCCAGCCAGCCTTCCAGGGCTGCCAAGAGTTGCAAATGAAATATTTTACATAAAAGCAGTTGGAAAACTATAAAGTGCTCTGCAAACACAGGATTTGTTTTTATTATTGGAGCATTAATTAATCCAGTAATGAAGCTCCTAGATAAGAACACAGTAATGACTGAACCCACATGGGCTAATGAGCTGTTCAGCCTAAAGCTGTCCAACCATTCAGAGTCTGAGAAAGGGGGTGGTTAATCTTTATGACCCTATCCTTACGAGGTTAAGGGTATCCCTCCAACACCACTGGCTTTTCTAGAAAACCTGCCATTATCTGTCATTTGTGTCTAAACTCCCTCCCTCCATCCATCCATCCATAATCCATACATCCATACATCCGCCCATCTATCCTCCCATTCATCCGTCTGTTCATCCATCCATCCATCCACCCACCTATCCACCCATCCACACGTCCATCCGTCCATCCATCCAACTATGCATCTGTCTAATAAATCTTTTTTTTTTTTTGTGATGGAGTCTTGCTCTGTTGCCCAGGCTGGAGTGCAGTGGTATGGTCTTGGCTCACTGCAACCTCCGCCTCCTGGGTTCAAGCAATTCTACTGCCTCAGCCTCCCGAGTAGCTGGGATTACAGGTGCTCGCCACCACGCCCAGCTAATTTTTGTATTTTTTTTTAGTAGAGACGGGGTTTCACCATGTTGGCCAGGCTGGTCTTGAACTCTTGACCTTGTGATCGGCCTCCCAAAGTGCTGGGATTACAGGCGTGAGCCACCAGGTCCGACCAATAAATCTTTAAGGAGTAATTCATAGCCAGGCACCCTGATCAGTGCTGGGGATACAGAAAAAATTTAGAGCCCTTTTATGCAGGTCACAGCCTGTGGGAAAGACAGCCATATAAACCATGAACCACTACTTTTCTTAAACCTATTTTCAGTTAGTTCTACCTTTTGGGGATAACAAGTTCTACAGACAATAGATTATGGAATTTTAAAGCTGAGTGATCTTAGAAATCATCTTTTTTATCTCACTATTTTACGGATGAGGAAATTGTGTTTATGATTTGTTGTGAAAAGTACTGTGACTTTCCCTTACTTGCCTTCAAATGACCTCATCCAGGTTTCAAGTTTAGTCAGTTCGATTAATCTTTACTAAGCGTCTATTGTAAGCGGCTCTTCGGAAGAGCTGCAGTGCAGCTGTGAAGAAGACATCATCCCTGCCCTCAAGGAGGTCATGGTCTACGGGCAAAGGACACATATGGAGATAACAGCTGTGTTGCTCCGTAGAGGCCCTGTTAGCACAGGGCACTGAAAATACAGAAGGAGCTCCTGATTTGGGTTTGGGGAGTTCAGGGGAAGCTTCTCAGAAAGAAGACCCTTGAGCCACGTCTTGAAAGGCAAAGAGAAATGTGTTAGATGGAAATCTGGGGGAAGGGCATGCCAGGCAGAGGGCATGGAGATGTGAAATAGCATGACTTACGGGAGAGCTACAATAGGTCGGTGATTCTGGGGCTTAAGGAGGAAGGTGGTGAGGAATGAGCCTGGAAAGGAGGGCAGAAACCGAGTGCCAGCACACTTGATGTGCAGCCAGTATGGCCAAAGGCCACCCCTACTTTCCTTGTCTGCTCTTCCTGTCTCTCTGAGGTAAGAAGCTCCTCCACACCCCCGTTTGCAGACTAAAGAGGCCTAATTTGTCAGCCTCTCATCTTAGGGCAGCATAAGGAGTTGCTCCCCATTCCTTAAGGTGTGGCTTAAGTCCCACCACCTCCAGGAAGCCACCCTTGACAACCCTCTGCCTTCAGTGAACTCTACTGTCTCGACCACACTTTGGGATCTGCATTGCTGTTTTTTGTCACCCCATGTGAGTATAACTTGTCTCTACAGTGAGACTCTAAGTTCCTGAGGGTTGGGTGTGTGAATCACATGGTAATGTTTAATAAACACCAGTAAGAATGAATCCTTTAAATTTGGGTTTCAGGACATATGGCGAGTGTTTGAGCTTTGAGGTTGGACAGGCCTGGGTTTGATTCCAGCTTTATGACTAGTTACTAATTAGTAACTCTGGGCAAGTTTTAAAATCTTTTTAATGCCTCAGTTTTTTCATCTGTAAAATGGGTGATGGCCTCAACTCACAGGCTGCTGTGAAGACATGGTTGTGGCTGGGGGCCAAGGGAAGCACTGGGGGCTTTTCAACAGTGGGGCTTTGGACAGGCAGCAACAGCGGGAAGACGCCTGAGTGCGGTGCATCTGGAGGGCAACGTGGAAAACCTGACATGATCAGGCCCTGTGGTTGAGAGCTCCCAGCTGATTCACTAACCTGTCGGTGCTTGACAGTTACAAAGTACTTGGCCGGTGCTCTCGTTGGACTAAGGAAATTGAAGGCCTGAGAAGATAAGCAATTGGTCACAAAGTGGGCGAGTGGCAAAGCTTGTGCTGGTGAGAAGGAAGGCAGAGGGTGGAGTGCACAGCCTGTATGTAATGATATAGGAGGCAGTAATGTGCTGATAAATGTTGAACAGCCAGGAAAGATTTAGCAAGCGGCTTCCAGGAAAACATAAGCTCTAATTTACAGTGTTAGCCGATTTCTGTGGTGTAAATACTCTGATCATGGCTGATTTCAAGCTGCTAATGTGACATCACTGTGGAGTTAGGAAGAGATGTGTATGGATGATCAGAAGGTCATCTTGCCTGTGGTCACACAGCCATCCCTGCAGCAGAGAACGGTTCCAGCCTGGGCAGTCTGACACTTGAGCCCAAGCTCTAAACATGACATTGTCCTCCTCCTCCTGTTCATGACAGGATAGCTGTAACAAGGGGCATGAGCTGGCTCAGTGGCATCAGCTGTCAAGTTCCAGCCCATTTCCAGATAACCACTGATTTTTGGTGCTGGCATAGTTAGAGCTCTACCCAAGCTATCTTTCATCCTCATCCATGATGGCAGGACATGCTCTGATAGGCCCCATTTGGATCCCATTGGCACAGCCAGAAGAACTGGAGGCAAGAGGCTGGACAGAAAGGTTAGCTGAGGCAGAAGGCAGCTCATGGGGGTAGAGTGAGCATAGGAATACCCAGGCCTGGAGCCTGTTCTCCAAAATTGATTTTTCACAGCCCAGAAAACTGTATCCAACACTAAAAGACCAACACGAACGGCACATTTTTGCTACTAACAACATATTCATGATAATTTATTAGAAGATCATTAAACCTAAGTATGCGATCTGGAGCCTTGAACCAAGCAGGTGGCTCTGTCTGGGGATGGAGGAGAGGGAGGGAAATCAAGAATACAGAAGGGAAGGGCAGGGAAGGCAGAGGATGCTGAAGGGGTTGGGGGTGGGTTCTAGAGGGCCTGGTCATGGGAAAACACACGAGACCCCAGGCTTGCGTCTGAGGCCTGGTACTGTGACTTCTAGTGTGTGTGTGTGTGTGTGTGTTGGCAGGGGTGGGGGAGTGATTATGTCATTGATAATAAGAATCAAGATTATTATATATATATATATATGTATTTTTTTTTTTAGAGACAGGGTAACACTCTGTCGCCCAGGTTGAAGTGCAGTGGCGCTATCACAGCTCACTGCAGCCTCAAACTCTTGGGCTCAAGCAGTCCTCCTCCCTCAGCCTCCTGGGTAGCTGGACTACAGGCACTCGCCACCATGTCCAGCTAATTTAAAAAAATTTTGTAGAGTCTGGGTCTTGCTATGTGGTCCAGGCTGGTCTCGAACTCCTGGCTTCAATCAACCCTCCTGCCTTGGGCTCCCAAAGTGCTGGGATTATAGGCATGAGCCACCATGCCTGGCCAGAATCAAGATTATTGTGCAAGAGCAATTGTCACGTATCTGGGGTCGTGGCTTGTATTACAAGTAATATTTAGCTCTCAATCATCAGGGTTAATGGGGGATTGGAGAGGTGAGAACTGATATACAGAGGGGACTCTGGGTTCATTTTGGGGGGGCTCTGTCCCTCCCTGACCTGGACACTTGCTGCTTACCAGTCAGGAATGCTGCTTTAGGAGCTTCCTATGTGTATATGTGTGCATGTGTGCATGCATGGGCTAGTGTGTGCACACAACCATGTACACATGTGCACATATGTCCACCTGCTTACCTGTTTTCTGGATGTGTGTCTGTGTGTGTGTGCATGGATCTCCTACCCTTTCCTCTTCCCATCGAGGGAGGGAGCTGGACAGAGGCCAAAGGGTGATGGGGAATCAAGAGCCAGAGAGGAAGAGGCCTCCCTTTTAAAACCCCAGGTGTGCTGGGGAATTCCCTCATGGTGACTTCCTTTCTGATTCCTAAGGCTGCTGTGGTTAGAAATGAAAATGAATTCAGCTCTGGTCCCATCCTTTGGAACCCCCTCTGCACACAGTGGGGGCTTAATAAATACTTGATGATGATGGTTCTGAACCTGGGAAGCCAGCAGCTGTTCCTAGCTCTGACTCTCAGAGCCCCATGGGGCAAATCAGGCAGGGAATGACCATGGGGGAATCTTCAGTCTTCCTGCCAGATCCCCCTGTGACTCCACACCCAGCTGTTAGGGAAGGGGCTGGAGCCATGGTTCACTTCACACACCCTGCTTTGGAGAGGCCAGTTCTTCCTCAGCAGCTTCTCTTTTGTTTTCCCCAACCAACATTTGAACAATATTTATTGAACAACCACTTTGTACTGAATATCATAGTGGAAATGCATCCTGGGAGAAAGTATCTGATCTGTGGGGTCAGACTGACTAAGTTCAAATCCCAGCATCTTTAATTACAAGCGGGATGACATCTGACAAGTTACATATCTATGTTTGAGCGTTTGAGTGTTTTTTCCACTTTCCTTTCTCTCCTTCTTCTCCTTCTCCTTCTTCTTCTTCTTCCAATTTTCATCTGTAAAAGGAGAGTGATGACATCATTTTTGTGGGGTTGATGTGAGGGTTGGAAATAACAGAGAGGACCCTGAACACGAGGCGTAGGCACTCAGTCAATGGTAGGTGAGTTTATCCACCGGGTGTTAGAAGGTGTGGATCCCCCCTGCTTCTGTGACCTTGACGTTGTTACTCAACACCTCTAAGCATCAGGCTTTGTAAATGAGACCATACTGCCCACCTCCTTGGGTGTTTGGAGACTGTATCCGGATAATATATGTGAAACAACCTATCGTAAACCTTGGTGGTTAATAAATGTTTGCCTTCCCCTCCGTCTGCCCCCTCATCAGGGTGCACACCTTCCCTCCTTCGGAGGCCCTCTGTCCCTCCTCCCCATCGCCCAGCGTGAGCGAACATCCCTTATCGCCGTGGGCTTAAGGGTTGTGGCCATACCTGTCAGAGGAAAGAGGACAGCGGCTCAGCTCCGGGGTGGGGGAGCAAAAACTACAGTTCCCAGTCCTCGCTGCGCCGCCACTGGGGCCGGAGCCGAGGACGCCAGGCCCCTCCTCTGGGGAGGAGCCTATGCGGGGGGCGGAGCTAGGAGGAGGTTGGAGAGTTAAGCCAAGCCAATGAGACCAGCTGCTAATAAGTGGGCTTGGCTTACAATGTAACGGTGGCAGGAGGAGGCGAGCGAAGCTATTGAGCCAGCGAGGAGTGAAGCTGAGCCTGGCCTCACACGCTCCTAGAGGACCACCTCCTGAGAGAGTTCTTTCACCCCCTCTTCTTTCTCCAAGCTCCCCTCCTGCTCTCCCTCCCTGCCCAATACAATGCATTCTTGAGTGGCAGCGTCTGGACTCCAGGCAGCCCCAGAGAACCGAAGCAAGCCAAAGAGAGAGGACTGGAGCCAAGACACTGGTGGGGGAGATTGGATGCCTGGCTTTCTTTGAGGACATCTTTGGAGCGAGGGTGGCTTTGGGGTGGGGGCTTGTGCTGCAGGGAATACAGCCAGGCCCCAAGATGGACACTTCTGGGCACTTCCATGACTCGGGGGTGGGGGACTTGGATGAAGACCCCAAGTGCCCCTGTCCATCCTCTGGGGATGAGCAGCAGCAGCAGCAGCAACAGCAGCAGCAGCAGCAGCAGCAGCAACAGCAGCAGCAGCCACCACCGCCAGCGCCACCAGCAGCCCCCCAGCAGCCCCTGGGACCCTCGCTGCAGCCTCAGCCTCCGCAGCTTCAGCAGCAGCAGCAGCAGCAGCAGCAGCAGCAGCAGCAGCCACCGCATCCCCTGTCTCAGCTCGCCCAACTCCAGAGCCAGCCCGTCCACCCTGGCCTGCTGCACTCCTCTCCCACCGCTTTCAGGGCCCCCCCTTCGTCCAACTCCACCGCCATCCTCCACCCTTCCTCCAGGCAAGGCAGCCAGCTCAATCTCAATGACCACTTGCTTGGCCACTCTCCAAGTTCCACAGCTACAAGTGGGCCTGGCGGAGGCAGCCGGCACCGGCAGGCCAGCCCCCTGGTGCACCGGCGGGACAGCAACCCCTTCACGGAGATCGCCATGAGCTCCTGCAAGTATAGCGGTGGGGTCATGAAGCCCCTCAGCCGCCTCAGCGCCTCCCGGAGGAACCTCATCGAGGCCGAGACTGAGGGCCAACCCCTCCAGCTTTTCAGCCCTAGCAACCCCCCGGAGATCGTCATCTCCTCCCGGGAGGACAACCATGCCCACCAGACCCTGCTCCATCACCCTAATGCCACCCACAACCACCAGCATGCCGGCACCACCGCCAGCAGCACCACCTTCCCCAAAGCCAACAAGCGGAAAAACCAAAACATTGGCTATAAGCTGGGACACAGGAGGGCCCTGTTTGAAAAGAGAAAGCGACTGAGTGACTATGCTCTGATTTTTGGGATGTTTGGAATTGTTGTTATGGTGATAGAGACCGAGCTCTCTTGGGGTTTGTACTCAAAGGTAGGGGCTGTGGTTTCTCTTTATACCTTGAACAAAAGGAATATGTAGGTAGCAAGAGAGGGATTGAGAGAGGGGGATTGCGAGAGAGAGAGATTGAGAGAGAGAGAGAGAGAGATTGAGAGAGATTGGGAGGGAGACTGGGAGAGAGAGGTGGTGGTGGTGGTGAGAGGCGCTTGCTCAGTTATATTCAACACTCTAACTTCCCGTGGTTTTCCTTCTTGATCCCGGGAGAATTCATTCCTAGCTTCCTCTGGGGGGTAGGGGACATCCCCACACACTGTGTCTAATTTGCAGACTCTCTGTTAGGGAGGATTAAATAATCCCTTCTGAGAAATCGCTTTTCCTCCTGGCTCACTCGTACTAAAGCATAACCCAGCAGCTTAACGCACCAATTAATTACACTCCGCCTTCATGTGTTTGCCAGTTCCTGCGACTTCCCCTTCTTTCCTCCCCTCCCTGCTCCACTCCATTTTCCTGAGGATGAAAAAGAAATAAATGTCTGGGTGGGGGGTGGGGATTCCGTACCATTGCCCAAGTCCCTTCTCTCCCTGTCTTCTCCATCTCTTCACAAGTTTCTGTTTCCCTCCTCTTCTCAGAGAGTCTCGGGCAAAATAGAAAACCATCCATGACCTGGGTCTCCTGAGGGCATGGGGTAAAAATATAGGTGGAGGAAATCAGTGGTCCTTTCCCTCAGGAGAGAGGACTCAGAATAAACCTGCTGCTGCTTCGTAAACATCTCCTGATAAAAATGGCTACAGGTGTTACCTGGGCAGAGCAGCTGGGCGCCGCCTTGCCATCAGCTGGGGGAGCACCTCTCCTTGGGACGGGATGACAGGGCTTCCCAGGCGGTCCCCACAAGCCCGCGCCCCAGCTCAGCCCCAGTTCTCCCCTCCCACCTCAACTCCTTCTCCTTGGGATAAATAAAGATGAGTGTGTGTGTGAGTGCGCGCCCGGATGGAGAACAGCAGGCACTGGCTTTAGGGGGGAGCTGGCCCCACTGCTCCAGCCTCTCAGTCCAGCCCCAAGACAGAGGAGGGGGTTTCCCTCCCAGAGGGAGTGGAGATGGAGGAAGGTGGGTTTCTGCCGATGCTCTGCTTGCCAGGGAGCTCTCCTGCTGTGGGCTGGAAGGCTTAGAGACCTGGGAATCGGTGGACAAGTGGCTCCACGATACCCCCACCCCCAATTTGTTGGTGTGTGTGTGTATGTGTGTAATGTGTGTACGTATGCATGCGCCTGCTTGTTGCTTGGGTTTTTCTATTTATTTGTCATTTGGGGCAGGGGATGGCTTGGAGAGGGGGGGCGGTGGCTGGGCGGGCTGGCCATTGGGTAGCTGGGAGGGGTTCAGCTGTTGGAGGTTTCAAATAGAGCTTGTTTCAGGCAGGGCACAGCTGCTGCGAGACTGTCACATTCCTTATTGAAATCCAGCCGCAAAAACCTAGGAGGTGCTGATCGGATTTCCCCCATTCCCAGCATCTCACTTTAATCGGGGATGGGCAGACTTTCCCGCCCTGGAAACGGGTGGGGCAGACCTGTCAGACGACCTGAATAGCCAGGACCAAGACTTCCGGGCAGAGGGTCCTCCAGCAACCCGGCTGCTCTCAGTGGGCTGCCCCAGCGGAGGGCAGCACCTGGAAGCCGCCTTAGTCAAAATAGCTCAAGGATGAGCGTCTCAGCGAGCAGAAGCGAGTGGGGTTTCCCCTGGAATCGCAGCTCACTTAGTCATTCCCTGTAATGAGCCTCTGCGTCTGCGGGTCCTTCTGCTCGCTGCCTTCTCAGAACCGCCTCTCCTGCTGGGCGCTCCAGGATATGGGGCTGGCAGCCTCGCCAGGACTGGCAGCTGCCCTGGTCACAGCCCTGGCTCTCTCCAGTCCTCCCTTGGAGACCAGGGGCCCTCACTGGGGAAAACTGATGAAGGCCCAAATGCAAGGGGGGTGTGGGGGAAGGGGCAATCCCAGCACCTTCTCTTTCAGTGACACCCGTGGTCAGAGTTCTTAAGGAAACGGCTATTCCCAGAGACAGTGGCTGTGCACAGATCCCAGTGCGGGATCTATGCACATTTGCCTTAACGCGACGGGAGAGTCACCACTCTGCAGGATCAGGCCCTCTTCCCTGCCTGGGGCAGGTGCCACCCCTGAGGGGGAACTCAGGGAAAGGGGCTTTCCCAGAGATGCGGAAGGCAGATTTTAGGTGAATGAAAGGGGAGGCCACCTGAGGTGCTTGGCTCCCCGCATTTCTGAATCACAGACCCTCATAGCAGCAGTGGCGTGCACCGAGGGGGCAGCAGCTGAGAGGTCCTTCTTGCCTCAGCGGCCACTTCCTGTGTGCCTTGGGGCTGGTCTTGAGATAAGCAGAGCTCATTTAACTTGCTCACTCATTCACCCATCCCTGCACTGTCCATCCATGTTTTGAGTCATTTATGAAACAAGTATTTTCTGGGCGTCTCCTATGTACCAGGCCTTGTACACACCGCAGGGCCAAGATAGATATCCCTCTCTCCTGGAGGCAAATGGGAACATTTCAAGGAACTGGGCCAGAATTGGAATCCCAGCTCTGCCACTACTATTTGTGTGATCTTGGATAAGTCATGGAGCTTTAGCGAGCCTGTTTCCCCAGCTGTCGAGTAGGGAGAATTAAATTAGAGACGTGTAAGGCACGTATCTGCCTGCTCAACAAATGGGCCCTATTGTGATTGTTACTGATGATGACAATGATGAAAGGAAAAGAGATGTCTTTTTCCTGTTATCTAACTCTGGCTGTAAAATTAGTTGGAGCCTTAACAGATTGGGATCTAAGACTTGTCAACGGAGTGAGAAGTTGTATCTGGGAGGGAAGGAGTTCTGAGAAGGGACTGGGTCTGACTAGAGACCACCTTTAAACATGGTTTATTCTTGGGGGGAGGTGAATATCTGTGTCCCAGTTTCATGGAGGAAGTGGTCTCTACTCCTCCATGGTCTGGGTTAGTCACAGCCCAGGAGAGCTCAGGGACATTCAGTGGACCCTGGGGAGGGATGGGTGACACTCTCTTTTGCTGGAGAGCTTTGTGTGCCTGGTTGGCCCTGCTGACCAGTCTGGAGGCAGGCGGATGGACAAGGCAACCTCAGGGGTACCAGGCAGATTAGGTAATTCTGCCCAGCCAGTGGCAGCTCCCACTCAAAGGCCCTTGGGAGGTGACAAACTTTTTTTTTTCCCCAGGTGATTGAAGATTAACTAACCTTGTGCCTGAGCTGCTGCTTTCTGAAGTTCTCTGCTTTTTTTTCCATGGTGTTGTGGCCTTGCTGTTCACCTCTGTTTGGCGGGTGGCTGTTGCTGGGGAAGTAACTTGTCATGCAGGCCTGGGTCTCTTGAAAAGGAGGGTGGCATGTGCCCTGAGCATGTTCAGTTAATGCAAATGGGAGCCAATGTGAGGGGGTTGAGCAACCGGGACAGAACATCCCCAGCTCCCGCCTCACAGGCCTGTAGGTGCTAATGATGGAAGTAAGCTCTGCTAGGAGGCATCAGCCTGGAGCAGGGAGGTGGGGCTTGATTCCTGGGTGAGCTCAGATAAGAGGAGAGCTTCTCATTATTATGCCTGGGACATGAGATCAAATGGCAGAGATGCCTGAGATGGCCCCAATGGGCTCCTAAAGGTACGAGGTGACCCTTGAACCAAATGAGGAGTCCTTTTTTTTTTAATAGGCAGGTTTACTCTCTGAAGGCTTAGACATTGTGACGAGGCCTGGTCTAGAGATTCTGTTGAGAATCTTAATCACATCATCTGTACTGATTGGTGCCACTTGGGTAGATCAGCAAGGACCTGGGGAGTCCTTCTTAGAGTTCTTTATTTTCTTTTAGAGCTGGTTTGGGGCACACCCACTCCATTGCATTAAATTACCTGTACGCTCTCTTCCCTGGGTTCAGAAAGAATTAGGGAAGGGAAAGGCCTGGCTGCCCTTCCCTTTCCCCAGGCTGTGACTTCACCACCCTGACCCTGCCATCATGTTGGTGGCTGAGCTGGTACCTCTGTGTGGCTGGCAAGGCACCCAGGGGCCTCGTTTCTCGGGACCTCAGGCGTTGGGCTGTGGGATCTTCTCAGGGGAGGCTGGAGAGTGCTGGTGTGGCAGCATGGCTCTTCTTTCCCACCAGTCTGTACAACCTCAAGCCACTTCCCCATGCCCAGCCTTGAAACAGGTCTGCATCTCTCCTCCCAGGCAGAACCAGTCCTCTGCCCACTCCCCCACCATGCTCCTGTCTCGCCTGCACCACTGATTTCCTGCCCCTCTGCTCCTCTCTGTGGCCCCTGCCTGGCCTCGTTGCTGGGGTAACCCAGGTGGCAGAGAGGAGTTGGTGTGAAGATGCTTATCCAGGCTGCCCTGTCTGCTCCCACAGTGTCTTCTTTTCCCACCTCTAGTTACTCTTTCTTCAGACAACCTCATGCGAGGCCGCTTCTCCGCATGCCCAGGGGAGCCTGGTCGTCTGGCCATTCACTCTTTAAACAGAATGGCCAAGGCCAACTTGTCTGTCTCTTTGCAGACCTCAAAGAGGTCCCTGAGTCCATCCCCAGCCTCTAGACCAAATGATTGAGTAGTATCACTGGAACCAGTTCTGATCTTCTGCTCTCCCTGGTCACGGAAGCCTTGTCTGCAGAAGGGCAGAGCAGCAGTGCAGGCTTGGCTAGCCAAGTGGCTCTGCACCTTCTGTTTGGACCCAGGTGCTGCTTTGGGATAGGTTGTTGGCTGTCACAGTGTCCTGGTATTTTTGAGAAGATGCCTCTGGGTACTGGTGCCTGTGTTTCAGGCCATGGCGGAAAAGTAGGAGTAGGATAGACCCTTTCCAGCCCTTTCCATGGACCCTCCCTGTGGGGTGACCTGCAGGACCAGGATGCAGAAGGCAGGAGACTGGCTGAGAGCCTACGAGCCCACTGCCGAGGGCCCTAGGCACACATTTTGTCTTCACAGGTCACACTGAGTGTGTCGGCCCACAGGAGGGCAAGCGTGAAAATGGCCTTTTGACAGCGTGAAAATGGCCTTCTCCGCCGCCCGCCCCAGGGTGGTGGTGACTTTATTTATAATCTTTGTGGACAGTCTGTAAATGAGTCAAACATTTGTAACCCACAGGGGGACAGCTAACTTTTTATATATGCTTCTCCTTTGCGTGTCATCACACTATTTATAACTGTCCTGGGAAAAGACTTCATCACACATCCGGACTTCCCTTCCCCACAGGCGGCATTACCCGGGTGCTCCACCAGGGGCATCCTGGCTGGAGCATTTATCTCCTGCACAGCCTAAGTAGAAAGGCGGCTGATGGACTCATATTTCTCTTATTGCGCTTTTAGGAAGAGGGGTTTGTAAGGCCGTGGTCAAAAGATCTGCTTTAAAAAAAATAAGGTAAAGAAAATCAAAATGAAAAGAAATTTGAGTAACCTCTGTAGAGAATCTGGGGCCTGGATGGAAATGTAAGATCAGAATAGAGCGCTTCAGCTCTGTTGCAGTTATTTGTGAAGCACATTTGGGGGAGAAAATGAGTGTGTGCGGGGGTTGTGAGGGGCGGCTGTATATTGATGAAATACCACTTTACTCAGCTCAGTGACAGGCAGGCCAGCACATTCATTTGTAGTTCTTTTTCTTCTCTTTCTTTCAAAACCCCAAAAGGAGAGCAAGAAAGCAAGGCACCTATTCCTCTTTAAATAATGAGGGTGGGGAATTCTGAGACTGTGCTGTTCCCAGGAGCTGTAGGGAGGAAAATTCTAGTGCCTTTTCTTTGGGTGAGGAAAGTCCGGAGGAGGCGAATGGGTTTTTAAGTGCCCCCTCCCCCGACCCTGTCATTCCACCCCCAGGAGCTCAGCTGGGATCTGAGGGAAAGGAGGGGAGGATCAGCTGGGGGCAGGGACCACGCTACTTTCTGGTCACCCAGCACTTCGCTGGGCTGGCCGGGATGTTGCTGAGTGACAGGAGAGGGGAAGGCAAGGACCATTTGCTGAGTGCTGGGCTGGCTTTACATTACACCCGGGAGTACAAGGAGCAGGTCGTGCTCACCGCCCCCTGTGTAGATGAAGTCACCAGGCCACACTGACACTGCTAGCGGTGGTGGCACTGAGATAAGAACCCAAGCCCGTTTAGCTCCCAAGTTCATACCCCTTCCCTTGCCTGCTGCTGCCCATATCCTTAAAAGAGAAAAATTGAGTTTATGGCACTGAGACCCATGATGCAAAATATTGGAACAGGAGGAACTTTACCACGAGCTGGGCAGGAAGGGCTTGATGGAGGGCGGGAGATGCTGGCGCAGGTCCCGGGGGGTGGCCAGGGTGAGTGTGGGCACCCCAGGTTGGCCTGGGATCAGGGTGAGATTGTGGACTGGCCCAAGGTCAGTTCTTGATGCCTCCTCTCTGGGGTCTGGTGCTGCTGCCCTCAGGGTGATACCGGGCAGGTTGTGAGGAGGGTAGGTGTGGGGAATACAGGGAAAATGAAAGCCCTTCCTGCAAAAGCTCCTTCCACAGCCCCTAGCACCCCCACCTTCCACCCCTGGAGGGCCAGCAGGACCCCTAGACCTGACTGGACATGTCCATACACAGCTCTCTCACCCCTCACCTCCACCTTGCTCTTCTCTTAGGCTGCCTTTCTCCTCCAGCACTGGCTGTGTGGCTGTTTATCGGGGGACAGTCACATGAGCTCAGCATCTTACATCTTACAAGGCATTTTCACCCCTGGGTCCCTCATGACCCTCACAGTGCCTGGCCCAGGGCTCATGATGACCAACTATCTCAGGGATGAGAAAACTCGGCTGCACAGGGGGTCCCAGGGTTGAGTGACTCACTCCAGGTGCCCATCTCAGGAAAGAGAGGGTTCTAGAGTGAGAGCTCAGGTCTCAGTACACTTCTGATTTCCCTATTCCAAACCCCACCACAAACTTCTGCTGGGAATTTGAGTGAGGGACCTCGAAGGGCTTCTCCATTCCTGGTTCTAGAAGTTTCTTTTTCATTCTTGAGTCCCATTTTCCTGCGTCCCTGTCTGTGCCTCATGCCTCTGTTGAGCTCTGTCATGGGCAGTGAGTGCCGGGAAAAGGCCTGTCTCTGCTTTGAGCCCCTCAGGAGGTGCTTCTGCCTCTTGCTTCCAGCTTGTTGTGTGATCTTTGTTGAGTCCCTTCCCCTCTCTGGGCCTCGTTTCTCTGGCCTAAAAACAGGAGCTGAACTCCCTTCCTGTGCTGAGGCTTCACAATCTGATTCCAGATCATGTTTCATCACAAGGATGAGCAGCCACAGTCCGGAGAGTCCTGTTCTTAGGGGTGTCAGACAGCACCCAGATGGCATCCATCCCAGGCGGATGGTGGTTTATGGTGTTGGTGCTTGGGAGGACTGAGGAAGGAGACAGTGACTCAGACTGGGGATGCTGGGTCGATTCCCTGTAGGAGGTTGGGGGGTCCCTGAAGGACTAGACAAGCCAGGATGGGAGGGGCTCGGGCAGGGGCTCAATTCTGAGTGTGAGAAGCCCGGGGAGAGGGGGCAGAGTATGTAGGGAACAGAGCAGGCATGAGAGCAGCTTCAGGTTGCTGCCGTGTGGTGCACACAGGGGCATGTAGGGAGGAAAGAGGAGACTGTCTCGTCTGGAGAGGCTTTGGGCAGGCAGTGAACACAGGCCCAGGGCGAGGGCACAGTGATGGATGGAATATTTGGTAGCATCGGTAACCACCAGGGCTGCAGAGTTCTGCACACTCAGGCCCCGAAGACCTGATATCCTTCCTTTTAGAAGTGGCCAGGCTTGGTAGTTAAGGACTTGGGGCCAGGCGCGGTGGCTCATACCTGTAATTGCAGCACTTTGAGAGGCCAAGGAGGGTGGATCACCTGAGGTCAGGAGCTTGAGACCAGCCTGGCCAACATGGCGAAACCTCATCTCTACTAAAAATAAGAAAATTAGCCGGACATGGTGGCGCACGCCTGTTATCCCAGCTCCTTGGGAGGCTGAGGCTGGAGAATCGCTTGAACCCGGGAGGCGGAGGTTGCAGTGAGCTGAGATCGCACCACTGCACTCCAGCCTGGGCAACAGAGTGAGACTCCATCTCAAAAAAAAAAAAAAAAAAAAAAGACTTGGGTGGCACACCAGTGATGGGCGCTCTGGGAACTTACTGAACCCAAAGCCTATTTCCTCAGTGTTAAGAGGGAATCACAACTACTGGCTGTAGCACAGCAGCCAGCACAGAGCCAGCCACACACTGGGTCTCAGCAGCTGGCAACTGTTGCCTTTATTAGAGTGGTGGTTAGAAGATGCCACCTGGAGCATCAAGACTGGAGGGGCATGTGCGCCCATGTCACCCCTCCACTGTCTGCAGGTGGCTATAGACGAACTGGTGTCCCTGCCTGGAGAGCACGTGTGGAACATGCCCCTTTTCTCATGAGGCCAAATGGCCTCCCGTCTGTGACAAGCTCCCCAGTCATGTTTCTGGATAGACCTTGTTGGGTGAATCTGTGTGAGTAAAAAGGAAGTGGGCTGTTCTCTGGATGGCAGGGCTGCAGTGGTGGCCTGGGCTGGACTTCTGGAGCCTTCTTACCCCATGGGGCCCTGTTATTCTACACTCAGTTAGCAATTTGTGGTCTGGGCAGAGCTAACCGGGTGTGGACATGCAAATCGGACAGGTGGAGAGAGAACAAAAATAAACCCGTGGGGCCAGGCCAGAGGCTGAGAGGCCTGGAGGAAGGTCAGGGGGACACACGATGACCAGGCAGAAAAAGGCTGAGAGAGTAGGGCCACAGGGAGAGCCGAACTAGGAAGCTGACCTGGGACAGAAGCAGGGAAGAAAAGCATTGCCACAGCTTGCCTGATGCGTCGTCAAGAGAACACAATTTCCCCTTCAAGACTTGAGTCAGGGTGCTTCCTAGAATTCTAAAGGTTCTTTCTGCCTCTTCACCCTGCTTGGAGCACCAGGGCTGTGGCAGTGGGTGACGTTCCCAGCCAGGTGCCAGGGGGCAGGCAGCAAGAGCAGCTGGGCAGGAGAGGGACGTGCCCAGGGCTTGCCCTTCGTGGAAGCCATATCTTTTTCACAAGCCCTGGTCACAGGGTAACCAGAGTTGTATTCTGAGCAGAGCCTTGATGATACTAAATGAACAGCATGCAAATGATGTGTGAAATAATATGCAAATTGGCATCTGTTATTTTTGAGTCAGCTTGTTGGGCATTTTTCTTAAAGGACAGGAGTGCTGCTCAGTGTCAAATGAACAGGAAAGTCAGCTTAAAGGACACTCCTTGCAGGGACTGGGCTGGCACCTACTCCTTAGAGCTTGCTGATACCAGGCCTGCCACGCGACATCTGCAAGGACAGTTGTTTGGTGTTTTGCTTCAGGTTATAGATGGAGAGACCTATAAAGGTGGGTGCCCTGCCCAGGTTACCCAGTAGGTAGGGAGGAGGAAGCAGATGACCTGTTGCCTGGCTTGAGCCATTGAACCTTGCTGACCTGTCAGTGGCTTTGAGCTGAGGGGGCCCTGCAGGGAGGCAGGGAGAGGCTGCCCTTGCTCATTCTGGTCCGTCTGCCACTGTTGGTTTTCCTTAAGCTCTCTGTGCCTCAAACTCTCTGAGCCTCAGTGTCCCCGTTTGTAATGGATGTGGGGAGACTGACATCCACTAACCTGGGGAGGATGACACTTGCTAATGGTTGGTCAAGTGGCCAGCCTGGCTGTGGGTGCTCCTGGGCTGCCAGCAAATGGTGGCTCCTCCTAGCCCCTTTGCTTGAGTTGGCATCAGCCTGCCTCCTCGCAAGCTTCCACTAGCAGCGATTTTTGCAGAGCAAAACCCCTTTTGAGATTTCTGATTTTAACAAATTGGAGTTTAGCTATTTTCTTTCTTTTCTGGCTTCCAGTGGGTAAGATGTTGGCTCCCCAAAAATCTCCCATACATGGGAATGGCCGGAGCTGCCTGCATAGGTGATGTTACCTTCTCCCAAGGTGAGGGCTTGGGGTAGGCATGTTGCTCAGGGTTGAGCCACCACCTTTGGAGGGCTCAGAGCTGGATGGCATTGGTGGAGGATGCAGGGGAGGCCTCCTCAGGGGGGCACCATACCTGCCCTAGATGGCCAAGCTCTGTAGGCCAGCCAGGTGTGCTAGCCGGGGTGGGCAAGATCCCTGCATATGCCTCCCAGCCCTGTGAGGAAGGCAGGGAAAGGACCATCCTCCTCCTTATAGGACCCCAAGGCCCATAGAAGTTACGCGGTGGCTTACACCTGTAATCCAGCACTTTGGGAGGCTGAGGCGGGAGGATCGGTTGAGTCCAGGACCTCAAGACCAGCCTGGGCAACATAGTGACACCTTGTTTCAAAAAAAAAAAAAAAGTTACATGACTTGTCCGAGGCTACTCAGCATTGTTAGTGGCAGGGGCATAGCTGGAATCCTGGAATTCCTGGTTTTAGTTCTTCCTCTCTTTTTGTTTCTCCCATCCGTCTTCTGGAAACATATCCTGAACACCCACTGTGTGGCAAGCCCTGCTCCAGGCGGCAGGAGTGCAGAGAATCTGTGCCTTACAGACTCCAGGGGGGTCTCTCCCCAGCCAGATGTGTTGTTCTCCACCAACTCTTCCTAAGAGAGCACAGGCTTTCCCCATAGACCTGGATTCAAATCCTGGCTATTTGGCTGTGTGGCCTTGCGCAGCGGCCTCTTTATTTGGGAGGTGGTATTTTAATTCCTCTTGTGGGTGGAGAGGTGAAGAATTCAACGTGGGCCAGAGCTGTCACCCAGGGGGCTCTTGTCCGTGCTGGGCAATGGTGGGTTTTACCTTGGTTGTTTCTTCTGAGAGCTCAGTGGCCTTGGGATCATGCAAGGTCCCTCACAGCTGGGCCCATGGTTCCCAGCCCCTCCTGCTCTGGGCTGGACCTGGTGTTAAGCTCTGCTAAGATGCTTTCCCCTGCTCTGGGAGAGTAATGGTGCTGAGCCTGGTGGGAGGGCATTTTGGCAGAAGACACCTGACGGGGTGCACACTATGTGCCAGCGATGGAAAGATCCCTCAAGAGTGAAATGAAATTGACGCAAGGTGAGAGCAAGTCTAGGATGGAGTTGAGTCATGAGGGTTTCCTGGTGGGTGGACGGGATCATATAGAAAGAAAGCCTGTGTCCACAGCAGCTTGGGGGAAGGCACCGCTCTCATTACATGGGAACTTATTTTTCCTTCCATAAGAATGACTCCAAAGCAACACCGGGTCTTATTCAGGAGTGAAGAGGTGACAGGCGGTGGAGAAGAGAATATTTATTAAGGGCCTACTATGTGTGTTTACACACCTCATCTCATTAAGTCCTCACAACAACCCTGTGAGGTAGATATAATTCTCCCCGTTTTGCAGATGACAGACCCAAGGCTCCGAGAGGTTAAGTGACTTGCTCAGGGTCTCACAGCTGGGAGGTGGTGGAGTTTGGATTTGCACACAGGGGAGTGTCTCCGACACCCTCACATTGTGCAGCAGACATGCTTTTGCATATGAGATCCTAGACTGGGCTCTTTCAAGCCAAAAGCTTCTCCTGCCCTCCCTGAGCTCTCCACTCCCGCCCACCCCGCCCCTTACTGTGCCACCCTCAGTCCCCTGCCAGCCTCCCCCAGAGCCTCAGGGGATGTTTTGTGCTCATGGAGTGGGGTAAGGGTAGAGGGAGGAGGGGAGGAGGATGCTGTCAGTTTAGATACAGGGGTTTGATGAAGCTCCAGGTGCCGTGCTGGGCTCTGGGGCTGAGGAAAGTCTCCTGTGGGCCCTGGAGGGGCCAGCCGAGCCCTCAACAGCATGCGTCCTAGTGTTCTTGCCGCAGCTCTGTGGCTTCCTGGCTGTGCAGCCTTGTTGAGAAAACTGACCTCTTTGAGCCTCAGTCTCCAGGTCTGTGAATGGGGTTAACAGTGTTTTCTCTCTCTCATGAGAATGGGTGTCGTGAGGAATAAATGAGACAAGGGCACTGCCTGGTGTGTTCTGGTTGGTTCTGGGGGTTCAGCACCAAATAGACATGGAGCTCACAGGCTGGTGGGGGAGGCAGGCACTGAACAAGTAACAACAGGTCTGATGTGAGCTTTGCGAGAGACAAGGGCACACACATGTGGCTTGGGTTTGACCCACAAGCCTGAGACTTGGTGTCCCACGCCTCCATCTGCTCCCCTTCCCCCCATTTCCTGAAGGTCCATCTCACCCTCACTTCTTCCATCCTCCCTCATATCTGTCTCCCAGGCCGTCCTCTGATTCTTCTATATGGGCTATCTAGCCTGGTGTTAGGAGAACAGGCTTTAGCGCCAAGCAGATATTGGGTACAGCGCTGGCTGTGTCACTTACTGTAGGCTGTGTGGCTTTGGGAAGCTGTCTCAGTGCTTTGATTCGCAGTTTCCGTGGGGGTGAATCCTAACCTGGCCGCTGGGGCTGTCATGAGAGTTAATGAGATATTGCTGTTTGTAAGGCATAGGACAAGGTTTCTGGCACACATGGAGCGCTCTGTGAAGGCCAGCTGAGTTGCAGGTGAGGAGAAGCGTCCTAGGCTAGGTGTGGGGCAGCTTGGTTTCTGGGCCTCTGTTTTGTCATCTAGAGAGTGAGAGAAGGAGCCTGAGGAGGGGATGTTTCCTGCACTGGCCATCTGCGGGAAGGTCGTGAGCACCAGGTGGAATTTCGGAGAGAACTGGAAGAAAGCTACGCTATTCCAGCTGGTGGGGGTCCTCATCGATGGTGCATGTTGGCAGGGTGGGCTGCGGGGGGCGTTATCTTCCTATCCCACAAGCGAAAGCCTGTGAAGACATAGTGGCTAAGGGGATTTTCTCACTCTCAGGAGACAGCTGAGAGACAGGCCCTTCTGGCCAGCCTCCCTCCCTGCTGCCTCCTCCCTGCAGGCCAGCCCTTGGCACGAGGCCTGCTTGTCTCCTGAACCCTCCTAGCAGCAGGGATTTAATTACTATAATGTAAGTAGCTGTGGCTTGAGGCCTTCTGGTGGAGGGGAAACAGATTTGTCTTCTCACTGGGAGAATAAAAGTCTATGGAAAGGAAAAGAAATGTACTTTTCCCCGAGATAACTGAGGCTGTTGGGCTCAGGGGAGCTTCCCTCAGGGCGGGGAGAGGGAGCATGGGTGGCAGCGGGAGGAGGCACCATGTCTGACTCAAGGACCCTTGGCGCTTGCTTTTGCTTTCTGTGGGATGACTCAGCTAAGCTGCCTCAGTTTCCCCAATGACCCTGCTAACAGATCAGCCTGACATTCAGTAGGCATCTGTCAAGCACCTACCATATGCTAGACACTTAGAAACTTCCAGCTGAGTAGCCAGCCCAGGCGGAAAAATAATTTCATTCATTTGACAAAGTTATTGAATGCCTGTTATGTGCCAGTGTATTGTTCTAGGCATCACAGATATACAGTCATGCGTTGCAACGACAGGGACACAGTCTAAGAAATGTGTCATTAGGCAATTTCATCATTGTGTGAGCATCATGCAGTGCACTTACACAGACTAGGTGGCATGGCCTTCTGCACACGAGGCTGTATGGTGTAGCCTACTGCTCCCAGGCCTGTATTGAATACTGTAGGCAATCATAACACAATGGCAAGTATGTATCTAAACATAGAAAAGGTACAGTAGAAATACTGTACAATGGATACAAAATACTACACCTGTATAGGGCACTTACCATGAATGGAGCTTGCAGGACTGGAGGTTGCTGTGGGTGAGTCAGTGAGTGAGTGGAGAGTGAATGTGAGGGCCTAGGACATGACTGTACACTAGTGTAGGCTTTGTAAATACTGTTCACTTAGGCTAACTACGTTTATTTAAAATATTTTTTTCTTCAATAACAAGTTAACCTTACCTTACTATAATTTTATTTATTTATTTATTTATTTTTTTTGAGACAGTCTCACTCTGTAGCCCAGGCTGGAGTGCAGTGGCACGATCTCGGCTCACTGCAACTTCAACCTCCCAGGTTCAAAGAATTCTCCTGCCTCAGCCTCCTGAGTACCTGGGATTACAGGCACGTGCTATCACACCCGGCTAATTTTTGTATTTTTAGTAGAGACAAGGTTTCTCCATGTAGGCTGGGCTAGTCTCAAACTCCTGACCTCAAGTGATCCACCCGCCTTGGCCTCCCAAAGTGCTGGGATGACAGGCATGAGCCACTGCGCTTGGTCAAATTTTTCACTTTATAAGCTTTTTATACTCTTTTGTAATAACACAAACACATTATACAATTGCACGAAAGTATTTTCTTTATATTCTTACTCTATAAGCTTTTTTCCATTTTAGAAATATTTATTTAAAATGATGCATTTTTACTTACAAAATCTTTTTTGGTTAAAAACTGAGACACAAACACACGTTAGCCTGGGCTGACACAGGTTCAGGATCATCAAGATATCACGAAGTGATAGGAATTTTTCAGCTCCATTATAATTGTACAGGACCTTGACTGAAATGTCATTATGGAACACATGACTGTAGTAGAAAAAACCCACAAAAGAGAAAAATCTTTGCTGTCACGAATTTACATTTTAATAGATAAGCCTTATAGTAAACTATCTAAGTTAATTATATATTATGTTCGATGGTGATAAGTGCTATGATGAGTGTTATGAAGAGCTTCTTCCCTCCCAGATACAACTTCTCACTCCGTTGACAAGTCTTAGATCCCAATCTGTTAAGGCCCCAACTAATTTTACAGCCAGAGTTAGATAACAGGAAAAAGACATCTCTTTTCCTTTCATCATTGTCATCATCAATAACAATCACAATTGTTAGGACCACTCTGGATGGGAGTGCAGGGGCTTCTGAGAGGAGAGTGGTCATATTATTTTATTTATTTTCAAATTAATTTATTATTATTATTATTTTTGAGATGGAGTCTTGCTCTGTCGCCCAGGCTGGAGTGCAGTGGCCCAATCTCAGCTCACTGCAGGCTCCGCCTCCCGGGTTCACGCCATCCTCCTGCTTCAGCCTCCCGAGTAGCTGGGACCACAGGTGCCTGCCACAACGCCTGGCTAATTTTTTGTATTTTTAGTAGAGACGGGGTTTCACCATATTAGCCAGGATGGTCTTGATCTCCTGACCTCATGATCTGCCTGCCTTGGCCTCCCGAGATGCTGGGATTACAGGCATACAGGCATAAGCCACCGCGCCCAGCTTTTTTTTTTTTGAGACGGAGTCTCACTCTGTCACCCAGACGGGAGTGCAGTGGCGTGATCTCGGCTCACTGCAACTTCCGCCTCCCAGATTCAAGTGATTCTCCTGCCTCAGCCTCCTGAGTAGCTGGGATTGCAGGCACATACCACCATGCCCAGTTAATTTTTGTATTTTTAGTAGATACTGGGTTTCATCATGTTGGTCAGGCTGGTCTTGAACCCCTGACCTCAAGTGATCTGCCTGCCTCGCCCTCCCAAAGTGCTGGGATTACAGGCATGAGCCACCATGCCCGGCTGAGAGTGGTCATTTTAAATAAATGCTCAGAGCCGGGTGCAGTGGCTAATGCCTGTAATTCTAGCACTTTGAGAGGCCGAGGCAGGAGGATACTTGAGCTCAGGAGTTTGAGACCAGCCTGGGCCATATAGTGAGACCCCTTCTAAATAAAACAAAAAATTAGCTGGGCATGGTGGTGCATGCCTGTGGTCCCAGCTACTTGGGAGTCTGAGGTGGGAGGATCGCTTGAGCCCAGGAGGTCAAAGCTGTAGTGAGCTGTGATTGTGCCGCTGCACTCCAGCCTGGGGAATAGAGTGAGACCTGGTGTCAAACAAAAACAAAAACAAAAACAAAAAACAAAAACCACAAATAAAACAAATAAAGAAGTGCTTAGGGCCAGGCATGGTAGCTCACGCCTATAATCCTGGCACTTTGGGAGGCCAAGGCAAGAGGCTTGCTTGAAGCCAGGAGTTTGAGACCAGCCAGGACAGCATGGCAAGACTCTCATCTTTACAGAAAAAAAAAAAAAAGCTGAGTATATTGGTGTGCACCTGCAGTCCTAGCTACTTGGGTGGCTGAGGTGGGAAGATCCCGTAAGCCCAGGAATTCGAGGATGCAGTGAGCTGTGATTATGCCACTGTGCTCCAGCCTGGGTGACATGTGAAACCCTGTCTCTAAAAATAAACACATAAATAAATAAATTAAATAAGTGCTCAGGGAAGGCCTTACCAAAAAAGTGATGTCTGTTGGAGGATCTGAAGTGGTGAGGGATCCAGCCACCTGGGGGAAGAGGAATAGCAAGGTGAAGGCCCTGGGTGGGGATCATGCCTGGTGTGTTGTAGACAGCACTGTCCGGTGGACACGAAATGGGAGCTACCGCTGTCATTTTAAATTTCTGAGTAGCCATACTAAAAATAGTGAAAAGAGAAAAGTAGAATTATACATGTTAATAATATTTTTAATTTAACCAAACATAGCCAGAATATTATTATTTGAATGTGCAAGCAATACAAAAAATTATTGAGATCTTTTACACTTTATTTTTCGTACTAAGTCTTTGAAATCTGGTGTGTCTCTGACACAGCATATCTCAATCAGACATTAAGTTTTCATTGGAGATACTTGATCTGTATTTAGAGTTTATAAAATTTACAATTAAAAGAACAGACTTGCTGCGCATGGTGGCTGACACCTGTAATCCCAGCACTTTGGGAGGCGGAAGCAGGTGGATTGCTTAAGGCCAGGAGTTCGAGTCCAGCCTGGGTAATGTAACATAGTGAGACTCTATCTCTCTAAAAAAAAAAAAAAAAAAATTAGCTGGGTGTGTGGCATATGCCTGTGGTTCTAGCTACTTGGGAGGTTGAGGTAGGGGGATAGCTTGCTGTTGAGGCTGTGGTGAGCCATGCGTGTGCCACTGCACTCCAGCCTGGGCAGCAGAGTAAGACCCTGACTCCCTGTCTGAAAAAAAAAAAAAAAGAATAGATTCACACACTCAAGTTGTTGAAAACATACTTAAAATTTTTCCAATAAAAGAATGGAGTGTCTTTTTATATTTAATTTTAAGTGAAATGGACTTAAAATCCAGTTGCACTGGTCATGTTGCAGGGGCTCAGTGGACACATGTGGCTCGTGTCCTCACATTGGACAGTGCAGGCCTGGGAGCAGAGAGGATGCCTGTGAGGCTGATTCAGTGAGTGGAGGGATCATGTGGGCGGGGTTGTGAGGTCACAGGGGAGGCGGGTCTGGCTCTGCAGGGATTTGTAGACCATCCTGAGGAGTGTGGCCTTTACCCTGGGTGAGATGGGAGCAAGAGGAGGGCTTGGAGTAGAGAAGTGACAAGATCTGACTTACATTTTAATGGGACCATTCTGACTGCACTGTTTGGAACAGACAGGGAGGGTCAAGCCAGGGTCAGGGAGCCCCGTTGAGAGGCTGTGGGGACAGCTCAGGTGAGGGTGGTGGTGATGGTTTGGACCTGGGTGGTAGCATTGAGTTGGTAAAAAGTGGCTGGACCCTTGGGCTATTTAAAAGGAGGGCATTCCTGATGAATTGGACGAAAGGTCATGGTGTGCAGGGCAGGCAGTGGTGAGAGAAAGGGGAAGTCGAGGATGAGGCTGAGACTTTTGGCCCAAGCAACTGGAAGGATGGAATTTCTGTTAATTGAATGGAGAAGACTGTGGGAGAAGCAGTTTTTTTGGGGAAGACGGGGAGTTTGTGGTTGGACTCGTTAAGTTTGAGGTGTATCAATTTCGATATAATGCGTGTAGCACCTGCCCCAGGGGTTGTAAGAGGTCACAGGATGGTGCTTGAGGCCGTGGCAAGCTTCTGCCTGGGCTCCTGACCCAGAACAGATGGCTCCTCTCACCTTCCAGAGGTCTGTTCGAGGCATGGCTGACAACGTTAAAAAAAAATTTGGCCGGGCACAGTGGCTCACGCCTGTAATCCCAGCACTTTGGGAGGCCGAGGCGGGTGGATCACGAAGTCAGGAGTTTGAGACCAACCTGGCCAACGTGGTGAAACCCCGTCTCTACAAAAAATACAAAAATTAGCTGGGCATGGTGGTGCACGCCTGTAGTCCCAGCTACTCGGGAGGCTGAGGCAGGAGAATCGCTTGAACCCGGGAAGGCGGAGGTTGTGGTGAGCCGAGATAGTGCCATTGCACTCCAGCCTGGGTGACAGAGTGAGACTCTGCCTCAGACAAAGCAAACAAACAAACAAACAAACAAAAATCAGCTAAGTTATCCGTGCCTCCAGCATCGTGGGTGTTGACTCCCTGAAGGTCACTGGAAGTTGCTAGGGTCTTTCTGAGTCAATCCACATTTCAAGGTCAAATCTCCCTGCTCTGGGCTGATGAATAAAATGTGTCATAAATGCTCAGAAGCTCCCCCAGTGTGGCCTGGAAGCCTGATTTTATGGAAACTTACTGAAATGATACAAAACGCTAAAGATATGCATTCCTAATTTTGTAGCACTTTCAACTCCACAGGGATGTTGGGGGAAGGGATTAATGAGCTTGGAGAGGTGGAATAACCTCCTCAAGGTCTCCCAGCTGGGGGAAGGTAAGCACTGGATGTTGGGAATCACCAGCCTCATGTGCACCAACCATGTCGCCAAATGTCCAAAGCCTGCAGAGGGCTGAGGGCTCTCACGGACCACACAGGGAAGCCACTGCACCTGTTCTTTTTAAGACTGGGAGGAGAGTGGGGAAAGGCAGCAGGTATGGCTTTTGAGGTCCTCTCCTAGCCCAACTGGTGTCTGATGCTGGCACCCGGGCTTGGAGGGTGAAAGTCTTGGGACCTGTAGACCAAGGCCACCTTACTTGGGCAGCCCAGGCCTGCTGGACATGGGCCTTCTGACTTAGTTTCAAAGCTGGACCCTGACCCTTGTTGGTTGCAGGACTTCAGTGATTTAATCTTTGAGTTTATCTGTTTCATTGGGGTGATGGTGCCTGCCTTGGAGGAGTTTTGTGAAGTGATGTTAATGAAGGAGCTTAGGCCGGTGACTTGACACATGCCCAACATAAGGAATGCCTGTGGGGCCGCCTGGCTCTGCCCCTAGAGTGGAGGGAGACGGTGCAGAGGGAACAGTAGAACTGGTATGGGCTGCGGATGCCTGGCGAGTGGCATGAGTAGGGGAGAAAGAAGCGCCTGCCAGAATGGGAGTGAGGGAGAACAGTGGGGGGTCCCCTCCCTTACCACAAGACCTGGGATCTAACTGTGCCTTTAGATCAGAGCTTCTCAACTGGGGCACTTTTGCTCCTCAGGGGACATTTAGCAATGCCTGGAGACATTTTTGGTTGTCACAGTCAGGAGAGGGATATTACAGTCCTTTAATGTGGAGAGGCCAGGGATGCCCCCTACAACAAAGAATTACCCAGCCCGCAATGTCAGTGGTACTGAGGCTGAGAAACCCTGCTTTCGATGACTCATTCTCACCAGCTTGTTATGAGGATGAATGCGAAAATGGAGCCTGCATTTCTAACTGCAGCCTGCCCTTCCAGGTCCTCTCGTTCCCTCACCCTTTCCCAAGGGGGCTGCCTCTGTCATCAAGCAGCCTGGTCCAGGAGTCAGCAGACCTGAATTCAAGTCCTGACTCCTCATGCCTCAGTGAAGTTTTTCCTTAGTTTCTAATCTCCATGTCTTTTCATCCTTGGAAATCTTGTCTTGAGTGGGGCAGTGGTGTCTACACAGTAATGGGGCTGTGGTGTGGACTGAGTGGGAACCCGGATGGGAAGCATGCTTAGTCAGCTGTGATGTGCCGGCAAAGGGAGGCAGCAGGCCAATCCGCTTTCTAGTCCAGCACTGAGTAATAGCCTTGGGGGGCATTGCCCAGGAACCCCCGTTGGCCCCTGCAAGGCCACATGGCTGTTCTCCCAGGCCTGCTCCATCTTGCTTCTTGCTTGTGTTTCCTTGAACAGGTGGAGCTAGTCTCCATTTGGGGAAGATGGAATTTGCAGGAAAATGCAGGGCTATTATTTCTGTGCTGTGTGAGTGGGAGACAGAGCTGGTTGAGTGGCAGATTTCCTGGCAGGGGGAGAAACAGCTAAGTGTGCCGGCCCAGGCATCGCTAGAATCCTCTTGAGGTGAGTGGGCCAGGATTCCCCAGTGGCCACCTCGGGAAGCAAACATTTGTTCTGAGCTCAGGACCAGCCCCAGGAAAAGATGGGGTTTGCTGTCGGGGAAAGGTCTGTACCAATATATTGAAGCTCTGAGAACATTCTACTCGGCAAACTTTCACTGATGCCCATTCTGTGGCAGGCACTGGCCCCGGGGACGTTGGGGGACACAGAGATGGATGAGGCTGAGGGGGTGTTCGGGCTGCCGTAACTCTGAGGCAAGGCAGACTGTGCTAAGTGCGGTAGAGAGGCTCTGCATCCCGTTAAGGGCCTGCCGCGAATATTAATGTTTGGAGGCTTCTTAGAAGAAGTAGGGGTTGAGCTGGGTTTTGAAGGAAGGTAGGGCTTCATGAGGCAAAAGGGAATGCGTGTTCTGAGCCGAGGCAACAGTAGGGGCAGAGGCTCAAAGTTGGAGAGTGCCTGTGTTCTTAGGGAGGGCTGGAGAGGTAGGTTTTCCTAGAAGTTCTGGGAAGAGAAGACTGGAGAGGGACATGGAGCCCCCTGCCCGTGAAGCTGGTGGAGTAGTGGGGGCTTCACGAACTAGGCTGATGAATTTGCACTTTTGTCTAAAGGCACAGGGAACAGTGGAAGGTATGTGAGCAGGGCAGTGGTGTGCTCCAGCCACAGCATGGAGGATGGGTTATAGAGAGAGGAAGCTGGAAGCAGTGTTACTGCGATAGTTGTGAGAAGGAGGAATGAAGGCTTGAACCCAGCTCGGGGCAGTGGGAAGGGAAGATATGGGGGGAGGTCTGGGGAGGCAGGCAGCTTGTCAGGCTTCACCTTTCTCCATCCTGGGTATCTGAGTTGTGTGTGAGGCTCGAAGTGACTGTCGTGGCCCACTCGCCACATTGCTCTGCTGAAAGCCCAGCCTTTTCTTGGAGAATGACAAGCAGCGAGCATCAGGCAGCCTTCTGGTCCCAGAGAACAGGATGGCACGGTGCCCACACCAGCCGGCACCAGCCACTCTGGCTGGGGAGGGGGGGAGGCCTCCTTCTGGAACCCATCAGCGCTGGCTTCTGGCCAGGCCCAAAGGAGGTGGAATACACCCTCTTCCTGCTCGTTTTCAGAGCTTTGGGAGGAGTAGGTATGGAGGACAGCAGCAGCGTGCTGGAGCCGGCTACTCTTGGGTTCGTGTCGGAGCTGGGGGAGTGACTGGCTGTGCAGTTGGGCAAGTTGCCTGGTCTCCCTGAACTTCAGTGTCTGTGTTTGTAAAGTAGGCATTATGATGCTCGGCCCACGGGTGGCTGTAAGGGCATCACACAGGTGTAATTACGCAGGTGTCATGTTCGTAGCTCAATAAATGGCCGCTGTTTTTAATTGTGAAGATATGATGATGGACTTGACTTGATGGGTGGGGAGAGGCAAGACCTCCTTGCCTTTAAAGGAGTTGAAGACTTGGGAAGCAGTTGGAATGGTGAATTCTATCCTGGGCGTGTTGGCTTTGAGGGGCTGGGGAAAATCCTAGGATATTCAGAAGAAATCTAGGGTCTTCTAATCATGTGGTTCACAGAAATGACCCTTACTATAAGATCTATCTCAGAGTCAACTTTTCAAGACACCAGCCTCCCTGCAGGCAACCCCAGTGTGGCATCAGGAGAGCGGGGTCTTGGGTCAGCATGGCCAGCCCAGCCTCTGGCTTTGCTTGTGTCATTGGTGACTCCCCATGGTCCTCGGTGCCTTCCTCTGTGATGGCATTTCCCATTGGCTGGCTGGGCCTCTGCCCGGGATCCAGCTGGGTGCCGGCCCAGCTCAGGCTCCAGAGAGGAAAGAGCCCTGGATCTGGGGCCAGTGACCTGATATTCACGCTGGCTCTGCCCCTTCCCTCTCGGTGTGGCCTGGAGAGATGTGCAGGCTCCCCGAGGGCAGTGGGGGTAGTGAGGAGGGTTCCAGGAGATGAGGGATGTGAAAGCAGAAGCACGTGCCTGGCACACAGGGGCCCTGGTAGATGCTTGGCGGACAAGTGAGGACAGGCAGGGGAGGGGGCAGAGAGGATTCAGGGAGGCAGGCCTGGGAGGAGCCCAGGGCTCAGGGAGGGGGGTGAGGGGTCAGGCAGAGCCGGCTCAACTCCTGGCTCTGCCGCTTACTAGCAGGAAGACTCCGAGTCCGGTGCCTGCTTTGGTCACATCCATGTGTGGGTGGTGGTGATGGGAGGTTGGCCTTGGGGGCCGCTCTAATGCCTACCTCACAACATAGTGATAGGTCTAGATGGATACACAGCACCAGGGCCTGAGAGTGCTGAATAAACCTTCATTCCTCCTCTAGTAAGCACAATAAATCCCTAGAGGGCAGTCCCCAAAGGCCTTGATTACCCCAACTGTGGAGTACAGCGAGAAGTGGAGCTTCTGGAGCCAGTGCTTTCTCTGCTCAATTTTGTGTATTCTTTCACTCTTTCATCTGAAATCTGACCCAGCCCCATGGAAACTGGCTGCAGACACCCAGTGGCAGTGGGGTACCAAGGCACAGGGGAGCAATCGGCTCCCGGTGCAGACAATGAGGGGTACACTGTCTGTAGAAGATATATAAAAATAAATAAAGCCAACAAAAAGTCTGGTTTTTGTTATTGCCATGTACCGGCACTTCTAAACAAGGTCAGTGATAAAACACTCCTCCTCCCGGGGGGCAGACGCTCCTGGCTCCCCCTCAGTATGCTGCTGCCTAATCGTCCTCCAGAAAGGAGCCTCGGGGGCTGTAAATATCAGGAAGGAACTCAGCAAGGCCTGGCAGAAGAAGCCAGAGATGATTTGGAGAATAAGCCCATTGATGATTGCAATAGCAGCGTGGATTTGGGGCTCAGGAGACCAGGAAGGGGAGGGTGCCACATTGTGAAGTAAGGGTAAGGCAAGAGAGTGGAGGTAACTGCTGTGGGTTCTGGCTGGGAGAGGCATCGTCTAGGCCCTTTAGACGTGGTCAGGAAGAGGGTGTACTTCATCTCCCTTGGGCCTGGCAGGAAGCCAGCGCTGATGGGTTCCAGAAGGAAAGCCCCCCAGCCAGGGCAGCCACTGCCAGCTGGTGTTGGCTGGTGTGGGTGCTGTGCCACCCCACTCTTTTGGACCGGCAGGCTGCTTGCCATCTTCCAAAGGGGACTGGCCTCTTGACAAGGGTAGGAAAGGAGCCAGGGCTGCCCTAGGGGCTTGGGGGCTGGTAGGGCGTTGGGGAAGGCAGGATTCACATTTCTCTAGCCTGGACAACAAGCATGTGCGTGAGGATCAAAATGAGCACTTTTAGGGTTTTATTACTATTATTTACTAAACAAGTTTCCTTGCAGGGTTGTGGAAGGGGCCCATGCAGAAGGATCTGTCTAGAGGAGGAGGCTCCGCATGTGTACAAGGGAAGGACGTGTGCCCTTGGGACTGGCTGGGGCACGGCCCTAGGGAAGTGTGTGTGTGTGTGTTTGGTGGGGTGGTCTGGTCATGTGGCCCCTTCCCTGACTGAACCCCTTGCAGGGCCCCATGCCACACAGCAATGCTGCGTCCGTTGCGGAAGCAGACACCTTTGGCTCCTGCTGTGTCGGAAGCAGGTGTGCATTAGTCAAGGTGGCCTCAGTGGTCCTGGGTAGTGGGGCCCCTGCAGTGAGAAAAGCAGAGACCTCTTGGGCCCAGGGGTGTAGGAGTCACTCTCCCTGATCTGCTCCCAAATGCAGGTGCATCTGGTTCCATTTGGAGCCGGTGAGCTGGCTGATGGTGGTTGTCTGGGGCTCCTGGGGCTGAGCAGCCAGGCTAAGCTTAGCCCACAGGCACTTCCCAGAAACTGGTGGCACTGTCACAGTGTTGGCTGGATGCTGAGGAGTTGGCAGGATACAGTGCAGGAACAGCAAATAGGTTTTATCTGGGTGTCAAGTTGAAACAATTGGTACCAGCTTCCAGGAGGGCTGTGTTGGGAAGGATTCTGAGGTGTTGTCTGAGCTCAATGGGAAGAGTGCCCTGATTGATTCATGAGGTCTATCTTGGGCAGGGGAAATGGAAGAGTGGCAAGGGGTTTGCCATCCCTGGTGTAGTGGAAAAAATACAGAGAGCCTAGATTTGATCTTAGGTGAGTGGCCCCAGTTTTTTTTCTCTCTCTTTTTTTTCTTTTTTGAGACGGGGTCTGGCTGTGTTGCCTAGGCTGGAGGGCAGTGGCACAATTTCAGTTCACTGCAACCTCCACCTCCTGGGCTCAAGCCATCTTCCCACCTCAGCTTCCCAAGTAGCTGAGACTACAGGTGCCCGCCACCATGCCCAGCTAATTTTTGCATTTTTAGTAGAGGCGGGGTTTCACTATGTTGGTCAGGCTGGTCTTGAACTCCTGACCTCAGGTGATCCACCCGCCTCAGCCTCCCAAAGTGCTGGGATTACAGGCATGAGCCACTGCAATTGGCCCCCTAGTTTCCTCATGTCTAAAATGAGGGTAAAACTGTGGCCCTTCCAACCCGATAGCCTTATTGTGGGCGCTGAGTAAGATAGCAGAGCGAAAGCCCTTTGTAAAATATGAAAAAGCGATACAAACCCGGAGTGGGGGTTTTGTTGTTACTGAGTCTCCCAGGAACCTGGAGTGACTTCCCAATAATAACGTCTGCCCCACTGGGGACTACTCCATGGTCTGAGTGCCTGAGAGGCCTGACAGGATGTGTGACTGGCGTGGTGCCCGGCACCCAGGCCTTTGACACCAAGTGTCAACGAGGTGTTTGGTCATGTTTCCAACTCTAAGTCACTTCATTTCTGTCTGACTCTCTCCCTGGCTTAAGATTTAGAGACTGTTTCCGTGTCTAATGAAAGAAGGACAGAAAATCTCTCTCTAGAACCTTGTCTCTTACTCTCCATTAAAGGTAGCAAAACTGCTTTATAAAGTCTAAAAGCCTGACAAGAACGCGTACTAATAATGCATGAATTATGCAAATCTGTGTAGTCACTTGATTTGCATAATGGAGGGGCTGGAGGAGGGTTGGGGAGGGGAAGGAGTGAGGGTGAGGGCGTCTGCCCAGATCTGTGTGTAACGGGGGACATTCATTTGCTCCCTTGGGTGGAGTCCCCTTCTGCAAGCCCCTGCTGGTCCCGAGGGTGTGTTCTTTGGCATTCCCCTGCTGGCCTGGTGTCTGCCCTTTGTGGCCTGGCTGTGCAGCTCCCCCTCCTACTTTCAGGGCAGTCACCGAGGCAGGGGCACGACGCCCTGTGCTGGACTCCTGTGTAGAACTGGCTTCATTAAATCTCACAGCCGCCCCTCCATGTCCAGACAGCCTTCCCTGAAAGTCCCCTGGGTCATTATTTCTCCAAACGTCTGTCTTGCTGAGGCATTGGACTTCGTTAAGTGCCGTCTGGAATTGTAACTATTGCCAAGTGCCTTTTTCTTGGGTTCTGTGGGAAGCAAGTGTAGAAGGAGTCTCCGGGAGAGAACTCCCCACCTACCCCGCCTGGTTTCTCTCTCAGTGTTTCTCACTGTTGCTTCAAAAGGTTTCAGCCTCTGCTGTAAGAGGCCTCTTGCTTTTCTCTCCCAGCCTCCCTGCATACTCGCTAACCTTGGGACTTCAGGTTGATGAGGGGCCGGGCGCAGTGGCTCACACCTGTAATCCCTGCACTTTGGGAGGCCGAGGTGGGAGACCTGCTTGAGGCCAGGACAACATAGCAAGACCCTATCTCTATTAAAAAAAATATTTGATGAGGGCTGAGGCTGGGACTGAGGATACTTGAGGCTTGAGCTCAGTGGGTGCTGCCTGGAAGCCTGGGGATGTGGGCTCTCAAGCTGAAGGGACGCTGGGAACCAGCTGTGGAGAGCCAGGCAGCTGGCTTTTTTGTCTAGAACCTGGATGGGGCAGCTTCTTGTTCTGGGGAGGGGAACTGTTCTGCAGGGTGGATGGATGCAGGGAGCCAGCCCTGGTTGGGAGGTGGGAGGGGCAGGGACCATATCTAGCTCCTGGAGAGGCCAAGCAGACTGTCAAGGCTACAAACAGGCTGGGGTTCAGGTTATTTCAACATACTTCTTCAGCATCTATGTCTATGGGCTGGGCTTGTGCTAGGCCCTAGGTGTCAGAGATATGAAGGCACTCATAGCTGTCATGTATTGAGCTCCTATTATAAGTGTCAGGTCCTTTGCTAAGCCACTTATTTACACGTGTCATCTCATGTAATGTGTATGACAACTTTATGAAGTCACTACTCTTACTGCCCCATTTTATAGATGAGTAAGTTGAAGCTTGGTCACACGGCGAGGAAGTGGCAAAGTGGGGCTCTAAGTGAGGTCTTCGGACTCCAAAGCCCCTTCTCCAGACCGTGATGCTTTGCTGCCTCTGTTGAGTCAAACCGGACTCTTCCCTTGAGGCCCTGATGGTAACAGCAGTGTAAACAGATGGTGAGCACAGTGTAGTGTAATATATGCAAGGGGAGAGGTTGGAACCAGGCACAGAAGTAGCACTGAGCATTTAATTATGTCAGGGAGGGCCGGGGAAAGCTCACAGAGGAGGGGGGCGGGGGTCCCTGAATGAGCCACAGGAGGGAAACCAGATTCTGTCTGGCACTTGGGGAAGCGGCCAGTGGAGGCTGCAGGTCAGTGGGCTGGGGTGAGGGGTAGGGGCTTTAAATCCCAGATGCTTATAGCCCCCTTCTGCCCCACTTTTGGGGTGCGACCAGGTGATGTGGAGCTCAGGAGGTCATGGCTGGGATACTCAGGAAGGTCAAGTGTGGGGTGCTGCCCCAGGGCCCCTCTCCTCGGCCTGTATGTTCAATAGGTGCACTGGCCTCCCTGTCTTGGCCAGACAGCTCTGAGAGCCAGGGCTCTGTGGGTGCCTGAACTGTGTGTGGACCCTGCCTGGGATGAGGCCACAGCTGCTCCCACACCCGCACCTGCTCACACCCAAGAAGGGGGCCGCCATGATCACTGTGGAGGCCAGGGTGGGAGAACCCTCTGGACCATAGGGTCCCACCCCATTGCAGGGCAAAGAGGGGATCTGAGGCCCAGTGACTGGAAGTGATTTGCTGCAAGTCACACAGGCAGCAAGAAGTGGGTCAATCCCCCAAGGTTCTGGTTTGGAGCACTCTCGGGGGTCTCCCCTCACCCCTTACCCTGGGCTCGCCCTCTCCAGGCTGTGTGCCGTCCTCACCACCTCTGTCGTGCCCTCGCTCACCCATGTGGCTACACTCTTGCGTGCGTTTCCCTCACACCTGGCCATCCTCTTAGGCCAGGCCAAGGCTTTGCTCTGGAGAGAACTTAAATGGCATTGTCAGATAAGGAAGGAGCAGAACCTGCCGATCCCATGACCTCCCAACAGGCCATCCGCACACACTCAGCCCGCTCTCCCCAGCCCTGCACAGGCCCTTCGGCTCGCACATCTCATCCTTACTCCTGCCAGCAAGCAAAGATGTCTGCAGGTGCTCTCATTCGGGGATGGGGATGTAGTAGGGAGACAGTACCTGGTAGATAGAGCTGAACAACTTTCTGCAGAAAGTTTGGAGTGAGGGGGGGCTCCATGATGGAATAACAGGCATGAACCAGAAGCCTAATTCTATTGCTTAGAAGCTGTGTGGCTTTAGGCAAGTGACTTAACCTCTCTGAGTTTCAATCTCCTTATTAATAAAACAGGTATGAACAGTGCCTTGCTCAGTGGTCCCCTAACTTGGCTTCATTTTGGAATCCCTTGGGGATCTTTAAAAAAATGCTGATGCCTGGCTCCCAGCTTCTGACCTGATGTCATTGCCCTGAGGTGCAACCTGGGTGTGGGGATTTTAAAAAGCTCCCTGGGTGATACTAATGTCCCGCGAAGTTTGGGAACCACTGTCCCAGGGTTTGTTGGGGATTAAAGGAAGAATGCAGACACGTGGAGAGCGCTTACTAAATGGAGGTGATTATTTCAGTGTTCATCTCCCTGCCTCTCACTCCATTTAATGTGGGGTCTGTGGGACTGAGGTTTTTATTTTTATACCACAGTGGGTTTGCCAGAGTGCTGACCTAAGGGGGCTGTCAGCGGCCCATCTTTACCCGGAAAAGCCCCTCCCTTGCGCCCTCACCATCTCTGCAGCCCTAGGGCAGGCCTCAGTCTTTCTGACAGGCTCCAGGGTCCTGATTAGGCGGGGGCCTGACCCCACAGGGGCAGGCCTGCCCCTGCTCTCCACCTGGTGGCTTTGGGAATGGACATGCTGGTTCCCACAAAGGCTTCTGGGAGGCAGAAGCCTAAGATGCCAGGGTGCGGTGCACACACTCAGTCTGGATTCGGTGGCCTGACCTGGGGGATCCGGGGAGGGTGTTGGTCGGGGCAGAGGCGTGGGAGGGGCTGCTTCTTTGAAGCTCTCCACTCTGCTCCTTGGTACCGTCTGAGGCCCTGCAAACCTGAGCAGAGGCTGTGAGGGAAGACACATTTCCCCAGATTCCTCAGCTGTCCTGACAGGAAGTTGTGCATCACTGGGCTGACAGGAAGGAAATGGCTCTGCTGTTTGGAAAGAAATAGAGAATTCTGACTGGGGCTGAGGGAAAAGGTGTCTGCTTGGAGAAGCCGTTTTGTCCCGATATGAGGACTCTTTGTCTCTGCAGGCAGTTGCTCCCTGTTTATTTTCCTTTGAATGACAAGGATTGGCTTCAGTTAATGAGGAGCGGTGAGAGGAAAGTGAGAAGGGGCCTGTGAGATTTTGGGACGCGGAAGCCTTCGCAGGAAACCTGGCCCTCTGCTTGTAATAAGCATCTTTCTTTCCCAGCTCCCTGCTTCGGGGACTGTGAGGTGACAAAGGATTTTGTGATCTCACACGCCGCTTTTTCTCCATCCACCAACCATACCTTTGCAAATGCTTTGATTTCTATTTCTTTTTACCATCCCAAAAACACAGTGGATCTTTTAATAGCACAAGGCCTTTTGAATCTCTAACCAATCAGTCTCCAAATCCTATCCAAAGTGCACTTAGAATAGACACTTTTAATAAAATATATTGCTTTTAAGCCAGTGTAAACCTGTGAAATTTGTACATTTCTTTTAGAGCATCTCTACAAATTTTACATTATTGAAATCACCACCCAGTGACCTTTTAGGAAATACTAGATAAATTGCAAGAGACAAACAGACAAACCAAATGGAGTAAGTACAATTTCCAGTGACTTTCCTGCTAGGTTCCCAGGCTGAGTCTTAGAAATCCCTGACCCCCTGTGCCCCTCCCCCCAGCTCTGTGACCTAGCCCCTGCCCTGCAGGCCTCTCTGCCCACCCTGCCCCTGGCAAGGAGCTAGTAGCTGGGGTGTCCTCTGAGAGCCATTTGCAGCTCTGAGAAGCAGCTCTGGTATGTGGCTCCTGGCACCTTGTCCCGTCTGTGTTTGTCTCTGCGCTCCATCATTCAAAACACTTCCACCAGTGGCCAGGGCCCCCAGAAGGGCTCTTGGGGGTGGCTGAGGACTGCTTTAGAAAGGCTCAGATGCTCTGTGGCCGAGTCTGCCCCAGGCGAGGTCCTCAGCCTTGTCGAATGAGAGCTGAGCGGGGGTCTGAGTCCAGCAACCCTCACTCACTGTGGAGCACGCACTGTGCCTGGGCCAAACCTTCGTCAGCCAGGTGTGGATTATCCACTTTGTGGACTGCCTGTAGTGTCTTTTCCAAACCCAGGTCACGTTCGTCCCTGCTGCTGTCTCACTGCATGGGGACCTTTCCTCCCTATCAGCTGGTGGTGCTTAGGGGATGTAAACCAGGTGTCGTATCTTGTTTGTATTTTGTACAGGGAAAACAGAATTTGGAAGACAGATGGTCTCTAAAATCACATTACCAGAGCCTCCAAAGAGTCTCCTGGAGGCTCAGTGCTCCTTTGGGCTATGGAATCTGTTCCCCTTCTGGTGTAGGTACGCAGAGCCTTGGAGCAGTGATGGGGGTGGAGGGAGCACAACTGCGCCCTGCTTCCTGAGGTCTGCAGATCGCAGGTCACTTGATGGTGGTAGGCACGTGGTTATGCACTCATTTCATGGATAAGTGAACTCAGTCACCATCTCAGCTGCTTTGCCATCACTACACAGCGACCTGTGTCAGCACCACAACTGGGGGTGTTACTTGGGTCCCCTGTATCTCAGTTGCTGTTTTTCCCATGGAGTGACCCGACTGCCCTCCAACATGGGGAGGGAGGGAGAGCAGAAGGCAGATCAGTGGTTAGAGATGTCCTGAGTGGCACTGGCCCTTCTGTGGGTAAAGTAGCTTAGGGAGAAACAAGGTACTGTCAAAGCTGCCCAGGCTTCATTCACTCCTTAATTTGATAATTAATTCCACAAACATTAATGGAGTTTTTCTCACATTCCAGGCACTATGCAAGGTGCTGGGGGTGGGGGAGAAACAGAAAGATGACAAAGACTTGGTTCCCACACTCAAAGAGCCCACAGCCTGGTAAGCAGATGCTCAACGCACTTAGAATTGTCTCCCGAAGAGGCCTGAAGGGACAGGGTGGAGGAAGCGCAGAGGTGGAAGCAGCTCTGGAGGGTAGGGTGGTGGGAGTGGTGAGAACGGAGCCGGTCCTGAAGGTTGACTGGGAACGGGAAAGGCTAAGGCAGGGAGGTTGTTCCCGGCCCAGCAAGCACATGGAAAGGTTGAGGGAAACAAAAGCTTAGTGCATTTTGAAGGAGTGTGAGCAACTCGGTATGGCTAGAATTTATGGTGTGAGTATGAGATATGGGGCTGTAGAGGCAGGCAGGGGTCAGATCATGCCTTGCTTAGGGGGTCTGCCTTCATCCCAGAGGCTGTGGGGAGCCGCAGAAGGGATTTAAGGAGTGGGATGGCACGATTTGTGTCTTAAATTACTTGCTATGGAATCTACATGGTATAGCAGAAGGAGCCCGGGAGTAGGGGAAGGAGCTAGGCTCTAGCTCTAAATTCTAGATCTGGATCTAGCAGCTGGGTGACTTTGGCCAAGTCGAGGCCTCAGTGTCCTGACCTGTAAGATGTGAAGACTCTAAGGTCTGTCTTAGCCCTGACGTTCTCCACACCCGTGGCCACCTTCCTGTTTGGCCCCCACACTCTCTGTTCTGTACTTGTCCATCCACCTCTGGCTGCCTGACCCCTGTCAGCTGGCTGTCCCACCGTGGTCAGCAGCTGGTGGCAGCTGGAGGGAGAGGGGTGAGTCCTCCAAGAAGCATGTGCACTCCCGCCCTCGTAATTCAGGCCTGCCTGGCTTCTCCTCTTCCAGCCCTGCGAGAGCGCCTTCCTCCCCCCTGACCTCAGCACACCTGGCTCCCCACAGCACACAGCCCTGGCTGGGCCCAGCTGTGTCTCTTCAGTGAGACAGTTCACCCCCTTGGGCCAAAATCCCCACCCACCTGGCCCCCACGTGACAAGAGGCAGCTGCTTCGGGGTTGCCACCTGGTAGCCTGTGACATCTGTGAGATGTCTGTGCATTTGGCTGGTGTGAGCTTTTTCCTTTGCTCTGACCCAAGCTTTGATGGCTCAATGTGTCATCACCGGCAGTGGATGCCTGGGAGCCCCAGACTGGCTCTTCCTGCCCAGGGACCCCCAGAGCCACTTCTGCAGGACGCCTTGAAACAGCTGTGGGTGGAAAGCCAGGTTTTCCCCCATAAGCATCACTTGTTCTGCTGCCTTCCCAGCTTCTGTGCTCCCGGGCCCAGAGCTCCTCCAGGGTGAGGAACCAGGAGGAGGAGTTGGCTGGGTTGGCTGTTTTCCTAGGTCTTTGATCACAGCTGTTACATGTAGATAGGCTGGGCGCGGTGGCTCATGCCTGTAATCTCAGCACATTGGGAGGCCGAGGTGGGTGGATTACGAGCTCAGGAGATCGAGACCATCCTGGCCAACATGGTCAAACTCTGTTTCTACTAAAATACAAAAAAAAGAAAAACACAAAAAACGAAAAACAAACAAACAAACAAAAAACTAGCTGGGCATGGTGGTGGCGTGCGCCTGTAGTCCCAGCTATTCAGGAGGCTGAGGCAGGGGAATTGCTTGAACCTGGGAGGCAGAGATTGCAGTGAGCTGAGATTGTGCCACTGCACTCCAGCCTAGCAACAGAACAAGACTCTGTCTCAAAAAAAAAAAAAAAAAAAAAAAAGGCTTAAACAATGGGTTCTAAGCAAATAAGTATCTGTTTAGTCAGTGGAACGAGGAAACAAAAGTTGATGGAGTTCTCCCCACAATGGGAAGTGTTGTTCCCCACCTAGATGATGGGGCCTGCAGGGAAGTGATTTTGCATGATTCTCCTCTTCTTGGGAACAGGCCATAGGGTAGCATCCCTTCATTCATTCATCAAGTATTTATTGAGTGCCTACTGTGTGCCAAGTCGTCTGTGAGGTGATGGAGCAGAGAGATAGAAAGGACCCCGACTGTGCCATGAAGCAGCCCCGAGCCTGGAGGGGCCACTCAGAGGGAGCCCAGGGGCGGCGGCTCTCAGGCTCCAGCCGAGTTTCCTTCAGACCTAGCCCCTTTAGCTGACAATCTTAAAGCCTGGTCCTGGAAAACAGGAATAGTGCAGGAGGGATGAAATGTGGGTGAGGAGAGTGAGACAAGGGTGGAGGTAAGAAAGAGGGGTGGAAGAAAAGACGCAGCAAACTTTCCCGTGAGAGAAACGCTCCAGACAGCACCCCAGTTCCCAGCTGAGGCTCTCAGCCACAGTCAGCAAGAACCCACAGGAGGAGAGGCCCACGTTCCTGCTCAGCTCTGCCCTGGCAAGTGGGGTCGGAGATGGGGCATTCCCTGCTTGGGGTCTCAGTCTCTCCATCTGTAAAACGAGGCTTTGGACTAGAGGAGCTCAGAGATCTGTTTAGAACTAATATTCTGTAACCGGTGCAGGGCAAAATAGATGGGGGGCAGGAGCCCAAATTAAGGCCAGTCGAGTATCAGGTGGGGTGTTCCTCCGGCTCCTCCTATTACAACAGTGAGAGGGACCCAGGGGTACTGTGGGAGTCCTACCATCTCCTCACTTGTACGAGGTACCTTCTGGCTGCTCTTCCAGCTGCTCAACACTCAAAGAAGGAAGGTGCTGGGTGTCCTTGTTTGCATATTTTTCTGGTGTGGACACATTCTTCTTGGAGTTTCTTGACATTAGAGCCACTTGAAATGCTCAAGGTAAGGGCTGCTCTGCCTGGCAGACATGCGTCAGGTGCCTTTGGCTCCTCCTTGGCAAGTCTGCCTCCAGACGCCCTCAGATCCTGTCCCCATGCCTGGCCATGGGGCTGTCTGACCACTGATGCCAGAGGGTCACATTCTAAAGAGCTCTCATGCAGGTCACACTCATCAGTCTATACAGAAGACTTGGAAATGTTTTGGCAACCCCGTGTTGGAAGAGTGGGGTTTCCTAACTGTATGGCTTTGGGTAATTGCTTAAATCCTCCCAGCCTTAGTTTTTCCATCTGTGGGTTAGGAGTGGTCCTCTCTACCTCCCAGCATCAAATAGGAAACTGTGCAAGAAAATGCTTTGTAAACAGGAAAGCCCTAAACTGACATCCAGGACACAGTGACTCAGTAGCAAATATATTCTGATATTCAGCCTTTTCCATGGTTACAGCCTCCTCTGTGCCAAGAAATTCAAGTCACCAAGGGTTAAAGCAAGCAAGGCACATGGCCGTGATTGTCCATAATTGATGAAATAAACCTTAAAGGAGTGACATATAATTAATTGCAATTAATCCAGGCACTGTGACACCACCTTGCTAAAAATACTGTCTACTAATAATTGCTTTGATCCAGCAGAATGATGCCTGCCCATGAGCCTGGCAAAGTGTCTGCTAATGGAGTGCACATAGTGGGTGTGGAAGCTGGCAGGTGTGGGGGCAGAGGGCGGGAAGGGGGCCCCAATTCTCTCAGACCCTTTGGCAGCAAATACTACATATATAGGGTGATCATATGATTCATTGTCTAAACTGGGACACTTTCGAGATTATTATATTAATGATTACCGTTCATAGTAATAATTATGCCAGATAACAGGCATACACTGGACTCTCCTGGGTAAACCCGAATGTATCACCACCCTCTGCATAGGCTGTTTTAAGCCCGTGGGAACCCTCGACTGGGAGAGTATTTTCACGTTTATTATCTGCTCTTCCTCACAACAACCCTGGAAGGAAGAAAGGATTTTTTAGTCTCATTGAATAGATGTTAAAGATGGTGATGGTGTCAAACGGTCCAGCTCTAGTCTTTGGCCTGGCTTCCTCGGTGGCTGACCCCATGCAGGTAGAGGACAGCTGGTCAGGACCGGGAGTTCTGGGGATGTGGAAACAAGTGCAGCTCAGGGGGAAAGAAGTAGCAAATCTGGCTTCAGTGGAGCAGGAACAAGCGACCTCCTCCGTGAAGAGCTCAGGGTGTAGGTGTCAGCCGGGACTGTGCTGCGGTCCTTACCAGTCCTGGGCTTGGAATCAGAAGCTGTGTGTTTCAAGTCTGGCTCCCACAGTTCAGCTGTGTGATCTTGGCAAATTGTTTAATCATTCCGTGCCTCAGTTTCTCATTTGTCAAGTGGGGACAGTTCCTTCCTGTGAGGATTAAGTGAGAGTTTATATGAAGATGGATGGGTAGACTCAGAGCCTGTCATATAACAGGTACTCAGTAAGTCCTTGTAGAGTTTGAATCTGAGGAGAGTTCCTAGAGGCAATACCTATAGGGGAACCATGGAGATCCTTCTGCCTTGAAATGGCTCTAACTTGAACCAATTAGTGTGGAATGAGCTCCCGCCTTGAGATGGGGCTGCCTCATGTTCTTGGAGAAAGAAATGGAGGAAATAAACACATGGAGGAATTGGGAGGTTCCCTGACCCCCCTAGACCATGGATAGTCTACTTGGGAGACTCTACTGCATGCCCCGTGATAGGCAGGACCAACACCCAAGGAGTCTTTGCATCTTGCAGTTTCCTTGAAGCCGTGTACAGGCTGGTGGCCCACGTTGGTGTGTGGCTTCCAGCCTTCCTCCAGGCTCTCAGATGAACATGCTTGGACATGGGAAGGCAGTGGGGCTCGTGTCGTGCCCCATTGCTGGAATTCATGGCACCTCAAAGTAAAAGGTAGGCAGGTTGGCAACAGTCTGGTGCCAGAGAGCTAGTGAGAGAGAGAAAGAATTATACAAGTGCCATGTTTGGTCTACTAATAGCCTGTGTTTGGTCTCCACCACTTCTATCAACATCGTCCATCACATCCAAACAATTGAAAAACCTATGCCAAATGTTAGGAAACTCACGGCTGTGCTGTTTCTGAAAAACAGCATTTCTACTTCTTATGCCGCACTGAGATGCCAATAGTTCCATGCCAACTGGTTTTTATTTTTCCAGACCATTTCCCTTTATTTATGTTTAAGCTTTTGTATTGTTAAGCCAAAAGAAGACAGAGAACCTGGAGTAGGTAATTATTGTTTCTCCTGATTTGTCCTTGAATGAGGCATGGAGGAAATGTTCACTCCCCAAACCTGAATTGAGTAGCTGCAGAGGGGTGGAGAGAGGACTAAGACAGGGGCCTGTCCCTTTCAGACAGTGTTCAAGCTGGTGGATGGGCAGAGTGAGGATGTGGCAGAACACCAGCCCCACCCTTGGAAGGCTTAGGGCATTATCAGCCCTTTCTGTTACTGGTGTGTGGCCTTGGGTAGGCCAGAGTCCCTCTCTGGGCCTTAATTTGCTTGCCTATAGAATCGGGGAGTCAGACTTGATGGCTTAGAAGGCCTCTTCCGGCTAAGTCGAGTGTTGGGTGGAGGACTCACTGTCTCACGTTTGTTGGCAAGGCTGTGGGTGTGGAAATGGAAGGAAGGTGATGCTGCCCTCAGAATGCTGGCAACTCCGGGAAGCCTGGAAGCATGGCTGGGAAACACGGACGAGGCTGTTCTTTATCTGGGAAACTCCAGAACAGCCTCCAGAGATGTCTGTGGAGCCTGCAGGCGGTTGTTTTTCTCACCATATGTGATTTCTGGGTGTCTTAAAAATTTTCATTTGGCCCAAACATTGCCGGGGTTGGGGGATGATTTTGCCCAGTGTGGGGATGGAAATGGGTTTGCCTCTGAGCATCAGGTGGGTAGTAGTGGTTTTCTCCATTTTGGAATTCTCTGACGAAGTTGGAAGGTTCAGCTGGGGCCCTAGTGTTGCAGCAGCTTCTGGTGCAGACAGAGGCAAGGGCTGGAGGTAGGAAAGGGGGAAGGCCAATTGGAGGGGTGATAAGGCTGAGAGACCGAGGGTGGGGAGTTGTCTGTAGGCCTTGCTTTGTGTCTTTAAAACCCACATAACTCTCTGTGGCTATCAGGTGATGAAAATCAACATTATTTCAAGTTATAGCCATCTGAAATGAATGTAGCCAGTTCCTTGTAATTAGCTGACCACAGCTCCTGCAGAGAATCTGGGAATCTGTTGTGCGTCTTGTCAGCGATGGCTGGGGCAGGATGGGGAAAGGGAAGCCCAGGCCTGGGACAAGCCCAGCTAGGCTGGTTTGGTTCTAGTCAGCAACCCAGTCTAACAGGGAGCCCACAGCTTTCTGTAGAGCAAAGTGATGTCCCCGCTGTTTTATTCATTTGGGGGCCAGATAGGTTTTACTAAGAGAAAGCAAAACTACTTCAAAGCAAGCCATCCAGAAAGCACAATTATTTGTTTCAAATATTCTAGAACATTTAAGAAAATGGGGGTTCCTGCAATCTGGATGAAATATGGGGGCCAGATCCTTGGCTGGTGGAGCAGCAAATATTTGCTAGGTGAACCCCTCATGGTGATGGCAAATTGACCAGCGCTCTGGGAGGCGCTAGGAGGGTGAATAAAGGTTAAGTGTTTCACTGTAACTCTGTACACCCCGGATGCCAGGACAGATTTGGGGGCTGGGACTAGGAACCTTCAGTATGCTATACAGTTCTCCTGAGATAAAGGTATGGTGTCAGGACCTTCAGAACCTGAAGCATAGTGGCAGGTACGCATTCATCAAAGCCGGAGGAGGCTGTAGGGACTTCTTGACACCACAAGAGTAATGTAATTGCTAACTGGCCAAGAGCACTCACATTCCACAAGCAGAGGAGGCTAAAAGCCCATCAGGAGCCCATTTTTTATTGGAGAAGGAAACAGTGACTAAGTGACAGTCTTGGAGGTGACTTCCAGGATAGGGATATAGGCTTTTGGAGAACAGATGAATTCAGGGACTGGTTGTTATATTTCCATTAGTATGAAAAGCAGGGTGGGCCAGGCTGCCTGCCCCTGTAAGCATAGGCCGGGAGCCCCAACACCTGGGTTCTAAAGTTTTCTCCAAAACAGGATGCTGTATGATGGGGGCAAGGCAGCCTCCGTGTCATCGTGGAGAATGAGGGTTGGGGAACTAGCTGATCTCCTGGTGTTCTGTACGTTAATGAGTGTGTGTCCCAGGGAGAGGCTCACTTGTCAAAGTCATTGACATAGACACCAGGATGCTAAAGTCAGAGCAGGTCTTCACAGAGGCATTTGTTTCACTGGGACCAAGCACTGCAGGTAGATCTTTGAAAAAGAGCCATCCAAAATAGAGTCTCTCCAGGGCTACATTGAGAGGAAGTGAGTTTCCAACCCCTGGAGATAATCAAGCAGAGACTGGATGGCCATGTGCCAGAAATCTTAGGAGACTCATGGGGCACTGAACTAGATGGCTTCTAAGCTCCATTGCTTATGTGTATGACTGTCTGTTTCACAGTGTCTCAGAGCTGTGAGGGCAACCCCAGCCTCCTGGCTTCTTTCTTTGTGCCCCAGAACAGCAATTCTCATTTCTGGCCCGCACATTAGATTCACTGAGATCTTTTTTTAAAAGTTAGTGCTGAGACCTCACTTGCAGAGATTCCAATTTAATTGCTCTGGGGTGGTGCCAAGCCCCTCAGTTCTACAAGGACCCGGGCTATTGGTGCTTGATGGGCTTCCATCCACCTCCATCCTCCCTGTAGGGGTGGGGAGTTACAAACCCTTCTGCTCCCATTCTGCCTTTGTATGGAGCCCAAAGGTTTAAGTCTGTATTTACCGTTCCATATTCATTTACCCAACAAACACTTGTTAAGTGCTTGCTTTGTGTCTGCAAGAATCCTAGGTGGGCCAGCTTTTGGCTACCTTAGGAGCAGCAAGGACCAAACTGCCTTTAAAAAGGCCTCATCCTGTATGTTTCCACCTCCTGCACAGTGCCTGGCACATGGCAAACATGTAATAAAAAGTTTGATTGAATCGCATGGAATCTTTGCCAATATTGTAAGTGGGGCAGGAAAATAAATTATAAGCAAGCATGCAGTAGAGAATTCGTGATATGCCAGTTCCCCTCTGCCCAGACCTTATAAAGGAAACCATCTCCTTAACTGGAATTATGTTTGTGGCCTGAAGGGGTGCCCCATCTGACTTGATATTTTGGGAGCGTGGTCTCCTAAATGACCTTTTTCTGCCTTCCTTGGGGCATCACACAATGGGAGAGCCAGGGCCTGGGGAGGATCATTTTCTCTTAATTGGTGTCCTGGTCATCATGCTGGCTTCACTAAAAATTAGCAGGCCACCCTCTGCTCAGACCTGAATGCCCTTGTTATTAACTGCATGATGTCCCTCAGACATCAGGTTCCGTCTCCTTCTGGGAGTGACAACGTAGAGATCCAGGGAAATGCTCCAGGGCAACTTGACTTTATGAGTTTTGTGTCGAGACCACTGGCTTCCTTCACGCCACAAGTATTATCTGCCTAGTTTCCCCGTGCCAGGCCCAGTCTGCAGAGACGGTGCAGACCCCAAGCCCTGACCTCAGTCTGTTCACCATCTATCACACCACTAAAGCCACACAACTGGGGGCTTCTTCAGAGAGCAGGTGGGACCGGTGAGGGCAGGGCCTGCAAGGGTGATGTTCCGGCAATTGCCATCCTGTCTTCCTGAGGTTCCCTCTGGATCAGTGGTGAGAGCACAGGTTTGAATCTAGCCGCCACCTCTTCCTCATCCAGGGACAGTGGGAATGTGACCCTCTCCAGGCTTCAGATCCCTCATCTCTAGAATGGGGCCATGGGTTGTTCTGAGGACCTAACGAAATTAGCACAGTACCTGGCCTCTGGTAAGTGAATAATAAATGTTAGCTGTTACTTTCATCACCTCTCTTTAGTTTTGATGAATTTGGAAATTCAGGATGGCAGTGTCTACCTGCTTGACATATCTCAAAAATTTTGCTCCCTTCCTTCAAATATTCAACTTTCAACTAATATTTATTGACTTACTATGTGCCAGACCAGTGTTCTAGGCATGGGGCTCTAGGAGTGAACAAATGCAATGTAAAAATTCCCTGCCCTCTGGGGTTGACACTCTGGTGGGGGTGTGAGAACAACATCAGTGGGAAAATGGGGTCAGATGGTGAAAGGTGCTCTGGTCACCCCAGCTGGACAGTGCCAATGGGAGACACCAGGCATGGCCAGCCTCAGGAAGGGTGTGGGGCCCAGGGCAGACTAGCGGGGTTCCTGGTGCTGAGGTTACCCTGTGTACTATTAAAGCAGGTAATGGCTCCCAGCTTCGATGGTGGGTATATGGACCCCGTTCAGGGATGGGGGCTGAGGAGGGCACAGGAGGACTGAAGACAGGGCTCTGAGAAGCCACCTGCTCTCGGGTCTAGGTCAGACCCCGCATCCTGATGCAGGTCAGCTGGCTCATGATGCCTGGCTGGCTCCTGGGACTGAGAGGAGAGTGTGGATGGTCTTGTCTCAGCTTTCCGCCCACTGGGGATCCACCTCAAGCATCCCCTGGCTGTGGGGTTGAGGGGTGGGCCCAGAACAGAAGCTTCATATAAGAAGGTGACTGGGCTGGAGAAAAGGTGGCAGTGAGGTTTAGCCCAATCTCCAGCCCCTGGGACCTGTGGTAAAGATGTCCTCACCCACACAGTGGGCTCAGGCAGGCAGGAAAGATTCCTGGAGCTTGGCCTCTAATATCCATTCTTGAGCTCTGCTGTGGAGAGAGCTGGTCACTCGAGCGCAAAGGAACCACTTGTGGGTTTTCTCCCTCAGCCTGGGCTTCCTGCCCATTCCTGGCTGTCCCAGGCTGATGTGTCCTCCAGGGCCCCCTGACCTGACCCTTGGCCCGTCTCTTCTTGACCTTGCACTGTAGGCAGGACAGAGAGGCCAGGGAGAGTGTCCAAGAGGGACAGGATGGGATGTCAAGGTGACGGGGCGATGATGGTGCAGAGGGAAGCCCTTGGGATGAGCTCCTGGGAGCTCCTGGATGGGATTCAGGCTCAGCGGGTTGGGGTTGGAGGGGGTGGGGAATCCCTGGCATTTGGCAATTGCCCAGCCCAGTGCCTGGGCATGGTAAGTGCTCAGTGAATATATGTTGTATGAATGCACGAGTGAATGAATGTTTGGCTATGCAGATTGCAAAGGTGTCTTTCTGAAGTGCCTCAGGGATATCTTTATAAATTATTGCAGCCATAAAATGCTGATATTGGGGGTGCAGTGAGCAGCTCCGGACTGAGGATCAGCTGCATTTACCTGCACTGACATCTGTATGGCAAGAGAAGGGGTGTTTGACTACAAGGGAATGCATGCTTCTCTTTGTGTGAAAACAGAATGAGATTTTTCATATGCATGATCTCATCTCATTCCCTAACAGCTGTGAGAAAAGTAAGGGTAGTTCTTGCTTGCAGAGAAGAAACCAGAGGCCCAGAGAGGTTAAAGGACCGATCCAGTGTCACACAGCTAGTTAGTAGCAAAGACATGACTTGAACTCTGGCCTTTTGGTTTCAAATCCTATGTTATTTAGAAAGAGACAAGGAACATCTTCGTTAGCCCCCCATGACTAAAAATAGGAAGCTTGCCTTGTTGTGTTTGAGGAGAAGATGGTGTGAGTGGGTTTTGTGGCTGACCGTTTCACACCCAACATTTCATCATCTACAGAAATGCCTGGGAAAAGAAAACTCATAAGAAAAAAAAAAAAAAGGAATGAGTGTTGGACATGTCCCTATGACCTGTTTGTCATGGCATGTGTGCTCGGCGCCTTGGTCATCAGGCTTAACTGAACTTCGGAGAAGGTTCTGTCCAGGAGTCTCATTTTACTGGGGGGCTGAGGCTTAGGAGAAGGAAGCAACTTGTCCAGGCCAGGCATTCGCTATGGAGGAGGCCGAGACCCCTGCGCCCTCGGATGCACACCCTGGGCCTCTGTTCCAGAGCTGTCTTGGCTAGCAAGTATCAGGGTCTTGGCCCTTCTCCCTTCTCAGGCTGGTCAGAGGTCCAGCTGCCCTCTGGAGTCCCCAGAGTCTCCCTTCCCACTGTGACAGCATCGGCTGTCTCTCCCGGTCTCAGGTTGGACAGTCCTGGGAGAGAGAGGGTCTGAGTGACTTCATTCTGTCACTTCATTCATTAGTGACTGAAACAGGATTCTGTTAGCTGACTTCTGGTAGGAGCCAGGTTGGGAAGCCGCTCTGAGGATGCTGGGAGGGCCAACAGCTGCAATTATTATTATTATTATTGTTGTTGTTATTATTATTATTATTGAGACAGAGTCTTGCTCTGTCTCCCAGGCTGGAGTGCAGTGGTGCGATCTCGGCTCACTGCAACTTCTGCCTCCTGGGTTCAAGCCATTCTCCTGCCTCAGCCTCCTGAGAAGCTGAGACTACAGGCATGCACCACCATGCCCAGCTAATTTTTGTATTTTTAGTAGAGATGGGGTTTCACCATGATGGCCAGGCTGGTCTTGAACTCCCAACCTCAAGTGATCCACCTGCCTTGGCCTCCCAAAATGTTGGACTTACAGGCGTGAGCCACCACGCCTGGGCTTGCAATTAAATTAGGGTGCTCCACCTGGAAGGAGGAGGCTGTGCTAAGATAGGAGCTGAGGATGATGGATAAGAATGAAAGATCCCAAGAACTGGACAGCGTGAGATTGAGGAAGGAGGAAGGCCAGGGCTTGGTGCTGATGTGGAGGGAAAGAAGCCTCAGGCCTCCGTGGAGAACAGCGACCAGTGATGCGGTCTTCCCTTTAGCGGAAGAGGGGCTGGTTTAATTTGCATAGCATTAATTAGCAAGAGTATCTAATTAGGACAACCATTACAGAACCACAGTCATAAGCCGATGTTGAATATCAATCAATTTTGGAGCCTCTCCATGAAATTGAAGGAAAAGTTAACCTTATTAGATAGAAAAGATTTCTAAATCAATTATTTCCCAGATTGAATGCACAAAACATAGTGATGTCAGGCAGGCACATCAGACCTTAATTCAGAAATTATGAACTTCAGATGCTATCACCTTTTCCCTTTGGGGGTTTCAGCCAGTGACAGAAATCGTGAATGGACCACATATGTGTATAAACACACACACACACACAACCATACACATATACTCTTTGTGGGTAACAGCTTGGTTGGGGAAGGAGCCTGTGCATCATTATCTCAGTTAAGCTAATATCTCAGTTTGGTTCAGTGCCCCTCCAGGTCTCCGTCTGTAAGCATAGCTTTCTCTTTTTTGCGATGATCCAAACAATAAAATACATTTAGAACTTCAAAGTCTCTGGGAAGATCTACCATAATCATTACAGTTCTGGCCTGTTTTTGGAAGCTACAAGGCAGGCCAGGAGAGCAATTTATGTGGCTGGCTCAGAAGCTGGGGAACACACTCCATCACCCTCTGCACAGCCTCAGGGGAGGAAAGGCTGGAACAGCTCTAAGAAGCCTCACTGCAGATATTGGAGGGCCAGCAAGGCGTGGCCACCAGAGCAGGTGGGGTGCTGGGGCACAGGCAGGGCAATGGAACCTGGAGGCAGACAGATCTGGGTGTAAAACCTGGCTTTTGCAAATCCTGGCTTTGCCATGGTGAGAAGTTAGGTAACATGCCCTTGGACAAGTTACCTAACTTCTGAGAACTTAAGTTTTCTCCTCTGTAAGAGTGGGTTGACAATGCCATCCTTGCATGGTAGGCCCCTATAGATGTGCTTTATTACAGATTATTGTCATCAATGAGAAATCACAGATCTGTGAAGGGCTGGCTCGTGGCCTGGAGCAGAACAGGGACCACATGGATGGAGGCAGCTCTTAGGAATTCTGTTGACATATTTTCACTCTTTTTCTACACTAAAAAAGCTTAAAAATGAAATAATTGGAAATATACTACATATCGTTTTGGGGTCTGAGTTTATCACTTAATATTCTATCATCAACCGTTCTCCATGTCTTCAGGTATTGTCTGCAGAAGTGTTTTTTTGTTTTTTTTTTGTTTTTTTTTGTTTTTGTTTTTGTTTTTTTTTGAGATGGAGTCTCGCTCTTCACCCAGGCTGGAGTGCAGTGGCACTATCTCGGCTCACTGCAAGCTCCACCTCCCGGGTTCATGCCGTTCTCCTGCCTCAGTCTCCCGAGTAGCTGGGACTACAGGCGCCTGCCACCAAGTCCCGCTAATTTTTTGTATTTTTAGTAGAGATGAGGTTTCACTGTGTTAGCCAGGATGGTCTCGATCTCCTGACCTCGTGATCTGCCCACCTCGGCCTCCCAAAGTGCTGGGATTACGGCTGTGTGCAGAAGTGTTTTTAGTGGCTGCGTAGTGTTTCATCACGCCTGATCTCAAATCTACTTAACCACTTGAAAATTTGTGGGCATTTAGGAATAAATGACTTTAAAAAATGACTCTCAGCTGGGCGCGGTGGCCCACGCCTGTAATCCCAGCACTTTGGGAGGCCGAGGCGGGTGGATCACTTGAGGCCAGGAGATCGAGACCATCCTGGCTAACACGGTGAAACCCCGTCTCTACTAAAAATACAAAAAAATTAGCCGGGTGTGGTGGCGGGCGCCTGTAGTCCCAGCTGCTGGGGAGACTGAGGCAGGAGAATGGCGTGAACCCGGCAGGCAGAGCTTGCATGAGCTGAGATCGTGCCACTGCACTCCAGTCTGGGAGACAGAGCGAGACTCTGTCTCAAAAAAAAAAAAAAAAATGACTCTCATCAAATGGGATATAATTCCTAAGTATTCCTGTGTGTTAAGGATTGTTACTCTGTGTTGAAAAGTTCTGAGTCACGGGGCAGAAGGGTTGACCAGTTGACCGCTGAATTCCCTCTGTTCTACAAGCCCTTTATTGGTCCTCAGATAGGAGTGAGTGGGGGCAATGCGTGTGGCAGGTACCCTATCCTGGGATGTATGGCAGCCCAGTGTCACTGCCATCCCCCAAGGAACCATATCAATTTCAAGCTTCACTGACGTTCAGGCAGCAAAGAGAAGATGCTAATTCAACATTTTACCAAATAGAAAACATTCCTAGTTCAGCCAGACTTCTTTGACATGTTTTCCAGCTATTAAAAGCGGTTGGTTAATTTTTTTTATTGACATGCGATGGAGAATGCAAAGGAATCTGTAAGATATCGAGAGTCCCTGTTGATCCAGCACACAGCTTGGTCATCCCACGGGGCTGGAGCTGGCCAGGGAGGTTGTACTGGCCAAAACCAAGAAGCAGGTGGGAGTTGCCTGTTCATGTAAAGGTTTTGAGCTTTAGGACAAAAGGAAGAGGCCCATAGGAGAGAGCATCTGGCCCCTTTCCCTTCACTGCTTCCTTTAAAATGATGGAAATAGACTTGGATTCTGATGTCAATTCATTGCTGCCAAAAGAAATAAATAAGAGGCTGAAATGTGCAGCTGATCCCAAATCCTTCCCGGGGAGGTGTGATGCTCCCAGATGCTTTCAGACCCCTTTGAAAAGAAAGTTATGGTCATTTCTGGCTGGAAAACATTGTGAGCTGTCCCCAGTTGATTCATGTAGGGAGGTTTGTCTTACCCTAATACAGTCTGAGTGTTCCTGAATTCACCATTTGCTCTTTTCAGCCCTATCTGGGTCTTGTGGTTGGGTAGCATTTCAGGCACCAGGCAGTGCTTGTGAAGATCAAAATATTTTTGAGGGCCAGCACTGTGTTCTGTCCTTCTCTGTGCTTATGTTGGACCAGAACAGCACCAGCCCTCCTTAGGCCCCCATACATGTGTGCTGAGTAAATGATTGCAGGCTGCTCTTATGGAACTGTGAAACATGAAGAGGCTAAAAGAAGACTGGCTTATGTGTAGATCATCTTATGCATAGCAAATAATGGAGACCTTTTCCCATAGTTGGACGACCCCATGCAATGTAGAAAGTCAGAGTTAGTGAATAAGCCAGATCAGAAGCTTCTGGTGTATATCACTGTATATATAGAATCTAGCACACTGTTGGATATCTAGCAAGTGCTCAGCAAATGAGAAGTAGTTGAAATTTTTGTGAAAGAGTGAATGAATTAGTTACTTTATTAGTTTTCTTTGTATCTCCAGTGGGCCTCAAGAACTGTACCAATTAAATGAATGGGGAGATTAATAGACATCAGGGAGAGCACTTTCATTCCATCTCAGCACACAGAGTGGGGCCGAGAGCATGGACCGGGGCACTTGGAAGTCCTGGGTTCGAGTCCCAAGCCCTCCTCTCATTCTTGTGGTTGCCATATTGGACATACCGCCTCACCCCACAGATCTCAGCTGCTCCTCACATCTGCCTCTGAAAGCTGTCTCTGACCCACCCACAGTGGCCTCCCTCCCTTGAGCTCCCCTAGCTCTACTGTAGGTTTCACTCTGGCAATTGATCATACTCTACCTTACCTTGTTGTCTTAAGATGTCATTTAGGTCTATTTAAATGGATGCTTCCCATGTTTCTAAGTTGTTTCCCATTGGAGAGTGTGCCTGAGGGCTTGTGGGCAGTGCTCTGTACTGCGAGTCAGAGGCCTTGACTTTGAATTCTGGCACAAGCCACCCACCCTCCTCTGGGCCTCAGCCTGTAATATCTATAAGGTAAAAGGCCGAGGGCTGTTGTGAGGATGGATGAGAACAAATACGTGAAACCACCTTGTAAACTGTAAGGTGCCTTCCAGAAATCAGGCATCATTCTTCTAATGACCAACTCCCTGAGGAAGGGAATGTTTCTTTTGTGGCGTGCACCACTCAGGACCAAGTGCAGGGCCGCCACACACACAGTCACTGCTTGGAAATGCTTCCTGGATCTCATCTGCTGCCTTTGCTCAGGGCTGTGTTCCCGCCTTCCTTTGGAACTAGGAGTTATCTCTACTTCCAGCTTCGAAATGTCCAGAGGTGCACCAAGTTCCAACCCAGACACCCTGATTTGTAGAGGATGCAAAGTAAATGATAAGGGTAGTTAACACTTACTTGGCCAGGCACTGTTCTGGGCACTTTGCATACATTAACTCCTTTATTTTCACAACAGCCCTGTGAGGTAGTCCAGAATATTATCTCCGTCTGACACAGGAGGCATGCTGGTGCAGAGAGGTGGAGTGGGCGTTCTAAGGTCAGGTAGCCCTAAATGGCTGTCACAGGGCTGGGACCCAGCAGTCTGGCCCCAGAGGTCATGCTCTTAACCACACTTCTCGGTTTCTCTAAGCTGCCCTGGGACTGAAAGGCTGCAGTGGAGGCCACGGGGCTCACCTCCCCCACCTAATCCCTAGCAGGAGGGACCCTCAGGATCCTTCTCCTGCCAGGACCCCTCTCTGCTCCTGTGCTTCCCGGCTTCTCTCTCCAGTAGCTCCTCTGCCGTCCCTGCCTCCCTCCTCTGCCCTTGGCCTAAGCCAGGAGATGAGAGCAGCTGCCGGGACATTCAAATTCATTCCTGAAAGAATTCTGCCTCCAAAATCCTCTGGTTTGGGTTTAAGAGAAAACAGAGGCCCAAGCTGGCGTAATATTGATGCCCAAACCATGTAATAGCGGCACAAGAAAGAATGATGTTCATATGAGTTATGATCATGGAAGCACGAATTCTAAATAACACGTCAGCAAACTGAATCTAGCCGTGTATAACAAACATAATACATCATGCCCAAGTAGCGTTCATCCCAGGAATGCAAATACGACTTAGCCCGAGAAAACAGAGGCTCAGAGGGGGCAGCTGCTGAGACAGAGCCGGCCCAGGCACAGCCCAAGGCTTTTGTGGGGCTCAGGCTGACTTTGTGCTACACCTGCTCCTAGGAGGGGCTGGTAACAGTCCCTCCTGTGTCCCCACCCCTTCTCTTTTACACAGCCGCAGAATAAAGTGAGACGCTCCTTTCCCCGCACTCCCTAATTCTCTCTCTCCATTGTTCCTGCAGGACTCCATGTTTTCGTTGGCCCTGAAATGCCTTATCAGTCTGTCCACCATCATCCTTTTGGGCTTGATCATCGCCTACCACACACGTGAAGTCCAGGTAGGTGCCCCCACCTCACCCCTTCATGCAGCGGCTGATCCTTTGGCCTTGCTCTGAGCCGAGCCCATCCCCACACCCAAAACCCACTCCCTTAGCAGCTACTTGGGTGATTTTACAAGACGGTGCCCAAGATCGTGGCTCTTCTCTTCTGGTTTGGACCCAAATGGGAGAGGAAACTGCGAGGCTGCCCTGTGGCTTTCGAATAACTGTTAAGTTGTCTTCAAAGTGGGGATCCCAGAGGCAAACGTAGGGCTTCATGTTGAGCGAGGCTGCCGTATTCGGGACCCTCACTGAGCACCATCGGACCGGGAAAGCCCCTGATGCATTGCTCTGCCTTTTGTGTCTCTTGTCCTTTCTGAACTTGGGCCACTCAGTTCATCCCTTCAGTGAGGCAGACCTGCCTTGTGTACCCCCACATATGCTGCACCAAACTCCACCAAGGAGTCTGCTTTTTGTGAATGGTGTGGTCTTCACCCTTGTGGGTCCAGGCTGGGGGTGTCATTTTCTAGACAGAGTAAGAGTCTGCTGTGGCCGAGAAGGCCTCTGTTTCTTGCTGCCCAGGAGTGACTTGGTACCCAGAGAAACATTGGCTGGGCCTCCAGGGTGCACTTCCAGTTTGGCTGACATAGGGAGGATGGTTCAACCCGGGCCAGGAAGGTCAGACAGGAGAGAACAGATCTGAAGCATCTTCTGGTGACAGTGAGCTTCCCCCAGCCCCCGGCCCTTCAGGCTGACCTGCACTGCTGTGGACCTGAGCAGTTCTAAACTATCCAGATGTTTTTCCTCATGTGCATGTGAATCTGGAAACCATCCCGGTCCTTTGGCTGGAGGAGCACAGATAGATTCACATCTGGGCAGCAGGCGAGAGATTGACGAAGACCAGAGCTCAGAGTCAGAAACACTGGGGTCAAGTCTCGGCCATGACCTTTTTTCTTGGTGTGTCTTTGGCCAGCCCCGTGACCTTCCTGGGTCTTGATCTTCTCATCTAGAACATGGGGCCTTTATTCCAGCTCTGCTGAGCTGTTGTGAGGATGGGATGAGGAGTGCATGGGAGAGTGCTTTGTGAAGCGCTATTTAACAACACCGTTCAAATCCAGTCCCTTTTGTTACTCGGCATTTTCAGGGTGGAGCAGCTGTGCGGATGCAGGTGGGAGTGCCTCCTCCTCCTAGAGAGCCTTGGCTTTTTGTCTGAAGGTCAGGGGCCACTGTGGCTGGCTGGGACATGGAAGCCTTGGCTCCAGGCCACCTTGGCAGGGCTGCATTCTGTCAATGACTAGAGGATACTGACCTGGATGCTGGGACTCTTCAGCCTCTAAAGGGTTGCAGGTGCTTGGACAGGGGCTGTGCCTGTGCCAGATGCCACCAGGCAGCTTCCTTCCTGGAGTCTGAATTGGACAGAGTGGTGGACTTTAACTCAGACCACTGTCCAGTCAGCCCCAGAAAGGAGCCAGGAGTACAGGCAGGGAGGACTAGGGCCACGGAACCGAGACAGGACAGAAGTTGACAGTCTGGGCTCCGGGCCTGGTCCCACCCCACCCAAAGCCAGCCACGGGATCCAGGCAGTCCCTCAGTGTTCGTGTTCTCATCTGTAGGGAGACTGTATTACTATGTGTCACCCTGACCTGTGTGGGGAGATGTCACACACAACAAAGAAAAAAGGCAGAATCATAAAACTCAGTTATGACCCAGGCTTGAGGAAGGGGAAGAAGAGGAGCTGTTCTCAGCCTCAACCCCACACTATGGTGGTGCTAGGCCTGATTACTTCCTCTTTCTGCTCCAGGCATTGGGGTGAGTAGAGCCAGGTGTCCCTCCCTCTGATGCTCCTGAGGTCCTTGTTCCCAGTCCAGGGCCTGCAGCCCTAGCTCTCAGCCTGTTCTGGTCCAGCTGCAGCTTGACTCAGTTCCGGCCTGGTGGCAGGGTCATGTTGCTGACAGCCCAGAACCTGGCTGGGTACCCATTGTCCCATGTCCAGCTCATGGCCAATCTCTGTTTCAGCCCTAATCATGGGCAGTAGATGATGCTATTGGGGGTCATTCATTTTGGCCTGACACAATTTGGAGAAACAAAGTGAAATCAGTTGTGTTGAATCCTGACTCTGGGGCTCAGTTTCCCCATCTGAAGTATGGGAACCACATCACCCACTTTGCTGAACTCTTGCAGGGGTTGGAAACAGTGTAGAGTACAGAGTGGGCTTTCACAGAATGGAAACTTTGGTCCCTTTCCTGTGACCTTTGTCCCACTGCTTCTAGCTGGGCCTTGCACTTACCAGCTGGGTCCACCAGGTGGTCACTATCATGACTGCCTGGTACTGGCAGGTGGCTGGGCTTCCTCCTGCTCTGGCCCAGCCCTGCCTGTACCCTGAGCTCCCACCACCCAGCCCCTTATCCTCCCTGCAGCCTCAGTCACTTGAGGAAAGTCACCAAAACCGGCTTCCTCTGTGCCTCTTACCTTTCCAGTAAAGTTCTTTCTGTGCCCAGCTAGACCTTCTCTTGCCAGAGGGAAATGGGAACAGTTTGGGCCCAGAGAGTCAGCGGGAGGGAGGTTCCTACGGAGCGCCCTTGTATATACCTTACTGGGCCATATGGTAGTTTTCTGTTGGGTGTCTTTCTTCCCTACCTCAGGGACAGTTATCTTTGCATTAATCTTTGCATTTCCAGAGACTTATAGTGTCTGACAGTATACTCTTCTCGGCAGAGTATAGCACGTTTGTAGCACATTCTTTGAATGGAAAGCATGCTGAGTTCAAGGTAACAATTTTCCAAAGCTGGTCGTACCTTGACTTAGCTTTTTGGTCTCGGGCCTCAGTTTCCTCATCTTTTACTTAGCCCCCCAATCTTGTAATTCTCTGATTTAGATCTGGCTGCTCAGCCAGCTGCAGAACCTGCTTCCTGCGAGTGGAGGAAGGAGTTATCCCAAGTGTGACTGATGAAGTTATGCAGAGGGGAGTGCTTAGCAAGCACCCTTCCACAGGCAAAGGCCAGCTGCTGCTCATCTGTTGCGAAGCAGGCAGGGCAGGGGGTGGCTGCTGCATCTCCCCTTTGGGTGATGTCAGGACCTTTGCTAGGAATCTGCTCACAGCTTTCCTCATCTACAGTGGTTCCTGATCACCTGGCTAAATTTTAGCAGGGACCAGATGATCATGTCCCCGTCTTCCCCAGCCTTGCCCCAGAAGCTCACACCCAGGACCCAGGCCCTGCCCAGCACACATGTGAGGCTGGGGGAGTACCTTTTAGAACAGTATTCTTACTTGTTCATTTAGATGGCTTGAGTTTTTCAGGAAGAAGAATTCTAAAACACTGTTGGGTAACTCTCACCCAAGCTGGGTAATTTATAAGGAACATAAATGTATTTCTCACAGTTCTGGAGATCGGGAAGTCCAAGATTAGGGTGCCAGCAGCTTTGGTTGTCTGGTGAGGGCTGCTCTCTGCTTCCAAGATGGCGCTACATTGCTGCATCCTCAGGCAGGGAAGGCAGGAGGCTGAGGGACTGAACGCTGCATGGGGCCTCTTTGATACAGGCCTCAATCCCATTCACAAGGGAGGAGCCCTCATGGCCTCAACATCTCTGAAAGGCCCCATCTCTTGGCACTACCACATTGGCAACACCTGAATTTTGGAGGGGACACGTTTAAACTGTAGTGTCCACCTAGTGCAGGAACCCCAGGGCCTCTGTGTGTGCTACTGTGACGGAGCTGCTGGCCCCCCTGGGAGAGGCTGCCGTACCAATGTCTTTAGAAAGTCCGCCCTTCTGCCGAGAAGAGGCAGCCTCCCTGGAACTTGCCCCCTGGCCTGGTTCTGCTTCTGGAGCAGGGAAAAGAAGGGGTTGGTTTCCCGCGTGGTAGTCTCCATTGTTGGAAGATGGCACCCCACCCCATCTCTCCTCAGTCTCCCTCTCTGTTGGCGTTTTGGAGCACAGACCTTTCAAAGACTCAGGCACCTCTTTTCCTCAGGCCAGTGTGTCCGGGAGAGAAATGAAAACACAAGAAGCAATGCATTTTGTTTATTTACCAAAACTCTGACTGAAAACCATGCTCTCCCTTGGAGAGTCCATTTACTTCTGTGGTTTAGCTCTCACCAACAGCTCTCAGACGTGCTAACCCCCTCCCCAGGCTGCAGGCTCACCGGCAGCCCCTGGCTCCACACACAAAACACTGAACTCCTCTTGCTCCCCAGTATGCTCTCCTCCCTTGCCCTTGATGACCCACCAAGCGCAGTCATTGGTTCAGCATCTATTTAATAATGTTCTTCTAGGTGCAGAGCCCGGGACAGGAGCCCAGTTCTCTAGATGAGAGACTCAGAATTCACCATTGCTTCTCCCAGGGGTCACCAGCCTTGAGTGAATCTATGGCTTTAATGAATGGCCCTGGTGCCATCCTGGAAGGCAGGCTAGCAGGCAGAATCATAAAACTCAGTTATGACCCAGGCTTGAGGAACGTTCTCTACTGAGAATGTAGACTTCAGAGCAGCCCAGCTTGGTGCAAATCATGCTGTTTGTCACATTTAGTGTGTAGGTGGCCTTTAGCAAGTTACTTAATCCTTCTTAGTCTATCTCCTTTCTGTAAAATAGGACTAATAACCATACTGTGGAGGCCACAGCAACTCCATCTTGGATGCTGATCCTCCATATTGACTTCCGATTAACCCAGTTTCGGGAAAGCCTCTAAGATTTCTCCTTTATCTACTGTTTACTGTAAGTCCTGCCCTTAGGCAAATTGCTTCTGAAGCACATATACCCCTTCCCTCTGGTATTTAATCCCTGGGACTAGGGGGTCGTGGTGCAGGATCCACCATCTTGTCTTACTGCTGCCGGAGACTGTGGCTTTTGTTCATAAGTCCCTATTAAATGCTTCTTTCTGAGAAACTGGATATGTCAGCCCCTTTCTTCAGCCTTTCAGCTTCCTCAGCCTTTGGGGGTAGGTTTGAATATGCCTACCCACCCGGAACCAGTACCTACCAGAAAGGGTTATTGTACAGATTAAATTAGATAATATATGCAGAACTCCTTAGCTTAAGTAAGAATGTGTTTGTCTGGCTGACAGAGTGGAAAGGATACCCCGGACAGCGGTCTCAGAGTAAACAAAGGCTCTGAGATGGGGAACTGCAGAGCACACTGGGAATGTCTCAAGGACAGGGTCCTGGGTAGGGGGGCAAGTTCACTATGGAGGGTGGGAAGGACCCGTAGGGACTTGTTTGCCTTGCTGAAGGGTTTTGGAATGTCCTGTAGGCAGCAGCAGAAACTATGAGAAGGTTTTAAGCTGGGGACAGAGATGATCAGATTTACATTTTAGACAGCATTCTTCATCTGCAGCATGCAAATATAGGAAAGGCCAATTTCAGAGGCAGGAGGACAGTGGGAAGCACGTCATCATGGGCCAGGTGAGGGGTGTTGATGCCCAGAGCTGGGGCAGGAGTGAGGAAGGGAGGATGGGAGGGATCCAGTACCCCTGGGAGGAAGTGCCTGGCTCAGAGCCCCAGGCATGGACATTCACATCCAGAGGCGTGGAGCAGAGCCTGGCATCCTTAATAAAGTTGCAGGGATGGGAGGTGCGGTCCCTACATCCAGGCCAATGCCGGGCACATAGCAGGTAGTCAGTGAATGTTTGTTGAATTAAATTGAAGAGACTACTGTGACCCAGGATGGGATACAGAGCAGTGGCAGAGTTCATATAATCCAGTCCCAGAATGGGAGCTTCAGAGATCATTAATTTCAAATTGTGGTTCTTGGCTATCTTCAAAGTAAAAGGCATCAATCAGATCAATGGGGTGGAGATCCACTCTTGCCTGGGGATATCAATCCCCTCAAGATCTAGCGTTGGTCTCAGATGTTTCCAGTCTTCTTCAAACTCAACAGAAACGTAACGGTAGTAACAAACTATGGGCCTTCAACCTCATGAATTTGAAATACAAGGGACCAAAAAAAGGGGAGGCTTTTAATTTATTAGGTATATAAAAGTGGATATTTTCATTAAATACCAATAGAGTTCTGAGCAGACAGGGAAATTACTTGAAATTACAGGACATAAATTATAGGAAGCCTCACTTCCTGTGGCATAATTGCTCTGTGGATGGGAGTGTCCTCCTGGGTGCGTGTAATGTGCTGTCACAGGGACATGGGTGTCTGTAATGCAGGAGGTGTTGCTGGTCCAGGTGCTTTGGGGTCCCACCGCTAAATGAGTTAGTGGTGTCTTCCCCTGAAAGAACAGACAGGACAACTCACATTGCGTCTTGCTCTGTGCCCTCACCCTCCCTTCTCCCTGTAAAAGAAAGCAGGCTCAAGTCACATCCTGAATGTAACCTGTAAGGTGTCCTGGCACTGAGAGACAAGGTATAATAGCAGAGCATGTACTGACCTCTCTAAATTTTCCAACCCTAGTACAGTCTATAAAAACGGTGAGTCCATTCATTCGTTTACTTATTCAACAAACATTTATTGTAGGACTACTTTGTGCTAGGCATTGAGAATCCAGAAATAAAGCAGACCTGATTCCTGCCTTTGGAAATTGGTTTGTCCTAGACCTTTATCCACTGTGACCCAGGGTCATAAGTGCCATAATATGAGGGTCTGTGAAACACCAAGTGGCCACGGAGGAGGGAGTGATGCATTTCTCCCAGAAAGGCTGGGCAGGTTTCACGCGGAGATGATGCTGTGCCCCGTATTCGCCAGGAGCAGAGACCTTGTATGCTCAGGACAAAGCTGGACCAGAGCGTTTCAGGAGAGGAAAAAAAAGAGAAGGAAGCTGTGCCTGTCCTCCGAAGGGAGGTGGAGGCTGCCCAAACCCCCCAGGTAGGGGCTAGAGTCCCCATCCTTCTTCAGACACCTGGTAGAGGTTTCCTAAGGGTGTCTCTGGCTGGTTGGTTGATGAATTAGAAATACCTTCATTGAACCTCCGAGATCTTGAGACCCCCAGACAGAGTTCTCAGCCTGGCTAGGTTTGAGCATGTCAACTCCTTAACTCAGATGTGATGAGCAGATGGAAGGAGGGAGCTCGGGCCACTCGTACTGAAGGGGAGGAGACCTCAACAAGGAAATTCCAGATGGGGGCCTCCTCTGCCAGGTTTACATCCCTCTCCTGTCCCACTTTCATGAGTGTGCCCCTGGTTGATCACAGCACACAAGGGAAATTGAAAATGGGGAATGTGTTCCAGGGAACAGCGACCGGTGATAGGGATTCACTGGAGCGCTGCTCTTCTTTGGGCCTCGGCCTCCTACCTGGCCCAGGTGTGCACAGTGGGGCTAGAAAGAAAGGGAGAAATAGACAGAGGAGCTACACCACCAACTGGGCCCGAGAAGTCAGAACACCATGGAATAAATCCTTGTCAGACTACACTTTGAAGACAGAAAGCTCAGAGCTGATACATTAGCAAGCGCCTCAGAGACGACGGTGTGGCCACATCTTGTCTAGCGCTTTGTATTTTTTAGAGGGTTTTCACATCTATGAGGCCTTGGGCCTGGCCGCCTTCACCTTTTTGCCTTTTAGGTTTCAGCATAGATATTTCCTCCTCCAGGAACTCTCTCTGGCCATCATCCCCCTTCCCTGACCCCAGGGTGCCCCTTCTAGGAGTGGACCTAGCACCAGCTCTTATAGCACCGGCTCTTACTTGTCCCTGTGTGTCGTATGTTGGTTGTGAATACTATTTCTTGCCTGCAACTCCCTTCTCTTACTGTGGGCTCCATGGCAGTGGGGACTGTATTGCATTCACTGTTGGACCCCCAAAGGCATGAGAGTGCCTAGCACATAGTAGGTGCTATTCAATGAGTGTAGGCTGAATAAATGAATGAATGAATGACAAAGCTGGGGTAGGCATGGCAGATTTACTCCCTCCTCATTCTAAGGAGAAAGGGGAGCCTCTCACAGGCTGAGAGCCTGACCTGAAGCCCACAGCCCTGGCATCTGGCCCGTGCTTTCTGCATCCTAAGGGGCTGCGGGTCCCAGCAGGTTGCCCAGTGAGCTGGCCATGCCCACCACGGCCCTCCCTGCCACTCTCTGGGAGGCCCACCTCGATCCCAGCACCTTTTCACTTGGATCGGCCGCTGGCCATGGATTGCCATGGTTACTACACCAGCCCTGGCAGTCTCTGTGTGACATTTTGGTTTTATTTGCTAAACATTTAAACACTTGGGCTTAACCCTTTCTGCCTCAGAGGGGGCTTTCCTGCCCCTGCTCCCTGTCCCTCAGGTGTGAGGGCCCCCGGCTGCTCTCCCTGGCCCTGGCTGGCGTCTCCAATGGGGTGGGTGTGCTCGTGGTGGCAGCAAGGCTTGCTTCTCGGCTGCCTGTATTGACTTTCTGTTTTGTCTCTGGGGAATGTCATCCTGGATCATGCTCTCACTGGGCGGTGCTGTGTCCATTAACAGGTGTGAAAAGCCCTGCTCCGGGCATGTTAAGGCTTGACCTCCCCGTCAGCTGGGGTTCTGTTGGCTTCCAGGCAAACGCCTCTTGCCAAGTCCTCCAGGAGCTTGCTTAGCTCCAGGAGTTCAGGACGGGGTGGGGAGGGGTCATCTGCCTTTGAACCCTGGCAGGAGGACAGAGGGGAGACTGGTTTCGGGAAGAGTCCGTGTTTGTGAATGGGAAGGCGGTGCGTCGCCTGGCCTCCCACGCCTCCTCTCCTGCAGGCTCAAGATGAAGCCTCCCGGGAAGAGGAGGCGGCCTGGGAGGCTGAATCCACCCAGCTATGTGTTACCTTGGAAACCACACACTTGTCCTCGCCCTAGGCCATGTGAAGTGAGGGGGCCGTGGACACGCTTCTCAGGAAGCTTCCAGTGTAATTCAGGATACAAAAAATCACAGTCCCAGCATGGGCAGCTGAGAGAATGAAAATGTTCAAAAAAAAAAAAAAAAGCAGCCTAACAACTGCCCTGCCCAAGGGGCTCCCACCCCAGCAACCCTCTGCCCATTCTACATGGGACGAGAGGCCAGGGCCAGTTTGTCTGGGATGCTGATCACTTGTGAGCTTGGACAAGCTACTTGTTCTAGCTCAATCTCAGTTGTGTTGTCTGTAAAGTGGGCAGATTAGGCCAGATGATCTCTGAGAACTCTGATTGTAGCCAGAATTCCATGTCTGAGGGACACTGCGTGACAAGGAGAGGAAAATGTCGGGAGAGTGGCTGTGAGCGGTTTTTGGTAACAATGACTGACCTGGTTTGTGTTCAGGAGGCCCTTTGTGGGACTGTCCGAACAACTTCTGTCCCTTCTCTTAATAGCCTTGCCTCTGCCCAGTCACAGAGCTGGCTGTCCCCTAAACACAGCCTCAAACTTGACATAGAAAACAATAATAAAGACAGCTCTTTGGCTCCAACATCTTAAAGTTTAAAGGTGACTCCTCTTGAGTCTCTTACACACAGGAGCTGGTCAGACAGCTTAAAGTTTTCGGGATAATAGAGTAAGTGGCCAAGTCCCCTGCCTTAGCAATCCATTCCAACCTCCTTCCGTGAACACAGACTCCCACTTCTCCAAAGTCATGGGGAACAAGTGCTCAGCTTAATAGAATATTCTGTTTCTCCATCATTCTCAGCAAACTATCGCAAGGACAAAAAACCAAACACCGCATGTTCTCACTCACAGGTGGGATTGAACAATGAGAACACATGGACACAGGAAGGGGAACATCACACACCGGGGCCTGTTGTGGGGAGGAGGGATGGGGGAGGGATAGCGTTAGGAGATATACCTAATATAAATGATGAGTTAATGGGTGCAGCACACCAACATGGCACATGTATACATATGTAACAAACCTGCACGTTGTGCACATGTACCCTAGAACTTAAAGTATAAAAAAAAAAAAGAAAAAAAAAGAATATTCTGTTTCTCTGAGAGTGCCAAGGTGTGTCATCCATGACTTTTTCAAAGTTAATCCGTTCTATTTGGTTTTGTTGTTACCATTTTTCAATGATGATCATTTCCCCCGTGGCAGCGGTTCTCAATCAGGGGTGTGCCTCAGATCCCCTGTGTCATGTCTGGGTCCTGCATAGGCAGGTGAACCCCACTGCCTGGGAATGTGTGTTTTGACAGCACCGCAGGGGGTCCAGTGCACACTCTTATTAAGAAACATGGCACTCAGTTAAGCTCAGGGAGGCCAGCGTCTTCCCAATCATCCCTGCAGCCACCCCTGCTGTGCCTAACGAAGAGCACTGTGCATAGTAGGACTCAGTGACTCCTGAGGTAAGGATCATTGACTCTCTGAGGATTTGTAAAGTTGGAAGGCACTGTCGAATCTTTAGTGTTTGGAGGCTTCTATACAAGTGTTGTTGCATTGTGCTATCAAGAAAATTCTGATAATTCTAGTTTCCTGTTGAGTACAAATCTAGTAAAATGACATTTTCCTGTTTTTAAGAGAAAAAATGGCAAAATCACCACCGCTCAAATTCTCCAAAACCCAACAATTGGACGAGGAAAAGAGATGAACTGCCCCTGATTTACCTTTGAATTAAATAATTCGATGCAATTCAGTTGAGCAGTTTTGTTTCCTCCAAAGGCATCTCCCATACAAACCTGTCCTGTTAGCATGATGGTGGGAGAGACACTGAGCGTGCGGTCCGTAGACCTGGGTCCAAGTTGAGACTTGTTCATTTAAAACACTTTTTAAACTTGTGGTAAAATATACATAACCTATAATTTAGCATTTTAACCATTTTTAAGTATATGGTTCAGTGACGTTAATTGTATAATTATATTCTTATATATATATTTGTATCCTTATTATTGTATCCTTATTATTGTATATATACAATTGTATCCTTATTAGGATATATAATTGTATCCTTATTATTGTATAATTGTCACCACCATCCATCTCCAGAACTGACTTTGTCATTTTCTATGTGGCCTTGTGTGCCCCCACCAAGGCTTGTGGTGAGCTCTCTTCGCACATCGTCTCCACAAGCATCTCCCACTTTGTCAGCCCCTAAACTTACCTTTACCCTGTCCCATCGCCCTAATGTCACGGGCCAGGGTTCTGATTCCAAGTTTAGATTGGGGAAGTGGTTGGTAATCCCACAGGTGGTAATAGTGTCGCCTCCATCTGTTGATCTCTCGTGTGCTGGGGACTGTGCCTTTACTTTATCATCTCAGTGATTCTTGGCGACAGTCCCGTAGTTAGGCTCTGTATTCATACCCCCTTTATAGATAAGGCAACTGAAGCAAAGAAGGTAAGAGATGTGTCCACAGTCATGTGGCTGGTGAGGGCAGAGGGTGTTGAGGTCAACTGTTTGAGTTGACCATCTCCAAAGCTAGCCAGGTTGCCCTGCCTGGGGGAGAGAGGCCCGTCCTCAAATTAACTCTTCTACCCCTGGTTCCTACAATGGCTAGAAGCAGCCTAGAAGGTGGGCTGAGTCATGGGGACTTCCCTCCAACAAGGGTGAATATTAGGAAGCCTAGGGCTGAACAGTAACCCAGTGTTGGCCCAACCTTGCAGCAGCTCTGGAGGCACTCATCCCAGCCATACCCCCACCTTGGCTGTGCCTTGTGGTGGCTCCTCTGCCTATTAAAATCCCTTCCTTCTCCTGGTTTCCCTATTGTCCTCCCCTTGGGTCCAAGGCTTGCCTCAAGGATGAGGCCCAGCACCCTTGGGGAGGTAGAAGGGCAGCCATCTCAGGGTAGCCTGCCCAACCATCAGAACTGGGACCCGCTTCAGTTTCTCTGCCTTGCCTTCTGATCCCAACTAGGCTAGGGTCTTCCTTGAAGCCTCGCTGAGCCCCATACTGGGTCTTGTTCTTTCTTGCCTCCCTGCCTTCTGAGGGGCTGACTTCTACTTCTGCTCACCTGGAGTCACAGTGTCCCTGATAGTCCCCAGGCCCTCAGGATCAGACCTGCCTCTACCGTCAAGCCATCATCTGCCTGGGCTGAGTCTGGTCTTTCCCTTAGACACTGTGCCTTGGGCTGCCAGTGGCCTGGGTGAGTCAGGCTTCAGCAGCCTTCCTGTTTCCCTGCCCATATTTTCCCCTCCTTCTGCCCGTTCCTATGGTAAGGTGCCAGCAGCCTTCCACCCAAGCTCCCCTAAGCTGGACCCAGGACTTCCCTAGATTAAATGCCCCCACTTCCCTGGCATAATCATGTCAATAATCCTGTTTCCACCCTGATCTTGCTACTCTGAACAGGATCTGCTTGGTCCACAGCAGCCCAGGGATCTGGTGACACACTGACCCTTACACACCACTGGGATCAGGTCAGTACAGAGGGCACCGACCTGCTTTCTCACTTTGTTACTGCAGCCGAAGACAGCCAGTGACTTTTAGCTTTCATGGTAGCCTGTTAGTTTATATTGAATTGAATATTTACTAAAACCCCTCTGTCTTCTCATGAGCTGCTAAGCAGCTCCCCACCCTCTGCCCCCTCAATCTCCCATCCTTGCTAATACCGTTGGCTTTTTAGGTGAGAACTGTACCTTTCATTTTCTTCTGTTACGTTTCCCTGCAGCTGTTTCAGCCCTTCATTCTAGTCTGTCCAGGCCTTTCAGCATCTCACTCAGCAACATGTATCTGGGGGCCTCCCAGCTTCCTGCCCTCCCATATTTGATGAGCCTGAGTATAATAGCTTCATCTAAACCATTGATACAAATGTCGAACCGGAAGTCAAATCTGGGAGGTAAACTTTCTTTGGTTGGACTAAAGACAGGAGAAGTAAAGAAGAAACTTCAAGGATTTGCAAATCTTTTTCATCTTAAAAGTTTTGTGGCCTCCTGTGAGGTTGTAGTTTTATGTGCCCTCCCACCCCAGCCCCCAAATAAGCCTGCTGTGCGTTCATAGAACACGTGTTTATTGAGCCATGCTCTGTGAGGGGCATGGTGCCTGGTATGGGACAGAGCTGTGAACTACAGACTGGACCCGGTCTCGTGTTACTCTCAGTCTGTGAAATGAAAGCGTGGCTGCTGGTGCTGGGGCTTGGCTGCTGGGGCTGAGTGTTGAGTCTGTGAAATGGACGGGTGAAGCCGTACGCCTGGTCACTCGGTGAGATCATGTTGTGTCACAGGAGAGTGCTGAGGCACGGCCACCGTGGCTGGACGTTCTCAGAGACACTGCTCAGCCACAGCAGCTGGGCCTGGCTATGACCACTGACCTGTGACTACATCAGGCACAGCCACAAACCAGAGATCAGTAACCAGACATGGCGGAGCCATCCACTGGGCGCAGAGCAGCCACCGCCTCTGAACTCAGAGCCACGAGGCGGCTCTGCGGGAGCACCGGGCAGGGAGTCAGGTATGTCCCCGACACCTGCCTGCTGTGTGATCGCCAGCAGACCCTGCCCCACACTGCCCTCAGATCCCTCACTTGTGCATCTGGGGAGGAAGCTAAGGGCTCTCCAAGGTCCCTCTCAGCTCTTTATGGTGCTTCTTGCTAGAATGTGCTAGAAACCATATCGATTTGAGAGCAAAGAGAAATTGCCACCAGTGGGTGTGTATGTGTGGAATGGGAGGCGGGGGAGTGGGCAGGGCGATATTTGTCTTCCTGCTGCTGTTAGAAATAGCAACTATTCTCTCCCCTGAGGACTGGACAAAAGGTGATTAATTCATTCAGCACAGAGCTATTGAAGGGCTGTTCTGAGCCAGGCACCTTGGGGACAGCAAGGTCCCTGCCCTAAACAGGCTTGTGATCTAATGGAGAGATAAGCACACAGACACACACGCCTTGGCTGCTGGTGCTGAGGACAAGGGTGTGGAGGGCACGGCGCACAGTTCCACCTAGATGGGAATGAGGACGCTGCTGTGCAGGGCATCTGAGATGGTCATGGGGTCAGTTCTAGCAGGTGCAGGTGGGTTGAGGGTCCTCTAGGGGAAGCGACCAGCTCCAGCAGCTGTGAAGAATGCAGAAGCTCAGGGCTCTGGGGAATGGGAGGCATGCAGCTGATCGTAAAGGGAATGTTGAAAGGTGAGAATAGAAAGAGGGGCTGGAGCCATATCCTGGTGAGCAGCAGCTGGAGAGATGAGGCACCCAGGTCTAAAATGGTAGTAGCCCCATTCTATCTATGAGAAGGGGTTGGGGGATGGCGATCTGACGGCGGGAGAGGGAAGCCAGGGAATTTGTCTTCAGGTAGCACCGGCAAAGCATTTTATGTAAGATGGAGAGAATGTCAATAGTCTGTATCAAAGACTGAGAGGTAAGAATGGGGATGGGAGATGGGTGTAGATTATGATACAGGTTGAACCCCCCTCAATCACTGGGACCTGCTCTGACCTTAGAGTACAGGGTTGGGCTAGAGGAATGGTGGATGAATCTCCCTCCTTGGGAGATTGTTAGGATTAAAGATGAGAGCCACTTGGTACACTCTTGTTTAAGAGTCAGAGGAATGGAAAAACACCCCTCCCACCCCAAAATGCTGAGGTTCTGATCTCACTGACTGAACACCACCCCACCAGGAGCCAGGGCTTGAGGGCAGCCCGAGTTTGTCTTGCTCTGTCGGATCTTTTTGGATGTTTAGCAGGAGCGACACTGATCAGACTTCACAAGAACCTTAGGATTTTACAATTTTGCTCTTCCCTTATTGTTCACAAATCAAGCCTATGCCTAAAAATACACTCTTCTCCAGCAGCCTCGGGGACTTAGCTTCTCCCCCAGGCAGGAAGTTTACATCCTTCCTTTGCCTGCAGAATTCAACCTTGCAGGTTTGGTAGGGTGGCTGGAAACCGCCACCATCCCAGAGCAGGCTTCTATCCCCAGGGCCTGGCTGTCACCCGCAGCAGCAGTGACATCACCCAAAGCCGACTTTGTGCGGGGGGCTTCTGAGTGTTAAGTGGGCTCAAAAGGTTGAAGCGTAGGGACAGGTAGGAGGAGCTGCGTGGCTTGGGAAGGAGCAGCTGGCACTGTAGAGGGAATGACTTGCCCCAGCTGCTGTTGGGTTACGGGCTCGAGTTGTCCACAGCCACCCGGGGACATTTTTTCCTCTTCTCAGTTCCTCTTTGACCCTGTGCTCAGCTTCACTAAAACCACCTTGTCTCACCTTCTCTGTGTGTCCTTGGCCTCTCCTTTCCTGCTTGCCTCAGTCTTTCCCATCTTTCAAATCTAAACATGTGGTGTCTGTTGCTGCGGGTTGACTGCATGTGTGTGTGTGGTTTTCAAGCTGAATTGACAGGGCTGAGTTTTACAGCCAATACTGCCTGGCTCTGGAAGAAGAGAAAGAGGAGGACAATGAGGGACAGGATCTCTTGTAGCAGAGAACATTCTGATCCGAATGTCCTTTCAGGATAAATTTAGTTCCTGGGGCTGGGACCACATTCTAATTTGGTGGGAGTCCTTGGGCACCCTGGTGGGGAATGGCTGCTTCCTTCCTCACCTCCCTGGTCGATTTCAGGGACCGCAGGAAACCCAAGCCTTATGAACATTATGCAGAACTGCTATTACAACAATCCTGAGCTGACATAAGATTTATTCATCGGGCACCAAATTTCCTTCAGGCCCCTTTCTAGTTTGTAGTTTTTGAAGCTGCTACATTTTTTATGGCTGGCACATCTCAAGGAGGAAATGCAGATTAATAGTCTGTACTGGCTGTGTTCTCATGCTCTCAGGATTGAATCAATAATGACTGCAGTATTAATTAGGTCTTTATGAAAAGAAAATGAAATATGGTATGACATGGAAGATTCTAGATTTAGAATCAAGAGTTCTAATCTCAGCCCTGCTGCCGTCTAATGGGTGACCTCGGGCAAATCACTGAATTTCCCTGAGTCTGTTTCCTCCCCTGTATAAACAGGTCATAATGCTGGCCACACGCTGATGTTGTGAGCATTAGCTAAGAGAGCTGGGTAAAAGGGCCCACCAGGGCCTGGCACAAACAAGAGACTTCGGTGACTTTAATTTTGGACTCTCCTTGCTAAGGAGATCACCACTGCAAATCCAGCCCTTTGCTGGCGCACAGTGGTGCAGCTCTTGCCTGTTCTTGGCAGCAGGTGGGGTACCCAACACCTTGAGATGAACTCTCCAAAGTCCTTGCTGACAATGTCCACGGTCCCTTCTTAGCTGGTGACCAGGAACACTCCCTAGGGGCCTCCCTTCTCAACCTTCCACTTCTCCTACCCATACCCCACAACGGCCCCATTTCCTGTTGTTTCTCATGAATAGAGTCAGGAAGTAGAAACACTAGTTCGTGCAGTGTTCACGGACATCACGGGGCTCTAGGGAGCCTCACATCACATCACTCTGACACTGACTCTCCTGCTTCTCTTTTCCATATTTAAGGATCCCTGTCATTATGTTGTGCCCATCTAGATAATCCAGGATAATCTCCCTATTTTAAAGTCAACTGATTAGCGGCCTTAATTCTATCTGCATCCTTAATTCCTGCTTATAACACAGTCACAGGTTCTGGTGATTTGGACACAGACATTTTGGGGGGCCATTATGCTGCCTACCACAATCCTCTATTTGTAGATGAGGAAACTGAGGCTAGGGTATTAGGTCACATACCCAAAGTCACACAGCCGGTAAGTGGCAAGGTTGGAATTTGAACTGGAGCTGCACAATCTGAAGGCTACTACTACCCTAAAGGGCCCCCTAGAAACCCAGAGAAAGCTCATTCCCACAGAATGGCCCCAAACAGCCGACCACAGCGGGAGAAGTAGAGATCAAAAGAGCCCACCCATCGGAATCCACACACACTGTTTTAGTTCATAATGCAGAGAAGAGACTGGTGAATAATACTGCATAAACTCTGAACCAGTGGTTCTCAAATTTGGATTGAGAAAAAGTAGTTTGTAATTGCCCTAGGAGCTTTAAAATAATTGCCCTGGGAGCTTTAAAATAATACTGGTGCCTGAGTCCCACCCCCTAGGGATTCTGATTTAATTGCTCAATTGCTCAATTGCTCAGGGGAGGCATTGAATATAGGCGATTTTTCCAAGCTCCCCAGGTGATTTGAAAGTGCATCAGAATGTGAGAATCATTGCCCTGAACTAACCCATGGCCACAGCCTTTCCCCCTACCTGACAATTGTGTCCATAGTCTGATTAGACCATGCCCAGAACACACCCCTCCCACCTTTTGGGCCTTTTCCCTGAACGCCCAGGTCCCCCTGTTTCCTCTTCACCGCCTCACTCGCACCCTGACTGTGTGCCGAGCAGCATTAGATGTGTAGAGAGGACCTCCCATGGGAAATGGGGCATATTCTCTCCTCTGGCATCTCTCATGCCCCTCTTGCATGGCTGTCTGCAGAATAGAATTGTTTTAATGTCCTCTTTGTATATGCTATATTTCTATAGAGTCTCTCCTTGAAAATGTAATTCACTATGTTTTAGGTGTCTGCATCAGTTCAGCTTGAAAGGCAGTGTGTCCAGAGGGTTGGAGGTCTGACTCTGAAGCCAGACTGCCTGGGTGCAAAGCCGAACCCTGCCAGTTCCTGACTGAGCTTGGGGTAAACGATTCTAGCTTTCTGTGCCTCAGTTTCCTCATCTATAAAATAGGGATCAGAATAGCCCTTACCTAGGGTTGGTGTGAGAACTAATGCTTTCATATATGTAAAAGGGATTAGGACTATGTATTTGCTCATGTTACTAGTATTGCTACTACTCTTGTCTTCACCGAGATCTGTGGGATTCAGTTAATTTCAGCAGACACCGATTCCCTACTCAGTGCCAGGATGGGAAAGAATAAGATGTGTTCTCTGCCTTCAAATAGTTCATGGTCTTGGAAGGGAGAGGGCTGGTAAGGAGAAGGGAAGAAGTCAAATAGGTGAACAGCTAATTAATAATATAATACAGTGTTGACTTGGAACCACGTTGCTGTGGAATAATAAAGATGGGGACATCATGATGTGGGGATTCACCATTGTCGTGAAGGCATATCATGAATTCTAAGCACTAATAAAAAAATCTTAGTGCGTTTTGTCCTGCCATCCATCCGCATTTGCGAAGCTGTGGGCTGTAACACCCTGTTAAGCCCCTTAGACTCATTTCATGAGTTGTGAATTCGAGCCAATTGTGTTAGTGTTTGTGAGTGAACGCATTAATCTGAAAGGTGTCAGTGGCATCCCAGTTCCTGCTGCAAATGCCCCCCACAGGGAGAGGAACGGGGTGGCTTTCTCCAAGAAAACAGCCAGTCTCTTCAAATCCTAGCCCTACCCTCCTTTCAAGGTGCATCCCAGAGAGCGGCTGGAGTCCACTGCAGAGGGTGGTAAAGGAGGACGTGTCATGCCAACAAGGGAGCAATGACAGCAATCAAAAGGGACATCCAAGGAAAATGCAGAGTTGCACGGGGAGACGGGGTCTTAAAAGCCCACACAGGCAGGGATGGAAAATGCTCCTCTGGGAATGCTCATGTGGTAAGGTGGCCATGGGTGAGTGGGAAAGGAGGGAGGGGTGAATCCTTGGTGTGTGAGGCTCTGTAGAGAGAATGGTTGCTGCCTGGGCAGATGCCTCCTTCTTGTCCCCTCCAGCCAAATGGTCACACATCTCTCGCTCAGATTAACAGCTTGCTGGCCGGTGTGGCAGGCAACTGTAGGAATCTCCGCCAGCTGTGGGAACAGCTGTGCACTGCCCAGGGCCACATCACACCCTGGCGTGTTTCCCATTCCCTCTTGGTCAAACACACTTAAAAACAGGACTCAATGCTCCTTGGTTTCTAACTGTAAAATATGCCACGTGGAGGATGCAAACTCATGTCTGCCTGGGGACTACAGTGGGGCAGGCAAATGTTCGATGGGCTTGTGAGTTTTTGTGTTTTGAAGAAAAACAACTGTCTCAAGGCAGACAGATGTTGATGAATGTGTTTATTTATAAAGGGTGTACTGAGCTAATAATGACACCAGATCATCCCCAAATGATAGGTGTCACTGCTGACCTATAGCTCAGAGTGTCACTGCCTCTGTTGGAGCAACCTGCTCCATACTGCTGGCCTTTTTCATCTGCAGCCCAGTGTGGCTTGTGGCAAAATATTTACAGTAGCCTGGGGCTTGCGTGAAAGCCCTGCTAACCCATCTCTGTGCCCTGCTGGTGGTCAGAAATGTCTGTTTTTGTTTCTAGGCTTCCAGAGTCACTAGGACTCTGGGCAGGGAAGGAGGGCCCTCAGGCTCATTGGTGTCTAGGGCCTGGGGGGATTTTTGAGCCACTTCACAAAGCCTGGCCACAGTCCGAGGCCCAGTACATACAGCTGCAGCCCAGGTGACTCCATGGTGAATTGCTCCATCCCCAACATAAGGCACTTGGCACAGCCTCAGTGAGCTATGAGAGAGGCCAGAGTGGGAAGGTGTCATGCACAGCGTGAAAAGGGCCCTCACAAAGACAGACAGCCTCTCCCCTCCAACCAGGCAGAACAACTAAGTAGAAAGGCTGGTGCAGCTGGAGAATATGGCCAGGAAAGGAGCCTCACAGTGACAGCCAGAGGAAACTCAGGCTGAAGCCACTGGGCCTGTGTGGGTCTGCCTCTCGGATGGGGCTCCATGCACACCCACGTTAGTAGGTGGAGCTGTGTGGGAACATTCAGGTCCCTGGCGTTAAGTCTCATGCCTAGCCCTGGCTGGAGGGTTTTGATGAATGGATCTTTTTTTTTTCTTTAATAGTGTAGAAATTGTATTTTGCCTCATATTCTTGGGTTATCCATATTAGTCTGCAGCTGTTGGTCTTCCTAAACCAGGACTGAGTAGGTCATCCTCTGTTCACCACTGGTGATTTCTTACCATCTGGTGATTTCTGGATAATGCTGAGCCCCTGAGCTTGGACATCAGGCTCTACAGCAGGGCTGGGCTCCATACTTCCTGGGCCCTGCCCCTGGCCAGCTGCCCTGAGGTCACTGAACACTTGGGGTGAGAATAGATCTTACCCACCCCTGCTCCCTGTGTTTTGTCAAACTCCCCTCCTTCCTGGCTCTGGAGTGAGCTCCTGGGTGCGGGGTAGTGGCTTGAGCTCCATGCAGGTTTGGTGCCCTGCTCATACTGAGAAGCTCAGTAAGCCCACATCAACCATTTGTCTTTCTCTAGCCAAGAGTCAAATAGATCCACGTTTAAATCCCAGCTCTGCCTTTTATTAGCTGTTGGACTAGTTGTTTAAACCTCTCTGCCTCAGTTTCTTCATCTAATATCAGTACCTTCCTAAAGGGGTTGCTGTGCCCATTACATGAAATAATGCTCAGAAAGCAGTGGTACAGGGTAGGAATTCAGTATGGTAGCTGCTATTGTTTTTGTTACTATTATTATTTCATCTCACCCCTACTGCCAGTGCCCCGCATGCAGTAAGTGCTAATAATTGTCCAATCAAGAAACAAGTGAACGAAGGCCATGTTCTTATTCCCTTGCTCTTGTGGGTTGGCCCCTTCCTGTTCGGCTGCCTGCATGCCCACTCCCATCAGGCTGCTGAGAGCGTTCCTGGTGCGCCCCGACTTGGTGCTGACATCAGCAAACAGAGCCCCAGAGGCCGAGTCTTTCACTCTGGGGTTGCGCATCCTCCGGGGGTGTCAGCTCTTCAAGCTCTTCCAGGTCCTGCAGCTGTTGGCTAGAGATGCCAGCTATGGAAACAGCTGTGCCTCCACCATCTTGCCTCTTCCTCCCCCTGGATTCCTGCTATCCCTTTGGCAGGCAAGCGCACTTAAAAATAAGTGGCAAAAGTTGCACTTGTTTGAAGTGTAAGATATGTCACTCTCAGAAAGAGATTTTGTTCTTACTGAATAAAGGATAAGAAATAGATTCCTAGTTAAAGAACTTTTTTGGCTAGCTCTTCTTTCAGGGGGTGGGAGCGAGCATCCTTTGTCCTTTTGGCGTAGGCTCTTGGGGAAGAATGGATGTTCTCGCTTCAGAGCCGCCAGCACAGGCTCTCTGGGCTCTGGCTTTCTCATTGATCTATTTCCCTCTAGTGAATGGGTTTTACAGAAGCTGCAGAGAGATTTTCCCCTAATGATTGTGGATAGAAAAGAATAAAAAGTGACTCTGGGGGTATCTTGGGACCTTAACTGTCATTGCACGCTGACACTTCATTTCAGAATGCAAACGGCCTTCTTCTACTTTGCCGGGATAAATGGTTCCCTTTAGCTGGGGACAGTGAGAAAAGAAGCAGGGCTTTCCAGGTAAAATTGAAGGGCCTCCTGTGTTGGGGGTGAGGCTCTCCCCCCACCTCCTTTCCTCATCTCCCCCAGAATCCTAAAGAAAGGAGGAAGGAAGCTGGAGTCCACTGGCCAGCTTGGTGTATAGAATCTTTTTCTTTCTCTTTTTGAGCGGGGGATAAGGTCTGGTTGGAGGGAAGTGGCACCATCTTGGCTCACTGCAACCTCCACCTCCCAGGCTCAAGCCATCTTCCGACTTCAGCTTCCCAAGCAGCTGGGACTACAGGCGTGCACAATCATGCCCGGCTAATCTTTGTATTTTTTGTAGAGATGGGGTTTTGCTATGTTGCCCAGCCTGGTCTCAAACTCGTGAGCTCAAGCCATCCGCCTGACTTGGCCTCCCAAAGTGCTGGGATTACAGGCGTGAGGTATCATACCTGGTGATGGATACAGTCCTAATCTGTTTCCTCCTAACAGGCATCTCCCGGTGAAGCCTGGAGTCTAGGGAAGGAACTCCTGCTTAATGGGCCCCCAGGAAGTCACTTTCTCAGGCTGGCTGGCATCAGAACTGGTGCCCAGGTAGGAGGTGCCAGTGTCAGTCTTCTCAGGGTGGGGTGGTGTCTGCTTTTCCTGTGGGTCTAGCATCCTCACCAGGTTATAACAAGGCCAGCTTGGAGCTCTGTACTGGGATCTCTTAACAATCACCGGCCCTGAGCACCCATCTCCTGGGTGAGGGTTTGGGTCAGAAAGATCCTCTGAGCCAATTCTGGACTCCTTATCTGTGTCCTGTGGTAGAGCAACAGCTCTGTGAGGACAGAGCAAAGCTAGGGGGCCACCGCCGTGTACCAATATCAGCACGGGAGCCTGGCCCTGGTGGGAAAGCAATGGAAATCCATCTGTGATAGAACGGATGGGTGAAGGAAGAAACTTACACCTTCTCAAGCAGGGGCAGGTGGCCCTCATGATTCCAGACTGTGGCTGTGATCTGGGACAAGCTCTCCCCTTCATTTCCAAGTGAGCTGCTTATATGTCCCATTCTGTAAGAACACAGCCAATGAATCATCACAACAGCACAATGACAATGATGACTTTGGGATCCAGAATAAGAAAATCAAACTCCCTTACATTTGTTCAGGACTCTACAGTTCAACGAGGCTGTTTCCCATGCATGCGTCACACCCTTCGCCTGCATGTGAGTGGATGAATGTGGCCTCCGTTTACAGGTGAGGCAGCTGAGGTGCTGCCAGGTCAAGGGACCTGCCCAGGACCATGCAGGCAGTAAAAGGTGGGGTGGCTGCCTCCCAACGTGGGATGCAGAGCTGCAGTTGCCCCAGCACAAAGTCGGTTTCATGCTCAGCTACAGAACTAATCTCAGTGACCTTTCCTGGGTCCCATGCTCTGCTGCCAGATCTCTTGTGGGATGAGGCCACCATGCTGACCAAGAAGCTCCAGACCACGATCAGCTGGCTGTCCGCTGTAGGGGCACGGGTCTCCCCACCCCAGGGCACTTGCGGATTCAGGAAGGAGGCAGTGGAGGCTCTCCTTGCTTTCAGTAGGAGCTAAGCCTTTTCAACTGCACTCTAGGGCATTTCCAGCAAATTCCTACATGACCCTATGCAGGGGAGGGGACACAACCCTGGTGGCTTCACTTTATGGGTTGAAAGTCTCTGTGGGCTCCAAAAGCGGGTCAGCCTGCCCTCGTTTTCTGGAGACTCTGGCTACGCTCTTTGGACAGTTCACAGGGATAATCTCTAGAGGCGCCCTGGCTAGAACACGGAGATGCCTGGCACTGCTGTGCATTCATCCAATGAGTGACAGTGATCTTGAGCCCTTGACCTAATCCCACAGTATGACCCAATCCATTTGGCATTAATGCTGGCTGAGACTGGAGACCACTGACCTCTTTTCCTTTCAGTTTGATCATATAATAAGAACTATGTTAGTATAAATCATTATTTAAAGTGTGCTTTAGGCCAGGCATGGTGGCACATGCCTGTAATCCCAGCACTTTGGGCGACTGAGGCAGGCAGATCACTTGAAGTCAGGAGTTCGAGACCAGCCTGGCCAACATGGTGAAACCCCATCTCTACTAAAAATACAAAAATTAGCCAGGCATGGTTGTGCATACCTATAAACCCAGCTACTTGGGAGGCTGAGTCAGGAGAATGGCTTGAACCCAAGAGGCAGAGGTTGCAGTGAGCCAAGATTGTGCCACTGCACTCCAGCCTGGGTGACAGAGTGGACTCTGTCTCAAAAAAAAAAAAAATGCAATAAGTGTCAGTGTTGTGTAATTGACTGTTAGTTCATAGCAATGGTCTCACCAGTCTGCCCACAGTATAGTGAGGTGGTAGGATGGAAGGCCTGGAACTAGAGACTAGGATTTGAATTTTGGCTCCACCACTTCTTAGTTGTGTAACTTCACACACTCTGTAAGTCTCGTGCCCCTAATCCGCAAAGTAGGTACAGTGTCAGTGCCTACTCATTGAGTTTTTGTGGGGACAAAACCAGAGAATGCTTGTGATGTGTTTGTCACTGTGGTCCCCATTACCCTTAAGAAATGTCAGCTCTTTTCTTTGCTCTTATTACTACATTAGTTTAAACAATGTCTCCCATAGAGGCTGCTCCTGAATTAGTAGTGTATTCTTGCCATAAATTACACTTGGGAATAGCCTGATTAATAGTCAGAGATAAGAGGCCTAGGGTGTAAACTCCACCAAATTGTTCAATGTGTGAGACTTTGAGTTAGAAGGCTTGGCAAATGTCCTGCCTCGCTATTTGCTGCCTTCATGGGTATAACTAATGTACCTTCTCCTCATCTGTGAATGGGGATAATGATGTTCCTGAGCTATGGAGAGGACCAGGCAAGCACCGTGTGTCAGAGCACCTGGCATAGGGCCTGGTACAGGTCAATGCCCACCTATTTGCTGTCCTTCCTTTCTTCCTGTTTGTTCAAACCAGGTCTGAGGCTAACAGATGTATCTTGGTGAGTCCAAGAGGGTGGCTAGGCCATAAGGGTTGGGGGAGTGGAGAAGTGGGGCTACCAGTTGCTGCTGGCAATTTGCAGTATCTACCCTGTCCCAGGAATTGTACCCTGGCCTCTCAGGATGATTTAGTATGGCAGTCATGGAGCTGAAAGTTACAAATGGAGGCTCCAGTGATGGAGCTGGATTTCCTGTTCTATTTCGTCCAGAGCCCATGTGGAGGATCCAAGACAATTAGAGCCAGAGAGTGCTGGAGAAGGCCTCAGTGATCATCATCAGACCATCCTTCTTATTGAACAGATGAGGAAACTGAGGCCTAGAGAGAGAAGACACTTAAAAGTCCGCACAGCAAGTTACAGAGACTTGCTCAGGCAGAGCCACACCCGTGTGTCCACGCCTCTGGTCCTTCTAGGTCTCTGGGGTCACACTGATCAGAATTCCTCCAGCATCTGCTATATGCCAAGCTTTGTGTTTCTCATTCAGTTCATTTACCAAAAATTGAAAGAGTGCTTACACTGTTCCTGGCACTGGGGACACAATAATGAACAGGACAGATATGATCCTTGCCCTCATAGAGCTTCCAGGCTAGTGGGAAGGCACAGGGACAGGCAATAACAAGGAATCAATCAAATAAGTCCATGTAAATTCGATGCAGACAAAGAACGGAATGTGGCAGTGATGGGGAGTCATGGAGGAAGAAATGAATTAGGGTTGTAGCTTCAAGGGCGACCTCTGAAAGTTATTTTGGTATTGTGAGATTTATTTCTATTAATACTTCCTTTCGCTATGTACTACAGTATTATCTCCTCAGGAAAGTGAGGCTCAGAGAGGTTAATTAACTTGCCCAAAATCACACAGCCAGTCAGTGGAGGAGTCAGAATTCGAACCCTACTCTGCCTGACTCCGAAGTCCAGGTTTTTTCCACCATCCTTGATTATCTACAGAAATTAGGACAACCTACTACAGAATGTCAGGTAATATGGTAACCATTAGTATGAGCATTAAGGGACCCCAAGGCCAGACCTGTGAGCCCAGCCTCACTGCTGTCTCTGTCTCCTGTTCTAGGGGGAGGGACGAGGTGGATATTCTAGATGGTCTTACCCTCTCCTCTCCTTCGGAGACTGGCTTCATTGGGAGTGAGATGACACTGTCGCAGGGCTAGCTTTTTTTAGGCCACTAGTTGTCGCAGGCTGCTGATGAAGACAAGCAGATCACCCCCATGTCCACAAGCACACTGGGATTCGATACATTTGAGTCCTAGATCCCAAACGCCTTTTTCATTTCTGGTTTTGCATTTGTTTCCATTCTACTATCTTCATTTGGAAAACTCATTCCTCAAGAAAGCAAGCCACACAATCAAAAAAAGATGTGTCTTATCCTCCGGGCGCTGCCTCATTGCCTGCCCCGTTATTGACCAATGCCACCGGAGTGCCTTGCACACCTTGGCCAGCGTTCGCTGTGCACATTGACCAGTGAGCTGGCATGCTGACAGCGGCAGGGGCCCCCAGCCTCAGACACTTCTGAACCCAGCTGCTTTACGGACACAATCAGCTGAATGGGTTGAATCATGACTTGTCTCCCAAACCACAAATTTGTAACTAGTTCACCGTGAGCCTATGCAGCCAGATGAATTGTAACTTGGGCAGTCCCTGCACCTAAATTTTTTTTTTAACCCAATAAAAAATGATATCTAGACATCTCTGTGTGCATGAAAGCATGTCTGTACGTGCGTGTGTATGTTTGGCACCAATGGGAAATACAGAGACGTGGAATGCCAGCTCTGCCCTCAACCTCTTCCCAGATGGGTGGGAGATGATATTCTGTGGACTGTAATTCAAAGAAGACAGACTAATAACAAAGAGCTATGGAGACCAGGGGAGGGGCAAGAATTCAGATCTGGAGTGGAGACCAGGAAAATGGTCCTGGGAGGCCAGACTCTTGGAGAAATGTGGACCTGGCAATAAGAATTTATGAGCTCTTTCTCAGTCACTGCTGAGTGTATATCTTCCAAGGTATTTTCCAATGGGCATAAATTACCTTTCGATTGCAGTATTCGCCACCTCCACTCATCCCCCTACACCAGGTCTTATGTGGACTGTTAGGGAAGCCTCTAACTTGTACCCTGCCTCCTCACCCTTTCTGCACCACCTCACCCCATCGTCACAGCTGTGAGGAATCCAACACACACACACACTGGACCTTGTCCTTGTCTGAAAACTTTTGGCTGCTCCTCCTTGTCCTTAGAATACAGTCTAGACTCCCCAGGGGGGCAGATAGAGCCCTCCAGAATTGGCCCTGCCCTGCTCTGTGGCCACATCTGTGCCATTTCCTCCTGGAACACCGTGCCAGTCAACCTGGAGTCCCCTGTGCCCATTACCCTGGAGTCCCCTGTGCCCCACAGGTCCACGTCTCTGGGCTTCTGCATGTACTGCTCCTCCTTCCAAGTGCTGTTCTCATCTCTTAAGCCTGAGCTGTCCTCCCTGACCCACGCCCACCAACTTTCAGTGTCCCCGCGGAGCCTCATGCATACAGACGTCTCTTGCTGCACCTCTTATATGCAATATATTCCTCTGTTTACATGACTGCTCATTTACTGAGTTATATGAGGGTGGTCCAGGCCCGTGCCTCTTTGAGTCCCCATGCCTTATACAGCATCTGACAGAAGGGTGGCTCAGGGAATGTGTGGCACAGCAGTGAATGATGTGCAGCTTCCACCGTACTTCCACACATGAATTGGAGGTCCTGGAACCGTCAGAGAAGGCTTACCACGTTGTGATCAGTAGGTGGGGGACTTGACACTACCACTGCAGAGGTGGCTTTGTGGGGTGGCCCCTGTGTGCCCTCTTATGTTTGCAAAGTGCGTTCTTTCACGCAGTCAGCCTACCAATGGGTGACCAGATTCTTTCTTCAGAAGCCAGTCGGAAAAGGGACTTGGCTTCCCAGATTACGCAAAGGCAATCTAATCCCAGACCTTCAGTTTTTCTTTAGCCAGTGGCTGCACAAGTGTCACAGACCACAGGGGCTGGGCGACAGGCATGGTGGTCCCTCTGCTTTCCTGGGCACGTTAGGATGTCATTCTCTCACAGGACTCGTTTCAGAGAATTTTCCGTGTAAATGTGAAAGACCTAAATTTATGCCTGCCTCAGTAACTAAGTATAGGCTACTTATGGAACCACCCAGCTATGGGAAATCCAGCCATGACAACTAACTGTGAAGAAATAGCCCCCCTTATTACACAGAGCAGACATCCTCAGGGATTGGATGAAAAAGAGCTCTCTAGGAAGTCAGTGAAAACGAGCTCCCTGCCTCCTCAGAGTATGCCTGGTCAATGTGTGACAGGCTCGCTACTGGGTTCCCATGCTGCATCCATAGCAGACATAACCAATCGATCCCAGCGTTCTTTCTAGATGGGCTCAAAGTCCTTCCTCCCTCCAGTGCCACCTCCATGCACAATGCCTAGCCTCAGGCATACTGCTGCTCCTGCACCTCTGTGAATGAGCCCTCCACAGAGGTCCACCTTTGGTCCATGGTTGATCCATGGACCAAAATGCCTGTTCCTTGTGGGCCTCAAGACAGCTGAATAATCTACTAATTCAAAGGGAGACCAGAAAGGCAATAGTCAAAGATAATAAAGAGCATAACAATAGTCTACCCTCTATAATGCAAGTTTTTTCTCCTCTCAGAGGGTCCCTGATCCCATCAGAGGACTCAGTTCTTCACAAGCAAGACTGATCTTGCAGCAGAGGGCTGATGGAGTCATTTACATGGAGAGCCAAAGAGAGTCTCTCCCACCAGGACCTTGAGCTCCTTTGAGGTGTGCCTCATTTTTTCATTCATCAAGTGTTTATTAAGCAACTATGTTTAAGGGCAAGCTCTGGGGAAAACATGGACATAGAAACAGACATGGTCTCTGTCCTCAAGCAGCTTATAGCCTCAGAACAGGCCAGACATTAGTCAGATAATTGCACAAATGACTGTAAAATTACAACTGTAGTAAGTACTCCAAGGAGCCTAGATTGATCCAGTCAGAGGATGAGTAGGATTAACTTGACATAGAGTGAAGGGAAGAACATTCTAGGCAGAGGGAACAGCATTCAGAAAGGTTGTGTGTCAAGAAGGAGATGAGCACAACAGCCTTGGTGGTCCTGGGAAGAGGATTTGTCTACATTCTACGCACAACAGGAAACCACCAGGCAGAACCTCTAGCCCTGGGACAGTGCTGTGCACATTCGAGGGCTGGATGCATCAGTGAGGAACAAAGGCATGCATGGGGGAAAGGATCCAGTGTGATGGAATGACGGACGCTCTCCCACCCAGAGTATGTGCAAACCCTGGAATGAATCCGCCTCCACACTGACTTTGGAGATCTGGGGCAGGTCGGGTTTCCAACTGCAGGTCTTTAGTATTCCTTGACTAAGTCAGCTTAGTCAACTACGTTAACGAGGTCAAGTCAAGCTAAGTTAACTACTCCAGCCATTCTTAGAGGTATTTCACTGCGGGCTTTTTGTGTTCTATTTCTGCCTTTCCCCCCCCGCAACAGTTGGGTAACAGTCCCCAGCATCGTGAATAAGTTATGTAAGATTTAATATTGATTTGTTGGAGTTTTTAAAAATTGAAAGTATAATTAATGATTTATTGATAGTTTGCAGTTTACATTAATCACTGTCATTAATGGTAATCCTTCTAGGTGGTTTATAACTTTTAAATGGGGTCTGTTAATTCCCAAGCCTGGTGGCTTTGTCTCTAGGCTGCATTGGGGTCTGCCACCCTCCCATGCCCCCCACATCCCTCCCCATCACCCCATTTGCTTTAAGATACAGGGATGAAACTCCAGATGTAAACTTTTCAGGGTCAGCCTCTTACCAAGGAACAGACATTTGGGTACCTTCCTGGCTAAGAGGAAGGGTGGTGCACAAGCTGGCTCTGGGCCTTTGCTGTGGGCAGAGAGAACCAGGCCACTGCTAGCTCTTCAACCCACTACTTCATTTACAACTCTCTGACTTTGTATTCCCTGGTTTGCATGTCTGACACCTCACCTGGCACATGATTTATTACAGCTTTTCAATAGCCCGTTCTTTCTGATTGACCTGTCCGTCTCCATTTGGAGTGGAAAGATTGGCTTCTAGGTGTTTGTGGTGAGAATATTGCTGAGTGCGATGGTTTGGGGTTAGGAGCTTCCTGCTCTTGGTACAGAACTGAGGACCACAACTAAAGGAACTCCCCTTTCTCTGGCTGGGAAATGAAAAGGATGGGGAAATACACACTAGAAGTTGCCTGAGACCTGGCTGAAGGAGAGAAACTTTCTGTTTTGCCAACACCTTCAGGGATAGAAAAAAAAAATCAAACTTCTGCCTCTATCACAGGCAAGGGAAGGCAGCTCAATGGAAACAGCATGAAAAGAACTTCGGAGCCCATATAGGTCAATCCCCTGCTTCTGGGGCGGGCATTCTCTCCCACATGAATAGGTCCAGATTTATTTTGAAAACATTTCCCTGGGGGGAATCTTCCCTCAAATTCTCTCTCTTTCCGTCTCTACCCTTCTTCAAGGTTTGACAGTCTCTCTAACCAAAATCCCTCTTGCTGTAGTTAGAGCCTCTTAGGGACCAGTTAAACTGGAATAAGGGATGGCCATAACAAAACATGCAAATTCCTTTTCCTTTTAAAGAGAAATATGTCTCCTGGATATTACCTGAATAAACCCATCAGCTTGCTATTACTTTTCTGGGATTATACTTGATGAGGATGGTTGCAGAAAGTCCTGTAAACATCTTCTATAGTCTGTATGGGGAGGACAAGTCCCACCTGTTTCCAGTGGAACATTCTGATTCCTGTTGTTACTCTATATTTACAGAGTGGGCTCCACTAAGAGCCCACCTCCTTCTGTCACTGGTGGAAAGGCTATTTAATATGATCCCAATTAGAGGGAGGAGGATCTGGGATGGTTGTTGGAACATGGCAGACGGGGGAGACCCGGAGGGAATAAACCACCCCAGGATGCTGTGTGACCACCTGACCCTCTGCAAAGCAGCATCGTGGCACTCTGTTCCCTTTCAAGGTTCCCACAGTGAGTGCCACCTATTTTTACCACAATGGCAACAGGATTTATGCTCCCACGCACTCTCAGTTCTGAACTTACTATGGCTTTGCCCCTCATTGGTCATAAAACAGGTGTCACCTGCCTCTCTGACTTGGCTTTTCTTGCAATTACATGGTTTCCTTTGCGATCTTCCTGGCCAGTGGAAGCAGAAAGATGCTTTTACAGACAGGGTATTATAGATGGGTTGGCAGATGAGGTGATTTCTGAGGGCCTGGCACAATGCCCAAAGGGACGTGAGTCAGCTCTCAGAGGAGGTTTGGTTTTTCCTTCCAAATTCATACAAACAGCAGTGAAGTTTAAAAGATCCTCAAGTGGATTACAACCCCCATTCATTTGGCAGCAGAGGAGCACAACTGTCAAAAAGTCCAGGTACTTTAAGCCGTGGAAGAGGCACAGAGTCACTCTCAAGTTGGACAGGGCTTCAAGCTATTTCTAAAATTAACATCGGGGCCTTTCGTTCCCTTTCGAGATTCCTTTGAGGAATGGGTGAAAGCCACCTCTTCTTGACCACAGCAGTGACTGGATTTATTTTTGTCCTGTCTTCCTCCTCCACATTCTCAGTTCTCGAGGCTTTTTATTGTTTTTGGTTTTAGCCAGGCTTGGGCTGGTTGCTTACTCTCCGGTGTGCAGGGCTTCTAGAAGTGTTAGCCACAGCCAGCGGGAGGCAGCAGATCACCCATCCCACCTGCTGAGCTGTCGCGGGCAGACATCTGTTGAGCTCCTCCCCAGCACCAGCCGCAAGAATGTACCAGATGTGGTCTTTGCTCTGCAAGAGCTCTCAGTTTAGAGCAGTCTTTTTGAGAAAAAAAAAGTGGTATGATACGCATAATATAAAATACCATCCTAACCTGTTTTTTTTTTTTTTTTTTTTTTTTTTTTTTTTTTTTTTTGAGATGGAGTCTCACTCTGTCACCCAGGCTGGAGTGCGGTGGTGCGATCTTGACTTGCTGCAACCTCTGCCTCCCAGGTTCAAGTGATTCTCCTGCCTCAGCCTCCCTAGTAGCTGGGATTACAGACATGCACCACCATGCCCAGCTAATTTTTGTATTTTTAGTAGAGACGGGGTTTTACCATGTTGGCCAGGCTGGTCTCGAACTCCTGACCTCAGGTGATCCACTCACCTCGGCCTCCCAAAGTGCTGGGATTACAGGCATGAGCACTTGGCCTCATCCTAACCATTTTTAAGTATATAGTTCAGTGATGTTACGTTTACTCATATTGATGTGCAAACAATCTCCAGAACTCTTGTCTCCTGCAAACCTGAAATTCTGTACAGTATATACATGGGGGATGTGTTCCAAGACCCCTGGTGGATGTCTAAAACTGCAGATAGTACCGAATCCTATAGAGAGAGATAGTCCCAGATTTAACGATGATTTGACTTAAGATTTGTCGACTTTGTGATGGTGTGAAAGCAATACACATTCAGCAGGAACTGTACTTTGAATTTTGAATTTTGATCTTTTCCTGGGCTAGTGGTATGCGGCATGATATTCTCTTGTGATGTTGGGCAGCGGCAGAGAGCCCCGGTCAGCCCTGTGATCACGAGGGTCAGCAACTGATACAGTACTCTATAGTTTACTGTGTTCAGTAAATCACATGAGATATTCAATGCTTTATTATAAAATAGGCTTTGTGATAGATGATTTTGCTCAAATGTAGGCTAATGTAAGTGTTCTGAGCACACAAGGCAGGCTAGGTTAAGCTGTGACATTCGGTAGGTTAGGTGTATTAAATGCATTTTCTACTTACAATATTTTCAGTTTACAATGGGCTCATCAGGACGTGATCCATCATAAGTTAAGGAGTATCTGTAATGCTGCAATGAACGTGGGTGTGCAAACATCCCTTTGATACTCTGCTTTTAAAAGCAAGTGTTCTTGGCTGGGCATGGTGGCTCGCGCCTGTAATCCCAGCACTTTGGGAGGCCGAGGCGGGCAGATCACCTGAGATCAGGAGTTCGAGACCAGCCTGGCCAACATATATGTTGCCATATATGTAGCGAATCCTCATTTCTCTACTAAAAAATGCAAAAAATTAGCTGGGCATTGTAGTGCATGCCTGTAGTCCCAGCCACTTGGGAAGCTGAGGCAGGAGAATTGCTTGAACCCAGGAGGCAGAGGTTGCAGTGAGCCAAGATCGCACCACTGCACTCCTCCAGCCTGGGCGACAGAGCGAGACTCTGTCTCTCAAAACAAACAAACAAACAAACAAACAAAAAAGCAAGCATTCCTAACCTGGGGCCCGTGAACTCCCAGAAACTAGCTGCAATACATGGTGTGTTTCTGTAAGTGCTTCTTGTTCTAGGGAAAGCAAATTCATAGCTCGCATCAGGTTTTCAGTGGGCTTAGGATGTCAGGAGGGCTCAGTCTAGAGAGTAACAAAAGCAGCACCTCCTTCGGAATCCCCCGAGGCCCTGCCTGTCCTGAGTGCCGCCTCTCTGATGGCAGGGCAGGTGTGAAGGAGCAAGTCATTCACTTCTTGGTTCCTGTCCCAGCTGTGCCATTTACTACCTGGGTGACACTTGGCAGTTCAGCTGACTGAACTGCCCTAGTCTTCTTGGAGCCTTCTTGGAGTCTTCCTGGAGTCCTAGTCTTCAAATCTGTAAAATAGAAATAATGACAACATCTTCCTAGGATTGTTAGGAAGATTAAACTAGACTTAGCACAATGGTCAAAAGCATAATGTGGTAGGCTGAATCATAATGCCCCCCCCACCCCACCGACCACCACCCTGCCAAAATATCCAGCTCCTAATCCCTGGATATCCTGGCAAAAGGGACTTTGCAGGATGTGGTTAAATGAAGGATCTTGAGATGGGAGAGAGTATCCTGGGTTATCCAGGTGGGATCTAAACGTAATCACAAGTGTCCTTGTGAAAAGGGAGGCAGAGGGAGATTTGACTACCGAAGAGGAAGCAGGACGAGTGACGGTGAAGCAGGAGGCTGGGGTGGTGGGAGAAGAGGCTATGAGGCAGGGAAGGCAGGCCCCCTCTGGAAGCTGGAAAAGCAAGGAAACGGATTCCCCCGCCCGATCTTCGGGAAGGAGCCAGCCCTGCGGACAACCTCCACGTTAGTCTAGTGAAACTGATTCCACACATCTGGCCTCCGGAGCTGTAATATAATAAATCTGTGTTGTTTTAAGTAATGTGTTACAGCAGCAATAAGAAATGAGTGTACATGGACTCTGGGGCCAGACTGCCTGGGTCTGAGTAAACCACTTACCAGCTGTGTGACCTTGGGCATGTCACTTAATCTCTTCATGCCTCAGTTTCCTCATCTTTCAATAATAAGGCCTACCACAAAAGGGCTGCTATGAGGAGTAAAGAAGCTGGTATGTGTAAGTCATTGAGACTAGCACCTGGAACCTAGTAAGCGCTGTGTTAAGTATTTGTTAAATAAAATAACTAAAAAGCACGTGAAGGTGGCTGGCTCACAGGAGGCTGTGGGGTGATACGAGTGGATGCTGACGGGTTTGGCGGCATGGGCTGTGCTCCGTGGAGTCAGTTCAGGAAGGCAGGGGAGTATTTGGTGCCTCTCAGGAAGACTATGGTAGTCTTCATTAAAATGAACCATAGATGCTTGAAGGAATGAACCCTCCATTGTCTGTTACACTGAATGCCTCACACCCTGCATTTCCCAGTGTTCCTTGAAATATTAATAGCTGTTACTTCAAAACAAGAGTCAAGGTCAAATAAGTTTGAGAAACTGCATTTCAAAGCCGACTTGTTTTCTTTTCTTTAGAAGTCTCAGAAGCTTTAATATGCTAATGAGCCTGATGAATCTCTGAGAAGCATTTTTCAAACTTTTGGCCACTCAACCATTTTGTATGGTGCTTCCAACATGGCCAGCCCTCGGCAGAAGGCGCCTCAGAGCAAGCCTGGATACCTGTGGCTGCTACAGAGGTGTGTGAAGGTGGGACAACCCATCTGAGAGGCAGTGTCAGGGGCCTGCCTGCCTCTGACTGCTGCTGCTCCTGTCATTCATATCCCAGACAGTCAGAAAGGGTTACCGACAGGCCCATCCATCCCTGTTTCCTTCAGGGCCTGGGCCAGCCTCCAGTGGAGGTGCCTAGAGCCTGAGGCCCCAGACCCTAGCATGCCCCTCTCTTGCCTCCCTCCTGACCCAATCTAAGACCCTGAGGGCACTGTGGATGCCACAGCCCTCAGATCTAAACTTCATCCTGCCCCCTCCTCTAGCTACCCCTTGGCTGCTTCTCAGGCTTAGGGATGTACCTACCAGCAGCCAGCGTCAGCCTATGGGAGGACAGATAGAGAAAGTGGCAGCGTGGGCCCTGGAAGCAGGCCTGGGGCCTTTTTGGACAGGGGACTCTGGGCGTCTGGATATCCAAACGGGGGTTTAGAAGGTGGAGGCAGACAAGGCCTCTTGGCCCTGTGGGCTTCTGATTCCACGGGGTGTGGTGTGACTTAAGGAGGAGTCAAGCAGGGCCCTCTAGTGTGGGGGACCCAGAGCCAGAGCTCCAGGTGTCTGGATCCAGGGCAGTACCTGTGGGCATTGACCACACAGCAGCACAGACCCTGAATTGCAAATAGTGCCCCCAATCACCAAACTGGCCCTCTCCATAGCCATATCTTTGTTTGCTTCTGTGCATCTCTAGCAGACACGCAGTTCTAAGCTCCTGGTTCATCAGGAACTTGCATCCTGATCTCCACTGTACCCCACGGGTCTTGGCATTGTACCTGGCACGCTGAGGCCAGATCCACAGTGACCTCTCACCAGCAGCAGTTGCTGTGGTGATGGTGGCTGCCGCATGCCCTGGCCTTGGCCCTGGCCCCTCCCTCCCAAATGGAGGGAATGGTGGAGCAGGTTTCCTTTCTCAACCATGGGGAGGGCCACCACTTCCCACAGGGAGCCTAGGCCTCTGCCCTCAGTGGGGGAGCGGAGTGGGCCACTGACTAACGCGGCTTTCAGTGCCTACGATAGGAATTCACATGGAGAGGTGGCCTTGAAATAAATGCCTTGTTTAGTCTTCATGCCCTGGCAGTATTTTTCACAAGGTGGTTTAGTTCGAGGGGCTGTGGATCTGGTAATGAGGCTGGCCTTGGAGGGGGAGCCTTGTGAGAGGAGCTCAGCTATGAACACTTCTAGCAGGGCTGTATTCATAAAATCCTGGGGGCTCCCAGGGGATTTGAAGCTCTACATAGAAAATTACAGGGCAGGAAAGGACCTGGGCAATTATTTTTCCTCCAAGAATGGCCATGCTTAAAACATCACCATTAGGCGCCACAAGTGGCTTTCTCCATGACAGTTCTTTTAAAAAATACTTTATTGGGTTTTTTTTAAATTACAAAAGCAATATAGGCTTCTTTTAACACAGAGGTGTGTTCTCATTATCAAAAGGAAAAAGTCAATAGGTTCCCTGATTCCCATCTCCCTGCGTCCCCAGTAGTACCAGTGTTAACAATTTAGTGTTTAGCCAGAGGTGATTAATGCATCTTTTGTGTGTGCTTATACAAAAATGTACCAACATGCATACACATATATGGGCATTTTTGTTTTTATGTGTTGGTGTTTGCTTTTTTAAAAAAGAGGAATCACACTATACCCATTATGCTGTAAGTTTCTCTTTTTACTTAGCAATATATCATGAACATTTTCTAAGTCAATACATATAGATCCACTTCATTTTTAAAAACAGCTACATAATGTTCCCCAGTATGAGTACCATAATATATTCAGCTGTTTCCCTATTGATGTGTATTCCGGTTGTTTCCAGGGTTTTTTTTAAAATTATAATAAGCAGTTCTTTTAAAATATTCTTTGATTTCTTTTTCTATCTTGTGCATATGTTACAAAAGACTCTTTTGCCTTAGGAGAATTATAAAAATGGTGAACAATTAAAATATTTCTTTACGGTCACATTGATATAGTTTTGACACCTTAAACCCTTTATGTATTCATTTGGGTGGCCCTGGGCGCTGTGCCTGGCACTGTGGAGGACAGTGACCAAGGAGATGTCTGTCCTCAAGGACCCCTGCTTTAGTGAGGGTGCTGACAAGCAGGTGGACAGGAACGCGGCTCAGATGGACGATCAAGAAGGAGGTTTCGGCCAGAATGGAAACTTAGTAGATGAGAGTGTGGCCTCTTGGTTTAAATCCTGTCTCCACCACTTAGTTGCTATGAGGTCTGGGGGATGTTCACTTTTCTTATGGGGCTATTGTGAGACTCAAAGAGTTGATGTAAAGAAAAGTGCTTAGGAGGCCAGGTGTGGTGGCTCATGCCTGTAATCCCAGCACTTTGGAAGGCCGAGGATGGCTGATCATATGAGGCTAGGAGTTTGAGACCAGCCTGGCCAACATCGCAAAACCCCACCTCTACTAAAAATACAAAAATTAGCCGGGTGTGGTGGTGCACAGCTACTCGTGGTAGCTGGGTACTAATCCCAGCTACCCGGGAGGCTGAGGCAGGATAATTGCTTGAACCCGGGAGGCAGGGGTTGTAGTGAGCCATAATCGTGCCAGTGTACTCTAGCCTGGACGACAGAGTGAGACTCTTGTCTCAAAAAAAAGAAAAAAAAAGAAAAAGAAAAGTGCGTAGGCCCCAGCCAACAAGTTGGAATCACCAAATGGATTGTTGCTGTTTGAAGTGCTGCCCCCGCCACTGGGAGATCAGGAAAAGCTCCCCCTGAAGGGGTGACAGTGCAGCTGGCCCTTGGGAAGGAGGTGAAGGGCCTTTTAGTCAGTTGGGGAAAAAACAAACACTCCCTGCCCACCACCAACACCTGGTCCTGACCTCAGTTCTTTAGCTCCCTAGGCTGTTCAAAGATCCAAAAACCTATGTATTTTTAGTTGCTAAAAATATCCCCTAAGCCAGGGTTAAAGAATTTCTCCCTGAGTGGTAAACAGGTGACTTAGAACCAATCAGGGCCCAGCAGCCCCAGTGATGATGCTGTTCCTCCCCTACCCCCAAACATTCAGCAGGATCCTTTCATGTGTCAAAAGGAAAGAAACTTATCAGAAACTTCCTGTTGAGAAAACGATACCTCTTACCCCAGACTTAGCAGATGCACAGAAACCTTTGACTCCTGGATCTGGCAAGGCACACAAAGAACCAGAAACACCTATTGGCCTGGCCTGGGATAGGCAAACACTGGGGCTCAGCCCAACAAGCCTTCCTAGCACAGCCTGGGGCAGCACACACAGTAGTCAAGAGAGCTGCCTGCCCTGGCTGTAGAGCCTAGGTCTGCCCCTTATTAACTGTATGACCTGTAGTAAATTACTTAGTCTCTCCGAGCCTCAGTTTCCCTGTCTGTAAAATAGAAATAAGAATACCTATCTCAAAACCCTGTTAAGGACTAAATGAGATGGTGCCCGTAAGGCACACAGCACAGGGCCTGGTGCACAGTGAGGCTGCAATACATGGCCCCTGCTGTTACCGTTGTTAATGAAGACCGCCACCCTGCCCCCTCCGCCCCCTGAAACGGGGGCTAGCACTCCCCAACTGTCTGGCCATCCTTCTCCAGCTGCCATTTGGGGATTGGCTCTGTGACAAGCAGGGGGCACAGGGCCTGGGGAATACTGGAGGAAGGCACCCAGCCCCACCTGGGAGTCAGAAGGGACCAGCTTAGACCTGTGGAAGGGTGGGACGCTTGATCTGGAGGTCTCTGGTGAAGAAGCTGAGAAGAGGGAGTGCTTGTACAGAAGATGGAGGGGCGCAAGCTTAGGGGTTACTGGTAACTTGGTTTAGCTGGGATGAGACACCGGGTGTGGCAGGTGATGGGGATGGAGGGGCCAGCTGGTGCCAGGTGGGAAAAGGCCCTTTTGGCCAAGTGCAGCTAGGAGGTTGGACACTCTGGGTTGCCGCTGAAAGGTTCTAGAAGGGGAGGTGACATGATTTGGTTTGTATTTTAGAACATTTGCTCTGGCAGCAATGTAAAGATGGCTAGGGTGGAGCACATGATGAGACCAAGATGTGGTCACAGCAACCCAAAGATTGGCTGGGGTCACTTGGCCTTACTGCTTCAAATATAATTGGTTACAAACTCCCACCCCACACAGGAGGGGACCCGGTGTCTTTCCACTGGTCTCTGGGGGCTTGGAAACTTCCATTTCTCTCTTGACAGCTCATCTGATGCCAAACTCTTTCCGCTGAATTCTCCACCTCCATCCCGTACTTAGTAACCCCTTTAGGCACCCTTCCTGTTCCCATTGCTCCTCGAGGGACCCATGACCAAGGCCTCTAGGTTAGCTGACATTTCCATGGATCTGGAGCAAGGGGAAGGGGTGAGGTGGTGGTGGCACAACAGATAAGACAGCGCTGAATGCCACATGCTCCTGATCTTACAGTCTCAGCACTGTCCCTGTCTCATGGGTGGTCAGCAGCAGTTAGTCCTCAGTGGGCTCCGGCCTCCCCCTCTCATGGGACTGGCCCAAGGTGCTGCTTAGCCACCTCCCCTCTCCTTCCAGTCCCACAGCTCACAATCCCCCATCTCCAATGTTCCTGTTCATTTCTAGGGCACATATATTAAGCCCTGTGTTGGTCTCCTCTGACCCCACCCCAAGCCTGTCCAGAGGAATCTTCTTCATTAGCAAACATGCTGGGGTGCATAAGTGGGCTCCTAAACTAAGATGGTCTCTTCCTCGCTAGGGACCCCATCACCAGGTCTCCATAGAGGCCTGTTCACTGGTGGGAAGAGGAGGAAGGGAAAGATGATAAATGGATATTGTATCTGTGGAAATGAAAGCCGTGGTCTTAGTTCCACAAACATAGCCCAGTCTAGATTACAGATAACAATGTGGGTTTCCCAGGTGGTGTAGACACCAGGGATAGAACCCAGTTTATTTTAATCATATATTGATTCTCTGGTCAGCAAAGATTCTTCTGAGAATGAGCATTTAAAGGATGGGCTTGAGTTTTCTTTCTTTTCTTTTTTCTTTTTTTTTTTTTTTTTGAGATGGAGTCTCGTTCTGTCACCCAGGCTGGAGTACAGTGGTGTGATCTTGGCTCACTGCAAGCTCTGCCTCCCGGGTTCAGGCCATTCTCCTGCCTCAGCCTCCCGAGTAGCTGGGACTACAGGCGTGTGCCACCACGCCCAGCTAATTTTTTTGTGTTTTTAGTAGAGATGGGGTTTCACCGTGTTAGCCAGGATGGTCTCAATCTCCTGACCTCATGATCCGCCCGCCTCGGCCTCCCAAAGTGCTGGGATTACAGGCGTAAGCCACCGCGCCCAGCCGAGTTTTCTTTAGAAGACAAAGTAAAGCCCAAACTGGCCAGCCCCCAAATAGAGTGCCTGCTTAGCAGGCTGGCAGGTGAAAGGGCGTGGGACTTGGAAGACACAGAATGCTGCAAGCCCCAGGCAATTGATTGAACCTCTCTTGGTTTGGGTTTCTTCATCTGCTAAATGGATGTATGACTCCCTTACAGGGACATTATGAGATGGCAATGAAATGGTATGTGCAAAATCACCTGGCTCGGCCCACAGTCTGGCTTTTGGGTAATTTTGACACAAAAGGAAATAGCTATGAACTGAATTGTGTCTCCCCAAAACGCATTTGTTGAGGCCCTAACCTCCAATGTAACTGCCTTGGAGAAAGGGTCTGTGGGAGGTAATTGAGTTTAAATAAGGTCATAAGGATGAGGTCTAGTCCTATAGGACTGCAGCTCTAGGAGAAGAGAAAAAGAGAGATCCCTCTCCCTTTCTCTGCCATGTGAGGACACAGTGAGATGGCAGCCACCTGCAAGCCGGGAAGAGAGCCTGACCGTGTTGGCACCCTGATCTCAGACTTCCAGCCTCCAGAACTGTGAAAAAATACATTTCTGTTTTTTGAGTTACCCAGTCTATGATATTTTGTGTCGGAGGCCCGAGCTGTGGTGCATATTTAACCTGTGGGCAGTGTGTTTTCAGAAAGTGGTGACATGGTGCACATGGCCCTGGTGGGAGTGGGTCTGTGGTCTCCTGTCCTTTGAGGAAGCTCCTTCTGTGACATCCAAGGTCCCAATGATCTGGGTCCTGCTACCTTCTTGGTCTCACCTGGTATCATCCCTCACTTCTTTCTCACATTGGTCTTCTTTCTTCTATCTCTCCAACTCTCTAAGCTCCATCCTGCCTTGGGGTTTTTGCACATGCTGTCCCCTCTGTAATGCATACCTTTGCAAGGCTCAATTTGGATTCAGAGGTCCCTTCCATAGAGAGCCCTGTCCTGGCTGTCTGGGACTTCTCTCATTTCCTTTGCCCTGTCTTATTCTCTTCCTGGCAGGCATCACTCTCTAAAATTAAATGGTTTACCTGTTTAATATCTGTTTTCCTCCCCTGAAATGTAAGCTCTGTGGGGACAGGGGCCTTGTCTACTTGTCTTGCTATATCCCTAGAGCTTACCAAGGACTGTCACATAATGGGGGCTCAACTCATACTCAATGAATGAATGAGTGAATAAGCTGATCAGGACAAAGCTCCCTGCCTGTGCATCGAGCACCTCTTGAACCAGACCCCAAACACTTGATTTCCAGCATCACACCTTGTCTCTCCTTACAACTAGAGACCAGCTGGTCCATCCAAAGGATTTCCAGTCAAAGGGTTCTATGGAGAGCATGGGGTCCACTACAGAGATCTAGGCTGGAGGAGGAGGTGAGTGAGTTGCTCTTTGAATGTTCTTCTCTACCCTTTCAACTACAACAGCTCTGAATTTGTCTGTTTCCCATGTTGGGCGTACATGAAAAATCTTATGAAAGAAATGGCCCCACAGCCAAGAGAAAATGGAAAACCACAAATTGCATCCAAGTCTTCACGTTACACTGAGGAATCTGAGGTCCAGAGACTTGCCACACACAGATGGCCAGAGGTGGGATGCTCTATCCCTAGTGGTGACGTGGTCAGGGATCAAGAAATTTCTGCTATGTGAGTAAAAAATAATGGCTCGCTCAAATGCCGTAACTTGGCTTTCTTTCTCTGAGAACTGAGGACAGGGGAAAGGATTTATGATCACCACTGGTCTCTGTTAGTCCCAAACAAACTTCAGTCTCCATAACCCCCATGAGTGGTCATTACACACTACAAGAGACCAAAAGTGAGCTCTGGCGAAGCACTCAGGAGAAGCCTATCCTGGCCGGACCAAAGAGCCACTGTGGGACATCACACATGGCCCAGGGAGTGGGATGGTTTCAGATGAGGACAATTTCTTCTTAGACACAGAGCGGGGTAGCGTGGACCCCAATGCCCTAAGCATCTTGTTTATGGTAGAATCATAGACTTCCCTGACAAGGCCTGTTCACTGGCTGGCCTCTTTTAGAGCCACCTTTTTTCTACCTTTGCTTCCCAACCCCCACCTGCCTCCCTTTCTTCCTCTAGTTCCATGGAGCATTTGCTGACTGGTAATTTTACCAACCATTGCTGCAAACCCAGAAGTTCATTTCATCACTGGCAATCAGCTCCTGTCCTCAGGGAAACCTAATTAGGTACTACAGGATTTTTGATGTTGCTTCCATGGTAACCCCCGTAGTAATGGTGTACATGCAGAATATATGCTCCAGGGTGTTTAAATTTATATATGTATATATATATGAAATATAAAATATATTATATATATAAATAATATATCTTAAGAAAATCTGTAATTTTTTCTTCTTGCTTTGTTTCTGTGTAGTTTTTTTAAATGATGGAAATTTTCTCTGAAGTTCTTTTCCCCACAGAGAAAGAACAGTATACAAAAAGGCTTTTTCCATTTTCTCTCCTTTAATTTAGAGAAATTCACAGTTGTGCAAGAGTGAAAGTTTTTCAGGTTGGTCAGAAAGTGTCTAAGCAGGAATACGCTCTCCTCCCTGATAGCTGAGAACATTTTAATGACAGATTTTGCTTAAATAAAAAATCAGAAAGGTCTCAAGTCTTTCAAAATAGAATGGGGGGAAAAATGAGTGAATCCAATGAATCAACTCTAAACTTATCCTAAAAAAAAAAAAAAGAAAAAAAGAAAAAAGGCAAGCTTCCCTGCATGCCTACCCCTTTGCAGGAAATGTGGGGAGGCCTCGCAAGTCTGAAGCTCGGGCTGTGCCATGTGGCTGCTGGAGGCACTGGGTAGTGTCCTTGTCTCCTTGTCAAGGCAGCCTGTCCCAGGCCCTGCAGAGATTGCAGCTGAACGGCCCTGTCCTGAGGTGTCCAGATGGCCTTCAGCGTTGGCCTTGTGGTGAGCTGGTGATGACATCTTTGCTTGGCGAGACACTCTAACCAGGGAAAGCTCAGACCTGGACTCCCTGAGGTGCAGGTGACAAGGGAGAGGGCCTGTGACACACCCACAGCTGAAAGCCAAGGGCTTCTGAAGAATCCCTGAATAACTGAAAGTGCTTTCTGTACTATCCCTCGCTGGCCGTCCAAGGATGGAATGCCATGCTGACCTCTTTGTTAGCTGCCAGCGAATCCATTTACCCTCAGCATTTGCCAACAAGGTCCACTGCTCCCAGACTCCCTGCTGTTTTTCTCCAGCGGCCCCCCGCCCATTAATTCTGTTGTGCCCTTGTTCCCTGATTCAGTCTACCAGCTGACTTCCTCACATCTGAGAAAACACTTTGTATGCAAAACAACTAAACTGCTTGCAAAATAACTTTTTAAATGCTCTGAGTTATTCTTTGATATCTCAAATGATGTGTCCATGGGGAGAGTGGGGATGGGGGAATGGCCATCAAGGAATGGCCCTTGACCCTGATCTCCTCCCCATCCAGTCACCCAGTTACTTGAGAAAGACTGGCCAGCAAATATAACTGAGTGGAGTGGGAAGGTGGGGACAGGTGAGGGTTCCTGCTAGGGGCTGTGGCATAAGAATCTAAAAGGAAAATGTTGGGCATGGTAGGCACATGACCTAGCTTTTCTAATATGTGCCAAATATAAGAATTAGTTTTGTTATATATTAGTTTTGTTGCATAACAAAGCACCTCAAAACATAATGGCTTAAAATAATAATTTAGGTCACGTTTCTGTGGGTCAGTCATTTGGGCTGGGCTCAGCTTGGTGGTTCTTCTGCTGGTCTCACCTTGGGTGAGCTTCTGTCATGCAGCTGGTCTAGGACGGCTTCTGATGGCTGGCAGCTGGTACTGGCTGCAGGCTGGGGTGAAAGGGATAGTGAGGCCATGTGTCTATAGTGAGCCTCATGGCGATGACATTTTTTAAACCTCTGCTGTATCACACTTTTTAATGTTCCACTGGCCAAAGCAAGGTACATGGCTAAGTTCAGACGGAAGGGATTGAGAAGTAGGCTGTACTGGCCAGGCATGGTGGCTCATACGTGTAATCCCAGCACTTTGGGAGGCCGAGGTGGGTGGATCACTGGAGGTCAGGAGTTCGAGACCAGCCTGGCCAACATGGTGAAACCCTATCTCTACTAAAAATACAAAAATTAGCCAAGTGTGGTTGTGGGTGCCTGTTATCCCAGTTACTCAGGAGGCTGAGGCAGGAGAATCGCTTGAACCCAGGAGGCAGATGGTGCCGTTGCACTCCAGCCTGGGTGACAGGAGTGAAACTCTGTCTCAAAAAAAAAAAAAAAAAAAAAAAAGAGACAGAGAGAGAGGGAGAGAGAAATAGGCTGTACTTCTTGATTGGAAGAGAGGCAAAGTCACATGTACAGAAGTAAGTGAATGGGATGGGAGGAATTTGTGGCCTTTTCTGCAAGCTGCCCCCTCTGGTGTGTCTGATGCATGCCTTCCGGGCGCTGCTGAAGCCCTATCTAACCCAAGAAGCTTTTCAAATTGCATCCTAATCATGCATGTCTTTTGCTAGAACTAGTTGAGATTGTGAACTGATTCATGGGACATGTGTTTGATTCATATTTATATACCCACAATGGCCTAACCTTGTTGATTCTTAATAATTATTATATTGAACTGAGTTGGGTTAGTTCTCCTTTTTCTCTAATTACAAGCTCCTTAAAGGAAAGTTTGGAATCACTGTTGCATAAAATCTCCCTCCCAGAGCTCTCAGAATTATACTAACAGCTGAAAATCCTGCAAGTTCTCAGAACCACCAGTTAAGTGGTAGAGGGGTTAGGCCTAGAGCCACCTCTGGACAGAGCAACTATCTGAGGAAAGAGTGGAATTTTCAGGAAACCAGAGACTGTGGTACTGACACATTGCATCTTCAGGTCAGTCATACCCTCAATGAGTGAAATCACTTTTTTAGGCTTAGGAGGCAGAAAGAGTCAGTGACTCGAAGAATGTGGCTTTCCTTTTCCCATTCAGGGAAGCCAGAGTACAAGGAGCAAACCTATGCCTCATCAGGAAGAGACTCGTTTGTCAGCCCTGGGCCTCTGGGGCTTCTCCTGCTCTGGAACAGCCCAGAACAGACCACTTGAGGGCCCACGGTACTCCCTGCCCCATGCCACACTCTGTCTGCATCACCTCAGTACTTTTCCAGAATCCATCAGAGGCCAACAGTCAAGCTGGTCTAGAATCAGGGCTGGATGACTGAGACTAAGCCCTAGGGGAGGATAGTCCTTTGTGGAGCCACATACACACTCCCCGAGCCCCTCTGGTCCAGTGCTACTCAAGATCCTGGTTCCAGACTTGCTCTAGAACTTTCTAAGGCTTGGAGGTCACCTGGGACAGTTTATTCCAGGTTGAACCACCCTTTGGGAATAAGAGGGTGTCCCTTCCCATGGTGTGAGATGAATTGTCAGGTCCTTTGTGAGTCACAGGCTTAGGAATGGATTTTCAACAGGAATTTCCATTCTGGGTGGTTAACAAGGGCCACAGGCAATCTGTCCTTTTCTTCATATGACACAGTCATCCGCCTACACACCCCTTTATTCACCAAGATTCTACTGACTGCCCACTCTGTGCCAGGCAACGTCTCAGGCATGGGAGTGGGGTGAGATGAGCCAGGCACGGTTCCTGTCCCTGGAGAGCTCAGGTGCACCGAGAACACAGATGAGGCAGGAGGTGCGAGCAAGAGGGTCTGTGTAGAACCACAGAATTATGGCTTCTTAGAGCAGGAGGTACCTTGGGGATTGTCTAGTCTATTCCCTCATTCCTCAGAGGAGGAAGCTGAGCCCAAGAGAGGGAAGATTAGTCCTGGGGCACGCAGTAAGTGGGAGTTACTAATTCACTAAATAAGCATTTATTGAACACCTACTAAGTGCTAAGATCTGGGCTAGGCTCTGGAGATGCCACAGGGAACAAGGAAGACACAGCGCTTGTCTCTTTGGAGCTCCAACTGTGACTGGTGGGGTGGTCCCAACCCTGGTTACATTTTAGACTCGCCTGGGAGCCTTAAGAAGAACACCTGTGCCAGGGCTCCACCCCCAGAGATTCTGATTACTTGGCCTGGGGTGGGCCTGGGCCTGGGCATGGGTATTTTTGAACAAGCCCTCCAAGCCATTCTAATGTGCGATGCAAGTAGGTTGAGAACCATGTCTAAGGGGAGAGACAGCAAAACCTCACAAATGCAAATCAATAATTGGGATTGTGCTTTGTTAGGAATGAATGGGAGGCAGAGTGAGGAAACAGCAGGGTGGGGTATCTGCTACTTGCTCTGAATCGGGAGGGAGCCAGGCCACACTTGGAGAGCTGTGATTCCAAGGGTCAGAAGGAAGGAAGCATAGAGTGTCCTCATGTGGGACAGCAATGGGATCTTCTGGGACACATCCCACCCTGCAGATGCAGAAAACCTTGCAGCGGAGCCCTGTCTAGCAGAAGCTTTTAACCTGCAGCCTGAAAACTCTCCCCCACCCCCTACTCAAAACACCCCCTCTTTACACACACTGTTTACGAGTGCCCCCAGGCCAGCCAGCTTAATAATCCCTCACATTTTTAGAGCAGTTAGTAAAGCACTGTCCAACTTTTTATCTGTATTATTGGATCCTAACACTAACCCCAGGAGGCAGGCAGGGCCAAGGTCAGTGTTCCCCTGTTGGAGATGTGGAAACAAGCTCGGAGAAGTCACGCACGGCCTGAGATCACATGGCTAATACCTGGATGTGGGGGACTTCAGGCTAGCTCTCCCACCTCCAGCTCCACTACCCCATGTGGCCCCCACCTTCCCTGCACCAGCAAGCCACAACCAAGGCGGGGCACCTGAGAGGCAGCTGGGGACCAGCACCCTCCCGTCTCGCTGGGCAGAGCTGCCGGTGCATTCTCCCCTTCAGCTCTTACAATCCCGCTTACAATCCCACTCCTCATCACGCAATCAAAGGAATCTGTTACTCGTTGCTTCCATTCCTGCCCAGAGTGAACCCAGTTACTATAGTAACCAGATGCGATTCTTTATTACAGAGTAGATGGTTTTAATTTTGTATTTGAAGAGTTTGGCCAGGCAGTCATGTTGCCATGGCTTGGCCTGTCGGGCGGCAGTTAGAAGCAGAGGGAACCCTTTGAGCAGCCATTAGGGCTTTCTAATTGCTGGGGAAAACCTATGTCTGGAAAAACCCAGGCTCAGCTGCACTGGGGAAGGAGGAGGGTGAGTCTCCAGCTGGTGCTGTGCTGGGTACTGTCTCCTGTTCAGAGATGACAGCTCCCTGATTAGAGCCACCAGGTGAGCCTCTCAGCCAGTTGCTCCCATAGTGCCCTGTAGTTTCCCTTCAGGATCCTCATGGGTGGGGGGGTGGGGGGCTGGCTGCTCAGAGGGCCATCAACACATTTTTGTTGAATGAATGAATGAATGAACAAATGATCCTTTGTAGTTTATTAAACCCTTTCAATCCATTGTCTCCTCTGCTCTCCATTATGGCTCTGTAAGGGTACGGAGCAGGGATAAAGAGAAACTGAGGCTCGGCAAGGTAAGAGACTTGCCTCCTAGTGCTGCCTCCCCTGTCTGTGCCTCTCAGGGCCCATGAATTGCCTGGAATGTTCCCCTTGCTGCAGAAACATATCACAGGTAGATGCTAAAAGCAAGGCAAGCATCGCCCGCCCACACCACACCAGGCCTGGTACCATAGGTCCTCTCCTGGGTCCTCAGTTCTTGCTGAACTGTAAGGAAGGCAGCAAAGTGGAGTGAGAAAGCTGCTTGGTGACTAACTTTGAAGCAGAGCAGAAGCTTCCTTTGGCCCAGACAATCAAGGAGACAGTTGGGTGGACAGAATAAAGGGCTCCTCATTCCCTGATCTCCCTGTGCAAGGGAGGAAAGGAAGGCTTCACTCGGCTTTCAGCCAGCCCCCGCAAATCCACGCTGATCCAGTCTCTCTGTTACTCTTTCTGTGCTGAGGGTGTATTTCCAGGTTAAATAAAACCTCCACCCAACCCTGGCCCCAACATTAATTTCTCCTAACCCAGCCTAGTTTCCTCCGGCCTTGCAGCTCAGGCCTTCCCAGGATGCATGCATGGCCTGCTCTCCCGGCCAGGAGGTGCTGATGCTGGTACCCTTCATCCTGAGCTCATGTTAGGCCACAGGACCCTGCTAGTTCCTCCTTAAAGGCAATCATAACCAGTTTTGGAGAGCAGCAGCTCTCTGTGGCTGTTGGTGGAGCAGGCAGCATATGAGGCTGGAGTCTTGAGTGGGATGTGTTCGTGGATGAGCTGGGACAGGCAACAGCCAGATCTGCTGGAGGGCCAAGGACCCAGTAAAGAGAGGGCATAGTGTGATGATAAACATTCCACTACCTCCCAGAAGTGAGGTGCCTGCACAGGAGGCCCACACCGAACATATGCCCGGATCTCAGGCCTCACCCTCCAAGAATCAAATCATCAGAGCTGGATGAGACCTTAGAGGCTTCTCATTTCAGTCTCAGATGAAGACTGAGGCCCCAGAGGGGAAGGATGTGAAGTCCCTTTCACAGTCATCAAATATGGTGGGACTCCACAGTGGGACTTACCGGAAGACAAAGGCTGGACACACAGCAGGTGCTCAGTCAGTTCTTGTGAGAACAGCCATCCTCATGAGGTGACAGCAGGAAGCATCTTCGTGAAAGTTTAGGGCTAGAAGGAAGCTTAGATATCACTGAGCCCAACTGTCATTTTACAGAAAGACCGAGACCAGATCCATTAATAATGCTACAAATAAGAATAGCTAATAGTTACATAGTGTGCTGGGTGCTAGGCAGGATTCCATGCATGTTGCATATACGAACCCACTGCAGCCTCACAGTGACCTCTATGCAGCAGTTATTATCATCATCCCCAGATGAGGTAACTGAGGCACAGGGTGGTTCGGTAACTTGCCCGGGATCACAGAGCCAGTAGTGTTAGGATCAGGCAATCTGGCTCTAGAGTCCGTGCCGTGAACACTTCACTGCACTGTCTGAGAGCACAGTGCTGCCAGCAAACCCTTGCTGCCCCCTTCTCTGAGTGGGGAGAAGGAATCTGTGCCAGCCCTTGTGAGTTCACTCATGCAGGAGACATGACTTTTTCATCTTTACATCCCCTTACAGGGCTCAGCTCAGGTCTGGCAGGGGCTCAGGGATGTGTTTCTAATATAAATGAGTTGATCTTTCTCACCATCGTGAAACAGCCAATTTGGCACCTGTGTGCTGGAAGGGACCTTGGGAAGTGGCTCAACATAGAACACTTGTGGTCAGCAAAAAGGAGGGGGTGGTTCCCACACACCAAGCAATTCTCCAACGGACACTGGCTGAGTGTCCTGCAATATAACTCAAGCCTGATTGTCCGCCTGGAGTTAGTGTTGGCTCCCACAGGTTGAGGGCTCAGTCCCACCACATTTACCCGACTTCTGATGCTAGTCACCAGCCCCAGGTTGTTTTATCTGAGCCTCTGACCAAGTGGCTATAAATCAGGGATTCCCAGGACGCCCTTCTCAGGTTTTCATTAATTTTCTAGAGCAGCTCACATAACTCAGGGAAACACATTTACTGGTTTATTATAAAGGACCTTACAAAGGATTCAGATGAGCAGCCATATGGGAGCAGGGCGCATGGGAAGGGGTGGAGCTTCCATACCCTCTCTGGGCACGCAACACTCCACGTGTCCAGGGACCTCCATGTGTGCAGCTATCTGGAAGCTCATCGAAATACAAAGAGGGGAACGACAGACACTGAGGGTGGAGAGTGGGAGGGAGACGATCAGAAAAAATAACTATTGGGTACTGTACCCAATAGTACCTGGGTGACGAAATCATCTGCACAACAAATCTCTGTAACACGAGTTTACCTATATAGCAAACCTGCACATGTACCCCTGAACCTAAAATAAAAGTTAAAAAAACAAAACAAAACACTGTCTTTTTGGGATTTTATGGAGGTTTCATTACACAGACATAATTGATGACATCATTGGCCATTGGTGATCAACTCAACCTTCGGGCCCCTCTTCCTTCCTAGGAGGTGGTGGGGTGGGGCTGAAAGTTCCAACCCTCTCATCACCAGATTGGTTCCCCTGGCAACCAGCGCCATCCTGAGGCCACCCTGGATCCCCACCCCGACCCCAGCCACTAGTCATCTTATTAGCATACAAATGACACTTATCACTTTGGAAATTCCGAGGGTTTTGGGAACTGTGCCTAAACCAGGATAAAGACCAAATATATTATTTCTTATTATAAATCACTATATCTCAGGAAGCGATTTGCAGAGGAGGAAAGTGAGGCCAAGAGAGTCAGAGTGTCTTAGCCAGGGCTTCCCAGGTAGACTGAATCCAGCTCTCCCCCGCATCCAGGGCTCTTGCCACATAGCAAGGCCCCTAAAGAGCATGCTGACGTGGTCAGGCTGACCTGAGCCCAGCAGCCTGCCCCAGCCTGCCCCACCTGTCCTGCCTGGACCCTGCTTGGGCTTCCTGGTCCTGGCCACACTAATGGACTTTCTGCTCCCACCAGCTCTTTGTGATTGACAATGGCGCGGATGACTGGCGGATAGCCATGACCTACGAGCGCATCCTCTACATCAGCCTGGAGATGCTGGTGTGCGCCATCCACCCCATTCCTGGCGAGTACAAGTTCTTCTGGACGGCACGCCTGGCCTTCTCCTACACACCCTCCCGGGCGGAGGCCGATGTGGACATCATCCTGTCTATCCCCATGTTCCTGCGCCTGTACCTGATCGCCCGAGTCATGCTGCTGCACAGCAAGCTCTTCACCGATGCCTCGTCCCGCAGCATCGGGGCCCTCAACAAGATCAACTTCAACACCCGCTTTGTCATGAAGACACTCATGACCATCTGCCCTGGCACTGTGCTGCTCGTGTTCAGCATCTCTCTGTGGATCATTGCTGCCTGGACCGTCCGTGTCTGTGAAAGGTATTCCACATGGGGCTTTCTGAGTACAGAGCCTGTGCTGGGACAGGGAAGGGAGGAGGAGTAGGGGTGCCAGGAAGTATGTGGTCTGATGGAGGAGACAGGCATGTACCTAGACACCTGAAAGGAGACAATGGGAAAGAGGGGAGTGCTGAGTTGGGGTTGAGTATGAGCTAGAATTGCAGCATTGGAACCAAGGTAAGGTGGGAAAAAGGCACAGAATTTTCCTGATTTTCTGTTCCTTCTTTGCAAACCAATATATCAAAGCATTCTGGTTACATCAGTAACTCACATATAACACATTGCAATTTATTCCTCTTGGGTATTAATAATGCTTATTAGCATTTTAAAGGCTCTGAGAAGTCCTGAAGTAATGAAACCATTTATTTTTGTTTGGTTCAGCCTTTCTTAATTGTATTTGCCCGCAAATCCTTTTTATTATAAAGCACTATTGGTACCTTGCTACTCAAAGTTTGGTTCACAGACCAGCAGCATTGGCATCACTGGGAACTTGTTAGAATTCCCAGAATCTCAGGCCTTAGCCCAGAATGAATGAATCAGAATTTGCATTTAACAAGGTCACCTGGTGATTCATATGCACCTTAGTTTGAGAAGCACTGTACTGATGGAACATACTTTGGGAAACATTGTTTTAGGAGGCTGGTGGTTGGGAGTCATTCAGAGAAGCTACTCATGGGATAGAAGGGAGATGTGGCCTGACAGAGATCCAGGGCTGTAGGACAAAATGCCAACTCCTTGGAACAGCCATCAACAAGGCTCAAGGGCAGGACTGAAGCCACCTCCTTCCACCACCCTCGAGCTGCCTTTAATGACTCTTCTCCTTGCAAGGGGTCCTGGATTTTCATTTTATTTATTTATTTATTTATCTGAGATGGAGTCTCGCTCTCTCGCCCAGGCTGGAGTGCAGTGGCATAGTCTCTGCTCACTGCAACCTCTGCCTCTTGTGTTCAAGCAATTCTCCTGCCTCAGCCTCCCATGTAGCTGAGATTACAGGCATGCGCCACCATACCAGGCTAATCTTTGTGTTTTTAGTAGAGATGGGGTTTCACCATTTTGGCCAGGCTGGTCTTGAACTCCTGGCTTCAAGTGATCCTCCTACCTTGGCCTCCCAAAATTCTGGGATTACAGGCGTGAGCCACTGCACCCAGCCCTGGATATTCATTTTAATCTATTTGACATGTGGACTCTAAATCTAGGTTAGAAACCGTGATTCTGCTCCTAAGTAGCTGTGAGACCTAGGGCAAGTTACTTAACCTCTCTGGGCTACGGTTTCCTCATTTTAAAATGAGGATCACTTGAGATAGAATGAAGCTATGTTTGCTTGAGATAGATTATTTCTATTATGTTGGGAGGTATGGTGAAGCATCCTGTGTAATTTACACAAATCCTGGTAGTCTCCCTTAATTTGTCAACACATACAATTATATTGCCAAATCTTCCATGCACCAGTGTCCTAGCAGAGATCAAACAAGACAAAGAAGTCTGGAGAGGAGTTAGCCTTAACACACCCTACATGGGTGCCTTGAAACGTATCTCCTACCTATTTTTGAGACATTCTGTTTGCAGACATTTCTTTCAGCGTTTTGGCCAGCAGACACACGGTCAAACTGAGAGGGCATTCTGCTGCCGGAGAACAAGGGTTCAGGCTCCAGGATGCAGGTTCAGGCTCTGAGAGCCAGTGCAGTGTTGGAAGACCTTTCTCACACACAGAGCCCCAGGGACACACCATGCTCACCTATTCAGAACCTCGCCATTACTCAGCAGCTGACATTGCAACATCTGCTCTGAGTGGGACCACACTGCACAGGGCTTCATGAGCCTTCTCCGGTAAGCAGACCCTCTTCCCCCAATGGAGAAAGCATGTGCTTGGGTTCTGACCCCAAACTCCTCATGGTACTGTTAGCTGAGCAATATTGTGCTGGTCGCTTCACCTCTCTGGACCTCAATTTTCTTATCTGAAAGCTGGACACAGGATTTATTGTTAGAGTCAAACAAGGTGTATATATGCACTATGTACTGCAATCCAATGATGGTGAAAGTTAATAATAATAGTGCAGATCCCTTGATAACTCTTGGGAATTTTGTGCTGCCTCCTTATAATTAGAACAGCCCAACTTGTACCATACATGGGCCTATACTCTTCCTGTTTTCCTTTCTAAATGATGGAAGCCATGTTGTCTATTAACATAGTAATTGAATTTGCGTAGCCCTTTAAGCTATTTGAAGTCTTTCACTTCCTCAGATGCTCTCTGGCATGTATTTCAGATGGCTGAACATGCAACAAAGTACCTGCAAGTGAGTTTCATAGTTTATTGAACCTATCACAAGAAGGGGTGACTATTTTTCACTGGAAAATAAGCTTGTTTTAAAGAATGTAGTTTGCAAAGTACTTAGATGATGCACCTTATTTGATATTGCATGGCTTTCCATAGCTTCCAAGCTGAGGCTGGGTTAGTCTGGTCCCTGGTGGGCCACTGGGTCTCTCTCTCTCTCTCTGCAGACATGGGTCACAAGCCCCCGCTAAGACCAAGGCACAGAGGAACAATGAGCAAATCGGAAATTCTCTGAAAGTTCCCTTCTCTTGCGAAAAGGCCATTTGACCAAAGACTTAGGTATAACATGAGGTGTATTAAAGCATGGTGGATGTTATTGTTGCACCCCTGTGCTAGTTCTGTGTAAAATCCATATGTCATCCCAACTTGCCCTCACAATAGATCTATGAGAGAGGTACCTTGCCTGAGGGAAGGAGAGCCCGGGTCCTGGAGGGGCATCTGGGTGAAGCAACATGTCACCCACTACATGGATGTGTTTGAATTGGACATGAAGGCTCATGGGAGAGTTGAGGAAACTGATAGAAAGTAACTGGCCCGAGGTCACAGAGCTATTAATGGTAAGCATGGAGCCAAAATCTGAACTGGTTTCTGACTCTGAACTTCATGTGTGTGTCACCAACCCAGGCTGAATCCTGCACATACGAGGAAATCTTGGCCTCTACTCTACTGGCAACTTTCCCAATCTCAGAGTCTTAAGGCCACTGAGACTGACATGTGAATCCCAGTCTTGCTGTTTTCTCTGCCTCTGCTGCCTATGGTCTTGACCATGTTATCATACTAGCCTCCTGGGCTGCCTTCATGTCCAATTCAAACACATCCATGTAGTGGATGACATGTTGCTTCACCCAGATGCCCCCTCCAGGACCCGGGCTCTCCTTCCCTTAGCTGAGGTTGTGACTGAGTCCCTCTCTTCAGGTCAAGCCCCTTGCCTGGGGGCAGAAAGCTCCCGAGGGGATTTGTCAGTGTGGGAGTTCAAAGGCCTAACCCCGTTTGCTTCTAGTAGGACACTCAGCCAGGCTCCAGGGTCCCTGAGGGATCGCCTAAGTCCTCTGTTACCACTGCATCCGGGAACTTCCTCTATACCCCAGAGGTATTGATCCTGAGAGCAGCCCCAGTAAAACTCCCACCCCCAGTAAAACTCCCACCCCCAAATCTTAGCATCTCACAGACTGTTTCCCAGGAATCTGCCCTGTTAATATATTGTTTCCTAAACAGGCAAAGCACTTCTCTTACCAAGACTAAGCACTATTTTTAGAATCAAGCTTAAATGATCATTGTGTTTCCCAGTGTCAAATAATAAGTAAGATTGGCAGAGGCCTTCAGCCAGGACTTATTCAGCCAGAGACTGGACAGAAGCTGGAAGCAGGGGAAGCTTTGGGGAACTGAAGCATCAGACCAGGGTAGTGTGGACAAGATGCCTTGATCTCTCTCAGCCTGATCTAATGATGATTCTATCACCTTAGGCATCAGAGAGGGTAAGTGACTTGCCCAGGGTCACACAGCAGCATGACAGGTTCTAGAAAAATCCACAGCTGCTGATGCCCAGAGCCTGTTCACATTCCAGGTAGCTTTCATCAGCCTGGACTTATCTCTAGTTGTATACACACACTTCTGAAGTTGCTATGGAAATCTCTCTACAGCAAGATGTATTTTAAAAGACAGTTCTCATATCTTGGGTTGGTTTTTATGTGACAACAAAGGTTTTTCATATTTCCTCCTCCCAAGGAGAGAAAGTGGGATCATAATTACGCAGAACAGCCGTGCCATGGGGAGGGCAGCGCCTGGTTGCTGGGAGGGCAGTGACAACAGTGGGCTTGTTTTCCTTGGCCCCCAGAGAGGCATTACATCATGGGTTCCGAGGCCTGACAGTTGTGGCACTCTGCATTCTCTGGGATTCTCCTGGCTGCCTGCCCACCTCCCTCAGGGAGGAACCTCCTGATTTTACACCATCAAGTGCCAAGCAGCTTTACTGGTGGAGAGACCATCTGAGGCCCCGGGTCGTCACTGCAGCAGCAGGTTGGAGAGCCAGCCTTCCTAGCGTGCCTTGAGCAGTGGCCTGCCAGCTCACCTTCGTATGTTTATCTCCTTGGGAGGAGCAACAAGGCCTCCCATAACATTGATGAAGTGGGGTGAGCCTTGCTGTCACAGCCATGCTTTATAAATGACCTTACTGTCCTCTTGAGTGGATTCCCTTCGGACCCTTTGGACCCTTCACTTTGGTCCCTCCTGAGACTCCAAATTCTGCAACAGGCTGTCTCAGTGTCCCAGGCCTTCCAGTCTGTCAACAGGTTTTTTATTTTGCTGGTTAACTTTTGGCATACTGATATTTTAATGAGAAATTTTATTCTGGAGATCTGGCTCCTAAAGCAGGAGAAAAACAATTTGTGGCCCGTTCTTTCTCTCATTAAGAGAGCCACCAACTCCCATTGTAAGGAGATAAAAAAAGAGGCTTCTTTGCTGTACTCTCTTCTGCCCCTGCCTCAGACAACCAGGCCTGCACTTGCCAGCAGCAGGAAGCAAGACCACAGCTCCCTCCTCCTCCCATCTCCTTCCCACAACCTCCTACCCTCTCCAAGAAGGGGTACTTCCACTCCAAGAAAACAGTAGGAATGGCCAGGCTCGGTGGCTCACGCCTGTAATCCCAGCACTTTGGGAGGCCGAGGCGGGCGGATCACGAGGTCAGGAGATCGAGACCATCCTGGCTAACACGGTGAAACCCCCGTCTCTACTAAAAATACAAAAAAATTAGCCGGGCGTGGTGGCACACACCTGTAGTCCCAGCTACTCGGGAGGCTGGGACAGGAGAATGGCGTGAACCCGGGAGGCAGAGCTTGCAGTGAGCCGAGATCACGCCACTGCACTCCAGCCTGGGTGACAGAGCGAGACTCCATCTCAAAAAACAAAAAAACAAAAAAAACCCCAAAACAAAACAGTAGGAAAGTGGTCATTACAGGGATGAAGCACCCTACATGGGGTTGATGGAAGCCTGCAAGCTAAACCCTGTAGGCTGAGCAGAACTGAGCAGAGCCTGGGAACAGTGGGGCCAGGCACTGTGGTTCCTCATGGACTGCTTTGGTTTGAGTTATAACCTCCAATGTGGGGCACACGCACAGTGATCCATGGGACTATTGGAAGAAATGATCAGAACTTCTACATATATATATATATATATATATATAAAGCCTGGCTAGTATTTAATAAATGGATAGAGAGCAATACATGTCTGTAATTTATAATAAATATATGTATAATGGAGGAGGGCATGCTCAAAAAATTTTTGATTGGTAGGAGCCCATGATTTTAAAAGTTTGCAAACCACTGGTTTATGATATCAGAGGACTAGTTAGAGAGGATAGGAAAGTAGCCTACCACATGGGATGAAGCCTGCTAGACCCAGGAACCCTGCCCTCTAGCTGGAGAAGTGAGAAGTTAGCCTCCTGTAGGGAAAGAGCAGCCTGTAGCGATCCCCTGCTGGTGCCAGGCCGAGAGATGGATGGCTGGGGAGGGGGAAGGTGGGGAGGCGACAGGGATACTGCTGGAGGCCTTTGAGAAAAACCTGCAGCATTAAGGAAGAGGAAAATAATCCTGAAGATTCCTGAAAAATGTTTAATTATGAAAAACAAAAAGCAACATTAGAAGAGTCTTGGGTGGCCAGGCACAGTGGCTCACGCCTGTAATCCCAACACTTTGGGAGGTCAAAGCAGGCGGATCGCTTGAGGTCAGGAGTTTGAGACCAGCCTGACCAACACAGCAAAAACCCATCTCTGCCAAAAAAAAAAAAAGAAAAAAAAAAAATTAGCCGGGAGTGGTGGTGCATCTGTAGACTCAGGAGGCTGAGGTGGGGGGATCACCTAACCTGGGAGGTCAAGAGTGAAGCGAGCAGAGATTGCGCCACTGCACTCCAGCCTGGGCGACAGAGTGAGACCCTGTCTCAAAAAAAAAAAAAAAGGAAAAAGAAAGAAGAGTCTTGGGCATCTCTAATAGGGTGCCAGAATATATATGATCCTTATGATAGAGAAGAGTGGGCAGATGTGAAATGAAAATGTATCTGGTTCACATAAGCACAGAGTTCCAGAAAACTAAAATTGTTTTAGCAAAATGAAAATCCACATTGATGGCACTACATTTTTAAAAATGTGGAATGTGGAGACAAACTTAAAAAATTTAAAGCTCTCTCAGAATGCAGAAGAGATAAGAGAAAGGATGAATAGGACAGAACTGGAGGCTATAGGATACAGGTGAAATCTAAGAATTAGAGTTATTTCAGAGGAAGAAATGATAATAATTTGGATAAAAGCATAATCAGAAATATACACAAAGTAAACATTTTCAGAATTGGCCTAGGTAAGGGGATGTTGTGTGTGGGGATGGTAGATCAGAGTAGGCAGATCGAAACGGATTCCTCTTTTCCATTTAGAATGTGGGGGACAGGAGGAGCCACCCCTAGACATACCCCAATACATTCTTTTTCTGGAAAATTTATTGAATCATAAGGTGAAACAATCCTAGAGGCACACAGGCATCCCAGAGCTGACTCTCCCTTAGGAACCCTAAATTCAGAGTCATTAGAACAGTTCCACAGCATTTTAAATTTGGATCCACCCTGTCATTTGAATGAGGCAACCAAAGGGGAACAAAAGTCATTCTTGGAGTTTTCTGGGCTCAGAAGGTAAACCACCTACACTTTTGGGGGGAACTCGTTTGCCAGTTGACCAAAGACTGAATCACAATTAAGATCTTAATAATGAAATGTTGTAAAGAAAGGTAGACATTGGTTCACACAGGCAAACATGAAATCAAGACTAAACTTACGCATGGTTGCAAAACTCCAAATTCTAATGTCAAAGAAAAAGTAGATTCTGGAAAGAGTAGATGTATGAAATTAAAGCAATAATTCAATAATAATTAGAGGGTTGCAAATCCTCAGATTAAAAATTTGAGAGGAGAAGGCTAGAAGGGATTAGTAAAAGTATGCCAGATGCGTTGTCCTATGTAGAGGAGAATTTTAAAATAAAGCCCTATTACTCATTTTTAGCAATCAGAGAAATATTTTTTTTAAAACCTAAAGGAAACACAGGCAAAATTTTATGAGTATAACAAGAATAACAGTAGCATCAGCCATATATTGTTTCACTTAATCCATACCATAGTTCTATGAGATTGTATCTGCATTCTGTATATGAGGATGTTGAGACACAGAGAGGTTGAGCGATGTGCCTCAGGCCACAGAGCCAGCAGACTTGAGACTCCAACACCAGCCTGAGAGCCTTTTCCCTACCCTGAAAACATATACCTCCCATGCCACATCAGAGCCCACATAGCTAAGACAGAAAAAATAAAGGAAGCAGGAAGGAAGAATTTCAATACAAAGTATGAAAGAAGATCAGAGAAAAACAAACTTAAAATTTATAACAATCAACATAATTGTGTTTACCTCCTTGTTAAAAGTAAATGTCTCTTAGATGAGATTTAAAAGCAAAATTTAATTGCATGCAATTTAGAAAAGAAGTACCTAGAACAGAAGGACCCAAAAATAAATGAAGAGCAAAGATTTATTAGGTAAGTACAAATCAGATGGCAAATGAATAGAAATTCTCATTTTAAACCAAAATTAATTCAAAACAGAAATCATTAAATTGTCCAAAAGAACCATTTAATATGGATAAAAGTGCTATATACAGTAAAACTGTGAATTTTATACAAAAAATGAGATTGATAATCTGAATTTTTAAATGTTTAAATTAATTGAGCACTTTGTAGCCTATAAACAAACATCTTCTTTTTAAGCATCCAGGGAACACTTTAAAAAACTGATCAACTTCTTGGTCACACATTTCAAAACATCAGAAAAGTTGCTCGGGCTGTATTCTCTGACCACAAGCCTATGAAACTCCAATTAAAGGACAACTTTTTGGTGGGACTTTTAAAGCAATCTCCTCAATTACAACAGAGAATTCAAAACTATCATTAAAGGCTATTAGAAAATTACAACAATGACGACCCTGTATGTAAAAACTCAGGATGTGACCAAAGGTGTACTCAGATGAAAAACATCCTTAAAGTTTTTCAGGCACAATGGTGTGCACTGATAGCCCCAGCTATTTGGGAGGCTGAGGTGGGACGATCACTTGAGCCTAGGAGTTCGAGCCAGTAGTGGACTATGATTGTGCCTGTGGATAGCCACTGCCTCAGCCTGGGCAACATAGGGAGACCCCATTTTTAATAACAAAAACAGAAAAAAATGAACAGAGAAAATAACTGAATACATTAGAAGAACAAAACAAACCTCAGGAGGGAAGATTAAATTTATAACAAAGGCAAAGATAGGAATTAATGAATTTAAAAACCAGAAAAACATAATTTATAAATCCAAAAGGTACCAACTTCTAAAATATAAATTTAATTGAGAAAAAAGAAAACACAAAATTAGAAATTTTAATGGAGAATAACTACTGATTCTTAGGATGTTTTAATAAATAAGTGAGAATAGCTTAACTTTTTTTGAAAGAGAAGACCATTGAGGGGGCTTTCTCTACTAGATATTAAAATGTATTATAAAACTGAAAGTAATTAAGTCCCTCTGCCATTACTGAAAAATCAATAATGACAGATCAATGAAACCTAATGGAAAACACTGAAATAAACCCTACTATGTTAGAACCCAATATATGAGAAAGAAAACCAACTGGGAAGCAATAGATTATTCAATAAATGGTAATGGGGAAATTGGAAGCTTGGATGAAAAATCAAATTGGAACCCTAGCTCTCACCAGCCACCAAAATAAATTCCAGGTGGATTAAAAAGTCAGATGTAAAAGAAGAAACCATGAGCAAGCTCCAGAAAACAAAGCGAATATTTAATCAGCCCTGAGAGGAGAAAGAACTGTTAAGCATAAAATCTCAGAAGAAACATGAAGGAAAAAACTGGTGTGTTTGATTACATCATACACACAATTTTAGATTTCAGTCCTTCAAAAAATATGAACTTATTTAAAGAGCAAATGTTATGCTAGAAAAAGTATTTGCAGCAAACATGACAAGAGGTAAATATCCCTATTATACAAAGCAGTCTTAGAAACTAATCAGAAGAACTTATCTCCCCAGTGAAAAAAATAGGCTGAAGATAAGGCCAACTACAAAGGAAGAAATACAAAAAGCCAATAAAATAAAACACACAACACATATTCAGTCCCGCTAATCAAAGAACTGCAAATTATAACTACAAGGAGAATTACTTTTTCCCCTCTGGAGTTGACAAAATTTTAAATAAATATAACTCAGTGCTGGAGAATCTTCTTATTGTTGGCCGTGGGCGGGGATGGGGTTGTCTTACGCTGAGGGCAAGAAGGAAATTAGACCATCTTTCTGGAAAACAATTTAACAATTTGTCACAGGAGCCTTGAGTTTGTAACTTTGATCCAGGAATTCTCTTTCTAGGAAGCTATTTTAATAGAATAATCAATTTACATCAAACCTCTTCTGCATGGTGCAGTTTATAACAGAAAAGAATGAGAAACCAAGTAAACATCTAGGATTTCAATGGCTAAACAAGTATGGCACATCCATATGATGGGTAGTTAGCAAGAATTTTAAAGAATCAAATCAACGTGTTTGTTTTCGGTTTTGTTTGTTTGTTTGTTTGTTACTTCGTTGTTTGTTTTTGATGCGGAGTCTCATTCTGTCGCCCGGGCTGGAGTGCAGTGGCGCCATCTCGGCTCACTGCAGCCACCACCTCCCGGGTTCAAGCAGTTATCTTGCCTCAGCCTCCCGAGTAGCTGAAATTACAGGCACCTGCCACAACGCCTGGCTAAGTTTTTGTATTTTTAGTAGAGACGGAGTTTCTCCATATTGGCCAGGCTGGTCTTGAACTCCTGGCCTCAAGTGATCCACCTGCCTCGGCCTCTCAAAGTGCTGGGATTACAGGCGTGAGCCACCGCGCCCGACCTAAAAATCAACCTTTTGAAAATTACAGTAAGGTAGGAAAATATTCATGATGTAATATTTGAAAAAGGAGCATACAAAATAGCATTACGTAGGATGATACCGATTTATAGATAGATGCAGAAATACTTGGAAAATACATAGAAACATTAAGTTGATTTCTTTGTGTTACATGTAATATTTATTTATTTATGAGATAGAGTCTCGCTCTGTCATCCGGGCTGTAGTGCAGTGTCGCAATCTTGGCTCACTGCAACCTCTGCCTCCTGGGTTCAAACTATTCTCATGCCTCACCCTCCTGAGTAGCTGGGATTACAGGCGTGCGCCACCATGCCCGGCTAATTTTTGTATTTTTAGTAGAGATGGGTTTTCGCCATGTTGGCCTGGCTGGTCTGCAGCTCCTGGTCTCAGGTGATCCGCCCGCCTCAGCTTCCCAAGGTGTACATGTGATTTTCATACATGTAAACATTAAGTTGATTTCTTATGACGTTACATGTGATTTTTTATTACTTTTTATTGTATTTTCAACAATAAGAATGAATATACATATATAAATTTTTAATGGAAAGAGGTAGCATTTGTTTTTACACACTTGACAAAGCCCCTCATCTTCCATAGGAACTCATGTTTTACATCAACGCGGGGTGGAAAGTAAAGCTGAATGGCTCAGTTTTTACATATAATTTTCTCTAACAAGCGCAATGCAAGTTCCGTCTTGAAGGGCTCTCTTCCGACCCGTCGGCCAGTGGCCTTGGTGGACAGGGCCGCGGGGCGCCTTTGCGGGGCCGGAGTGCTTCTTCGCGGGCGCGCGCCTCCCTTGGAGCCCCTCTGCGGCCGGCCGCTTATGGGAGCGCCCGAGCCGGCGTGCGGGCAGGTGGAGCTCCACAGGGGACGTGTGATCGAGGCAGGCTCCACTGGCTCTTCAGTAGCCTCCCGGGCGTCCCCGCGGTGTTGCGGGGTCCGGTGGGGAGAGGCCGCGAGTCCGCGGGTGGTTCCCGCGCGGCCAGGCGGTCGTGGAGAGGCCGGGGCCCGGGAGAGGCCGAGGCTCGCTCCGCCAGGGGGCGCAGGGAGGGCCAGGTGGGCGGTGTCCCCACCTGCAGGGACTCGCTGTGGAGGAGCAGAGCGTTCAGGTTCCCTCTCGCTGTGGCGACAGCCGGAGCGGCTTCAGGGCTGGGCCGGCGGCTCCAGGGCTGCTGCTTGCTCCTGGCTCCCGTCTCGAGTGGGGTCCCATTCTGATTTCACCTGCGTGATTCACAGTCTCCAGTCCCACTCCGCGGCCGCTTTCTCGTTCTGTGATCTCGTATTCAGCCGTTCTTTCCTCTTCCTCATTGGCAGTATTTTTGTGCCCTTTGACACTTAAACTGCTCATTCGTGGCTATTTTTTTCGTACTTTTATATTAAATAATTATACATGACTTAGCTATTATAAGTAATGGCTGATATCTCTTAGAAAGGAGAATCAAGAAATAGGGAAATTATTAGCCAGCGTGGTGGCGCACACCTGTAATCCCAGCTACTCGGGAGACTGAGACAGGAGAATCGCTTGAACCTGAGAGGCGGAGGTTGCAGTGAGCCAAGATCGCACCATTGCACTCCAGCTTGGGAGACAGAGTGAGACTCCGTCTCAAAAAGAAAGAAAGAAGGAAAAGAAAGAGAGGAGAAAGAAAGTGGGAGACAGAGAAAATGAAATAAAAAAGAAACTGGTAAAGCAAGGAAAATTTCCATAAAATTTGCATTCTGAAGCACTAAGTTTGGGACTGTGGGTGCAAAGTGAAATCCATATTGCATTGAGAAACCATTCCATTTTTTCAGTCAAGTCAGCCCCCAAATTATTCCAAATTATTTGCTGCATTACACCAAACCTGGGTTTCCCTTCACTCTCTTCTGCTGGGAAGTCACCAGTGTCTTTTGTCTCCAGGATTTTTGCCTTAGGGAGACCCAGTTAAATGCCAGGGTTCCTTCTTTAACTGGGGAGGACTATCTGACCTTTGTCACTGGAATGAATTCCTTCCCAAGTCTGCCAAAGATGGTACACAGCGACAGTTAGTGCCATGCTGGGTGTGTAGGAGAGAAGTGACTTCCTTTCCTACAGCGGATGCCTAAGGGCATGGGGCTTCATTCTCACCCGCTCCCCCACCCACCTCCTTGGAGGGGCTGAGGTAAGGAAAAGGAAGGGGTTCCTGTAAGTGACGTCAGCCACATCTATTTGTGGGCTGACATTAGTCAAGCAGGAAATCCATATTCTGTCAGCTTTTCCATCCTTCAACTTTGGGGTTGTTTTGTTTGCCCCTGGTGATCCCATTGTGCCCTACATTTCCGTTGCAGACCCCTCCCTCAAAGGACGGGCACCTCAGCTCCACAGGGCCCCTTCTCCATGAGTTTGGTGTCCTAGGCTGGCTCTCAGGAGCGCAGCTCTTCACCCCCCTGTGTTTCCCCTGCCCTCCACTGCCAGGTTGGGGCCCCCGCGCCAGGCTGGGGTAAAGCCCTGCATCCCTGGCTCACATAGCGCAGCTGCTAGAAGGGTTTTTAAAAATGTGATTTTTTTTGGCCGGGTGTGGTGGCTCACACCTGTAATCCCAGCACTTTGGGAGGCCAAGGTGGGCGGATCACCTGAGGTCAGGAGTTCCATACCACCCTGGCCAACATGGCGAAACGCTGTCTCTATTAAAAATACAAAAATTAGCCCAGTGTGGTGGTGAGCGCCTGTAATCCCAGCTACTCACGAGGCCGAGGCAAGAGAATCGCTTGAACTCAGGAGGTGGAGGATGCAGTGAGCCGAGATCACACCATTGCACTCCAGCCTGGGCGACAGAGCAAGACTCCATCTCAAAAACAAAAACAAAAACAAAAACAAAACGATGTTCTCCTTCCATTTAATACAGACTCCTCTGTTCCCTGAGACTTGGCCCCAGTCCCCCAGAGGCTGAGCTGAGAGGGAATATGGGTGAGACATGCCATATTCCTTGAGTACCCCACCTCGTTCCATTCGGTCTGGATGCCTGCTTGCCCCCACTGCACAGAGAGTTTAAGGGCAGCCAAAGTCCCCTGGCTGCCTTTGAGTAGTGGCCCTGGAAGCCTGCTGGCCCTAACACACCTGGTCATTTTGTTTTCCCAAAAGGCACCTGGGAGCCGCCTGGTAACATAGCCCCTGCGGGCCCTCTCAGACAGGGCCAGACATGCTGCCACGGGCCCAGATGGGCTCTGACACTCCCACAATAGAGGGGGCACAGAGCTTAGTAAAACTCCTTTTAAATATCTTAAACATGTTTCAGCTGAGCCAAGGGGAAAACACCTAGTACACAGTAGCAATCGCACCAGCACAGGATCCATCCTGTGATCAGGACCGCCTGAACTCAGGGTGGAAAAACTCGGTTTGACCCCTGGTTCTACCATTAACCTTGCACTTGTACTTAACCTGACCAGAGTCATGCAGCCTCTTTTGAACACCCTCTGGGACACTACTTTAAAAGACTATCCAATCCATTTGCAGACAGCTCTGACTTAGAAATCTCTTCCTATTATTGGTTAATGTTGGTTAAAACTTGTAGTTTCTGTCTTGGGTCCTAACTCGGTTCTCTGGGTCCGCACAAAAGAAGTTCAAGTACCATAGGCTGGCGATTAAGCCATTGACCTCTGGGTAGATGTGAGCTTGGAGCCTTGCTTATGCTCTTACTAGCAGGTGACGTTGGGCCAGGAAAGGGGATAATTCACAAAAAGCCCTTAGCACAGTGTAGAACATTTAGCACACAGTGAGTACCCAGTGAAGCAGCCAGGTATTTCTTTTTCTACTGAAGGTCCCTTGAGTATCCAAAGTCAGGTTGAATCTTCTCTGCTCCAACCCAGTGGTCTCCAGTCCCCTCAACCATTGTCACAGGACTTCTGATCAGACTCCACCCTCTCGCTCACTCTCCTCCCCTGGTCATCAGTGTCCTCATGAAGCGAAGGCCCCAGAACGAACATAGTGCCCCAAGTGTTAGGCATCCTCCCATTTCCTCGGCATTATTTTCCTTTTAATGCAGCCTGAGAGTAGCCCATATTCTTAGGGCAAAGGGCTCCCAGGCATAACGGCCTGGGAATTAGGGAGCGAGACCCAGGGCCCATCTCTGTTTAGATTGGGCACTCTTGACAGTTCCATTCTATAGCCCCATGCTCTATTGTTAACTTTTCTTCAATACAATTGTAAGGGCCTTGTTTAGCCTGAATCCTGCAGGGAGCAACTTGCACCCTTGTTCCACATGGCCACTACCAGATAAGAGCCACAGCTCAGTAAGGCCAGAGGAGTGGTTCAGCCATGTGGGAACCAGCCAGGACTCAAAGAGACAAGAGGCTCCTGTCCTGTTTCCAGCTTTAGCAAGGGAGTTGAGGGCTGGCCTGAAGTCCATTTCTCTCTGCCTTAGTTTACCTGCTGATAAAAGCAATAGTTAGTTTCTCAGGCTCCCGCAGATTTCTCAACAGATTGTTTGAGCACTGAAGTTGAGATCTCCCCTGCTCTCTGGACACATCTCATACTGATTCCCCCCATACCCTATTTCCTACACAGGTCTGTCCTTTACCTGGACATTCTCCCTCCTCTGCCGTTTCCCTTCATCATGCTTGCTCCCGGAGAATGCAGGCACTCTCACAGGAATGCATCCATGCATCCCAAGTGGAACATTGAGCCACGCCTCTCTCTGAGCTGCAGTGCTCTCATGAGAGACTTGCTAAATAATAATACTGTTATGTATAGGTATGGAGCTCTGCTATTCACCAGGCACTGTGCTAGGAATTAAATGTATCTTAAAGCATAAAACACACATGATTTTTTCCCTCATGGGCTTACAGTCTACCAGGGAAGACAGGTAACAAGTAAGGAAACAAAAAGTAGATAATTTCAAATCTATGATATATACTGTGAAAGAGGAAAAAAGAAGTTTGCAATGATTCTTTTTTTAAAAAAAATTTATGGCATTGGATTGGGATCCTACTCATCTGGGGCCTGCTTGGAGGTGTCTCTGGGGAGGTGATGCTTCAGCTGAGGTCTGAAGGATGAGAGGAAATGAGCCCTTCACAGACCAAGAGGGTGAGCCTTCTGAGAAGAATGAGAAGACGGCACCAAGGCCCTGAGCTGGCAAGGAGCCAGGGTGAAGGAGTCACTGGAAGGAGAGTAAACAGATGAAGGAGGGTGTGGCAGGGACCGAGCCGCAGAAGGGGGCAGGAGGCTGAAAGTGAAGGGCCCTGAGTGCCATGTTATAGGGTTGAACCTAAGTGCAGTGGAAAGCCTTTAAAGAGTTTTATCTTTTTATTTACTTGTTGTTTCTTCTTCTTCCCCCTCTTCTTCTTCTTCTTCCTCTTCCTCCTCCTCCTCCTTTTCGTCGTCGTCGTCTTCTTCTTCTTTGCCTTTGCCTTCTTGTTCTTCTTGCTCTTCCTCCTCCTCTACCTCCCCAACCCCTCCTCCTCCTCCCCTCCCCATCCTCCACCTCTTCTTCTCTTCTTCTTCTCCTCCTTCTTCTTCTTCCCCCTCTTCCTCCTCCTCATCTTCCTCTTCCTTCTTCCCCCCTCCTCCTCCTTCTTCTTCTTTGCCTTCTTCTTCTTCTTCCTCCTCCTCCTCCCCTCTCTCTCCTCCTCCACCTCTCCTCCTCCTCCTCCACCTCTCCTCCTCCTCCTCCACCTCTCCTCCTCCTCCTCCACCTCTCCTCCTCCTCCTCCACCTCTCCTCCTCCTCCTCCACCTCTCCTCCTCCTTCTTCTTTGCCTTCTTCTTCTTCTCCTTCTCCTTCTTCCTCTTCCCCTTCTTCTTCTCCCTTCTCCTTCTCCCTCTCTCCCTCTTTCTTTCTTTCCTTCCTTCCTTCCTTCCTTTCTTCTTTCTTTTCTTTCTTTCCTTCCTTCCCTCCCTCCCTCCCCCTCCCTCCCTCCCTCCTTTCTTCCTTCCTTTCTTCCTTCCTTCCTTCCTTTCTTCCTTTCTTTCTTGTCTCACTTTGTCACCCATACTGGAATGCAATAGCATGATGACAGCTCACTGCAGCCTTTAACTCCTGGGCTCAAGCAATCTTCCCACTTCAGCCCTCTGAGTAGCTGGGACTACAGGCATAAGCCACCATGCCTGGCTAAATACAAAAATTTTTTGGCGACAGAGTCTCTCCATGTTGCCCAGGCTGGTCTTAAACTCCCAGCCTCAAGCAATACTCCCACTTCAGGTTCCCAAGTATTAGGATTATAGGTGTGAGCCACCATGCCTGGTGCTTTTGAAGGGTTTTAAATAGGAGAGTAATACAATATGGTTGCTTCTAAAAATATTACTTTGGCATCTTTGTGAGTAAATTGGAGGTGGCAAGAAAACTACTAGGAGGACTAAAAAGGCTACTGCAGCAGGCCAGGCAAGAGACAAAAGTGACTTAGAAGGGCGGTGGTGGCGGTGTAGAGTTCTTGAATACATCCCTGCACCAGGCCAAGTTTTATATACATCTTCTCCTGTACTGATGTCCCACGCATCAAATGTGTGATCAAATTCATCATGCTGCCCCTAAATTCTCTCTCTGCTTCTCTGTTTGTGTCTTCTTTTTCTCAGGAACTTTACCCATTAGTATTCGTTTTAGGCTGCGAGTGATGGGAAACCCAAAACAACAATAGCTTAAACAAAACAGAAGTTCTGTCTGACGCCAAAGAAGTCCGGAAAGGTGTCTATAGCAGGTGTGCTGCTCTATGGCATCATCAGGGACGCAGGCTCCTTCTCCCTTGTTGCCCTGCCATCCTTGGTACATGGCTTCTTTCTCATACTTCAAGAAAGCTGCTGGAGCTCCAGCCATCCCACCTACCTTTTAGCCATCAGGAAAGAGAAATGGACAAAATAAGGTTGTTTCTTTTTTGTTAAGGACATTTCCTCAAAGTAACACATGTCACTTTCATTTACATCCGTTGGTCATTCACATGGCAGGAAAATGTAGTCTTTATTATTGGTAATCGTTGCTCCTTCCTGGGCACTCTTACTAATGAAGAAGAGGAGATGCGCTGTTGGGCTACAACCATCTCTCAGGCTCAAATCATTCCCCATCCTTATGCCCACTCCCAGCCCCATTTCCAGCCCTCTATTTAGGCACCAAGCTCTATGGTTCTTATTCTGCGATGTCGCTTAAAATCATCTCTTCCTGCTACCTCTCTGACACAGATCCCTGTCATCTTACACCAGTTTACAGAAGTAGCTTTTCTGGCTTCCAGTTACCATTCCTACTATTACCCCTCAAAAACCTTCAATTGCTCCCTCTAGAAGATTAAGTCCATATTTTAAAATTTAGTGACCAAGGCCCTCCATCATGCAATTCCAGTCAACCCATGATAAAACCAGTTTGGTTCAATTTTAGTAACATCAGCAACAATGGTAATAATGATACTTTGCATTCCTATATGTAAGGTTTTATTGCTCACAGAAGGGACAGCACATGGCACCTGGAGTCAGAAACGTGCGCTCATAGCCTGGCTTGACAATGGACCAGCTGTGCGATCCTGGGCAAGTCACCTGCCCTCTATTAAATAAGCGCCTGCGACTGGCTGGTTCATGATAAACCCTGAGCCCTTTCCTTTCCTGGGCCTCTTTCTTGGGATCTGTAGATAGGAAGTAAGCCTGGTCTACCTGCTTCCCAGGGGATTATGAAGTTCAAACAAGAGGAGACCTGAACAGCTGGGGGAAACATAGAACACTGGACATCCTCTTCTGTTTTTCACCACAACCCTATGAAGTGAGCAGGCAGGATGGGGAACCCACGGTCCCTATTTCGTGGATGAGGATGTGGTGGCTCAAGGAGGCTCATGATCTGCCCTGGCCCTGACTTGTAGGGCAGTGGAGGAGGCCTGGGCCCTTGGGACCCCGATCGCCTATGGCACGGCTTTTGGGGTATGTGTTCCACTGGGGAGGTGTGTTACGGAGTGAGGCTGTGTTGAGACAAAAGGAGAAAGAACATAAGACGCAAAGTTTTTCTTTTAGTTTGGGCTGTGCAGTCATTTTCTAATTTCTTTGAGGTCATGCTGTTTGGTACCTAGGAAAGGAATTGTGATTGGTGTTCTAGAAAAACAGCGATTTTTGGTGGGAAGCCACTGCCTATTAGTAAGTACAGGCAGAAGCGGCTCATTGTCCTTGAATGCCATGACGTCTGTTTTCGAGGCGTGGGGTGGGGTCTGGTGACTGGCTAGACTTTGTTGGAGAAAATGTATAACAAACTTAATAAAGTAAACATCTATGTTGTCAAACTTACTGAGTTAAGTAGATGTGAATATAGTTAACTGAGTAGTAGCTTTATAATTATTTTGTCAAGTTTAACATGTGAAATTGTTCCCACTTAGTTACCAGTATTCTTAAATTGTCTTGTTTATAATTTAAACTGTGCATTTTATTTAGAGAGTAAATGTGTCTGGAGGCTTTTCATTATTTCAGAAATTAGAGGATAGATTCCTGAGGTGCCCGGCCTGTCCCTGAGGCCACGTGATGCAGAACTGGAGGCAGGTGAGTCTGAGCCGGGTGCTCGGAGCCTAGTCAAGGGTGACCACAGGCCGAGGGAGGAGAAACTTCTGACATGCAGTGTCCTCATAGGAATGCTTTGTGGTGTTATCTCCATTTCCCTGATGGAAAAACTGAGGCCAAGAGCAGTGGGGTAACTCCCCCACCATAGTGTGGAGTTGCTTAATTGCCTCGCCCCCAGCAGGGGGCATGTCTGTATGATAATGTCTGCTACAGTGCCCAGCCTCTGTAGGAGGCTAGGAATTGTTTTTTAATAAATAAGGAGCACTATCTTTGTTCATGGCCATTCATTCTACGCAGGTTCTCCTCTGTGGCCCAACACTCTGTGAAGTAAGCAGGACAGGAGCAATTTTCCCATTTTAGAAATTAGGAAATGGAGGCTTTGGGAGGTAAGCGAGCCAGGGTCTCACTGCTGGCCAGGGCTGCTGCCTGCAGAGTCCTCTACCTGGAGCACTCCCATTCTCCGAGGTTCCCTTGCCAGCTGGGCACGGCTGTCCAGACTGAACATCACTCCTTCCTTCCTTCATCTGCTCAGTGCTTGAAGATCCCAGAGCGCAAGGTCACTTCAGCTAACAAGCTGATGTCCCTATATTTGGGTGAGCTGATGGTGCTAATGGCAGTGTAGATCTTCGTTTTAGAGGATAATTATGTTTTCTGAAAGTCTGTGGAGAATTGTGCCATTGCTCGAGGGATATCTAATAAAAATCACCCATTGGATAAAAGTAGACCAGAGTTCACCCAAGGAATCATCATCATCATCATTATCATCATCTTCCTTATCAACAGCCTCATCTCTACTCATGACAGATTTGGCCAAAAAGAAAAAAAATAAAGGAGGCCTTTCGAGGACTTAACACCCGGAGGACTTTCCTCCATGCCTCCTCTCTCTGTCTGTATTCCTAATTTCAGTGAGTCAGTTTTTCCTCCCCATCTGTTTGCTTTCTGGCACTTTACACAACTGTCTGGGCTCTTTCATTTTGCCTTCTGTGGTTGCTCAACTCCATCGTTTCCCTCTCGATGCTTCTCCTTTGTTCCCTGGCAGGCTCCTCTCATCTGCCAGTTTCCAGTCCTATGAAGAGTCAGAGGTGGGTTGTAGTTTTCAGGCAGCATTTTTGTTGCCTGGCAACGTGTAACAAGCATCTTCTGTGGTGGCTGCTTCCCTTAAAACAGAGCCAGGCTGGGGATGCAGTGGACGAAGGAATCTCTGGAGCTTCTCTGGGGTCATGGGGAGGAGTTAGGGGAGGGGGACAGACAGACAGGTTGGCTTCCATGGTGACTCTGAGTGTTGCCATTCTTACTCTTTTATAATAGCCTTGGCACTGGCACGCCCTCTCCTGCCCCATTTCAGGCACCCCAGGTGTCCAGTGGTGAAAAGCCTTGGGTTAGGAGCCATCAGAAGTTCTGTGTAACTTGAGAGGCACCTGCTGCAGCTCCCTGAGGCATGGCCAGCCTGGATGAAGGCTGCTAGGTGGTTTCCACTGGTGCTGACTCTTGCTTCATCTTGTCTGCATGGGATGCCACAGGCCTCCTGTCTGGAAAGACACCTGGCTTTTGCCTCTGCAGTCAGCCCAGCTGCTAATTGTCCCGAGAATGGGAGTGGGAGAGAGAAGGGGGACAGAATGTGATCCAAAAAAACACCTGACTTAGAGCTGGAGGGGGCTCTAGAGCTTCTTTAGCCAAATCCTCATATTGTACACACGAGGAAACCAAAGCCCAAAGAAGGGAAGCAACTTGTCCAGACTCACACCGCAAGTTGGGCGGGTCTGAGCTCCCAGCCAAGGGTCTCTCTCCTGGGACTGGACTCTGCCGAGCTCACACATCTGATGCCCTGTGGCTAGAAAGAGGCAGCATGTGGTGAGAAGTACACCAGATGCCCAGTTCTCCGCTTTCTGGCCTCCATTTGCTTATCTAAAAAGAATGAGGTGAACTGGGCTAGAGGGAGCCCCAAGACTCAGTGATGCTGATGGTAAAGCTAACACAGCAGGCAGGCCCCTGCTGCCCAGCCTTCAGCCACGTGTCCAGGGCTGCTCTCACCGCCCCAGGAAAGCTCAGAAGCTGAGGGGGTCCTGGGCCTCTGAGCTGATGCTCCCCAGGAGAATCCCACTGTATGCAGAGACCCCGAGCACAGCCACGACACTTGTCACCATCAGGCTGATTTAGGGCAAGCCTCCTGGGCATCTGTGTCTTCAAAGATGGTCTCTTAAGACCCTTATCAAGGATCAGGGCTGCAGCTGCCCACTCCCCTACCTAACCAGCTCTCCATCTAGTGTGGGAAATGGGTAAGAAAACATTCTCTGAGAATTACAGCTCCTTAGAGCTGGAAGGGGCCCTAATGCACATGGACCCAGCCCCCCACCCTTCCCAGATGAGGAGAGGGAGGCCCAGAGCTATGAGAGTTGATGCGAAGGGGGTTTTGCTCTATTCCCTTCAGACCCCACAGGGGAGAAGGCATCTCCAGATGGGTCATCTCTTTATCCTGCTCCTTCCTTTCCTCAAGTAAGAATCTCTCAGTTCAAGAGGCAGAGAAAAGGATTGCTGAAGGCAATCTGTCTCTTCATATCTCTTTCATTCTGCTCCTGGGGCCGAGGAAATGGGTGAGGAGGGGTGCAGGAGGCCCTTGGCCTGAGCACCAGGCCTGGAGCCTTCCCTTCCAGCCACTGCTCTCCAGAGCTTGGGGTGCACCAGCTTTGAGGCTTTAGAAGCTTCTCCAGCAAGAAAGGCCCTTTTGAGGGAAAAGTGTGTGTGACTGGCTGTCTCCATTCCTTTCTCCGTATAGTGTTGACCTTCAGAATTAGCTTTATTTCTGACGTGTACCAGAATTTTCAGTTAATCATGTAAACCAAGGCTCAGGTGACTTGGCTGTGGGCAGTTGGGGCTGGACCAGCCCCTGCGAAACTACTCCCATCCCAGACTTTGTGACGCTTCACTTGGCCAGAGCCCACTCCCAGAAAGCAGGGAAATGTGCCTTTCTGCGTAGCCCAGGCCTATGGAAAGAGGAGAGAGGTCAGGGACAGCTGCGCTCCCTGGGCAGGCTGCTTGTGGTCTGGGAGCATCCCGCAGTCTCCCCAAGCCCCACGGCCGTGGGGGCCCCGGGTCAGGGCATTATTGTGCATATCCCTGTCCTCAGGCCCCTCATGCTCAGGCCAGACCCTCACCCAGGTGCCCTTGCCCTCAGACTCCTCCCCTTCCAGCCACTGTCTCTGTCTGCATCCCTGTCTCTCTCTTTCTCTATCTTCCTCTCTCTCTGATTCCCTGGGGGCTACTTTGCAACCTCTGCTGTGTCAGAATTCTTCCCACTCGCCCTGATGTCCCAGGCTCCTCCTTGGCACCCTGTCTTCTCTGTGGCAGGGAAAGACGCCCAACCAGAGCTCCCATGTCCTGCCCTGGGAACCCCACTGCTCTGGGAAACAAAAACAAGAAAATTCCTTCCCAGGGTACTTTTTCTGTGCTGCTCCTCTTTGTTCTTGGTCACAGGGTGATTCCCACCTCCTTCCCACACTAACCCTGCCTAGGTGAGGCTGCAGCTTTGTGTGCCTTCCACAACATTTGCTTGCCTGGGGAGCTGCCTGCCTTTAATTGTCTTTGGAAAGCATAACTGAGAAGAGCAAGACACCCTTCTTTTCTTTAGGGCTCTTGCCAGGAGCACTGCCTATGCAGCACTTCCCTCCAGGGGGTGCCATTCACATTGAAGTCTTCGTGACTGGCACTCCTTGGAGTTGCACAGTGCACAACCTACGCTGCTGAACAGGGCAGCCCTGGCTCTGTCTTACTCTCCTGGGAAGCATGGCTCATTATAACACAGATCCAGGATCAGATACCTGAGAGACAGAGAATCCCCACCAGTCTCTCCACTCATCTCGCCTCCCTTTTTAGGTCTCCACCTCCTCCAAGGTGTAATATGGTCAAAGACAGGGGTGTGGATGCAGGCAAGTCCAAGCACACACTCGGGCCCTGCCACTCAATTGATGTTTTATTTTGTGCAAGTTTCCTAATCTAGTAATTAATCAAGTGATCCTCCCACCTCAGCCTCCAGAATAGCTGGGACTATAGACACGTACCACCATGCCCTGCTAATTTTATTCATTTTTTGTAGAGACAGCATCTCACTATGTTGCCCAGTCTGGTCTTGAAATCCTGGGCTCAAGGGATCCTTCTGTCTCAGCCTCCCAAAGTGCTTGGATTACAGGCATGAGCCGCTTCACCTGGTCTAATTTTCCAATTCAATAAAATAGGAAGTGACAGTTATGAGTCTTGTTTTTTGAGGATTAAATTCAGTAATGCACATAAAGCTTTGGCCCACATGGCACGTGATTGGCACTTGAGAAATGATAGTGATTATTGTTATCTCTTCAAATAAGATTAGCATCCAGTCCTACCTACCACACAGAGATAGCCCCAGAAATAAAATGAAGTGAGAAGTAGATCATCTCTAAGATCTCTGAGGAAGTATTTTGCAAGAATCCCAACTACTGTTGTTCTTCTCTCTGTATATAAAAAACGATGAACTGTGAACCCCCTTTGCTTCCGAGTCACGCTCTGTGACTGATGGCAGATGTCGCGAAAGGCTCAACCAGGAGAGAGAAAGCTTGCAGGCGCGGGCGGCAGACTGAGGGCCCCGGGCGGGTGGAGCTCAATGAAAACCACAGACAGACAGCAGCTGTGAGAGCAAGCAGAGACCCAGAATGGCTTTAAACAGAAAGCAGAGGCCCACAGCAGGGAGTGAGATGAGACCAGGTTTAAACGTCACTTTCTGCTAAGTCCTTGTTCATTCACAGCTTCCTTCAGTAGCTCTGACCAGCTTTCTCAGCGCCTGCCGACCCGACAAACCAACCAACCAATGGAGGCTGGTGCTGGGGGTGGAGATGGCCAAGAGCCGGTGGTGAGAAGTGAGGGAGAATGGGGAAGAAGGGGCTCTACAGAGGGCACTTGATCCGGGACGGCTTTCCGGAGGAGGTGATTTCCTAGGCCTAAGGGGCCTCCGGGCAGACGGGCCAGCATGAGGGAAGCTCAGAGGTGGGGGAGCATGGATTGGAGGAGAGAATAAGCAGTTGCTTGCTGGGGTGTCATAAGATGCCGCAGTGCACTCAACGCTACAGGAGCAGGCAGGGGCCTTTTTCACCAGCCTAAGGATTTTGGAATGACTCTTCTATCAGCCAACAGTTTCCAACCTTATTTATGTACTTGTTTCTTTGATTCCAGCGATGCAGGAGAGATGATATTCAGACAGCCGACTTCTGCTGTGGGTGTGCCCCAGGTTATAAATCATTTCCATCAGGCTAGCTGGAGTCCCGGCCCTTCCTTTCCACTGAAGAAAGCAAATCAGAGTACCAGATAGCGAGAGTGATATTATCACAGGATAGCCTTGAAACTGCCATAACAAAAAAAATAAATCGTTCACAAATGTCAATCCTTCAACTACTGTTAGCCCCAGAGAGACTGTTTGTCTACCTCAGTGTGTCACTGTGCAGAGGCTGAGAACGTCCCCTCTCCTCTTCCCACACCTAGGAGATGGGGAGCCACTGGTAGATTGGGAGCAGGGGAGGGTCTGGAGTTTCAGAAAGATTTCCCTGGCTGCAGTGTGGAAGGGGGATTTGAGGGGAAGATGGGACACCAGCTGGGGAGGCTGCTGTAGTAACAGAGCTGTGACAGGATGCTGCCCCCACCACCCCTGGGTACAGTGGTGGCTGGGATGAAGAGCAAGGGCAGTTTTGAGAGAGCTAGAGGAGCCACCCTCCACCGGACTGACTCACTGGATGTGGAGTGATGGGGAGGAAGCTCAGGAACAGTGCCTGGTGTCCTAGTGTGGCTGGCTGGATAGCTGGTGGGACTGCCCACGAATAGGAGGTGCAGGAGGAAGAGGGCCGGGGTTGCAGGGGACCTGGGCAGCAGGGAGAGGGCAGGTAATGAGCAGAGTTGGGGATCAGTTGAGCTTAGTTTACCTGCCACCCCTCCAGAGATGTCCCACGTTGGGGGGACCCATGCACCTACTCCAGATGTTACCCTCCCCACTTTACAGCACAGGATTCTGCCTGGTGACATTTGATGCCATCTGTATCTGGCCACCCAGTGGGTGCAAAATGCAAGTTTGCTGATTAAGCAAAATCAACCTGAAGCAAACAAAGACTGATGTCCCCAAGGGATAGCCAGCTCCTTGGAGGCAGAAACCCTTTCCCTCTGGGGCAGAGCTTCCTCTGTGGGTCCTCACAGGGGAGGGTGGGAGAGAGACTGAACGAGTGAAAGGGAAAACAAGAGAGGAGAGATGAGAGGGAGGTGCAGACAGTGCTTCAAAGGAGAAAAAAAGAAAAAGAAGCATGAAAGAGAAGAAGAAAGAGCAGAGAGGGGCAAAGGCAGGAAAAATAGAGGAGAAGGAGGAAGAAGACGGAGGGGTTTGGGGCAAGAGTAACAGTGCAGGCCAGCTGTGCCTGTGAGTTCACGGGGTTCTGCTTATTAAACCCCAGCACTGGCAACTTTGAGAAGATGCTCAGAGTTCTTTCCCTGCCCTGCTTCTCCCTCCAACTCACCTCAGCCTTCTCCTGAGCCTGCCACTCCACCCGCAGCACTGTCATCCCAACCCATACCTGCTCCTCTGAGATAGCTGTGTGTACCCTGCGCAGTGGCCCCGTGCCCCAACTTGGCATCACTTGTCTCCATTGTAACGCGGCCCTTTTTTGCCTTGGTGTTGCTTGGTGTCTGCCTTCTTCCTAGAACTCTAAGTTCCCAAGTAGGCACCAAGCCAGGCACACAGTAGGGGGCTCATTCCTATTGCTGACCAAATGAACTCATTTACTAAGTTCCAAAATTTGTGTCAGGCACTATGCAGAGTTTTATATTTTTCACTAGTCCCGTGCAAGGTTTTACTGCTTCATTTTACAGAAGTGAAGCCCAAGACACAGAGAGGTAAGCGCCTTCCCTAGGCCACACAGCTAACAGGTGGCAGGGCTGGGATCCAAACCCTAGTCTGTTGGACTCTCTGCCCATGCCATCTCTGCCACGCCATCTCCAGATACCGTGGAAGACATGCTTCCCATGGGAACAGTGCTTCTTCCAAGCATATTATTTTTCTCCATTTTCATGCATTTTATTAAACATTTCCAAATCAGGAAACATGGAAATATTTTTTAATAAGAAGAAAGAAAACATTGCAAATTGAGAAACTGACTCAGAAGGATTTGCCAGATGAGCCATCTGGTTTTTAATTTCAAAGAGGTTGACAGTGCTTCCCTCTAAGAAGAAAATGGACTGTGGAAGGAATGGCAGCTGGCTTCCCTCAAATGGTGCATCCATTTGCAAGGTGGAGAAGTTGAGCAAGACCAAGAGACCCAAGAGAAGAGAAACACACTCCAAGAAAAGCTTGGCCAGTGCTGGTGTTGAAGCTTCCCCGCTGAGGCCTGCAGAGGTTGCATCCAGCTGTGTGACACCAGCCAGCTGTCCCACCTCTTCCAGAGTTTCTCAGAAGCTTCTACAGAAAACCACTAATGGAGACAGAGATGCCACCACCTCGGTGAGAAAAAGCCACACCAACCAAATCCTCGTTTTCACAGAGCAAGAACAAGCTGTGGTTGTTTGGCGGCAAGTCACATTTGTTTGTTGGAGCCGTTGTGCTCTGGTGGTGCTGGTTTTCTCTCCTTTTAAAAATAACTGGAGGCCTTGCACCATGCTGTTAGTTCTTAGGGCTGGAAATAAAAGACTAGATTTAGAGTTGCCTTGGAAAGATCCAGGGCTGTTACCTTGAATTACCTGGTAGAGGAAAACGTCGTTATTTTCCTAAATTCAAAGCCAACTCTTGAAAAATAGGACACAGAGGTGAAGTGGATGGAGGGGTGACTTTATACATGCATATGGTGTCCTGGGCACGTGGTTTGATAGGCTTGTGATCAGCCCTGAGTCTTCAAAGCCATTTATTTTACATTTTAAGATGTTTATAAGGGAAATTGTTTTTGAGAAAAGAACGAACTATTTTTTTTTTTTTTTTTTTTTGCCTTGATGTGAATTCACCCACTGGCACAAGCAGTAATAGCCCTGAAGTCACCCTAGGCCATTTATTCCTCAGCTGCCTTTGAATTTCAATGGGATTCTTTCACACGCCTCAAGCATTTCTGAAATGCTCCTAAACTAAAGGATAATAAACTAAAGGATAATACCCTTAAGAAATGATGATTTCACCCCATTTTCTCCATAAAGCTGGAATCACATGCCCTAGCATGCTGAAGGCACTTGATAATTAGAAGTTGATTATATTGGGGACCTGGACAAAGGCAGAGCTGGGAATGGGAATAAAACCCAGGACTCCATGAAAGTCTCTTTCCTTTCATAATAGCTTCTAATTCAGGCTTCTAATAGCTTCGAATGCCAGTCACATACAGAGCCTCCCGGCCATCACCTACTGGCAGTGGCTGAGCGGGTATTTTGCCAAGCTAGAATGGTTCCTGCCCAGGCACACAGGTGCTGCCTCCACGCCCCACCCTGTGCCCAGCTCACTACAATTGCCATCTTTAGCAGCCGAAAAAATACAGGTTTCAGTTCCAGTCTTTTCACTTAGTTGCTGTGAGAAGTTAGTTAGGTCAGTTACGCACTGGAGCCTTGCATTGATTCACTGTAAAATCAGGTAACAGCTCTTATCCTGCTGGTCTTGTCCCACTGGCTTGTGAGAAAGACGAAGTGGGGCCATTCATTCATTCATTCATTGGACAAATATTTATTGAGTACTAGGGATACAGCAGTAAACAAAACAGAAAAAGTCCTTTCCTCCATGAACCTTATATTTTAATAGGGGTTGTCAGTCAATAAATACAAAAATAGGCCACATATCTATTATGTCAGGTGGTGATAAGCACTGTGGAGAAGAATGACTCGGGAGAAGCTGGCCTGCTGGGTGTGGGGCAGTAGTGCACCTGGAGACAGGGTGGGCGGGTAACACCTTACTGAGAAGCTGACATTTGTGCAAAGGCCTGAAATTATCTGGGATAAGAGCCTTCTAAGTAGAGATGTCCCGTGACTTATGATGGGATTACTTCACAATAAACCCACAATAAGTGGAAAATATCATAAGTTGAAAATGCACTGAACGTACCTAACCTACTGAGCATCATAGCTTGGCCCAGCCTACCTTAAACGTGCTGGGAACACTTATGTCAGCCTGCCGCTGAGCAAAATCACCCGGCAGCACAGTGCCCTGTAGAGGACCTTGTAGAGTACTCGTGATCACCTGGTTAACTGCGAGCTGCCCAGCATCGGGAGAGAGAATTGCATCACAGATCCCTAGGAAGAGATCAACATTCAGAATCTGAAGTACGCTTTCCACCGACTGTGTATTGCTTTTGCACCATTGTAAAGTGGCACCATTGTAAGTCAGGGCCATCTCTGAAAAGAACAGCAGGTGAGGGGCTCTGAGGCAGGAGTAAAGCTGGCTGGGTGAAGGAGCTGCGAAACCCCAGGTGGCAGGGCCAATGGGCGAAGGTGAGATGGGCTCAGAGAGGCCCCCAGGTTGGGAGCCCCAGGGGACTTCGGCTTTTTTTCTGAGGGATACAGGAACTTTTGTCTTACTTTTTTTAGAGGGCCTCTCTGACTGCTGTAACAGGACTAGCCTGAGGCAAGGGTCGCCCAGGCAGAAGCAGGGAGGCCAGTGAGGCAACTACTGCAGTGGTCCAGGTGAGAGGGCGGTGCTGATCCAGGTGAGAGGGTGGGGCTGGAGCAGGTAAGAGGATGGGACTGGAGCAGGTAAGAGAGTGGGGCTGGTCCAGGTGAGAGGATGGGGCTGGTCCAGGTGAGAGGGTGGGGGCTGGACGAGGTGAGAGGATGGGGCTGGTCCAGGGTGGCCACAGACCAGGGATGACAGGCGCTCTGATTCTGGAGATATTTTGAAAGCAGAGGTGACAGAATTTGATGGAGATAAGGGGTTTAAGCTGCAAGTCACCATATGAAGAGAAGGGGCTGCAGCCACCCAGAAGAACAGCGAAGATTAAAAGGAGAAGCTGGGAGGAGTTTCTGTTTTCCTACACAGCAGCATCTGCTGCCTGTTCTTTCTCCACATCCGTGCAGCTGCCCTTGTCACTAGGACGAAGCCCCAGGTGGGAGGCTCCTGCAGAGGCTGTGACATACCTCTATCTGTATCACTTGCTGAAGGCTGATGGAGCCCGTGCACATTCACTCCTCACTGCGGCCTCGCGAGGCAGGCAGGACGGCATCATTACACCCTGCTTCCCCGAAGAAGCAGCAGGCCCTGAGTCCGTGGAGTGATCTACTCAAGGTCACAGAGCCATGGCATGAAAGGCAGTCTCTGGGCTCCAGATCTTGTGTTCTTTCTGCTATGCCAAGGCTAACCATAGACACACGAGATGAAAATAGCACTTTTTTTTAGTGCACCTATGTTCCCGGCACTGCTCTAATCATTTTAGACATATCAGCTCCTTTAACCCTCACGGTAACTCTCTGTGAGGTGGTATAAGTATTATCCTCTTTTACAGGTGGGAAGACTGAGGATAAGTTCATGCAGACATTAAGGTGCAAAGCCCGGATTCAAACATAGGTGTTCTGGCCCTGGAACCTGTGGGTTCAGCTATACCCCAGCCAGCTTTGCGGCCTTTCTGCAAGCCAGTGTGTGGGCAGTAGGCGGATGGTGCTGATGCCATGTGTGTGAGACACAGGCAAAGAGCTGGGGTTGGCTGGGTCGGTCAGGATGGGATTTGAAGTGGGTCCTGAAGGGCCAGTTAGAAGGCATCAGGGAGGACAGGGCAGGAGTGACAGGAGCAGGAGAGCCATGTGTGCAAGGCAAACTTGGAGCACAGCAACCCTGAAGCGGTGGTCAGAGCAGGAAGCCGAGGAGGCACAGTCGAAGTGGGAGGAAAGCAGGCCAGTGAGCCGCTGCAGATGCCAGAGGAGGGCCGTGTTCCGAGGAGAGAGGCACCGGTGGGGTCAGAGGCCGCCAGGGGGCCAAGTCAGGTACGTGTTGTTGGCTTCCTCACTGGAGAAATTCGCAAGCACAGGGTTCACAGCTCAGTGGGCAGGTCTGACTGTGTGACTCTGAAGATTGACCGGAAGGCAAGGACGAAGCAGTCCATTTGGCTGCTTTGGAGTTCTGCAGAGGATCTGGCTCAACGCCTGCTAATTTCCAACAAACAAATCAGACCCAGGACAAATGGCTAGAGCCATCATATCATGTAGATCCATGTGAAAAGAATCCTTTTTTTTTTTTTTTTTTTACAAAACTAGTTTTAAAAAGTATTCAAATTCTTTTGGAGAATAAGGAAGAAGAGGCAGTCATTTCACTTTGGCTTATTTTCTGTCACTCTAGTGCTGTAACAGATCACAGCTAGTGTCATGAAGCTGAGTTCTTATTAATAGTGAGTACTGACTCCAAGCTCAAGGAATTTGGCAGCCACTTTGACAAAGGTTTAATCTGCAGAAGAGAACAGCTGAAGTCATTTTAACATGATTCACTGAATTACTGAAGCAAGCCTCACTTTTGTAGGGGGACAGGAAAAGCAGCATGCAGGCCTTAGTCAGTCCACAAGTATTTTAGTGAGCCCCTATTATGTGCTAGACCCTCAGAAGGTACCAAGGAAAGGCTACAGAGAATACTGTAATATAACTTCAGGGTTAGACAAATAGACCAATGGAACAGAATAGAGAACCAAGAAATAGTACCACTTCCACATATAATTTATGAGACAGAGGGAGCATTGAAAGCTAGTGGGAGAAAGGATGGTCTGCACATTAAGTGAAACTGAGATAATTGCTTACCCATGTGAAAAAAATGAAGTTGTATCCCTGCCTCACACCATAAGCAAAATCAATTCCAGGCAAATTAAAGACTTAGAAAGGCAACATTTTAAAATATGTAAAAATGTTACAATCTCAGGGAGGGAATGATTTCTGCAAAAACCAAATAACTGCTAATTATAAATTAAAGGATGATAAAGTCACCTACAGTAAAGTTTAAAACTTCTATTCATCAAAAATACTGTAGAGAAAAAGGCAAGGCACACACTGGAAGAAGATATTTGAAACACACAAACTGACAAAATTCTTATTATCTAGAATATATAAATAACTTTTAGAATCAATGAAAAAAAACAAAAACAAGCCGATAGAAAAGTGGACAAAAGTCATGAATGACACGCCACAGAAGAGAAAGTATGAATGACAAAGAAACATACGAAAAGCTACTTAAGCTTTTATCATGGAAACGTAAAGTCAAGTCTTGATGAGATCCCAATTCACCCACTAGTGTGGCAGAGATTAAAGTCCGACAATGGCAAGTGTTAATGAGGATATGGAGCAACAGGAACTCTTATCCACCTCTGGCGGAAGCCTAATTGGCACTGGCATCTTAGAAAACAACTTGACATTTTCTAATGAAGTGAAATATGTACATATCCTACAAACCAGCATACCCAGTCTTAGGTATGTGTCCTAGAGAAACTCTTATGCAGTGTACCAGGAGCTATGATTAAGAATGTTTGGGCTGGGTGAGGTGGCTCATGCCTGTAATCCCAACATTTCGGGAGGTCAGGGCAGGAGAATCTCCTGAGCCCAGGAGTTTGAGGCTACAGTGAGCTATGATTGTGCCACTGCAGTCCAGCCTGGGCAACAGAGTAAGACCCTGTCTCTAAAAATATAATAACAATAAGTCAATAAAAAATAATGTTTGTAGCAGTATTTCTCATTAGAGGAAAAACCCGTAAGCTATCCCAATGTCCATCAATAGGTGAATGAATAAATAAATCATGCCATATTCATATGATGAAATACAATACAGGAATAAAAATAGACTATAGCTACATATGTCAATATAATATATATGTTGAACAGAAAAGAAGCAATTCATAGAAGAGTTCACTGTATTAGTTATCTGTTGCTACATAACAACTTGCTCCAAAATTTAGCAGCTCAAAACAGCAGACATTTACCATCTCACGGTTGCTGTGGGTCAGGAATTCAGGTGCAGCTTAAATGGGTACCTCTGTCTCAAGTTCTCTCATGAGATTGTCAGGCTGTCAGCCAGGGCTGTGGTCTCACCTCAAGGCTTGACTTAAAGAACACCTGCTTCTAAGCTACTCATGTGGTGGTTGGCAGGCTGTGTCGCTTGCCATGTGGCGCTCCACGGGCTTGCCTCCCGACATGGCCGGTGGATTCTCCCAGGGAGAGTGATCCAAAAGATAACTAGTGAGAGATCACCCAAGACAGAAGCCGTGATCTTACCATAACCTAACTTCAGAAATGAAAGTCTATCACTTCTGCCATACTCTACGTGTTAGAAACCAGTTACTGGGTCCAGCCCACACTCAGAAAGAAAGGATTGCAAAAGTGTGTGAAGACCTCAAGAGGAGAGGGGATATCGAGGTCATTTTAGAAGCTTCCTACCATACTTTTGTGGTATGATTTCATCCTTATGAAGGTCGGAAATAGGAAAAATGAAATACATATTGCGTAGGTAATCCTGCCTACGTGGAAGCACTATGAAGATAAACGAGGAAATGATAAACGTGACATTCAGGGTAATGATGATCCTGGGGTGGGGGGCACTGAGAATGGAGAGAACACACAAGTAGATCCCACAGATTGGAGCTGGATGGTGAGTTCATGGTGCTTATTTTCTTTCTGTGTTTCTTGATGTCATTTAATGTTGCATGTAGTTTTGTTTTTTCTCTTTGGTTTGGTGTTCTGTTGATATGATCAAAGTTACATGTGCATACACTGTAGAGTCAATCCTTCCGTGGTATTTGCTGTCTTCCACCAGCTCTTCCCATTTACTGTTCTCCAGAGGCAGCTACTTTTACCTTCTTTTGCTAATTAATTTTAGTATTTACCTCCATGTCTGTAAGTAATATGTGTGTATTGCTACCTTTTGATGCTTTGGTTTATTTAGGTATTATCTATTCCCTTCCCACTCTGGGAGATGAAAATTTAGCTACCTTTCCTCTCCTCCAACTCTTTCTCTCCCTTCATCTTCCTTTTATAATTACATCATAATCTTGGTTAAAGCAGTAATCAGTGTTTACATTACTCAGTCAACACTAATTTGACTCTATTCATAGTTGAGCCTTGTAGTAAAAAATATGATAACTTTTCCCTTCCTGCAGAACTTTTCATTTTTCCTGGAGTTGTTAATGATCATGTTTGTTCGTTTGCTTAGTTTTCTATGTATTCGTCATTAATTCAAGTGCAAACTCTGGCAGTTGTCTAAACCTCTTTTCAGGATGTTCAGGCACATTAAGTTTCCTATCAATTTCATCTCCTTGGAAGTGTCTCCCAGAGCCTCTTGACCTGCTCCAGGCTGGACGGGTTGTCCTCTGCGCCTGGTGTGCACCTGTCCTATGAGGACCTCCCTGTACCATCACCCTGAGCTCGTTACCTTTATTCCTTGTCTTCCTCCTTGGTTTACTTCTTTGTTTTGGTGAAGCATACCTCCTGTGTCTTCCTGAGAGAGGGTGCATGGGAGGCAAACCCGTGACAACCTTACATATCTGAAAATGTCTTCATTCCACCCTCAGACTGAACTAATACTTTGGCCAATTCAGATTTCTGGTCTCTGGGTTGGAATTCTGATTTGGAAATAATTTTCCTCCAGAATTTTGAAGGCTTTATTCCATGGCCTTCTAGCTTCCAGTGTTGCTGTCAAAAAGTCCAAAGCTGTTGTAATTTCTGGTTCTTTGTATTTGGCCTCTTTTATACCCTCCCCCAAAACCCCTAAAGCTCTGTAGGATTGTCTCCTTTCCCCTGGTGTTCTGAAATTTCACAATAATGTGCCTTGGTGTGCATCTATTTTCATCCACTGTGCTGGGGACAGCGAGCCTTTGATCTAGAAACTCATGCCCTTAAGTTCTGGGGATTTTTGTTTTTGAATGATTTTTAAAATAATTATTTCTCTCCTTCTTTCTCCTTCTTTTCCCCCCAGTTGTTTCTTTCTGTAACTTCTACTGTTTGAATTGGGAGACTGATTCACTAATTTTCTCATATTTTCTTTCCCTCTCTCTCCTTTTAAGAGATGATGGGGGTCTTGCTCTGTCCCCAGGCTGAAGTGCAGGGGCACAATCATAGCTCACTGCAGCCTCAACCTCCTGGGCACAAGCAATCCTCCTGCCTCAGCCTCCAAGCAGCTGGGGTATACAGGCACACACCACGATGCCTAACTTCATATTTTCTTTCATTTTCATTCTTTGTCTTTTTCTGCTTTTTGGGAGACTTCCTCGATTTATCATCTTCCAGCCCCTCTAGGAAGACTTTTTTCATACAGCATTCCATTCTTGTCTCGTGGGTCCAGTATCTTATTTTCTCTCTCTTACGTTAATTATAGGATTTTTCTTTCAAGAGTTCTCTCTGTGAATGGTCTGTATTTGATCCAGAGTTCCTTCTTTTTGTTTGTTTAATTGACTGGTTTGATCTGTGTCTTTAATGTTAGAGACTCCTGACTGTCTGGGGATTCCTGGTTGCCTGTTTATTTTTAAAAGTAGGAGACTAACAACTTTGAGCTGTAAGGGATTTGAGTGAGCAAAAGTAGACATATGTCTCTACCATCTTTGCCAAGTCATATAGTCTTTTGTATCTCTCATTTATTTCATGTTAAGAAGTGAAAAAAAATCCATAGTCCACGCCCTGAAAGATAATCAGTAACTGTAATAACTACCCTTGAGCTCAAAGAAAAATTACATCTTTTCCTCCTCAGCCTTTAAAGAAAAACATGGAGCTATCCCCCCCCCTCCAAATTTTCTATTGCAAAAAATAGCACGAGATTAGTATGTGAGTTTGTGACATGTGTAAACCGCTCTAAAATTGTGAATAGGTTTAGAAACCTTTTCTCCCTCCTCTCTACTCCCACAGTCCTGAATCACCAGCCCAGCCTTCTGGCTCATCACTTCCTGCTTGGTGAGTTGCATGTATGTCTTATCTCCATGACGAAGCTCCAAGCCACTGGAGAGCAGGGTGCATGTCCAATTCATCTCAGCATCTTCCGTAGCCCCCACCAGAGAAGCGATCACTGAAGCCTGACAAACAACGAAGGACACTCTCAAGATCTTCACTCCTCTCCTCAGTACACACAGTTAGCACGCACAGGAGTTTATTATGGTGAATGAAAAAAGAAACCCACAAGAACATAATTTATATGTAATTCCACTTTGATCTCTAATCTCTTTACCTTGGCATCCTCCCACATATGAATAGGATGGTCCATGATCCTAAGGGCAGCCAAACAGCCAGGGAGCACGAGTTTAATCCTCAGGGCTTGCAGGGAAAGGAGGACCGTGGAGACCCACGTGCACAAGAAAATCCATGATGTGCACAGAGGGCAGGCTGCAAATTAATCCTAACTTCATGGTTCAGTATTCAAGGCTCTCCATTGCTTCTCCCTGGACACCTGCAAAGCTTCTAGCAGCACTCCTTATCTGGGGCCTGACCCCTTTAGTCAGTCTTTCATGTAGAAGAATCATTTTCAGATACTAAGTATCTCATGTCTTTTCTTTGTCCAAGAACTTACAGTTGATTTCTTTTGTATCTGTATCAAATAGTTCTCCAGCCTAAACTTCAAGACATCTTCATGAATGCCTCACCACTCCACCGCACGTGTAAATCCATGCCCCTGTATTTTTCTGTCTATTGTTTCTCAGACTGATAACACCTGCGCCCTCTCAGCAACAATAATGGCTGACATTTAGTGAGCACTTAATTTGGGTCACTGTGCTGGTATTGCTTGTGGGTTATTTTACTTAATCCTCCCATCGTCGGATAAGGAAATTGATTGACAGAGAGGGCACGTCACTTGCGCACAGCCATGGAGCTACTTAACTCTGGAGCTGGAGCTCCAAGCCAGGCAAGCCCAGCCCAGCCCAAGATCACTGGCTCAGCTCAACTCCTCACTGCTAAACTGCCTCAACCACATTTCTTCAGACCTTACCCAAGACTTATCTTCCAGGAAATGTTTTTCGGAAGAACTGAGGACCCTGGCTGTGACTGTATTACATTTATGTGTTGCAGGCTTGTGGCGTGGAGCTGCCTTTACGTCTTCTCCCTTCTGTGTCCCCTCCCACAGTCACTGAGTCTTGCTGCTGTAGAGAAGCTAAAGTCTGATTTTCCACCACTGCCTCAGCACAGGGCCTGAGGATAGGGTCTGCCACCATCCCTCCAGCCAGAAAGCAACCTGCTGGGAAGGGAGGGGTTGCACTGACCTGAGGGCCTAGCAGGGCAGAGTGAGCAGGCCAGGGAGGCAGCTGCCTTTCCAAGGCCACAGCAGAACTGGGAGGGGGCTGATGCGCTGGGTCACGGTCAGGGGTAGACGCAATCCTGGGAATCGGAGTTGGGAGCCACCAGCCTGTGCTACTCAAGGATAGCCAGGGGAGCAAAGGCAGGCCCAGCCCAGGGAAATGAGGCCCACGCAGCCAGCCAGGGGCCCCTAGGGTGGTAATAGAGCATCCCTGGGGAGCAAGTATAGCAGATGGAGTGGGCAGGCAAGGCCATCTCATTAGCAGAGCTTTGGGGAGGGGGTATCTTTTCTTCAGATGTCCCCAGAAGTACCAGACACCCATGTCCTTGTGCAGACAGCCACAAAAAGGCTAATGCTGTGCCACCCACTGGGTCCCCAGTTGCTGGCCAAGGACTCAAGTGGGGCTGGAGAGCCCACCATTGATGTGCTCCCGGGAATCTGCTAGGGCTGGGCTCCGGTGGGTGAGAAAGGCTGTGGCCTGCGTCTCTGTCCCAGCTTTGCACACCTGTTTCTTGCCTGGTCACCCCACCTCTGTGTCCTGTCTCTTCAGATACCCTGCTCGCCACCCGCAGACCATTCTTCCCAGCAAGCTGTGTTATCTTGTCATTCCTGTGCTCAAGAACCCAGAATCTCTTCTAAGCCTCTAAGACAAGATCCAAGCTTCTTCTCCCAGAATTCCAGGCCTTCCTAAATCTGACCCCTGGTCTCTGAAGCCCCCTGGTCACCTGCTACTGGAGCCCAGGTGCTCTCCTCTCACTGAAGCTTCCTCATTATTCCCAAGACACATGCCAGTCGCTTTTGCCTCTCTGATGTTGAGTGAAACAGTGAAAGGAGCATGGGCTTTGCTTCCTGTGTGTCCTTAGGCAAGTCACCCAGTGTCTCTGTGCCTCCTGCTGCTTACCTGGGAAATACTTTAAAGACTGTTGTGAGATTAGAATGTTTGTGTACAAAGTGCCAGCCACACAGTAGGTGCTCAATACATGCACAGTATCCGTCATACCATGCTCTTGCTGCTCCCTGACTTGATGGTCCTGTCCCTTTCTGACTGGCTGAGCTCCTGCCTCCTTCCAGGCCCATCTCTAGATGCATCTACACATGCAGCCTGCCCTGCATGCCTCACTTAAGGCGCCAAGGGAAGGAAAAGCAGCATTTGCCTATCACTCGCTGGGCACAGACCCTGTGGGGGCGTGGAGATTCCCGATGACGGCAGCGAATCCTTCCAGGGGGCTTCCTTGTACTAGGCCTGTCCCGGCACATTGTGTGCATTAACTCACGGAAGCCCCAATGGTAACTGACTTCCATAGATTAAGGTTCCTAAATGGCTTTTCTGCTCTATCCAGCCCAGTAGGTTTGGTCTCCCTGGCCCTTTGTTCTTAGCTTTCCCCATCCAGTGGCCTCCAAGTGGCTAAGAGGAGATTTTATCAAGAAGTGAAACCCTGCAGTATAAAATACAGAGTCTATTGTGTGTTGTTCAGGCTGATCCCATTAGAGAACGGTTTGGAAGAGGACCCACCTTCACCAGCCCTGCCACCCAGCCTGCAACCAGCTCCCTTGCTGCACTTTGTATAAGCCCTGGGCTTTCATTAGGGTTCTCTGCCGAGAGCACCCATTCCTCTGGGCCTGCCTGGAAAATGCAAGCCTTGCTCCTCTGTGGCACCTCTGTGGACCCTCATGTGTTTGGGTCAAGGTCATTGCCCTCTGCCTCCATCCCCAGGGCACCTTGTCCACCCCCTGATTGCACCCCTCTGCAGATGTCTGCCTCCTTGGCAAACCCCTCTCTTGGGCCGAGTCCCTGAGGGCAGGGGCTGTGTGGTGTTCATTTCTGTATTTCAGTACTTGGCACAGAGCCTGGCATGCAGCAGGTCTTGGTGTTGGGGATGAAGGGAGGGAGGAAGGGGATGGGGTGGAATAGGCATCCGGGCAGAGGAATGGTGCTGATGTTTCCAGTTGGTTCCTCCCAGGGCGGGGCAGCTACAAGCCCCTGTCTGACTCAGAAAGGGAGGCCTCTGTGGACACCCCAGAGCCCCCTCTAGAGACAGCTCCACGAGAGCCCCAGCCACCACAGCTTCCCTCCAGACCCCCGGGAGATGCCAGTCTTTGAGATGCTTCAACTTTCTTAGAGGAAATCGCTGAGTATGTTTGGTAATTTTTTTTGACATTTTCCCTGTTCAGGAGCTTGTGATTTCAGATTAATCACATCCACATACATTTAGACTGTCGGCTTGGAAGGGAAAATTTGAATTTTATTACTGCATGATTTCATCCAAAGCTGTCTTACCAACACTAAAAGGATGTCTACAATGAGGTGCAAATCATGACAAAACATTTTATCTCTGGGTCCAAGCTCATGGCGGGAGGCCAACGGGACGGGGGGCTGCAGGTGGGACCTGGGTGGGCACAGTCGCAGCCCCTTCAGTAGCCTAAAGAGATCTGTGTGAGCCACCATCACTGCTGCCTCTTCCTCAGCAAAATATCTCATTTCCTTCCCCCCTCTAGGTTTGCCCACAGCCCTTACTCCCAGGAATGGCTGTTCATCGACTAACTCCTGTCTTCCCCTTGGCAGGTACCATGACCAGCAGGACGTAACTAGTAACTTTCTGGGTGCCATGTGGCTCATCTCCATCACATTCCTTTCCATTGGTTATGGGGACATGGTGCCCCACACATACTGTGGGAAAGGTGTCTGTCTCCTCACTGGCATCATGGTGAGTACCCGCCTCTGCCCATTCCCCACCCTCAAAATGTGGCAAAGAGCTGAACTCTTTCTTGCAAGCACATAGGGGCCTTCCTAGCCGCAGGGCGGGGGGTGGCTGTTAGTTAACCGACCTGCATGTGTGTCCCCTACACATAAAATGTCAGGTGGGAAATCTGCAATGGTTTCTCACTTTTCAGTTAACTTTTCTAAGGTAAGAATGAGACCTGGACTCCTGGCAGTTAATGGTCTATTCACAGCTCCCTCAAAATGGGCTGGGTGAAGCTGGTCCTGGCCCAATGCTCTGATGCCCACCCCACTGCTGTGCAGCCACCCAGTTTGCTCACCTCCAGTGAGCACTGGGGCTTGCAGTTTATTGTCCTCCTTCCTGTTGCCTTGGTCCCACTGACCTTGGCACCATTTCTGATCATGTTTAGCTGGAACTCACAGAAGCAGGGACTGGGGAAAGAGCACTGAGTCAGCCTTTGGGACCTGAGTCCTGGACGGGGCTGTCCATGTGGCCCTGGGCTGGCTCTTGCCTTTCCCAGGCTTCTGCTTCCACCTCTGCCTATGGAGGGGCTGGGCTCTGAGTGCCAAGTGCTTTGCAGCACTGGCATTTGGCAAGGCTGTGATCCCATCTCCAGGTGCCCAGCAAGTGTGCCGTGCCCTTTCAAGGTGTATCTCTCCTGCCCAGTGCCCTACCACCCACACTTGACACTCTCGCGGAGGCACACACTCTCGCCTGTCACATGGCCATCACAGTGTGGCTTATGAGAGGGATGTGGGGTCTGAGTTTCTGCTCACTGTGGACCCTGGGCCAGGCACTCTGCATATTGGACCTGAGCATCCTCCAGGGGAAAGCGGAGATGGAGGGCCTGCCCTGCCCTCCCCATTGGCTTGTGCAAGGACCAAATGCAATTATTTATGTTAAAGTGCTTTGAAAACGAGAAGCGGCCACACACAGGTCAGTGTTGGTGGTGTCCTCAGTGTCCTTCAGTTGCAAGTTGGTGAAGTGTTCCCTTGGCCTCATTGCACTTTGGGTCCAGGACAGGCAGCTGCTGCTCTTTGGCCTTCATCCTGGAATCCTAGAACAGTGTCAGACCAGGGTTGGACACTTTTTTCAGAGGAGGAAACTGAGGCTGAAAGAGGAAAGCACATCTAAGCCTGGGTAGTGTTGGGGGAGGTGGCGGGTGAGAAGTGGTCAGGCTGCTTGTGGTGTGGCTCTGGGTCTCCATGGCTGGAGACTGCAACCCTCCCAAGGACAGCCCCCCGTCCACAGCCCCCCTCACACCTTTGTGAAAATCCTTCCTTGCAGTGATCCCTCAGATTCCATTTGTCACCCCCATTGCCTCCAGGAGAGATGAAGACCCTCTTTCTGGAAGGGCAGTGACCCCTTTCTGCAGTGGAAAGGGAGGGCCGCAGGTCTTCCTGCAGGGTCTGAGTGAACGCCTCACAGCGGCTGGGGGCTGCCCCCACTCCCCACCCCACTCCGTCTTGTTGGCTTCCTGGGACTGATATTGGTGGACCAGACAGTCAGACCCAGGCTTGGGGCAGTCGGCCTGCTGAGCAGGAGGGGCCAGGCTCTCTCCTCCTTTCTGACTCCAGTCCAGGGCAGGTCCCTATTAGCAGGCAGGTCCTACGACAGCAGCTAATGACAAAAAGCTTAGCGCTGGGGTTGTGATAAATCACGGGTAAGTGCAAGGCTTTAGAACAAATACCTCCCATTGGTTAGTAGGAGTCTGTCTTGGCATAGCACCAACTGTCACAAGGAAACCGGGGAAAGACGCTTCTTACCAGAAAGGAATGAAATGCCACTGAAGGCCAAAGCTTTCCTTCTTAGAGCCACTCCTGGGGCTTTGTGCCTCAGAACCAGCTCTCAGCCAGGGCTGGCACAGAGCAAGGTTGCCAGTAGGTGGATGGGCCCTGCGGGGAGCCTCTGTTATTTTAAAACACCAGCCTTTCCCCCTCTCAGCCCATTGCTGTCCCCATCCAAGAAGCAGCACCCCAAAGACCTGGCTTCCTGGTTCCTGGACTCCGCATCTCCTGGCTCTACTCTGGCACAGCTGAGTGGAACAGGCGAGACCCTTGCCCCACCCCTGCCTCTCTTTGGGGTCCGGAGGCTGTTTGTCTTTCAGCACCCCCTTTTGCTGTCTGGGTGTGCAGTGCTCCCCCAGAGAGAGTGTTCTGTTCCCTGTGGATTGAGGTGTGATCAAAGTGGAAAGAACAAACGGACGATGAGGAGCCAATTCCCACCTTCCATATGAAAAATACAGCCCAGGCCTTTCATCTTTTTTTGTACAAAACCCTGTGCATAAATATACACCTTTCTATATACAGGAACAGGGAGGTTTCCTCTATTTATTGTCAGTGTTTTTCACCCAAATTAAAGTCAGTTGCCTCACTCTGGGGTCAGCCACAGTGAGGAACCCTGGTGGCATTTTTCTAACAAATGTGATTTTTCTAGCTGAGTCACTCCTAGCCAGGGTTTCACTTTGCTGAGGATCCTTTCCCCTCCTCCTTCCAACCTCCCAACACTATGTATAGCTCCCAATTATTATTGCAAGTGCCTTTACTAAAGGTAGGGCTTCCTGTTTGGTTACCATGGACACCAGGAAGGCCAAGGCAAGGCCTGCTTGGGAAGGGAAAGGAAGGATTTGTGTGTGTGTGGCCTGTAAATAGTCTTAATCATTGTTTTCTCTTGGCAATCCCAGTAACAATGTAATTATCAACCATTAAGCAGGGTATATAATTGTCTGAACAACTTGCCATGGCTGGCACAGACCTGGTGTGTTTGAGAGATTTCACCCACAAAAGCAGCTACATTAAGGTCCAGCATCTTTCCATAAGGATTTTTCATGATCACGGTGACAACACAGTAGAGAGAAAGCTGTCAATATTTAGTACCCAGAATTGGAAATGACAGTGCAACCTAAAAGAAATGCAATGCTGACCTTCTGATTCTGTAGGCATCTGGAAGCCCCCAAAGCCCCCAAGGCTGCTTGGCATAACTTTGTTTCAGTCTAGCCTCTTTCTAAAGCTGGACTCTCTCTGTAGACCCTTCATCAGTTATGGACAAACAGGAAAAAGCTTCTGGATATCTGCAGGGACGCTGAGCTTTTCCCCAATGGCCTCATGAGAGATGCCTCTGAACTGCCAAGGGAAAGTGATGATGAAGTAAAAGGTAGCACAAATTGAGTCATTTCGGGAGGAGGCAAAAAGAGGGCTCAGCAAGACATCTGCTTAATGTCAGTTTTAGAAGATGAGCTTCTCCCGAAACACCTTGGTTTCAAACCAATTGATGTTATTTTAGTTGTTGCATGGAATCTGTTGCAGAAACAGAATCCAACTGTAAATCCTCCAGGCTTCCCTCCTCCATTTGTCACTTTCATTTGTGTTTTATTTTATTTTATGCTTCTTTAGTTAAGAACACCTCATACTTTTCCCCTTGGGATACTTGTTTTTCCAGCTTCTAAGGTTTTCCAGCTGGAAAATGTTTCTTGAAAACAAGAGGTGGGAGGACTGGTGTGGAGGAGTCTCGGTCCAGATTTGGGTCCGAATCTCTAGTTAGGCGTGTTCACCCCGTCCCAGCCACCTTCCCTCCATGCACTCGGTGCTCCCTCTCGCCCACGTGCCTTGGGAAGTTCCAGCTCATCAGAAGTGGACCCCATCCACTCCCCTCGCCCCATGGAACTGGAAGTTGGACAGAGCACATCCAGGGACTCCAGTTGATGTCCCCTGTGGTTCAGGACTTGGCATATCTGAAAGCAAAAGGCTGAGTCATGGCTCTTCCCCCCAGTTTGACCCCAGGGAAGTCATAGCAGCAGCTGTTTACCCTTTCCCATCCTGCTTCCTCCCTCCTCACACACCCCCTCTACCCACCAGCCATTTCAAAGATTCCACAGTTAGCCAGGCCCTCGGTGATTTGTCTCTTAAAACTAACCTGCATCACTGCCATGTGACACAGCACTTCCAGGCTGCCACTGTGGCCTGTCAGACTATTAACTCACCTAAGTGAAAGGGCCCAGCATCCCAAAGGGGACCCAGGGGACAGGCAATCCTTATACCACTTGAAGATGGACACAGCAGGGTGGGATCCCTTGGCACTTCCTTCATGTCCTCTAAAGGGCCAAAATGGACCATTGACTTCTGGCTCAAGCCTTAGGCTCCTTGTTCTTCCTTCCTCTCTCAATCCCATCAGCCCATCATTTTTTCTTATTCTTCAGCCTCCTCCTTCTCTCTTTCCCCCCTTGACCCTTGCTGTTTAGGATGCAACACAACTTGTTCCCCATCTCATTTTCTGCCCAGCTTTACCTCTCCCTGCACCCACCTTCTCTTCTCTTCTCTTTTCTCTTCTCTTCTCTTCTCTTTTCTCCTCTTCTCTTCTCTTTTCTCCTCTTCTCTTCTCTTTTCTCCTGTCTCCTCCCCTCTCCTCCTGTTCTATTGTCTTCTCTCCCTTCTTCATTTTCCCTCCCCGCACCCCGCACAGTCTGCAGAGGCTCAGCAGTCTAGGCTTCAGGATTCCTCCACCACTTTCTGAAGGCTGCTGATGTCTGGCCCCATCTTTATGAGGTTGCCTCTTAATGGAAAAGACCAGGTTAGGTGTCATTACTGGTGACTGCCCTAATTACATCCAGTCAATGGAAAAATGAAGCTGAGAGCATCCATTTAAGTTGGAATTAAGGGTTAAGAACACAGCATCCTCTAGAGGAATGCTCACAAGGGAGTCATAACATCTCTATGTTGAAAGAAACTGGGAAGTGTCATCTAGTCCACTGTCCTGCCTCCAGAGAGAAATTTATCTTCATCATGTGAGACAGATGGTTCATTAGATAAAACACTCTAGCTTCTCATTAAAAGCCCCCCCTGCATTCAGCCAGCTAAAATGTAGGCCATGGCAAGCGCTGTGAAACACCCCATCTAGACCCTGGAAATTTGGAATGGTGGATGATTGATTGTTGTGATTACATTCCCAAAGTAGCATGGAACAGGGAAGCTCCCTCTTCAGGCCTATTGGACCTCAGCTTTCAGGGATGATTTAAGTAGAGTTTTGCCTGGGCCTAGCAAGAGGAGGGAGAATGGAGCCTGGGGAGAACCCTCTCCATCTGATGTTCCATTTTTAACGCTATGATATAGCCCTCTTTTTGGGCTTTCAGCCCAAAGTACTTTTGGAACTCCATATAAAGGAGAGGGATGACACTCTGTCCGGTCGAGGGGAAGGGAGCACACATCTTCCCTCTAGGACGGCTTCTTTTAAGCTATTTTTTGCTTTTGGAGGCATGGCTAAATTGATTACAGCTACAGACCAGGCTGTGCAACTGCCCAGATCCTTTGAAAATTGGGCACAGAGTCTCCTGTAAGTCACAGAAGCTGAAAAAACACAGCCGTCCTCGAACAAAAGAGGAAAATGAGGTCAGAAAAGGAAAGTTCACACAGACTTGGTTCTTTTCACTTTGTGAAAAGGCCAACCAATGTACTGAGAAACACTAGATTGTTTTAATGGGGACCCTTGTGGGAAACGAGGAGAAAGCATTGTGAACTTCAACCACATTGAAACTTCACACAGGCTAGCCTTTGTCAGCCTGTGGGATAAAGAGAGAAATAGCTTCTAAAAGAGAGAGTAGGGAATGGATCCACCCATATGCATTCCTTCCAAGTCGGTTATAGATTATAGTACCTTTGAAAAACATTCTTTTCTGCTTCTCACACATTTTGTAAGACCTGATGAGCCAAAAATGTTACTGACAGATTCCTTCCATTCTGGGACCTCAACTGCTAGACTGGGTTCTCTGGCAACTAGAATTACTGTTTGACATATAGGATTCGGTTGTTGGCTTTAATAAGTTCATCATCTCTTTCCATGAGTGGTGGTCAGGGCGGCGCAGGGCACAGCATGCAGGCAGAGGGCGATGGTCTCTGACGGGAGTCCGCTTGCAGAACGATGGGGCTGACTCCCGCTGCCTGCTGAAGAGCCAGGGGAGTAGTGAGTCTCTGAATTCCCCCTATGCTCACAAGCCAACCAAGAAGCCTAGCGAAGAGGATTTTAAAATGCATTGGGAGAATGTTGGAATGTGCAGGGAATTCCCTGCTTATTTCCCAAACAGTCAAGTATGCACCCAGAGGATTAGGAGAGAGAAAGTGAGTCCCACCATTCTTGGGGCTCAGCAGAGCCTGCTTCCTTGCCCACCCTCCCCCGGGCTCCCCTGGCATGGACCTACTGAGCAGACTAGGATCGCTGTTCCAGAAAATCCCAAGGGTCTGCTGCGGGCTCACTTAAAATCCTGGTTTTGATCCAGCAGAAGTGGTGTTGTCTTTAAAATCTCTGCATGATGGTGAATTCATGAGCCTCCTGGTGAAGGCAGGAAGGAACCGATTCCTTGTGCTGAGTCATAGCCTAAACCTTGAGGTGAAAAAGCCCAAGTGTAGAGCAAGCACAGTCACTGAGTGCACGTGTTCGTGCCAACCTGGGTACCCTCTGTGAAACAAGCCCTGGGGAAAGGTATTGCCTCTTCATTCGATTATTTTCAGGAACACTCTCAGCCACTGGCAGGTGTTCCATCTGCACCCCAGCTGATGGCCTACCTTCTTTCCTCCCAGGCCTGCTGGTCTAGAGCTGGCAGTGGGATGGAGACCTGCCTGAGGGAGAGAGGGCGCGTGTGTGCTGGCCCCTCTGTCTTCCGCTGCACAGCTTGGCAGGTGATCAGGTGCTTATTTGTTGGTTAAACCCCCCAAAGCCTCGGCGCCACCCAGCATCCTTCTCCATTGAAACTGGCTAGCTCAGCCTCCCAGAGGTCAGCTGCAGAGCACAACCCAAGAGGCACTTCAGACCCCTCTGTGGGTCAGGACATCAGAGTCCTGACAGATTTCAACAGATTTTTGTGGCTTGGTCGTGACCAGCCAGAGAGCTCAAGTTCCCACTCCACTCCCAGGAAACTACCCCCGTGGCCGCCAGGCGTGTTGAGTCTCTCGTCTTGCCTCTTAATGATATGTTCTTTCCCCTCTGGTCCTCTTGATGTCCCCCCACAGGGTGCAGGCTGCACTGCCCTTGTGGTGGCCGTGGTGGCCCGAAAGCTGGAACTCACCAAAGCGGAGAAGCACGTTCATAACTTCATGATGGACACTCAGCTCACCAAGCGGGTAAGATGCCACGCAGCCATGTCTTATGGGGGACTTAAGGCCACAGTGGAAGCCAATCAGAAAGCAAATGGTCCAATGGGTGCAGTGGCTCACGCCTGTAATCCCAACACTTTAGGAGGCTGAGGAGGGTCGATCACAAGGTCAGGAGATCAGGACCATCCTGGCTAATACGCTGAAACCCCATCTCTACTAAAAATACAGAAAATTAGCTGGGCATGATGGCACACACCTGTAGTCCCAGCTACTCAGGAGGCTGAGGCAAGAGAATTGCTTGAACCTGGGAGGCGGAGGTTGCAGTGAGCCGAGATCGCACTACTGCACTCCAGCCTGGGTGACAGAGAGAGATTCCGTCTCAAAAAAAAAAAAAAAAAAAAAAAAGAAGGAAGGAAGCAAATGGTCATGTCGTATGGGTTTGCACCAGGCTTTTAAAGGGTGTGTTTGAGGGAACCCCAGACACAAAATGGAAACAGCATCTTCATACGCCGGGTTCCTGTCTTCTGTTCGATCACTGTGCATGGTTCAGGCAGCCAAATAATTTTCCTGGTAATTTAATTAATAGCCTACAATGGTATAACCTGCCCCTTTGCCTGATGATACCAAATAAATCACAGTATGAGGCAATGTTTTTTGTTTATGCTCAAATATTTTCAGGATTCTCATTAGGAAGGGCAAAACTATATTGAAAATATACCTAAAACTATAAAAGTATATTGAAAATGTACCTAAGTCTAATCCTTTAAAAAAATTATTTGAAGAATCATTCTACGCTGGGAGCGGCGGCTCACGCCTGTAATCTCAGCACTTTGGGAGGCTGAGGCGGGCGGATCATGAGGTCAAGAGATCGAGACCATCCTGGCCAACATGTGAAACCCCGTCTCTACTAAAAATACAAAAATTAGCTGGGTGTGGTGGCAGTCACCTGTAATCCCAGCTACTCAGGAGGCTGAGGCAGGAGAATCACTTGAACCCAGGAAGCGGAGGTTGCAGTGAACCGAGATCGCGCCACTGCACTCCAGCCTGGGCGACAGAGCGAGACTCCATCTCAAAAAAAAAAAGAATCATTCTAGTAGAGCCCACATTCCTAAATAAAATTGTTCATCAAAACATCATCATCCAATTTTTCCCTTTTGGGTTTTCCGGGTAACGTTTCTCACTTGAACCATTATGGAAGTGGTTATGGAAGATGAAAATCTGAAAATATGCAGGAATGGGTAGACCATTTAGCTGCTGAAAGTTGGACACCCCACTGAATTGTCTGAGATGAAAAGGCCCACTTAGAATAGACAGATACAAGCCTTCCAGAATAACAGCAGGCCAAATGGGCAAGGCAGGAGCTGTTTATTCAAGGACAGCTTTTATGGAAAATTCTTTAGAACTACAGCCTGAAGGAAGGTCAGTAAGATGATTTCCTGCAAGACTGTCCTCTTTCTGAGACAAGACAGAATTAAAACCCTGTGCTCGTGTCTCGGCCTCCATAGTCTTTTTCATTTAGGACTGAAGTAGGTTAAGGGACCCATGAGCAACCAAATTTTGATTTGGGTTTTTGAAAGCTAGAGAAAATATTCAGTGATTAATGTTGCACAGCAGCAAAAATGTGTTAGAAATAGAGACAACGGCAGGAAGGAAGAACAAAAAGAGAGAGAGAGAATGACAGAGGGAGCTGCGAGCGAGCTCTTGGGGAAGGCAGTGGGAGAGTGTGCAGCGGCCAAGGCCTCTCCAGTTTCTCAGCAGAATTATTTATGGTGTTTGATTGTTTGGTCTTTGATTACATTTATTGGATTCTGTAAAGAGCCTTAACAGACATTAAAAGGAACTGGTACAGGCAAATATTCTTATGTTGTTGACATTCAAGTGTTTGTACTTGATACATCATGGCCCTGAGCTATCAGCTGCACCAAAAAAAGCCATGATTTGTCACATCACGATGGCAGTGATTGAAGGCTGTTATCACAGTAAGGCCTGCCGGGAACCCTGCCACTTGGCCACTCTCTTTCAGCCCCCTCTAATAATGGGTGCAAAAGTCATGCTCAGTATTGAGGAAATTATTCAAGTTATTGAAACACCTAAATGCAAATCCACTTGCATCTATTTTCCTGAAGCAATTTACTGAGGTTTCACTGAATTGAAACTACGTGCCGGAGTGAGGGCAGGGAGATGTTTTGCCTCCAAAGCCTTCTCATAAGCTGTTTACCAAGAGTAGAGACATTAGCAGTCTCTCTGTTTATTCTGGTTTTCTTTTTCAAGCCAAGAATATTCTTTGTATTTGGTGTTATTCCTTTGTCCTCTCCATTTTTCACCAAGTAGATCAGACGCTAGAGGAAAATAAAGCTGAGGAAAGCCAGCTCCTTTGTATGCCAGGAAAATAAACAATTTTTCTGCAATATAATTGTAGAAGATGAGACTGTGGTTGCTAATTTTAATCTTTCAAAAATGATTCCCTAACATCCTCCTCAATTCCACTTCTTGAAAAGTAGGACTGAAAATCAAATCAACAAATATTTATTGCTCATCCATGAATCTAAGGTAGCTTTTTAATCGAATAACATCTCACTTTTCTGAGAACACTTAAATCTGTTGAAATGTCTCTTTAATATCTAATATCTTTTCTCAGGGAAATAAACAACACAGGAGGGATGGTTCTTACAGAGAGAAGGTTTTCAAAGCTGGCAGGACTAGAACTTCTGAAGGTTCTTTTACATAACCTTAATTGAAATGAAACTGGATGTGTGCATCCTTGGCCTGCTCTGGTTTGAGCTGACTTTGACCTGCTCACAAGAGAACCCCACCTTTCTTCCCCTGGGGATGCCTGGCCTGCCCTCTGTCCTCTTGAAATGGTCCATTGTATCCAGCTGGAGTGGCTCATTGGTCAAGAAGATGCTAAGCAGCCGGGAGTGGTGGCTCACGTCTGTAATCCCAGCACTTTGGGAGGCCGAGGTGGGTGGATCATGAGGTCAGGAGTTCGAGACTAGCCTGACCAACATGGTGAAACCCTGACTCTACTAAAAATACAAAAATTAGCGGGGCGTGGTGGCACACACCTGTAATCCCAGCTACTCAGGAGGCTGAGGCAGGAGAATTGCTTGAATCTGGGAGGCAGGGTTTACAGTGAGCCAAGATCCCACCACTGCACTCCAGCCTGGGCAACAGAGCAAGACTCCGTCAAAAAAAAAAAGAAAGACTCACTCTCAGACATGATCATTAGAAGCTCTTGGCCGGGCGCGGTGGCTCATGCCTGTAATACCAGCACTTTGGGAGGCCAAGGCAGATGGATCAGGAGGTCAGGAGATTGAGACCTTCCTGGCTAACACAGTGAAACGCTGTCTCTACTAAAAAAAAAATCCAAAAAAATTAGCCGGACGTAGTGGCACGTGCCTGTACTCCCAGGTACTCAGGAGGCTGAGGCAGGAGAATTGCTTCAACCTGGGAGGCGAAAGTTGCAGTGAGCCAAGATCGTGCCACTGCACTCCAGCCTGGGCAACTGAGTGAGACTCCGTCTCAAAAAAAAAAAAAAAATGCTAAGCTCAGTCTATTCATAACATCTCAGTAATTCTCAGAGAAAGATCCAACATGAAGGAGTTGACTGTGGCATAATTGCAACCTCTTCGGAGTGGGCAATTAGTAGATTTGACAGATAAAAGCAGTCTCTTACCGGTATATGCAACCTTGATGCTTCAAAGACCTACGCAAAACGAAAAAAGGAATTGTAGCTATTAATCATAGAAAATACTCAAATTGTTCTAGTATTTATTCATCCTGTCTTGCTCTAAAGACTGCAGCCTAGCCTTTGCCATGAGAGCCAGCACTATTTTTATTTATTTATTTGTAGGGAGGGAAGAGGGTCTGATAGCACTGGGTAAGAACTCAATTTCTGGTTTTCTTGAATCCCATGCTTATCTTCTTTCCTTGTATGACTTATCAACTCTGGCAGCAACGTCATTTCTGTATTTAATTCAATCAGATCTTCCCACACTGACTTCGCAGTGTCACTGCCATTGTTATTCTGTAATTATAACTTATTGCTAACCTCTGGGCTACTAGATAATATTTAAGTACATGATTCACAGAGGTACTGGAAGAAAGATACTAGAGCCCCATCTTTTCTGCCACTTAGTGTTTTCATGTCCCCATCTTTCTGTTTTATGTAGCTAGACAGATCCATCACAGAGGCCACTCCCTGGGTGCCACACTCTGTACTCTGGGGGCACCAAGATGGGTAAGAGGTGGTCCTTACCTCCATCCTTAACCTCTGGTGGCTGACTGCCCTCAGAGAGCACTTCTTTTTATAAGAGGTAGAGTGGGCCGGGCGCGGTGGCTCACGCCTGTAATCCCAGCACTTTGCGAGGCCGACGTGGGCGGATCACTTGAGGTCAGGAGTTCAAGACTAGCCTGGCGAATATGGTGAAACCCCGTCTCTACTAAAAATACAAAAAATTAGCCAGGCATGGTGGTGGGTGCCTGTAATCCCAGCTTCTCGGGAGGCTGAGGCAGGAGAATTGCTTGAACCCAGGAGGCGGAGGTTACAGTGAGCTGAGATCACGCCACTGCACTCCATCCTGGGTGACAGAGTGAGACTCCATCTCAAAAAAAAAAAAAAAAAGGAAAGAAAAAGAAAAAAAAGGCAGAGTGGGCTGCTATGGACACACTTGGCTTGGGAGGCACCATGGACCGGAGATATTTTCTTTGCGGTACCTACTCTCCACATCAAGCCACAGTGAGCAGAACCTTCAGACAGCACAGTGTGCTGAGGATCCTATCTCCTTCTTGCTGCAAGGGTTTCTTGCCCCAAGTAGCTCATCCAAGTACACTCCCCCATGAATTCAATGAATAAGACCAAAACTAAACCCACAACTTCCCTAAACTAGTTCCTTCTCCTAACTTCCCTGGTGTGCTCCTGACGTCGTGTTCTTCCAGACGCCAGGCCTAAAGACTTAGCCCCATTTCTGACTCCTCTGGACCCTGGACCCCACAGGGGTCTGAGCACTTTCTGTGTCTGATTTCACCTTGCCGTGGCTGTTCACGCATGCCCGCCTCTCCAGGGCCTCTGCCCCGCCACTCTTGAAGCCGCCATCTTCTGTTTTGCACTATCACAGCAGCCTGCTACCTGCTCTCCTCACTTCGGCCTCCCTTACCCCAGTCATCCTGCACTCTGCTTCCCCATGGATCTCCTTAGACTCTCAGGCTTAGCTCTGAACATATTACTTCCTGCTCAAAAACCTTTAAGTAGTTCCCCCACCTACTATCTCCTGAATGACACTGAAGAAAACTTTTCTTTAATTACAAGCATATGCCAAAGTTTGATCATAATCTTGCTAGAAGAAAATTTTCTTCAGCAGGCTAATTCAAAGATTACTCTTAGTAGTGGTATTTCATAGGAAAAACAATGGTAGTCATTGTTATGCCAGATATAGAAGGTTTAGCTAAAGACTGCTAATGGACAGCTGGTTGGGCTCAACAGTGGATTTCCAGAACAAGTCTTCATGTCTTTACAATTGATCAGATAATCAATAGGGCAGTTATCAGGAATGCTAATTCTCCCCAGAAGAGGATTATAAATTACATCACGCACAAGGTTCTGTCCCAGACAGATTGGGTGCAGGTTTTCTTTAGCAATAGTCACAGAAACAATGTGCGTTTAAGCTGGAAGGACCCTTAGGGAAGAGCCACTCCAACCCACATGAGAAGACGAAGGCCCAGAAAGGGGCGAGGGTGGGCCCCCGGCCTGTGCAAGATCCACTTTGCTCTCAGACCATCAGGCAGGCAGCTTTAGGGCGGTCAGTTCCTTGGAACTCAGCATAGGGTTAGGGTCCCAGACCTGCTGAAGAGAAAAGCCAGCTTAACTCCACCCTAACTGAGTATCACATAAATAGCATTATAGACTTATCCACCACCCATTACCATATTGCTACAGGGAGAACCTCAAGCTCCAACTTTGAACAACGGAAATACATCTCCTCTCTCTCTACCCAATTTCCTGCCAGCCAGAGAGGTGGAGCTCCCAGTTCTAAGTGGTCAGTGAGGGCCTCTGGGTGAGGCAGGCAGAGAAGCCTGCAAAGGGAGTGTGGAATAGAACAGGGGGAGGAAAAAGAGGAGGTGCAAGCAGGGTGATGAAAGAGAGGGCAGCCGGGGAAGCCAGAGCAAGTCTGCGGGGTGGTGATGAGTGGAGAGTGGGCTTGGCAAATGGGAAAGAGGAACCAGCCCCCTTCTCTAGTCCTGTGTGTAATGGACACCTTCAGTCAAGGGCTGGCTTGCAGGTTCTCCAATAGTGATCTGATCATCACTCAGCCTAATTTCAACCTGTGTAACTCCTTGAAGTTACAGTCATGCACTGCATAACAAGTTTCAGTCAATGATGGTGCACATATACCAAGGTGGTCTCAGAAGGCTATAACAGAGCTGAAAAATTCCTCTCCCCTAGTGATTTGTGTTACAGTTGCCTACAGTACAGGAATGTGCCATACAGGCTTGTAGCCTAGGAGCGATAGGCTATACCATACAGCCTAGGTGTGTAGTAGGCTGTACCATCTAGGTTTGTTTAAGTACACTCTGTGATGTTCACACAGTGAAGAAATTGTCCAAGATGTGTGTATTTAAATCACACCCACCGGCCAGGCCTCCCTTTCCCCGTCTCCAACCTCCAAGTAGAATACTTCCCTGGCAAGGGTTCCTGGCAGCATAATGGGCATGCTAGTGATTTCTTCTCTGGGGGGCTCTGCTAATGGGACCCCTGGAATTTCCCAGGGCTCCTGGGGCTGCTGGAGGCTTAGGGTTTCCAAGAAAGGTGCTCCTTTCATCCCCCTTGTACTCCTGCCCCAAGCATTCTTGCTGCAACCGACAGCCCCTCTGTAATAGCAAGTAGCAGGTTACCTGGGCAGAGAGGTGGCCAGAGCAAGTCATTGACATGGGATGCTGTGGCCAAGAGCTCAAGGAAGAGATGTGTGTTCTGTTGTATGTTTTCTTGCGGGCTGGGGAAATTAGAGGGAAGGAAGCTGACATTTATTGGAAGGAGAGAATATTAACAAAGGTACCATGTATTGAGGCATATGGCCAGGATCTGTGCTAATGTTTTAAGTATATTCTCATTTAATCAACACAGTAATCCCATTTCACAGATGCAGGTAGTACTTGCATCACTCTCTAGCCCTGGACCCTGCTTTGTTGTTGTGGTTTTTTAAGCGCTTGTTACCTGATGCTATAATACAAACTGCATACCGTCTTCTCCGCAGGATTGTAAGTTCCGTAAGCGCAGGAATGTTATTGATTTGTTCACTGTGGTACTGTCACTTGCTACAACAATGTCTGGCCCATCATAGGTGCTCATTAATTGTTCCTCAAATGTATGAATAAAGAGAGTCTCAGAGAGTTCAGTAGTGGGTCCAAGGTGGAGCTCATGATCACGTCTATTTATCAAGTTTTTCTGAGGGTTAATGAAACAGTGCAGACATACGTGCTTAGCACAAAGCCTGGCACGTAGTAAGCACTCAGTATATGTTAGCTGTCACCATAATTTGCAAGGTCTTCATTGGACCACTTTCTTGCCCAGGCCCATTAATCTTAGAGCCTTTCCTAAAGTAGATCATAGAGCCCACTGTCTGGCCCCAATCAGAGTGAAAGCAATTTTTTGGTAGAGAGTTTTTGGGCTTGCAGAAAACAATCAGCCAATTTGTTTATGGGTTTTGGAGGCAGGACAGCTGGACTTGCATTCACAAAGGGTCCTCTCCTAACCATCCCCAAACCCATCCGATTGTGGCCAACCTTGAGCCACTCTTTCTGGCTTGCTGCTTTCATCTTAAGCCCTGCCCTCTCGCACTGCTGCACCCTGAGAGCATCTTTTGGCCCTGGTGCCTCTGCCCACCAGGAGAGGTCAGGTGGTACCCAAGCCTCCATCAAGGAAGGGTGCATGGAGCCCTTCGGAGGCTCGGCAAATCTGAGGAAGGGCACATGACCTCATGTGCTCCCGACCCCAACAATGCTTAGATCAATCAGCCAGGTGAACTGGAGGGAGACCCTGGCCACAATAGCATTTACTGTCCACCTGGGAAAGCACAGTGCAGTTAAAAGCCTATTTCTTTTTTTCTCGCAGATATTGATCTACTTAGCTTTGTGCCAGGCTGTTTGCTGGTAATTAATTTCAGAGTCAGTGCAAGGGCTGGCAGTTAACATCACTTTCCCGAATGCACAGAGGCCTCCCTCCAAACTCATAAAGATGATGTGACTGCCTCTCTCAGCTACCCTGGCCGTGCTGTGACTTCAGTATCTTACATTTGGGCTGATGTTAAGTGCAGGACCTGGACTCCGTGTTCTGTCACATTGCTAAGTGAGGGCCATGATGATTTAAAAAAAAAAAAATCCAATGTTCTTTCCAGTTCCTTGATCCTGGAAAACAGGAAATGATTTTGTTTGTCTTTCCTTCAGTCCACATGAAAACCTTCTGCTCTTCCTGGACGTGGCTCTTGTTTTGACTTTGCCATTAGCTAGCTGTGTGATTCTGGCTCTCACATCCCATCTCTGAAGTGGTTTCCTCGTATGTTCAATGAGGGGTTTGAGCTAGATGATATTAACTAATATCTGTATGGTACTTTACATTTTATGTAGCATTCACACCCACACTGACTCAGTTTGCCATTAATAATTGTCTAGTCTTGGTCTGTGTCTTGGTTTCTTCATCTGTAAAATGTGGATAATGTTAGCACCTCCCTGATGGGGTTGTGGTGAGGATTAAAGGAGCTTAGACATATGAAGTACACAGACCTGTGGCTGCACCTGGTAGATGTTAAGTGTTGCCCCCAGCACCATCATCACTGCCTCATAGCAGCCCTCTTTATTTTTCCCATCTTACAGATAATGAAGCATTTGCTCCCAAACTGCTTAATAATTGACAGAGCAGGGATTCACCTGCAGACTTTCCAGTTTCCTTGAGGCTTTCCTAAGAGGCTAAGTGCGTAGGGAAACTGAAGAAATGACACATCCGATTGCCTCCTCTCCCTGCAAGAGGAGGGCAGTAGTATTAAATGTGTGCTCTGCAGAGAGCAAGGCTTCCCTTCCGTGCCGCCTTCTTTGCCAGGAGGCTGCTGTTCACTCTAGTTCCCTGAGCAGAAGCCCAGAGACCACAATGTCCTCTCCTGGACATCCACCGTTTCCAACTTTCCACCACAACCTGCTTCCTTTCAGGCAAGAAAGTACCAGAGGCGGGCAGTTAAGTCATTTAAAACTATTTTCACAGCGGATCTTTACTGAATTTTTAAAAAGCAATATTTATGTCCCTTAGACATTTCTGAGAAGACTTAGCTGTTCTTTTAAAAACATCACTTCAGCGCCAATGAAAAATATAATCCAGCCTTAGTAATAAATTTTTAAAACATACACACACAAAAGTTATCAGCCTGCAAAACAATGTTTCCTAGCCTTCCCACACGTCTCAGTATTTTAACAACGTCCCATCTGTTGATGTCAGTCTGAAGAAGCAGGTCTATATTCTCTAATTTTATTAAAATCCTTTCTGGCTAGTAACCTGATTTCTATTAGGCTGGCCTACTTATTTCCAGGCCCCAGGCCTGTGGACCCATGCCAGTCTGCATGGCTGACAGAAATGGGGATGGTTAATCAAAAATCTGCTTAGCATGTGCTTAATAAGGAATGTTTTCTCTTGCTCTTGTTACTAATTGCTGAAGATGTCTGTGTTTGGATTAAAACTTTGTCCCCTGCCATCTGGATGCCATTGATATGTCTCAGCTCAGTCATGAGCCTGGTGATATCAGTGGTTTCCATGTCGACGGATGACAGCGTCATATGTTGAAACGTGTGATTGCGGTGCACAGTGAAGGAGCCAGCCCTGGGGAAGAGGAAGCTCTGGTTTCACACCTAAATATCTTCACTGATTTTCAGACATTGCTCTGAAATTATTTCTTTTTTGTGCCAATTACATTTACATGTACAATTGCAGTGCAAATGTTTTTGGCCATTTGGGAAAGGAGACAATGGGCTCGTTGGTACCTATAGTTCCAATCAGTGGGAAAGACATCTTCTCAAAGAAGTCTTTTAAAATCTCCAGCTGATAGGAAATCTGTTTACTCTCTGAACCCAAGCAATGTACCGTATACATGAAGTGGCAATCTCAGGCAAAGCTCGGAAGTCTGCATGTAAGGGCAGCAATGGTATATTGCTAGCTATTTTCTGAGGGGACCCCGGGACTCAAGGTCTCGCTCATGCAGCCTGTCTAAATATAGCATCAGCAACAGCAGTCAAGAGATAGTATTGAAATAATCAAGAAGAAAGAAAGAAAGAAGGAAGGAAGGAAGCAAGGAAGGAGAAAGAAAGAGAGAAAGAAAGAAAAAGAAAGAAAGGAAGGAAGGAAGGAAGAAAGAGAAAGAAAGAAAGAAAGAAAAAGAAAGAAAGGAAGGAAGGAAGAAAGAGAAAGAAAGAAAGAAAAGAAAGAAAGAAAGAAAGAAAGAAAGAAAGAAAGAAAGAAAGAAAGAAAGAAAGACCCTCCAACTTCAAGCTCTGGTCTGCAGTGTCCAACACAAGATTAAGAACAGATGAATTTTAATCACCTTTTTTTTTCCTTTTTTTTTTTTTTTTGGAGATGGAGTTTCACTCTTGTTGCCAAGGCTGGAGTATGGTGTGATCTCAGCTCACAGCAACCTCTGCCTCCCAGGTTCAAGCAGTTCTCTTGCCTCAGTCTCCAAAGTAGCTGGTACTACAGGCATGTGCCACCATACCTGGCTAATTTTGTATTTTTTGTAGAGACGGGTTTCACCATGTTGTCCAGGCTGGTCTCGAACTCCTGACCTCAGGTGATCCACCCGCCTCGGCCTCCCAAAGTTCTGAGATTACAGGCGGGAGCCACCGTGCCCGGCCTTAATCATCTTTTCTAGGAGTTCCGTGATTTTGGTTAAGAAACTAGATCATTGCAAAATCGTTTCCTTATGAGGTAGACTACAGTAGCAACCACAAAAATGAACCTAAGAAAATGAACCTGATAGCAGCCTACTTTATTTATTCTTCCTTAGATCAAGAATGCTGCAGCCAATGTCCTTCGGGAAACATGGTTAATCTATAAACACACAAAGCTGCTAAAGAAGATTGACCATGCCAAAGTGAGGAAACACCAGAGGAAGTTCCTCCAAGCTATCCACCAGTGAGTATGCCAGAGCGGTTCAGCCATCAGATGACCAGATTGGGAGTGGCGGGACTCCTACAACTCTGTCAGTAGCACAGAAGAAATCCATTCTGTTCCACTCAACAAGTGGAGTGGTGAACTGGGTCTGATCACTCACTCACTGCACCAGCCACATGCCAGGAATTGGGCAGGCTGCTATGGAAGGTAAAAACTAGAGTAAGAACCTCTAAGAGTTTTCACATTCTACATACACACACACACACACACACACACACACACACACACACCCCACGCACACCACACATCACACACACCATACACACCACACACAAACACCACACACACACACACCCCACACACACCACACATCGCACACACCATACACACCACACACAAACACCACACACACACACCCCACACACACCTCACAAACCATACACACCACACACACCACATACCACATATCACACACACCATACACACCACAAACACCACACACACACCCCACACACACCATGCACACCACATACCACACACACACCACACACCACACATCACACACACCATACATACCACACACAAACACCACACACACACACCACACACACCTCACACACACCATACACACCAGACACACACCACACATCACACACACACACTACACACACACACCACACACCCCCCACACACCACACATATACACACCACACACATTACACACACCACACACACACCATACATATGACACACATCACAAACACAACACACACACACCACACACATACACACCACACACTACACACACACACCCCAACAGCAGACACACACACAGCACACACACCACACAAACCACAGACACAAACCACACACACACAAACCACACACCAAACGCACCACACACACCATCCACACCACACACACCCCCTATACATCACACACACAACACACATGCCCCCTACACACCACACACACACCAAACACACCACACACACCCACACACAAACCACACACACCACAAACCCCACACACATACCACACACATTACACGCACTACACACACACCACACACACACCACACACACCACAAACACACCCTTACACACACCACACTCAACACACACAACACACACACACCACCACACACCACACACAGCACACACACACCATACCACACACACACAAACCACACACACACCACATGACCCCACATGCACACCACATGCCCCCACACACATCACACATGCCCCCACACACACCACACACACAAACCACACACACCACATGCCCCAAACACACACCACACACGCCCCCACACACAACACAAATACACACTCACCACACACACCACACACACACCACATACACACCACACACACCCCATACACACACCAAACACACCACACACACATGCCCCCACACACCGCACAAACCACACACACCCACACACACCCAAACCACACACCAAACACGTCACACACACACAAACCACACATACCACACACCCCACACATTACACGCACCACACGCACACACCACACATATGGCACACACCACACACACTACAAACACACCCATACACACCACACACACACCACACACACCCCATACACACAACACACACAAACACCATACCACACACACACAAACCACACACACCACATACCCCCACACACACCACATGCCCCCCACACACATCACACACACAAACCACACACACACCACATGCCCCCAAACACACACCACACACACGCCCCCACACACAACACACACACGCAACACACATAACACACCACACAAACCACACACAAAATCCACACACATGCCACACACAGAACACACACCACACACACACAGAGCACACATACACACACACACACCATGCATTGCAACTCAAATCAAAACAAACCGTGGCTGATGCTTTCTGTGATGGAGGAGTTTTTAAAAGTATAGTGGAAAAGCACAGGATGAAAACATTCATTCTGATGGAGAGGTTTAGGGAATCCCTGAAAAGCTGAGAATAAGGCACTCAACATGGAAGGCGCAGCCCAGGCATAGAGGCAGGGAAATGATCTGGGAATAGCAAGAAACCAGTGACGGAAGGTGAGCATGCATGGAGACAAGAGTTTGCTTTCTGGGGGGATGTGACAAGCCCCTGGAAAGTAAAAGCCTCAGTTGTTCCCCAGGTTCACGGTCCCCATGCTGGGTTCCAAAATCAGAGGCAGTGGTAGGGCTGGAGTATCTGCTGGTGGGGCTAAACCTTTGCATGGACTTGAAGGGCTTGCCTGTTACCATTCTTCCCCACAGGTTGAGGAGCGTCAAGATGGAACAGAGGAAGCTGAGTGACCAAGCCAACACCCTGGTGGACCTTTCCAAGGTGAGTGGCAGCGTCTGGAGACATCCCCTAGAACACGCAGACACTGAGTCTTCTCAGGCTCACCTGTGAGTCCTGGCTGGGTTCGCACTGGACAGCGCGGGACCAGGCAAGCAAAGAAAAATTTCTGCTTGGTTCAAAAATACCTAGGCTCAAGTTTGTTTCATTTGCAATCTACCGGTATGTCTTGTGGGCTTTTGAAACTTGGTGTTTGTTTCTTAAGTGAAATCGCTCAGGTGTGTCTCTGCGTGAAATTAATGAGCTGACTAAACCTTTTCCGTGTCATTTTATGAGCTGCACATTGAGGGACTCCTGAGGTTGGGCTTGAGTTTGTACGGCTGTGAAGCATGCTAGCAAGGACCAGACGGTAACGATGGCCATGGTAACTGCCCAGGTCACACCGGTTTGCTGTAATACTTGGAAGTTCATTTTTGTGCATCCTCCAGTCCTTAACCAACTAGCTTTTCTGGCCTCAAATTGGTGGCAGTGATGTGTGTGTGGGGGGGTGCATTTCTTTACTTCTCAAGAGGCAGATAGCCTACGAGGAACATGAAGATACCCAAAAAGAGAGCCCTCTTTTGAGAGCCCTAGGGTGTAAGGCTCGCCATCACTCTGCCACTCTGTTTCTGGCCCTGAGCTGCCATAAATACTGTAAGGAAACTCCTCTTGCAAATCACCCAGGTGAGGGAGCCAAAGGCCGCACTGCTGGCAGAGCTGAGAGTCGGTGCCACTGAAGAAAGGGCCTCCCCCTCCTCAGCCCCCTCTCCTCATTGCCTCTTGATAGGAATTGTATATTAAGTGTACAGCCCAGGGCCAGGCTGGCAGAACATTCCAGCAGATGTCAATTATCATAATGGAACACATTCCCTGGGTAAGCAAGAGAAACTCCCTCAGGCACATTAAGCACCTTTTGAAAAGAGTGCAATCAGAGAAATCACTAGTTGTCGGGCCACGTGCAGGTGCCTTGTTTAATAAAGGGATTGAACCAAAGAAAGGGCCTTCTAAACCTGTGAGGACTTCAATGGGGGAGTAAGTGGCTTGGCACATTTGGGGAGAAGCCTCCAGGCCTGCGTGCCTTTGGAGGAGGGCGTTCACGTGGAGTGCAGGGTGGTTCCTAGGAGCCTGGGGTGGGAGTGGAACGTGGGCATGCAGGAGAGAACTCCCTCAGGTTTTTGGGTGTGTTGGTTTTAATATCAGAAACCCGCTGGGACTAGGTTTAAAAATGGAGAAATCTATTCTAAGGATATAAGGGAGTCTCATTCCAGGCAAAACCTCAAAGGAGACATGTGGCCAGACTGCAGGAAGGAACTGACTCGAACTAGACCTGGGAAGCCCCCACAACCAGGAGGTCTCTCACCATTTCTTCTCTGTCCTTCTGTTCAAGTGACTGCTTCAGTTCTCTCTCCCTCTCCGTCTCTCTCTTCCTCTCCCTTTCCCTGTCTCTCTCTTCATCTCCGTCTCCCTGTCTCTCTCTTCCTCTCCCTTTCCCTGTCTCTCTCTTCCTCTCCCTCTCTCTTCTTCTCTTTCTCTCCCTCTCTGCCTCCTGTCCCCGCGACAGACTGTAACAGGCTCCAATTCAGAGAGTACATATAATAGTTTTAGCCACAGGTAAAGACTAATTGGCCCCCTACTAGTCTTAATTCTAAATTCTCAGAATAGAAGAAATGATTGGCCAATTTGGGCCACGTATCCACCCTGGGACCAATCAGCATTGGCCAGGAAGAGGGTCATATGGAGGAAACAGGGCTAGGGGCCCACCTGTGAGCTTCAGGAATAGCCCAACAAAATGCCCCAGGATGTTTCTTCCATGAGTAGCAGTATTTCCTGTTTCTCCTCTCACCTTGCAGGACACACTGTGACTGATATTCCCTGGGGACATCAGGCAAACCAAACTTTCTTTTTTTTTTTTTAATTTTATTATTATTACACTTTAAGTTTTAGGGTACATGTGCACAATGTGCAGGTTAGTTACATATGTATACATGTGCCGTGTTGGTGTGCTGCACCCATTAACTCGTCATTTAACATTAGGTATATCTCCTAATGCTATCCCTCCCCCCTCCCCCCACCCCACAACAGTCCCCGGAGTGTGATGTTCCCCTTCCTGTGTCCATGTGATCTCATTGTTCAATTCCCACCTATGAGTGAGAACATGCGGTGTTTGGTTTTTTGTCCTTGCGATAGTTTGCTGAGAATGATGGTTTCCAGTTTCATCCATGTCCCTACAAAGGACATGAACTCATCATTTTTTATGGCTGCATAGTATTCCATGGTGTATATGTGCCACATTTTCTTAATCCAGTCTATCATTGTCGGACATTTGGGTTGGTTCCAAGTCTTTGCTATTGTGAATAGTGCCACAATAAACATACGTGTGCATGTGTCTTTACAGCAGCATGATTTATAATCCTCTGGGTATATACCCAGTAATGGGATGGCTGGGTCAAATGGTATTTCTAGTTCTAGATCCCTGAGGAATCGCCACACTGACTTCCACAATGGTTGAACTAGTTTACAGTCCCACCAACAGTGTAAAAGTGTTCCTATTTCTCCACACCCTCTCCAGCACCTGTTGTTTCCTGACTTTTTAATGATCGCCATTCTAACTGGTGTGAGATGGTATCTCATTGTGGTTTCGATTTGCATTTCTCTGATGGCCAGTGATCATGAGCATTTTTTCATGTGTTTTTTGCCTGCATAAATGTCTTCTTTTGAGAAGTGTCTGTTCATATCCTTCGCCCACTTTTGGGCAAACCAAACTTTCAAGCCTGCATTTCTGCAGTGCCACCCACGGCCTCTTGGAGAGATGGGGCCCACGGAGCAGACCGGGTGAAGCGAACCCCTCAGTGAACTGGAAAGCCACTCCTGTGAATTGGGTGGGGGAACTAAGCCGTAAATAACCCAGGAGCAAGTTACCTGGAAAGAAAGAGTGTGCAGGAAAGGGTTAAGGGAAAAATCTGCAGAACCCCCGTGGGGAGATCTGGGGAGGAGATGAACTCTGACATTCGCCCAGTCTTTGTCTTTTCCTCCCAGGAGACTCACCCAAGGTCCTGGCAGCAGCTTAGCACACTTCACACTGGTCCATATTCCCCCTGGCATCCTGTCACCAAGCAACGGAACAGGGGGAGACAATAACGCCGTGTTCTCTCTCTTTTCTGTCTTTGTGCTGTAGCCTCCCAAGTCAGCGCCTTCCCACTCCTGCCCTTTGGTCCTCTCTAAATTAAGAATATGGCATGTGGCCTCCACATATTACGTCTGTACTGAATTGCTGTCCTATAGGCTGGCAGAGCTGGGAGGGCTTGGAGTCTTTCCCCGATTGCTTCAATTACTTCAATTGAAATATAAAAATAATTCCTACCATCGGAGGCTCAGGTGATCGAATAAGATGATATCTGTGAAAATGCTTTGTAAACTATAAAGGTTTTGCAATTGGTAGTTCGATTATCAATATAGATGAGGAAACCAAGATCCAAGGGAACAAAGTGGCCATCCCATGGTCAGGCAGTTGGTGAGCACCAGCGCGGGGGCCACAACCCAGGGGCCTGGACTCTGAGTCCAGAGCTCATCAGGGTGCCCCTGCAGTCAAATGAAATGGGTGATTTTGCACATTCCGGGAAGAATGTTTGCCTCAAGGAGGTTCTGTCATGTTGATTAATAAAGGGAGTACTTTCACTTCTGAAGTCACCCTGTCCTCCAAGGGCATCCACGACACGGTGTCCTGCTCTGGCAACAGCAGAGCTCATGGGAGCAGGGCCATCTCCATGCCACCTTGTGACCTTTCCTTATGCTGCCTCAGTGAATTTCCTCGTGGGGCCTGTAGTCTGCTGGGGAGGCCTCACTGCATTTTGTGCCCCTGCTCCCCTTCATTCTTCTCTGGCTTCTCACATCTTCTTTTACTCTTCTTTTTTCCTCTCACCTTACTTGCTGCTGCTTTGGTCCCTGGGGCATAAATCATTTCCATATCTTCCTAGAGTAACCTGAAATTTCACGTGAAATAGGATTGGGGTGTCACTGGCAGATCATCAGAAACCCAAAGAGCCACAGTACCTCAGGGATGACCAAGCAACCACCGGCCTGGCCCTCTGCATTGCCGCCCCAGGAGCCTCACTCCCTGACACATGGGAGACTGAAGACGCTTGTGAATCTCGTTCCCAAGTCTGATGGACACAGCCAAGATGGCATTTGCTAATTTGCTGGGAGAAAAATATCTGTTGCATAGACTGGGACTCTGCAGACCAACAAGGGGACCACAGGATGTTGGGGAAGGAGCACTGGTAATTGGCTGGCACCCCTGGAACACGGGGAGTCAGTGCTGAGTGCAGGAGGGGTACTGGGGAGCTCTGAGGGGAGCACCCTCAGGACCCCTGCCAAGGAGTGAGGGAAGCAGGATTGGTCAGGGGGAGGGTTTGAACTGTGATACAGTCAACAAAGACCTCAGCCCTTCAGAGTGGCCCTTCAGGGATGTCCCACCCTGAGGCATTGTGGATCAGGCAGGCGAAGGGCCACACCTCAGCAAGGCAGCCCCCTTTGGCTAAGCACTGTGCCTGAGAGTTAATTCACTTTACATCCTGTCTGCTGGGTTAAAATAGAGGTTGGGAGATGGGCAATAACTCCTAACTGTGTACAGTTATTATTAACTCCAATTTTATAAGGCAACCGAGATTGAGAGAGGCCAGGCGCCTGGCAGAGGGCACACTGTTAGTGAGCTGCAGATGTGTACTTGAGCCCTGGCCTACTAATTATACACCCACTGCACTGTCCATTCCCCACCAGCGTCTTCTCTGGAATCATTAGATGCCAGCAGCCATGTGAGCTGAGAGGTTGTGGCCCTGTGAGAACATGAGACAGTTTAGAGACTCACTTTATTTAAGAAAAAAAAAGGGCCACTTTTTTCCCCTTGGTGCATATTTTCTAATAAAATGCTGTCATTAATACTCATTACTTTTGTAATAAGAAAACAAAAATATGCACACTTCAGCATCCCCATCCCCAGGAAAGAAGCCTGTATCCTTCCTTGACCAGATCAGCTGGTGTGGAAGTGGCTCCTGTCATACTGTGGAGGGCGTTTCATTTCTCCCATTGCAGATTCCTCTGTGATGACCTGTCATCTCCCTGTCTCTCGCCTCTCTCTCTCCACACAGATGCAGAATGTCATGTATGACTTAATCACAGAACTCAATGACCGGAGCGAAGACCTGGAGAAGCAGATTGGCAGCCTGGAGTCGAAGCTGGAGCATCTCACCGCCAGCTTCAACTCCCTGCCGCTGCTCATCGCCGACACCCTGCGCCAGCAGCAGCAGCAGCTCCTGTCTGCCATCATCGAGGCCCGGGGTGTCAGCGTGGCAGTGGGCACCACCCACACTCCAATCTCCGATAGCCCCATTGGGGTCAGCTCCACCTCCTTCCCGACCCCGTACACAAGTTCAAGCAGTTGCTAAATAAATCTCCCCACTCCAGAAGCATTACCCATAGGTCTTAAGATGCAAATCAACACTCTCCTGGTCGCTTTGCCATCAAGGAACATTCAGACCAGGGAACAGAAAGAAGAGAGACCGAGCTAATTAACTAACTCATGTTCATTCAGCGTGCTTGGTCCGACATGCCTTGAAACCAGAAATCTAATCTCTGTTTAGGTGCCTCTACTTGGGAGCGGGAAGAGGAGATGACAGGAAGCGACGCCTCTGGCAGGGCCCTTGCTGCAGAGTTGGTGGAGAACAGAAATCCACGCTCAATCTCAGGTCTTCACGCGGGGGGTGGGGGTCAGATGCACTGAAGTAGCCAACAGCGAAGCCAGTCCAGAAGAGGGGTCCGCTGGGAGGGAGGGTTGTGTCAGGCTTGGGGGATGGGCTCTTCGCCATGGGGGTCTTTGAACACACCTCTCTCCTTTCCTTTTGTCTACGGAAGCCTCTGGGTGACAAAAGTAAAAGAGAGCTGCCCACAACTTGCCAAAACAGATATACCCAAATCAGACTGAAAAAAAAAAAGACACAGACAAATAAAAAGCCAGATTTTCCACTCGGTATTAATACCCACATAAACCTGTGTGTTTGCAAACGTGTACATGTACACACATACACATCCCACGTTCGCTTCAGGTCCTTTCTTATTTGAGCTTAATCCAAATAAAAAGGGACTTGACACCTTACCCTGCATACAATAGGCACCCCTTACATGTGTTTTGAGTTGGTCTGAATCTGAACGTGGGGTGCTTTCAGTTCAGGTAGTTAGCTAGTTCTGGCCACATTCTGAGTTTCACTGAAGATGCGGATCCCTTCAGACATAATGCACATTGCTTTGTCCTGGATATGCACCTTGCTTGATTTGAAATGGATGCCAAGCCAAAATTGTTGGCATTCAGGAGGGATAAGCAGGCTTCTAAAAATAACAGCATCTGCAGAGTTTTCTTCTTCCATCCAAACAAGTTGTGTTTTGATGGTCTACATGACCAGGTGTATATCTGTATGTGTGGAGGGAGAGGACAAGAAATTGTGCGTGTGTGTGCAGACATGCACAAACAGGAGCAATCCAATAACACCTTAGTGAATAGAAATATGGTTGGGGATTTGCTGAGCTGTATTTATCCAGCAACAGGTTTCCAGCCCCAGATGTTAGTAGTGCAAAAGGGCCAAGTGCCTCAATTGTGAGCCTCTGAGCTAGGAGGAGAAGTGATGAAGAGTGGCCTATGTGGTCCCTTCTACCTGACCTTAAGTCATCTCAAAATGAAATATTGTGAGAATGAAGGGAACCCTTAGGGAACCTTGTGGGTAAGGTAAATGGACATGGATTTGTCAGTAGCCTGTTCCTACTGTGCCATGTTAATCTTGGTGCGAAAAACTATTCCAATACATCTCAAACTCCAAGAGACTTCAGAAACATCAAGATTTAGTGTAATGAGCGGCACAGAAAAATGTTTTCATTGCTCCATAATCTGACCACACGTAACATTTGTGACGTGAAAACCATGACTTTCTCATTCCGAGGTCTTTGGTTTCTGCCTGTGGGAAATTGAATGGCGCTGTATGGACTATTTCATCTGTTGATGGTAAAACAAAAGAGTGATTTTTTTGCTTGTGGTTGTCATCTTGGGTTTACCTTTGTAAGAAGACATCATCACCATTCTGAAGGCAGTGGCTTGGCATGGAGATTTTTATTCTGTAGCACTGGGCCTGTTCTTCTAAGGACAGCACAAGGTAGACAATTGTAGAGCCAAGGCCACTTTTTCAGGAAGATCTAGTCTCTTGCTAACCCTCTTCTTTCTCTCTTGCTATTGCTGCTGCTCTTTTGATGGTTTATAGTCTTAATGGCTTGCCTTGATAATTCCTTTGAACACTTTCATTAGTTGTTTTGCATACCAGAGATGCCGCACCTGCTGTTGGCTTATTTTTTCACTTGTTCTTTTAACTGTTGATTATCTGAATGTTTCCCCTCCTCCTTGTTTCATGTCCCAAGAATGGTGCTCCTGTTTTCAGTGACAGTTCAGCTGAACATATAAGCAGATGTGTAAACAGATGAAATAACCATGCAGTTTCCTTATGGCATTAGTTCCATTTCACAAAGTGAAGACCACTGGTGGGCTGATCTGAGTGTGCCAATCCTGATCATTTAAACCTACAGCCTTCAACTAGTGATTCCTACTCACCGTTTTCATTCTGCTATAACCCTGTGATACGTGTGCGTGTGGGTGTGAGTGTGGGTGTGTGCACATATAGAGATTCAGTCTTAATTTCAACCAAATGACATGCAAGATTCCACTGCCACTCTTCCCGGCCAAAAGTGTGCACAGACTGTGATTTATTCATTGTGGTCTGTGACTTTAACCCATCATTGATGCTCTCACTTAGGTAAACCCTAAAGACCAAACTAGCAACACTAGTCAAGGGAGTGATTGGAGTTATTTCTGGTAGCAGTAGCCACTGGCATCCTAGAAACACATGGACATTTGTAGCATGAATTGACCTATTGGTAGTGCAATAGCTATACATGATTTTTATTCTTGGCAAAAGAAAATGCTTCAAAAAAAAAAAAGTGATCGAACCTGCACATTGATCCTGTAATAGCAAATGGAAGGCTATTTCTTTGTACTAGCATTTCAGCTTTATGTGGGAAAGTTACTCGTTCTCCTACAAGTACAATCAACCCTTGATGACTTAAGTATTAATTATTCTGGGTGTAGCTCACCCAAGTTTTCTTCCTACATCTTTTGGCTAATTCCACCACACCTCAGCATCACAGTCAGATGGGAAAAGGGGCAGGTGGATTCTCATGTCATGCCTTCTTGTACCTTATTTTCAAGTTTTGTGGCGGAGGAGGTTTAATTATCTGCTCAAGAATCCGGTATATACAGCCAGGTGTGGTGGCTCATGCCTGTAATCCCAGGACTTTGGGCAAGGCGAGAGGATCACCTGAGGTCAGGAGTTCAAGACAAGCCTGGCCAACATGGAAAAACCCCATCTCTACTAAAAATACAAAAATTAGCTGGGTTTGGTGGTGGGCACCTGTAGTCCCAGCTACTTGGGAGGCTGTGGCAGGAGAATCACTTGAACCCCGGAAGTGGAGGTTGCAGTGAGCCGAGATCGTGCCATTGCACTGCAGCTTGGGTGACCCAGCAAGACTCCGTCTAGAAAAAACAAAAAAATCGGCTATATGTAAAAACTATTAATTATGTAACCTCACTCCAATACTGTACTGATCAAGATCTGCCCACTCCTAGAGGACTGACCCAATGGCAGATCCCCTACTATAATCTTTCTGACAACTCAGTGACAGGTAAAATCACTCTAATATTCCTAAAATATCTAGACACTTGAATTAGAAATACAGAGCCACCCCCACCCCTGCCATTGCTTAAGCCATATTAAAGCTTCATGTACTGTAAAGTCAGGGATGTACTGTGATACTCTAAGACCACTAATCTCAGTGGAATTTCAGGACATAGCATTAGTTGGTAAATTACACCAGACTAGGGGCTCACTCCTCCTTAGATTGAAGTCCAAATAAAAGTCTTCACCTTTGGATCAAAGGCCACATATATATGATCATCATAAATAAATTGTCATAAAGTGTCTATGAACTGCTCTTGCCATCTTCCTAATACATAACTTCATGACATCATGTCTCTAGAAGTGCTTAATACAATCCAAAAGAACAAGAGGGGGAAGGCCCCAAGTCACCACTGACTGACCTCATCAGGGGCCAGTGGTAGAACAACAATCTTGTGAATTAGGAGACATAGAAAATGTACGCAAAAGTAAATTCCAAGCGCTGAGCATGTACAAGCTATTTTTATTATTAAAAGCCAAGAAGGAAGAGCATTGAAGAAGTAATGATTTTAATATATTGGGGGATTTCCCCCTTAAATTTTTATAATTTCCTTGTGAATAAACAATCATGGAAAAGAAGAAATCTAGTCATACAAAATCAGAATAAATAAAAATCTTAAGACTGGATCCACATCTTTGGCCAATTCATATAAGCACCTAATACATCAATTTCTCTGTACTTAAAATGAAGAGAATAATTAATATTCTTAAGTACAATGTTTTCAATAGAGAACAAATGAAATCACCTTTGTCATCAACGGCAGCCCAGACTGACTGTATCTAGTTCACACCTTGATGTTACGTTTGAATGCAGTCAATAGTTACCAAAAAGTAATTCGTGCACATTAAATAGTGGTAAAATCAGCAGGGAGAAATATGCGATTAGCACGTAGTTCCAGAACCTTCCTCCTCCTCCAGAGTGCAACTCAACAAACAGTACACTCCAAATTAAGAATCAATGTTTCATCCCAGGACAAACGGTGTTGCTCCCATCACAGTACCACAACTGAGATACTGTGAAGTCATTGCACTACCAGTAGGTTACTACTCTTTTGAAGTTACTGTTTTTAAATCCTAAAATATGTCCCCAGTTTTCTACATTCATTCTTCTTCCCCAAGAGTTGCTAGAAGCAGATGAAGGATCCCTACTGACTCTGCAGGGTTTGATTTCAGTACCTTAGACAGCTATCTGGTGACTTCCCGGTAGGCACAAACAACCCCTTCTCTCCCCTTGCAGTCGGTGGGCTTGATGACGCCCCAGACAGTATCCTTTCCTTCTCTACTGCCGCCAAAATAAACATTAGGGAAATGGGATCATTAACACCACTGAGAAAGGAGTTTACAGGGATCGCAATAGTAACTGTCTGCTTGTGGTAGTAGAAAGCTTGTGCCAGGCTGCATGAATAGAAATTAATGTTAAACTCCTGTTAGACAAGTAATATGTAGATTTTTATTGAAACAGACCACAGCTTATTAAAAAGTACTCAGTGCAATGGTATATACATATATACAGATAGAAAAAAATATAACTGTGATCTTTTTGTCTTATGCCATTACTGGAAACACCCAAACGTGAACTGGAGTTCCCTCTGAACAAAACCATTGTCAAATCTTCAACATATGACCTCCAAATCTAGGTGCCAAGTGCCCTGTGACAGTTGTTTACACACCTGAAAAATGTATCCTGGAAGCTGTAATCTTGGGCCTGGGCTATGTGTTGAAACAAGCAAAAGAGACATCATGACCAACCAAGCTGGTGGAGGAAAAGCACAAAATTCAACTCCAACCTGCAGTTAGGATCCCAAAGAGATGTTGACATTTATAGCCAAAAAGAAAAAGTACATATATATATATATATGTATATATATATCTGAATCAGATCGAAGCAGCCAACGTCCAGCTTCACTCAAGAAGGACAAGGAATAAACAACATTCTCTAGCTGTGTCATGTTGTCTCAGTTTTTGAATCTCAACCAGGACTGATCCACCTTCATCAGATACGTTTTTTAATGGCGCAACAACTCAATTTTGGTCCCAGACTCTCCATTCTGCACTGGCCACGAGAACAACAAGAGAATGACAGGATGTTAATGGAGGAAACATTTTCATGGCAAGCTCAGAAACTGAAGTGTTTATATTCAGAATCAGATGAGCTTTAATATGAATTTGCATCTTGCCTCTGTACTGCTTGCTATTTTTTAATGATAGGAGAAAGCATAACAGTTTATTTTAAATATGAAATATATTGATATATTATAAAATATATTGTAACTTTCAATTAACATTTTGTATCAAACTAGTGTTTAGCAGGCCCACTGTCAGCCTGCTCTCCCAATGACTGTTTCTGAGTACACATCACTGTTAGTGATTGCCGGGCACCCAGAAAAAGGGTCCTCCTACCACAGCCTACTGAACTGCCATATTCTAATTCTCCAAGGCCTGGGTATTAGAGACAAAAGAACATTATTCCAAGCGTAGAAGAATAATTCTACCCTAAATTCTATCAAGCCATTTCAGAAGAGATTTTAAAAGCCATCACTCCTTTAGTAGCTGTGCAAAGCCAGTTTAATAAAAGTTCAGGCTCTTTCTATATAAATTCAAAGGCCTCATTACATAAATTATGTAAGTCTCAAACTCAGCCAACCAGTTTTCCTTTGACAATGTCAGAATTGGACATAAGAAAGAGTCCTGTTTTCCTGTAACTTAAAATACTCAAAATCCTAGGCATTCTGAGTTTCTCTATGTACGTGAAACCGGGGTCAGCTTTCCAAACTACACAAGGCCCAACAAGAGTCCAGTGTGCAGATGTGCTTTTCTAAATTGGCAATACCCTTGAGGGAGCAAGGTTCCCACATGTTTATCAAGGACATGGAGCCCAGCTCCTAAGGGAATGATGGGAGGAGCCGGCAGGACATGAACAGCCAGAGCCAGCAAAGAGCCGGGCTGCCTTTTCTGCTAGCTTCCTCTAGCTGGGAGGAAATAAAGGGTTCCCGTTGAGATATTGTCCTTTATAGCAAAATTAAGCAACTCATGGAATCTACACCCCTCTTTCTCTACAGAGCAGCTGAGACATACATGCAGAAGTTCTCAGTTCCCTCCTTCATATGGCTAAGGCACGACTTCTAGATGAAAACAGGATGTGTTTGGTTACAGAATAAAGGTTTTCTAGAATCAGTGAGCCTCTTCTCACCTGGGACCCTCACTTGCTGTTGTTGCTTTGGTGCAATATTGTACAGGTGCAAACCAGGTTGCATCGGGGCAGATTAACTGAGCCTATGTGTCTCTTCCCTTCCCAAGAACTGAAAATTCACATAGATTTACAGATAGTGCAAAACAACAAGTTTTCTCCTGGGAAAAGGCTGGAATCCTTCAAATTTCAATTTATATGAGCTTAAAGGTATATAAGTCATGGGGCTGAATGACATTAGGTATTCATGCTGTTTGAAAGAGAAATGTCTAAATGCCCATTTTCAGTCTGTTTGTGTAGCTGAGCCCTAACTTGTACAAAAGTTTTCTTTTTATGGAGCTAAATTCTCTCAGTGCCTGTATTACTCCTCAGTTATATGTTAGGCCAAGCTCCACTAAAGCCATCTGAACTCCAGGGCGCTTGTTTTTATCAGGTTACTTACTCACCAGATAATGGAAATTGGCTTATTTTCAATTTTACAATTGACTGATGAACGTATCGGTGGTAATTGATTTATTTCTTCACTTTTTTGGCTACTAAATGATTTTTTCTTTTTTTAAATTATTATTATTATTATTTTGAGATGGAGTCTCACTCTGTCGCCCAGGCTGGAGTGCAGTGGCGTGATCTCAGCTCACTGCAAGCTCCGCCTCCTGGGTTCATGCAATTCTCCTGCCTCAGCCTCCCGAGTAGCTGGGACTACAGGTGCGTGCCACCACGACCGGCTAATTTTTTTGTATTTTTAGTAGAGACAGGGTTTCATCATGTTAACCAGGATGGTCTCGATCTCCTGACCTCGTGATCCACCTGCCTGGGCCTCCCAAAGTGAGCCACTGCGCCTGGCCCAGTAAGTGCTTTTTTCTTTTGGTTTTTCCTTCTAACACTGCTCAGACTAAGACTTACATTTATAAAGAGCAAATATATTCTGACCTTTCCCCTCAAAGTTGTATTCCATCTAGAATCAAGGAAACAAATGCAAATTCATCATTTGGGGAAAGCAGACCTCTTGACAGTAATTCAAGTCCATGGCTATATGCTAACCCTTGCTACTCAAAGTGTGGTCCACAGACCGGCAGCGTTAGCATCATCTGTAAGCTTGTTAGAAATGCAGAATCTCAGGCCCCACATCAAACCTTCTTCATCAGAATTGGCCTTTTAACAAATCCCCAGGTGACCTGTATGCACCAGAAATATTGATAAGCACTGGCCTCACCTCACCGTAGTGATAACCAACCTCGTTAATCATTAGAGAATGAAACTATTTCTTCCTTGAGTCTCATTTACAGAATTATTTGAAGATGTGAAGGTCCTGAATGATCATAAGGATTAAAAAAATGCATCTTTAAATTCCACTTGAGGTTATATAACTTGGATGGTCTACATCAAACATAATAAAGTCAATAAGAGATAGTCTTTTTCCGGTCTTACCTAAATAGCACTCCATATCCTTGAGCCACCTCAAAGCCCCTGTTTTTAAGTTTTAGTCTTTTTTTTTTAGACCAGACTAGCAGAGCCATCAGAATATCAGGTGGAACCTCAGGGCAGGTCCTCTGGAAGGCTACAGGAGTCTCTGCTTAGCATAGTACAGAAATTGTTGTGTTCCTTGATCCTTGTGTTCTTCCCTTGAGGAACTCAGCATCTCACCAGTAAGAACTCCCCTCCCCTAGAGGAAAATAGCAAAAGAAGTTAGTTTAACCATCTAGAAACATTGCTAATCTCCTTGAAAGCCAATTCTCTTACTCATTGCACCAACAAGAAACACTCCAAGGTGGGCAAGGAAAGATATGAATTCTGATATTGGCGCCATAACTCGATATGTACCCAGAAACAGTTATGTTCTAAATTAATGGCTTTAACCTGTTCATTGTAAAAAGTGCCTTGGACTTCAATCTAAAGAGGTCAGTATAAATATGTATGTGTGTGTGTGACGTGTATGTAGGCAAATATTTACAGATTTATACATACATAGGTGCACACACATATACCCGCACATTCATATATAATATATACATACATATATAAATGCTTCATAATATATCATATTGCTATTCACAGCTCCATTTCTTTTGTCTGGTCCTATGTTTATTTGTTTAGTGAGACCTTTACATAGAGAGGTTCTATTCGGAACATTGATGTATTTTTTGTTTGTTTTTTACTTTTTATTAAAAAGGTAAAGGATATTAAAAAAAAAAAAAAAAGTCAAGTGCCTGAAGGTTTTGAATGGAGTTACGGTAAACTTTCTCAGGTCACCAAAGAGGAAACATTTTTCCTTTGGAAAACATTTTTCTGTTTCAGTGACTTTGTTTTCCCTTGGTGGTAATGCATAAATAAGAGTGGTTAAAGTGATTTTGTAAGTTTTATTTCAACCCATTTCTGTGGTTCCCATAAGGCAATAGCTAAAAATTTGTTCAGTCTAGTGCCCAGTTTTCTCCACACATCAGCATCAGAAGGGCCCGGTCTTCACATGCTCTGCGTGGTTTTGTTCGCGTTGTTACTGTGTTCCTTACTAAGGAAAGGCAAATGAAATTGCAGGGGCTGGAGCTTAGACCAGCTCCAAATATGGCTTCCTTTTGCTAACACACACAGAAGGTGGACTAGTGGGAAGTCTCTCTCCCTGAAGCAGGTGGGAACCTGTGTCTTAGAAGGCAGAGGAGTCCCAGTGAACTCTCCACAGCTCCATGGGCCCTGCCTGTCTACAGTTATACAACTGCCTGTATGAGTCAGCCTTTCTCTACCTTAGCCAAAGGTCTTCTCTTTCTGTGGTGTGACAGCTTGTAATGAACCAACTTGCTCTGGTTAGAAGTCCCTAGAGCTCCAGGAAGAGTCGCCAGGTTTCCATTGCTGTGCTCGAAGCTCAAGGACACATTATACTTCTTTAAACCAACTAAATCTCTCTAGCTCCCTGCCCCCATGGTGACACTTTCATAATAGGCAGGGCCAAGTCAGAGAGGTCATGCCCTGTATACAGTGTCAATCAGAAGAGACACTGCAAAATGTCAGAGGTGACCAGAAAGACAACAGATCTCTCCAGCTGTCCTCACAGCTGCAGGCACATTTGTGGAATTGTGAGTAGGAAGGCTTGGCAGCCAGGGGATGGGAAATGAATTTCCCCAAGTTGAAAACCCTGTACCCTTACTTTCCTTCCCGTAAATTTTTCTGTAGTTCTAGGCAAAAAATAATAATAATAAAAATGCAAATTAGGTGCTTTAGAAGGAGTATGTAATATCTGGGACTTTTTCTAAGTTGGTAGACCTAAAAAATGTTTTCAAAAATATATCTAGCTGCATTTCTACTGCTGTCATTCCTTAAAGCTCTTCCTCCAAAAACTCCGTATGAATGAATACATTTACCAACTCAGTGATTACTAAATAATAGTACTTTATACTTATACACAGTAATACCTTTCATCTAAGGATCTCAAATGCCAATATATTAGTCATCGCCCTGTAAGGTAGATGACATATTATTCCCATTATTCCAATGGGAAAATTGGGCCATAGAAAACTGAGGAGCAAATGACTCATCTACAGGAATTAAATGGAAAAAACAGCCTAGGATTTCTCAGCACACTTTAGGAGTGACTGAAAACTTACAGGCTTCAGTTCTACTGCTGGTCACCATTGGATTTGTAAGATCCAGGATGTGTATTGACCACATGTGTCCAGACCCAGGCTTAGGGCATCTGGAATGAGAGTGGTGGGCTGGTGTGTGGGTCTGAGGATCTGGATGGGAGACTGCATTTTCTTCTCTGTGCAAAATATGGAAGTGTGACCTTGAAGGTGGGCTTAGTCTATGGCCTTCCCCACTCCTGCTTGAAGTGAAGCTGGAGAGAATGGGCATTTTTAAATGTTACGGCATATGCTAATATAATATTATGGCATTAAATAAAAACAAGAAAAGAACTGACTAAAACCAAAAAACCAAAAATGCAAGCGACTGATTTCCTTTAATTTTATCTTCTTCTTTCCCTACGTGTATAGTTGTGAAAGCAAGATTTTTTAAAAGAGGAAATCTTAATTTAGATTGGAAACAGCGTCCCCTGGAAAAGGTTGCTTCTTTAAGCAAGGCCAGAACTGCCGTGGTTTTCACGGTAGTGTTGACTCAGGAGATTGGCCCCCCAACATGGAGACACATGGAAGGCCTTAATACCAAACCCAGTTTTAACCACCCAGAGAGAGTGAGAGCCGCTCCTAAGGTGAATGGCTGTTCATCAACGAGAATATCTAGACACACTGATGTGTGATAAGGCAAACTTGCAACTATGTTCAAGTAAAGTATCAGGCAGTTCCACACAGCACTCCTTCCATTTAGCTGAGCAGAGGGTCTCAGTAGACTCATCTCTGAAGCTTTTGAAAACCCCAAGCCAGGCTTCTCAACCCGTGGAGACTCAGAAGCAGAGTATGGGTGACACCTGGGCATGTCCCTGAGGCACCACAGGTCGTTCTAAGGGGTGCCCCAAGTTGAGCACCACTGATCCAGAGCTTGCTGAAGTGAGGCCACCAGTGCCTAGCCTGGCACAGCCCTCCTCAGGATCTCTCCCCTCCCCCTAGTTGGTGAGGAGAGGGGAAGAGAAGAGAGTAGGAGGGGGCAAGGTTTTTATAAAGATGGTGATTTACTCGAAGCTTGATTCCTTTTCATCTTGCCCTCATGTCTCTTCAGTCCTGGCCCCATGAGACTGTGCTGATCTGCATGCTGGCTCTACGTGTATTGGCAAACAATGCTGCCAGGTTACTCTTCCCTCACATGGTATTTCTCTGGCTGGCTGCTGCTTTCTCCTGGCACACAGACTGTCTGGGTGTAATGTCTTTCTTTGGCCTTAGCTCTGGGTGAAGATTGAGGGAGGGCTATTCTGACATTTTTCACTAGACGAAAAAAGTTAAAATTAAACATAACACATTGTCCTTGCTAGCAGGTAACTCACTAAACCTGACACACAAAAATTGGGTAACCTGCTATGTTATACGCATTGATCTTTTCCAAACTATATTTAACCACTAGATAAAATGTTGTCTCCTATTATAAAGAAAATTTGATCCATTATTACATCATGCATAACTGTGGAAGCTGGAAAAACAGGACATTAGAACTCAAAGGTGGGCCCAGTTTTCCAAAATGGACAATTCTGCTAATTCGGAATTCAGGAGACTCTGAGTAAGAACACCCCCTGCAGGCCAACGGGAATAGAGCAATCTGAGGGAAAAAGAAATGTCACTTGGCATCCAGGAAAAGGCTCATCTGTATGGCTGTCAAAAACAAGGTGCTGGCACTGTATGCGGATGCAGATGAGAAGGCAGGCCATGCCTGTTAGAGACGTTCATCTAGCTCATGGCCCTTGCCTTACACGTAGGAGACAGAGATTCAAGAGAAGTGATTTGCCTGGAATCAAATGGAGAATTACGGGCAGAAAGTAAACTGGAAACTTTTCATGCCACATTCAGAATGCCTTCTGGGCTGATGTGGTAAATTGAGGCCTGCCCATAGCCTCTCCATGCTCTTTCTTGATTCATCCTCATAAAGTAGTTGGTTATCCATTTTGCAAATGTTTGCTAAGAAGAAAAGACCCCTGCTTCTCAACACACGCATACACCGCTAATGCATACACCGCATTAGCAATCTCTCAAAGAAAACAAAGATATGCATATTGTGACTGGTTAAAATAATTCATAGTGCATTTTATATTCCAGAGGCATTGATCATTTTCAAAGTTATCTGCCTTTAGTTTAAAGAATTTACAGCTAATACTTGCAAAGCTACAAGAACCCCCACTGGTCAGGAAACATTAAATTCGATTATTAAAATGATGTGATTTTATATCCAGCATTACAGTGGATTATGCTAATGATGGTCAAGGTTATTAATCTTCATTGCCGTCATCACTGCAAATAATACATGAAGATTAGCCAAAATTAACTTAATCTGCTTGTAGCATGAATTTGAAATTTACACTTTATTTTTTCTGAGAACAAGTCACACTTAATAGCATCTCTTAAGATGCATTCCTCCCCCCTGGAAAACCAAAGGTGGAAAACACGCATGCAATACCTGAGGGCGATTTCCTCTTCACCTAGGTAAAACGCTTTTCCAAACCTCTTCTGCTTCCTACTTTCAAACACTGGGGTATCACTTAAAAGCAATCAAGTACTTCTCAAGAAAGAATGCATACAGTAATGGGGCACCCACATCCCAGTCACTCATCAAGGGAAATGTCAGGTCTTCTGTAAGTGCCTGTAAGCTGTGATTCAATTGCCCTTTCTTAGAACACCCTCCTCACCTCCCACCTCTTGGAATGAGAAGGTAGATACATAACTCATCCTAAACTTCAGAATTCGGGAATCTTAACAAATTTACCCTTAGGATTTCCTAGAGACCTTTTTTCAATAATAACAATGCAATGTTTACTTGATTCACAAATTTGGGAACATAGGACCCTGTTTGGTGGCAGTTTAATTGAGAAAATGCTCGACGAGTATGGTCAGATCATCAATAAGAGGAACTGACATTCTCAGTTCTGTACTTGGAAATAAGATGTGAGAAAACCGTAGAGGACATTTATTCACTATCTCTAGAGCACCCATTCCCCAATTCTCTGCCAACAGCATGCAGAGTTTTCTTTAGTGAATTTGCCCTTCTCCCATCCCAACGATGCACTTGGGTGGGGTTAATACAACTTCCAGACCTCTGGTGGGCCATGGCAGGCTTAAGACAATCAGAGTACCTCATCACCCTAGCCAACGGATGGGCACAGGGCCCAAATCAGGCCAATGGGAGCAAGTGAACCCCAGAGCCCAGGGCTTGAGCCAGAGCAAACAGAAAAGACCCTCTGCCCCAGGAGGGTGAGGTGCTGCTTGATCAGGAGCTGCTGCAACCCTTTTGTTTGATGAGGGGAGAGGGAGGAGTTGACAGAGGGCCACCATGTGGAACATGAGGATGAAGACCACCAAAGGCAGAGGGGAGAGGAGAGAAATGGGGATATTATGTGGCATAATAAGAAATATATTTTGGGTCTTTGTCCCTTGTTCCTGGCACAGAGCTCCTAAATCCCATGGGATTTCCTGGATGATAGGACCCACTTCTTGTTATAATGAGGTGACTCTTGCTGGGCTCCTGGATAGCTCCAAAATTGGAGCTGGTCACCAGAAAGACCAAGCTCTGATTAGAAACCTGGAACCTTCAGCCTAGCTAACATGGTGAAACCCCATCTCTACTAAAACTACAAAAATTAGCCGGGCGTGGTGGTGCATGCCTGTAATCCCAGCTAGTCAGGAGGCCAAGGCAAAAGAATTGCTTGAACTCAGGAGGCGGAGGATGCAGTGAGCTAAGGTCGCACCACTGCACTCTAGCCTGGGCAACAGAGCGAGGCTCTATCTCAAAAAAAAAAAAAAATTGATCATGCCTGTGTGATGAAAACTCCATAAAAACCCTTAGACAAAAGAGTCTAGAGAACTTCCAAGTTGGTGAACACATCCGTGTGCCAAGAGGGTGGCGTACCCCAGCTCAATGGGACAGAAGCTTCTGTGCCTGGGACCCTTCTGGGTCTTGCCCTATATGCCTCTTCTCCTGGCTATTAATTTATATCCTTTAAAACAAATCCATAAACATAAGTAAAACATGTTCCTGAGCTCTGTGAGCCATTCTAGAAAATTGTTGAACCTGAGGAGGGAGTTGTGAGAACCCCTAATTTATAGCCAGTCAGTCAGGAGTATGAGAGGCCAGGACTTGTGACTGGCATCTGAAGTGGAGGGCAGACTTTGAGTCCTTCACCTGTGGGGTCTGTGCTAACTCCAGATAGTTAGTGTCACAATTGAATTGAATTGTTGAACGCCTGTTCTTGTCTGGAGACTCAGAGAATTGGTTGTTGATGTTGGAGAACACCCCCCCTTGGTAATATCCTTGGAGCCACTGAATCTCCTAATTACCTGAACCAGTAACTTTGCTTTATATTGATACCATTTGGAGATGAATTTTCTGTCATAGCCAACATAAAGAGTCCTGGTGGAGAAGAACCAACCTCCTGGGCACACATCAAATCTCCCAGAGGAGTGACCAGAATGAGAATTAAAGAGAAATGCCATTTCAATAGTTCTGACATTTAAAAAGTTTAAAACACAAAATTAAGTAGGATAACGAGAAAATTTGGAATGTCAAAATTGACTTTAGAGTGTACTTTGACCACTAAGTTAGCAGAGTGATGGAGAAAGAAAGAACCACAGCAAGAGATTCTGTTAAATGAACCAACGTGGTTTGGGGAAAAAAAAAAAAAAAAACTAAAGCAGAAAATGATCTATCAGTCAGGAAGGGGTAATGAGTGGAATAAAAGTGACCTAAGATCTTAGTATATGTCTTTATCTATTTTTTGCTGCTATAACAGAATACCTGAGACTGGGTAATTTATAATGAACAGAAATTTATTGGCACACAGTTCTGGAGACTAGGAAGTCCAAGACTGAGGGGTCAGCATCTTTTGAGGGCCTTCTTCCTCCATCATCCCGTAGATGGAAGATGGAAGAGCAAGAGAGAGCACAAGAGTGAACTTGCAGCCTCAAGCTCTTTTAATAGTTGGCATTATTCCATTCATGAGAGCTTTGCCATAATAACCTAAAATATCCCCATAGACCCACCTCCCGACACTATTGCATTGGGGGTTAGGTTTCTACACATGCTTTTGGGGAGACACATTCAGACCATAGCAGTATTGTTTGGAAGGAAGGTAAATATTGATAACTTCAGAGTTTGACCATTTAAATTATAATCAATAATATAATTGAAACAGAGCCTACAACTTTCAAACTAGTAGAGTTTGAAAAATAGAGAAAAAAATCAATTCAAAAGAAAGTTAGAAAGGATGGGAAAACACGTAAAAGAACAAATTGGAAGGATGAAACAAAATGGTATAAATATATCCAAATATTTCGATAATCGCAATGAAAGTTATGGACTCCAGGCAAAAGAAAAAGATTGTCAGACCAAATGTTTTAAATTATTCAAATAAATGCTATTTACAAGAAACATATTTAAAGCATAGCATAAAGAAAAATTGAAAGTGTGAATTTTTAAAAGATTCAACTATATTTTAATCAAAAAATATGGGTATAGCTAATAAATACTGGGCGGTACAGGGAGGCTTTAATGTAAAAAGCACTGAGTTCTCCAAGAAAAGATAACAATTTAAAGTATATAGAATACACTTAATAATATGGCCTTAAAATATATAAAGCAAACATTTACAGAACTACAACAAAACAGACAAACCTACAACCATAGCAGGAAAATTTAATACATCTTTCTGAGGAAGTAGTTGATCAAGTAGACAAAATAAAAATCTAAAAGGATATAGAAAAATTGAATGACATAATCAAATCTGTAGGATACACTTTTTCCTTGTACATTGAATATTAATGAAAATTGACCACATAATGGACACTAAAGCAAGTTCAACACTTTTTTTTTTTTTTTTTGAGACAGAGTCTTGCTCTATCGCCCACGCTGGAGTGCAGTGGCGCAATCTCGGCTCACTGCAAGCTCCGCCTCACCGGTTCGCGCCATTATTGCCTCAGCCTCCCGAGTAGCTGGGACTACAGGCGCCCACCACCACGCCCGGCTAATTTTTTGTATTTTTTAGTGGAGACAGGGTTTCACCGTGTTAGCTAGGATGGTCTCAACCTCCTGACCTCGTGATCCCCCCTCCTCGGACTTCCAAAGTGCTGAGATTACAGGTGTGGGCCACCGTGCCGGCCAAGTTCAACACGTTTTAAAGGAATGGTACCATACAAACAAAATTCTCTGACTTCAGTGTAATATATACCAAAGTTCAGGCCGGGCGCAGTGGCTCACACACCTATAATCCCAGCACTTTGGGAGGTTGAGACAGGTGGATCACTTAAGGTCAGGAGTTTGAGACCAGCCTGGCCAACATGGTGAAACCCTGTGTCTACTAAAAATACAAAAATTAGCCAGGAGTGGTGGTGCCCACCTGTAATCCCAGCTACTCTGGAGGCTGAGGCAGGAGAATCGCTTGAACCCGGTAGGTGGAGGTTGCAGTGAGCCGAGATCGCGCCCCTGCACTCCAGCCTGGAGACAGAGCAAGACTCTGTCTAAAAATAAAAATAAAAATAAAAATTTTGTTGCAAAGAAAACTGGCCTAGATGATTTTGGCAAATTCTACCAAACATTTAAATAGCAAAGTAACTCCAATTCACATATTTTTTTCCTAGATCATAAGAAAAAAAGAAAAGAAAAAGACCACTTTCCAAGTCATTTTATGAGGCTAGCAAAGGATTGATATCAGAACCTGATGAGGACAGTAGAAGGAAGGAAAATTATAGACAAGTTTTACTTAAGACTGTTGATTCAAACGTCCTAAACATGCTGTGATCAAACCAAATCTAGAAATAGGTGTGGGAGGTGGGGGAGTACACCAGAATTAAATCTGACCCAAAGAATACAAGTTTTTTTTTAATCTTAGAAAAGTAAAATAAAATTTACCAATGAACCAAAGAAGAAAAATAATCTAACAATAATAGATTTTTTAAAAGATTAATTAAACATTGGTAAATTAAAAATAAAAAACAAACCCTGAGCATTGCTTCTGGCCAGGAATATGGCAAAGGTGATGAGATGTCACTCCCAAGATTATGCTTTTTTGTTTTTCAAATAAGATACCATGTTAATGGACTGGAGAGATTTTCCTACTGGCCTTGATGCAACAGATCTGTTGTGAACTGCCAAGGCCTACTGCAGGGGACTGTGGGCAGCCACTAGGAGCCGAGAGTGACCAACAGCCAGTAATAAGCCAGGGCCACCAGTCATGTAGCCACCAGGAAATGAATTCTGCCAGCAATTTGAATGAGCTTAGAGAAAAGAATATTCTCTAGTTGAACCTCCAGACAAGAATGCAGCCTGGCCAAATGTTGACTAATCCTTGTGAGACTCTGACCAAATAACCCAGCTAAGCTGTACCCAGGCTCCTGAACCATGGAAACTGAGGTAATAAATGTGTGTTGTTCGAGTCATTAAACCTGTGGTAATTTGTTATGCAGCAATAGAAAGTTAATACAAAAGGGAACTTCCTTAACACAATCAATGGCATCTGCAAAATGATATCTTCCTAAAGCACACATCATTCTTACCGGTAAAATCAAGATGCCTGTTATTACCCCCTCCACAGTGGAGGGTCTAGCGGTGTAATGAGGATGGAAAAATAAATAAGAGGAAAAGGATTAGAATGGTAGAAAATTTTGTCATTATTGGCAGCTGCTATGTTTATCTACCCATCTACTTAAAAGCATCTAAAGATAGATTATTAGAAGTAATAAGACAGTATGATTGCTGGTACAAATTCAACACATACAAATTAATTACATTTCTATACCCTATCAATAAGAAGCTGGAAAATGAATTTTTTAAGAAAAGAAACCATTTAAAATAGCATCCAAAAATATTAAAAGCTTAGCAATAAACTAACAAAAGGCTTGTTAAAGACTTACAGAGAAAATTATGAAATATGGTTAAAGGACAATAAAGAAAACCTAAATAAATGGAAAAATATCCGTGTTCAGGATTATAAAGAGTTTATTCTTCCCCAAATGAATCTATAAATTTAATGCAATGCCAGTCAAAATCCAAACATACTTTTTAATGGAAAATGGCAAACCGATTGTAAAATTTACATAAAAACAAAAGAGGCTTTGACATTTCTTTTCTTTATTTTATTTTTTATTTTTATTTTTTGAGATGGAGTCTCTGTCACCCAGACTGGAGTGCAGCGGCACAATCTTGGCTCACTGCAACCTCTGTCTCCCGTGTTCAGGTGATTCTCATGCCTCAGCAACCCCCTAGTAGCTGGGATTACAGGCGCCCACAACCACACCCGGCTAATTTTTGTATTTTTAGTAGAGACGGGGTTTCATCATGTTGGCCAGGCTGGTCTCAAACTCCTGACCTCAGGTGATCCACCCGCCTTGGCCTCCCAAAGTGCTGGGATTACAGGCATGAGCCGCAGCACCCAGCCGAGGCTTTGACATTTCTGAAGAAGAACAAGGTGGAAGGATTTGCCTTACCATATATCACAGGTGTTTGTCATAAAGCTTTAATAATTAAGGTAATGAGGTCTGTGTGTAGGGAGACAGAGGCAAATTGAACAATGGAACACAATAGAGAGCTGATAAACAGACTCATACATTGATGGAAACTTGATTTATTATTGAGCTGGCCTTGCAAATCAGGTGGGGAAGAAAAGTGGGATATTCAATAAATGATGTTGGAATAGTAGTTACCTAAACTTACATACAAAAATTAACTCTGGTTGAATTAAAAGTATAAATATAAAGAAAAATTGTGATACTTTTCAGAAGGCAATGGAAAACATTTCTTAAAGAAGACTCCAAAAGCTCAAATCCTAAGGGGAATGATTGACAAATTTGAGTAGATTACATTAAGCCCTTCTGTTCCATAATTTTTTTTAAGTGAGCAGACAAGCCACAAATTTGGAGATGTTTGCAATTCATATAACTTACAAAGTCAAGCAATTCCCCCTCCGAGGGAAAAATAAAACAGGCAAAAGCAAGGAACAGGGACTTCACAGTAAAGGAATCACAAATGGCCATAAACATGAAAAGATGGTCAACTTCATTAGCAATCAAGGAAATGCAAATGAAATCACAAAGTACCACTTCCCAACCACTACAGTGAACAAAAAACCCCTGAAAATCAGACAATACCAAACATCGTACATGGAGCAACGGGACCTCTCACCTACTACTAGTTGATGTGTAATTGGTAGAAGCACTTTGGAAAACCATTTGGCATTATTAAGACAAGTTAAATATGTGCCTATCTAAAGACACAGTATTATTTGCGAAACAAAACCCCAAAACCAATAGAATTAACCCAAATCAAGAATAGGATGGATAATAATTCACTGGATGAAGAGTCATCCAAAGGAATATGATGCAACAACGAAAATGAAATAAATGAACTACAGGTGTGTGCATCAGCAGCCGTGACTCTCAGTCACACAATGTTGAGGGAGGAAGCAAGCCAGGGAAGATGGCTTGTTCTGCATACAATCTGCATGTTCCAGTGGTATGATCTTCAAACACAGGCAAAAGTAAATAATAGGCTTAAAGATACACATATTGGACCTCATGGGGGAGGCACAGGGATGAGGTTGGGGAGGGGTGCCAGGGGAATTCTAAGCTCCTGAAACTGTTCTAGTTCTCAATCAGGGTAGGCAATACACAGGTGTTCACTTTATTCTCCTTTAACTTGGATAAGGATGTGTTTATACACTCTTTCGTATGCCTGCTATACTTTATGGTTTTAAAATTTCTTAATAAAGCAGCATCCTAAAAATGCAGTTTTCCCTCTGGTCCAGTGTGGCTGACTGGCATAGAGAATGTATTTGCATCTGAGGTCGCTGGGAGGAATGACCTGACACCAGTGAAGCCGGCAGAGCTGCAGGGCACACTGGAGCCTCTGGCCATCTGGAGTTCAGAAGACAAGACGTCCACACTTCAGTTAGAAGCAGACCTTTATCTCCAGAGGACTTTGATGTTGAACATATGACAGAAGCTCCTAAAAACTGAGAAGGCACAAAGGAGGAAACAGTCCCTGCAAGTTTCCATGAGGAAAAAGAGCCCTGCTTAGCCTGGGATTGGAGTCAGCTAGACAAGAATTCTTTTTTCTTTTTCTTTTTCTTTTTTTTTTTTTTTTGAGATGGAGTCTTGCTCTGTCGCCCAGGCTGGAATGCAGTGGCCCGATCTCAGCTCACTGCAAGCTCCGTCTCCCAGGTTCATGCCATTCTCCTGCCTCAGCCTCCCGAGTAGCTGGGACTACAGACGCCAGCCACCACACCCAGCTAATTTTTTGTATTTTTAGTAGAGACGGGGTTTCACTGTGTTAGCCAGGATGTAGACCAGAATTCTTATCTTGACTTAAGTACTTACCAGCTAGTAACCTTCTTTGAGAAAGTTGCTTCAACTCTGAGCCTCAGCATCCCCATCTGCAAAAGGGGAATAATGTTGGGACCTTTGCCAGAAGATTGCTGTGAAGATTAAATGAGATAACATATGTGAGGTCACCTCCTACAGGCACACACAGCCAAGCCTCATGTTGCTTGTGTAGAGCTGCTTGTTATTTCCAAGCTTTGTGTTTTACCCAGAGGGAGCTGACTTACTTAACCATTGTTTCTTTTCATCTAATGATGGCGATTTCTAGTCTCTGCCATATCTAGCTCCAACTGATTCTCAGCATAAAATAAGGAGGGCTGGAAATCTCAACATAGTGTCCCAAGGCCTGCAAATCAAGAATGTGGCTGGCACAGCTCATATTATACCCATGGAATCTAAGCACATCATGCACTGTGATTAAAAAGAGGCTTTACTGCTTCAATCTTGATCATCCTCCCAACCATCAAGAAATCGTTAGAACTGACAAATATCCCAATATAATTTTACAGAAATCTGAATTTTTAAAAGAAGACCATTAAAAAGTTGAGCCCAGGCAGAGCATGGTGGCTCATGCCTGTAATCACAGCACTTCGGGAGGCCGAGGTGGGCGGATCACGAGGTCAGGAGTTTGAGACCAGCCTGGCCAACATGGTGAAACCCCGTCTCTACTAAAAATACAAAAATTAGCTGGGCGTGGTGGCGGGCGCCTGTAATCCCAGCTACTCAGGAGGCTGAGGCAGGAGAATTGCTTGAACCCAGGAGGCAGAGGTTGCAGTGAGCCGAGATCGCACCACTGTACTCCAGCCTGGGTGACAGAGCAAGAATCTGTCTCAAAAAAAAAAAAAAAAAAAAAAAAAGTCGAGCCTGGAACATTAAGGAAAATTCTGCGGCCCTGGGGAGGTGGCAACCCCTTATTGCTGCTGAGGAGGCTCTCAGAGGCCTGTGTGTGCTGCGTTGCCTCCCCACCTCACCCCTACAGAGCGCCCCCCCACACTTGTAACCCCGGCAGGTGCACAGCTCCTCCCCACAGCTCTCAGCCCTTCTGCCCACCTAACCCGCTAGTTAGGCCGCTCTGCCATCTTCCACCGGGTGGGGATTGGCACAGAAGTGGATTCTCCCCAGTCGTGCCTCCATATCCTGCACTGTGAAAATACTCTCTTTTCTTCCTTTCCCCCCAAATGAGGTAAGTCTGTGAAATAACAACCACCATGCATTCAACTCAACAATCTACTCTCTTCTCTCACCAAAATTGCTGTGATGCTTCTGGCTAAATGAATTATAAATTATGATCTCTCTTTTCTTCAATATGTCAAAAATCTTGGAGCCAAAAAGATGGGCTTTTAAATAAGAACCATCTAGAGCTCAAATTATACTCTCCTCTGCCTGAAAATTCTTCAGGGGCTCTCCCTGCCTGCGGGATAAAGTCTAGATTCCTTGGCATGATTTCTTTTTTTGTTTGTTTTAGGTTTTTTTTGTTGTTGTTGTTTTTGAGACAGAGTCTCGCTCTGTCACCCAGGCTGGAGTGCAGTGGCCTGATCTCCGCTCACTGCAAGCTCCGCTTCCGGGTTCACACCATTCTCCTGCCTCAGCCTCCTGAGTAGCTGGGACTACAGGCGCCCGCCACCACGCCCGGCTAATTTTTTGTATTTTTAGTAGAGACGGGGTTTCACCGTGTTAGCCAGGATGGTCTCGATCTCCTGACCCCATGATCCGCCCACCTCGGCCTCCCAAAGTGCTGGGATTACAGGCACGAGCCACCACACCTGGCTTAAATGATTAGTTTTTGTTTGTTTGTTTGTTTTGAGGTGGAGTCTCACTCTGACCCCCAGGCTGGAGTGCAGTGGCGCGATCTTGGCTCACTGCAAGCTCCGCCTCCCGGGTTCATGCTCCTGCCTCAGCTTCCCGAGTAGCTGGGACTACAGGTGCCTGCCACCACGCCTTGGCATGATTTCTAAGCCTGTCACATGGTAGCCCCAATCCACCTTTCCAGCCTTCTCCTCTCTGCCTTCTGCCCTCCTTCCTCATCCCCCCCCCCTTCAGTTACCCTGTCTCCCACTTACACACACATAATTGGGTTTCAGAAACCTGTTTCACAGACCTTTATTCCCTGTGGCTTTGCACCCGCTGTTCTCCCTGCCTGAATGGCTCTTATCTACATTTTGTTTGGAAAACTCTACCACATCCTTCAAGATCCACTCTATAAAGCCCTCCCTATCTCCCTCACTCTGATGATAACAGCTCCCATTTATTTAAACACCCACTGATTCTCAACCTGCACATCAGGATCCGTGGAACTACCAAGGATCATCCCAGAACTACCGAGTCAGAATCTCCCATGGTGGGAATAAAGCACTGTTCTTTTCCCAAAGTTTCCCAAGTGATTCTAATGCATGGCCGTGGCTAAGAAGCTGTGCTGTGTGGGGCAGCAACTGAGATCCGGGGTTCTGGAGCCAAGCACTGTGGGTCTAAAGGCCAGCTGTGCTGCTAACCAGCTGCCTAACCTTGGGCCAGACTCAACTTCTCCATGTTCTGTAAAGTACAGATTATGGGCTGGGCACAGTGACTCACACCTGTAATCCCAGCACTTTGGGAGGCCGAGGCGGGTGGATCATATGTCAGGAGATCGAGACCATCCTGGCTAACATGGTGAAACCCTGTCTATACTACAAGCACAAAAAATTAGCTGGGTGTGGTGGCATGCGCCTGTAGTCCCAGCTACTCCAGAGGCTGAGGCAGGAGAATCACTGGAACCTGGGAGGTGGAGGTTGCAGTGAGCCGAAATCATGCCACTTCACTCCAGCCTGGGCAACAGGGTGAGATTCCATCTCAAAAAAACATAATAATAATAAAATAAATAAATAAATAGAAATAAGTTAAATGGAGGCACAGAATGGCTACAGTTTGTGAATTGCTTGATTTTTTAATCTTTATTTTATATATTCTATGTGTTAAATGTGATATTATATATATTTCTAGTCTATATGTCTTTTAATATAGTAAGACACTTCCAAATTGTCTATGAAAATAGTGTGTTAGTTTGAGCTGCTGTAACAAAAATAACATGGATTGGGTAGCGCAAACAACATACATTGATTTCTCATGGTCCTGGAGGTTGGGAAGTCCAAGATTTGGTTTCTGGTGAAGGACCTCTTCCTGGTTTGCAGACAGCCACTTTCCTGCTTTACCCTGATGTGGGGGAGGGAGAGAGAGAGAAAGAGGAAGAGAAGGAGTGTGCAAGCATCTCTCTTATGTCTCTTCTTTTAAGGGCAGTACTCCTGTTCATGAGGGCTTCACCCTCATGACCTAATTACCTCCCAAAGACTCCACCTCCCAATATTATCACATTGCAGATTAGGGCTTCAACATATGGATTTGGGGGAGACACAAACATTCAGTCCATATGAGATAGTATATAGATTTATTAACAATGTTTGTCAATGATGTCGTTTTTACTCAAATTTAACTCCTGGAGAGAAGGGGTGGAGGAGTGAAATTCCTATTTTCTGCTGCTCTCTAATTAACAGAAATGCAAACATTTGGAATATATGTTTGTTGAAGAATATGTTTGTTTTAAAGGATACGTGTCAAATGGAGGAGGCACAGGGTCGAGCTGCCATGGAGCCAAGTAGCTGGCGAAGGTAGCAGCAGCAACAGCAGCAGCAACCAACTCCAATGAAGACAAATCGTTCTCTGGAGGGTAGACGTCATGTGACGGCAGCTCCTGCTGGCTGGAAGAGCAACAACGGCCTCCACCTGGGCGGGAAGCAGCTTGAGCTACCTGTCCTAACCCAGCCCGGTGGATGCTCTGTGCTGCAGGGACCTGTGTTAGACTCAGTTGCTAGTTACAAGTGAGGGACCAGGGGTCAAGATCACACCCCATCATCAAAGCCGGGGAAAGCCGTGGTTCCCAACCCCCAGACCCCGGTCGTATTTTTAAGTATTCTTTTGGCTTTGTCTGTATAAGCTTTTTGGTCTATGGTCTTTTCTTTCGTGTCATTCTGTTTCTCAAAATCCTCTGTTTTTCCCTGTGAGCTCACATTTCCCGGGAAGTGTAATGTGCACATAACAAGGGTGAGCAACTGAAGCCCAGCCCTTGACCTGCGATCTTCCTGGTGAGCTGGGGCAGCGGCAGGTGGGCTGGAAGGGTAGGTCATACTCACTGGGGTCACAGGCCTCTCTGGTGCCCAGTCTGGCTCCACACTCCTTATTCCTAGCACTCTGCCAGGTGACAGACAGAGGCACATCTCTTTTATAAGTGGTTGGTTATAGCAATCCCTTTTGAGGAAGAAGATGGGAGAAAATATTCAGGAACCCTTGGACCCTTGGGTCTGGGGCAGGCTATGGAAATTCAGATCAATTAGATTAAAATAACCAAGTTTCCTTTATTATTTATTTTTATTTTTTTGAGACAGGGCCTTGCTCAGTCACCCAGGCTGGAGTGCAGTGGCACAATCAGGGCTCACTGCAGCCTTGACTTCCTGGGCTCAAGAGATTCTCCTGCCTCAGCCCCCCAAGTAGCTGGGACTACAGGCGTGCCCCACCACGCCCGGCTAATTTTTTTTGGATTTCAGTAGACACAAGGTCTTACTATGTTGCCCAGGCTGGTATGGAACTCCCAAGCTCAAGTGATCCTCCTGCCTCAGCCTTCCAAAGTGCTGAGATTACAGGTATGAGTCACCATGTCCAGTCTAAGTTTCTCTTTACAGACGGCTACTCCAGGTAGCAGGTGAGACTCACCTGGGACTGGAAGTGGCCAGCACAGCTGGTCTCCTCTGTAAATGTGAAGGCCTCCTGCCTACCCACCTCTCTCCCTCCATGGAGGCCTCTTTAGGTGCATTTGAAAGCCCAGCATGAGCAAGCCTATTCAGTTTGGACCAACCAGGTGAGACCTGAGTGCAGAGGAGAAAGAGGAGCTGAGCAGGAGCCTGGTCAAAGGGAGGAGACCACTGTGTTCAGCTGGACTGGAAGCCACAGCTTTGACCAGGTTGGCTCTCTTCATTCTCTTCTTCCATGTCCTCCCCCTTCTCCCCAAATGTTTAGAAAAAATCCATCCCTGTCTCTGAGAGATCAGGCTTTACTTTTTGATATAAAGTTGGCGGGGGTGTTGGAGGAAAGTTTTGCCAAGTAATAAATACAGAACAGATTCTCTCAACTCATCGCAGGCTGATGCATTGGCAGCTCAACAATTGCTAGGCCCTGCAGACGAGTCATTAATTTGCTGATTCACTTCTAGAGAAAGCCCACCAACTTTAATTTCCTCATTTATTTCCATAGATAAATGGTGCCCTCTCTCCATGGACAAGCTAATGGATTTTATAATTACTCACTTCTGCTTTCTTTTCACATTATATTCCAGTTTCAGAATTGGAGTTTAGTGATTGAAATACCTGTAATATCAATATTTCATTTCTGAGGACATTTTCATCTTTTTTAAAAATTTTATTGTATTTTATTATTTTTTTTAAAGACAGCGCCTCACTCTGTCACCCAGGCTGGAGTGCAGTGGCTCGATCTTAGCTCACTGCAAGGTCCACCTCCCGGGTTCACCTGCCATTCTCCTGCCTCAGGCTCCCGAGTAGCTGGGACTACAGGTGCCTGCCACCATGCCCGGCTAATTTTTGTATTTTTAGTAGAGATGGGGTTTCACCATGTTAGGCAGGATGGTCTTGATCTCCTGCCCTAGTGATCTGCCCACCTTGGCCTCTCAAACTGCTGGGATTACAGGTGTGAGCCACCACGCCCAGCCAAGACATTTTAATCTTAAGTGAATAGTCCAAAGAATCATGTCCCCTGACACACAAGTCCAGCTGTTTATTTCAGGTTGGCAGTTTGCTTTATTACTTTCATACCAGATGAATTGCAAAGATTAATTATTATTGCTAACCTCTTAAAGATTAAAAGCACTACACTGGTGTTAGGCATTGTTTCATGTTTTCTGGAGCCATATGATTTAGAGAAACCCCCAAAGTGTAATTTATTCCCTTTTTCTTACAGGACAGTGCGGTGGACAGAGCAAGAGTTTGGCATCAGAACTACCAGGGTCCACATTCCAGCCCTCCCTGAGTAGGGTGTGTCATTAGGCAAATTATTTAAACTTCTGAATCTCAGTTTTCTCATCTGCAAAATGGAGACAAAAATATCCATTAAAAGGACTGCTAAGAATTAAATGTGATTGCTTAAAGCAGTGATTCTCTGGACCAGCCGCATCAGCATCTTCTGAGAACTTCTTAAAATGCAAAATCTCAGGCTCCAACCTAGACCTACGAAATCAGAAGTGCCGAGACCAGCTCGGTCGGGGAGACCCTAACCCAGCAGCACTAGGGGAATTAAAGACACACACACAGAAATATAGAGGTGTGAAGTGGGAAACCAGGGGTCTCACAGTCTTCAGAGCTGAGAGCCCCAAACAAAGATTTACCCACGTATTTATTTACAGCAAGCCAGTCATTAGCATTGTTTCTATGGATATTCAATTAACTAAAAAGTGAGAAATGAAGGGATGGGCCGAATTAAAGGAATAGGTTGGGATAGTTAACTGCAGCAGGAGCATGTCCTTAAGGAACAGATCGCTCATGCTATTGTTTGTAGCTTAAGAACGCCTTCAAGCATTTTCCGCCCTGGGTGGGCCAGGTGTTCCTTGCCCTCATTCCCATAAACCCACAATCTTCCAGCTTGGGCGTTAGGGCCATTATGAACACGTTACAGTGCTGCAGAGATTTTGTTTATGGCCAGTTTTGGGGCCAGTTTATGGCCAGATTTTGGGGGGCCTGCTCCCAACACAGAAGTTCTGGGGGTGGGGCCCAGCAATCTGTGGTTTTTTGTTTTTTGAGACAGGGTCTCGCTCTGTCACCCAGGCTGGAGTGCAGTGGTGCTGTGTCTGGAATTGGTGGGTTCTTGGTCTCACTGACTTCAAGAATGAAGCCACAGACCCTCGCAGTGAATGTTACAGCTCTTAAGGTGGCACATCTGGAGTTTGTTCCTTCTGATGTTCGGATGTGTTTGTAGTTTCTTCCTTCTGGTGGGTTCATGGACTCGCTGGCTCAGGAGTGAAGCTGCAGACCTTCGCGGTGAGTGTTACAGCTCTTAAGGCAGTGCGTCTGGAGTTGTTCGTTCCTCCCAGTGGGCTCGTGGGCTCGCTGGCTTCAGGAGTAAAGCTGCAGACCTTCACAGTGAGTGTTACAGCTCATAAAAGCAGTGTGGACCCAAAGAGTGAGCGGTAGCAAGATTTATTGCAAAGAGTGAAAGAACAAAGCTTCCACAGTGTGGAAGGGCACCCGAGCAGGTTGCCACTGCTGGCTCGGGCAGCCTGCTTTTATTCTCTTATCTGGCCCCACCCACATCCTGCTGATTGGTAGAGCTGAGTGGTCTGTTTTGACAGGGCACTGATTGGTGCGTTTACAATCCCAGAGCTAGACACAAAGGTTCTCCACCTCCCCACTAGATGGGCTAGATACAGAGTGTCCACACAAAGGTTCTCCAAGTCCCCACCAGAGTAGCTAGATACAGAGTGTGGATTGGTGCATTCACAAACCCTGAGCTAGACACAGGGTGCTGATTGGTGTGTTTACAAACCTTGAGCTAGATACAGAGTGCCGATTGGTGTATTTACAATCCCTGGGCTAGACATAAAGGTTCTCCACATCCCCAGCAGACTCAGGAGCCCAGCTGGCTTCACCCAGTGGATCCCACATCAGGGCTGCAGGTGGAGCTGCCTGCCAGTCCCACGCTGTGCGCCCACACTCCCCAGCCCTTGGGTGGTCGATGGAACTGGGCGCCATGGAGCAGGGGGCGGCGCTCATCGGGGAGGCTCCGGACACACCCAGGAGGCTTGGGAGCCCATGGAGGGGGTGAGAGGCTCAGGCATGATGGGCTGCCGGTCCCGAGCCCTGCCCCGTGGGAAGGCAGCTAAGGCCCGGTGAGAAATCGAGCGCAGTGCCAGTGGGCTGGCACTGCTGGGGGACCCAGTACACCCTCCGCAGCCGCTGGCCCGGGTGCTAAACCCCTCATTGCCCGGGGCTGGCAGGGCCGGCCGGCTGCTCCGAGTGTGGGGCCTGCCAAGCCCACGCCCACCCGGAACTCCAGATGGCCCGCAAGCGCCAGGCACAGCCCTGGTTCCCGCTCACACCTCTCCCTCCACACCTCCCTGCAAGCTGAGGGAGCTGGCTCTGGCCTTGGCCAGCCCAGAAAGGGGCCCCCACAGTGCAGCGGTGGGCTGAAGGGCTCCTCAAGTACCGCCAAAGTGGGAGCCCAGGCAGAGGAGGCGTCGAGAGCGAGCGAAGGCTGTGAGGACTGCCAGCACGCTGTTACCTCTCAGTGCAATCGTCTCTTACTATAGTCTCAACCTCCTAGGCTCAAGCAGTCCTCTTACCCATGCCTCTTGAGTATGTGGGACTACAGGCGTATGCCACAATGCTCGGCTAATTTCTTAAGTTTTTGTACAGACAATGGTCTCACTCTGTTGGCCAGGCTGATCTCCAACTTCTGGCGTTGAGTGATCCTCCTGCCTCGGCCTCCTGAGTATCTGGGATTACAGGTGTGAGCCACCGTGCCAAGCCAGTCTGTTTTAACCAGTCCCTGTAGGTGATTCTGATGCCCACTCAATTTGAGAACCCCTGGTTTAAAACATATAGCATACAGCAAGTGCTTAATAGTTCCTTTTTCCTCTATTATCTGTAAATAAAACTAGTAATTCTCTGCATTAAATGACTTGTACACAAAATGAGCTGCTGAGTTCAGCCTGCTTGCTCAGTTTTAGCTAACACCAACTCTGGAGCTAGATAGCCCTTTGAGGATGGATGCCTATAGTCCAAAAACATCATGTCATTCACCTCAAAGATGTCATTTTCCACGAAGCACATTGAAGAGGGGGTGGGCAAATAACACTGTCTATTAGTTTATGGAGGGTTCCTTCATAGGAAGAGACCTAAAGCACTGTTTTCATTTCAGGAAGAAACCAGGTCTTACGAACTCCCAGAGTCAAGCACCTAGTGGGGCCGGAGCTCTGAGCAAATGCTGCCATCCTGTGGGCAGAAGTGAGACACAGTGCATGGCCACCCAGTCTGTCCAATTAGCACTTACCAGGCATCTGGAGCACACCAGGCCCAAAGAGGGGTCCAGGCAGGTATAAAGGCCATACCCTGAGGTGCTTGCTACAGGATAGCGGAGACGAGCTTGCATGCAGATGAGTACGTCCCCAGTGCAGAGGCCAGAGCGGGGAGGTGCTCAATCTCAAGTGCCTGAAAGGACTTTTTTTTTTTTCTTTTTGTAGAAACAGAGTCTCACTATATTGCCCAGGCTGGTCTCAAATTCCTGGGCTCAAGTGATCCTCTCACTGTGGCCTCCCAAAATGCTGGGATTACAAGTGTGAGCCATTACGCCCAGCCAAGACTATTTAAATATACAATCTTTTTCCTAAGGGCAGTGGAGCATTTGCAGAGCTATTAATACATTTTTCACAGAACAACAAATATACGGATTTTTTAAATGAGAAACTGAAAATTAAGGGTGATAAAAATGCTATTCAAAGACTCAGTTTCTAATTATAGTCTTCTAATGGAGAAAACATGGAACCAATTCATTTCTCTTGCTGTAACAGACGCTCTGTGAGAGCTCCCATTGAGAAATAGGTGCTGTCATTTATGTCTGTTCATGCTGCATGATTTAAAATTCTGGGAGGATATTTCATTTTAACACAAAATACCATCCTTTGAGCAAATGCAATTAACTTAAATTCTAGATATACCTAATTCGGCCTTTCATATAAGTAAAAAATATTTATTCACCTACCAAAACAAGAAATTGCTTAAAACAATGTTGGAGTGGCAGGGTATGGTGGCTCACACCTATAATCCCCGCACTCTGGGAGGTCGAGGAGGGCGGATCACCTGAGGTCGGGAGTTCCAGACCAGCCTGGCCAACATGGTGAAACCCCATCTCTATTAAAAGTACAAAAATTAGCTGGGCATGGTGGCGGGCATCTGTAATCCCAGCTACTTGGGAGGCTGAGGCAGGAGAATTGCTTGAATCCAGGAGGCAGAGGTTGCAATGAGCTGAGGTCTCACCACTGCACTCCAGCCTGAGCAACAAGAGTGAGACTCAGTCTAAAAAAAAAAAAAAGAAAAGAAAACAACGATGGAGCATGTCAAAATCATATGGAAGCCAGTTTGCAGGCACACTCAGTGGCCAAATCTAGAACAATTAAGGTATCAGAATAAGTAATCAAGTAGGCCGGACATGGTGGCTCATGCCTGTAATCCCAGCACTTTAGGAGGCCAAGGTGGGCAGATTGCTTAAGCTCAGGAGTTGGAGACCAGCCTGGGCAACATGGTAAAACCCTGTCTCTACCAAAAATACAAAAAATTAGCCAGGCCTGGTGGCATGTGCCTGTAATCCCAGTTACTTGGGAGGCTGAGGTGGGAGGATCACTTGAACCTGGGAGGCAGAGATTGTGGTGTGCCAAGATGATGCCACTGCACTCCGGCCTGGGCAACAGAGCAAAATAAATAAATAAATAAAATAAAACAAAAATAAGTAATGAAGTAATAACAGATTGCAACCCATTGAATGAATAGGAAATGTGAGTCTAAAGTGATGCAAATCAATTAAATAAGTAAATAGAAAGTTCGATGAAGAATAGGATATTTACATAGTTTTGGAATACTGCTCTGCAAAATATTAATTACAAAGGGAGTAAGAGTAACTTTACAGTGAAAAGCCTTGGCAGACACCACCTAAATCAAGTGATCAGAGCAGACGTTATCAATAATGGAACAAATCAGAATCTTGTTCCACCTGATGGAATGTGATGGGGACACAGTACCACTTCTGTGATGCTCCTCTCAGAGATTATAAGCTGAATCTAATCATGGAGAGACAGCTGACAAACTCAAAGTGAGGGACATTTTACAAAATAGCCTGTAATCTTCAAAAGTGTCAAAGTCATGAAAGTTAAGGAAAACCTGAGGAACTGTTCCAGACTGAAAGAAAGTAAAGACACTTAGGACTAAATGCGACATGTGATTCTGCACTGGATTCTTCTACTGTAAAGACCATTATTGGAACAACTGGCAACACTTGAATAGGATCTGAGGGCTATAAGTAGTTACATATCAATATCAAGTTTCTCATGGTGATGGCTGGAGTAGGGTCACATAGGAGAGTGACCTTGTTTGTAGGAATCACACACTAAAGTATTTGTGGGTAAAGGGACATCAGGTTGAGAACTTACTCTCCAGTGATTTTGGTAGTGGAGTTCTTCTTTTTTTTTTTTTTTTTTTTTTTTTTTTGAGACAGAGTCTCGTTCTGTTGCCCAGGCTGGAGTGTGCAGTGGCGTGATCTCAGCCCACTGCAATCTCCACCTCCTGGGTTCAAACAATTCTCCTGCCTCAGCCTTCCAAGTAGCTGGGATTACAGGTGCCCACCACCACGCCCAGCTAATTTTTGTATTTTTAGTAGAGGCGGGGTTTCACCATGTTGGCCAGGCTGGTCTCGAACTCCTGACCTCAGATGATCCACCCGCCTCTGCCTCCCAAAGTGCTGGGATTACAGGCATGAGCCACCATGCCAGGCCTGTGGTGGATTTCTTCATACAATCCTTGCAACTTTTCTGTAAATTTGTGATTTTAAGATTAACAATAAAACTATTTTTTAAAAACGAGTATCAGCTCTGGAGTCAGATTATTTGGATTGTAATCCAACCTCTTCCCCTTAGTAGTTACATGATTTTGGGTAAGTTACTTAAGTTCTCTGTGCCTTAATTTTCATATCTGTACAATGCTAGTATAATAATACCTAGCTCATAGGATTATTGTGAGGATTAAATGAGAACAATAAATATTACATATTAATATGTTAACATATAATTTACAACAATAGGAATCATTTAATTTATCATCCAAACTGTATACTTTTGAGAGTATAATATGTGTCAGCTGCTCCTTCCCCAAAGAGATCATAGAAGCAACTCGTTTATCAGCAAAGCTAAATGTATTGTTTAATGGGGCAAGGAAGACTACTACCTTGACAGCCTTAGTAGTGTCTCAGGAGGAGATCATGGATGGGATATTCACATGGGTTAGAGGGTCTGGGTTAAAGTGGGTCTTTCAAGGCAGGGGCCTGGGGCAGGGGGATGACTGCGATTGAGCAAAATTCATGATATTAATATAGTAGTTTAGGATTGGTGGATACAGGGAGGCGAGGGTTTTGAAGCCAGCCTTGGGGAGTAAACAGCCCTTTGATAAGCCAGTTGAGTGACCTCCTGCTCTGAGAAGCAGGCTATTAACCCGATGAAGGCCAGCTGAGTTGTCTATAGTGCGATAAATTTGCCACTTCATCTTCTTGGGCAAGAATTTCCTGGAATTGAAAACATGTTAACTCCATCTTAGCTCTTAATCCTATTAAACGATGTGGCTAAAGATGGTTTCCATTCTCAGAGGACACTAACCAGACAAGACTTAGGGAAAACAGACATTAGCCAGCATGTATGGTCACCCTACCTACTACTAGGCAGACACCAAAGCCATATAGTATCCGTATTATTATTTCCACCTTGCAGATAAGGAAATTGAGGCTTGTGGCCATTAGGAAGAGCAGCTAATTGAGCTTTGGCAGATCAGCGGAGATTAAAGCCAAGTGTAGTTCTGAATAATTAGCAAGACGTAATTAATCAGGTGACAAAGGGAAGAGGGGAACAGATGGGGTAGAGTGGGGCAGTGTTCTGTGGTGAGTGAATATGCTGCCAAAGCACAAGGGAGGTGACAGCCTCTGAAGAAAGAGGCTGACAAATTCAGTTTCTCTGAAAGAAATATTTAATAGGAACTTATGAACCGAAGCCATGTCTCAGGTGGCTGCAAGATGGTGGATCCCTGGCCTGGCGCAGTGGCTCATGGCTGTAAATTCCAGCACTTTGGGAGGCCAAGGCGGGCGGATCACCTGAGGTCAGGAGTTCGAGACCAGCCTGCCCAACATAGCGAAACCCCGTCTCTACTAAAAATACAAAAAATTAGCCAGGCGTAGTGGTGGGCACCTGTAATCCCAGCTACTTGGGAGTTGAGGCAGGAGAATCACTTGAACCCGAGAGGCAGAGGTTGCAGTGAGCCAAGATCATGCCACTGCACTCCAGCCTGGGCAACAAGAGCAAAGCCCCATCTCAAAAAAAAAAAAAAAAAAAAAAAGATGGTGGCTCCCCACACTGGCCCTCCAAAAAGTATCTTTTGCACAGGAAGCTTTTAGGGTAAAGACATGTTGAGCTGGTCACATCTCAGATTTTCCTGCTGAAACTCATGACCACTGGGGAGCTCAGGTAAGCAATTTTTTTTGAGATGGAGTCTCGCTCTGTTGCCAGGCTGGAGTGCAGTGGTGCAACTTCGGCTCACCGCAACCTCTGCCTCCTGGGTTCAAGCAATTCTCCTGCCTCAGCCTCCAGAGTAGCTGGGACTACAGGCACCCGCCACCATGCCCAGCTAATTTTTGTGTTTTTAGTAGAGACAGGGTTTCACCATGTTGGCCAGGATGGTCTTGATCTCCTGACCTCATGATTCACCTACCTCGGCCTCCCTAAGTGCTGGGATTACAGCACTTATGCTCTGTGAGCCACCGCACGCGGCCCAGGTAAGCTGTGAAGGGTTATCTATGCTACAGGCATCACTTAGAAACGCTGCTGCAGAACACCTTGGTATGCAGGAGTCAAGCAGCCGTCAGAGCAGTTTTGCTTCACGATGGTATTGATACAGGACAGGAGAGCCCCAAAACTGGGGCTTAGCCCTTGAGGGTTCTTGGCTTTACCCAGGAAAGAATACAAGGATGAGCCCGTGGTGTTAAACAGCAGCTTTTATTGAAGTGTCCACATACAGCAGTAGCACAGGTACTGCTCCTTGCAGAGCAGGGACATCCTATAGGCAGTGGGCTCAAACTAGCAGCTCAGAGGCAGCTCAGCAGTGGCATTTATACCCACTTTTAATTACATGCAAATTAAGGGGTGGTTTATGCACAAATTTCCAAGAAAAGGTAACTTCCGGGCCATGGAAATGGGCAGTAACTTCTAGGTGCTGCCATGGCACTGGTAAACTGACATGACACACTGATGGGTGTGTCTTGTGGGAAACTGCTTTTGTCCCACCCTGTTTTAGCGTCCTCAATGTGGTCTGGTGTCTGAGCCCCAACTCCCGAGTCAAGTCCCACCTCCTATTTCACTATTGCTCTTGCCATGCAACAGGCTGTTTTCCTACAGGCAGGAAGAAGTGTTTCTAGCAAAAGGAACAGGGTCCTCCTGGGGAAGTAAAGTACTTCATTCTGGGGAAAGCTGCAGTGGAAGTGGAGAGGGCCCTGAGAAGAGGCCTGGGATCTCTTGCTGTGGAATTTGGGCTCTATTCTAAGGGTGATGCCAAGTCACTGGAGGGTGGTGGACAGGAAGTGACTTGTGCTCAGATGAGCATTTCAAAAGTTAAAGCTGGCTGCAGTGGTGGAACGATGGGTTGGAAAGAACAGTTAGGGGCTGATTCAGTAATTCAAAAAGAAATACACATGAATCTAAAGAAATTAGACTCAGTAATTCAGAAAGAAATAAACCTGACTCAAAATAAATTAGAATGGGAGGTAAGTGGGCTGATGGAAAAAAATGAAGCAGAACCAACAGGACTTTAGCGTTTTGAGTAGAAATAGGGGGCCAAGGAGAGGGAGAAAGGAATTATATTGGGATTGCAGCTGACATGAGAGTGAATCATCCTATCCATGATCATATTTCATCTTTTTTTTAAGTTTTTTTTTTAAATTGTCATTGAATAGTTTTATAATTTTCTTCACCCAGGACTGAGATTTCTTTATTCCTATATATAATGAATATTGATTCGCTATTGTAAATGGTATCTTAAAGCCTTGATTCTCCTTCCCAAGCTGATGGACTGAAACATAGCTATTAACAAAATGGCCTGTTTTATCTTTGGGCCAAATGCCCAGCCACTTTGGGACTCTAGCTCATAATAAAAGAACCGTACTATCCAGGGTGGCAGCCAAGTGGCTGAATAGCATATTGAGCTGGTTCCCTGGCTTCTTTCCTCAAAGACAGCAGGACTGCAACTCCAGCCCCTAGTGGATGCCAAAGCTGTAATCCGTGCCCAGGGAAGCACTGATCTCAAACTCCAAGGTGGGTTGTGAAGAAAATGCCAACACCCAGGAAAAAGAGCAGATCACTAAAAGATTTCTGTCCAGGAAGTGGTGTGCTATTTGTTAACATGTAGCTTATCGTGAACAGCAGGCAACAAGGAAGGCCTTTGGCTTAAAACAGAGTTCCAAACGCATAAGGGAAGCACATTACCCTTAGATATCTAAAATTGTACATTTGTTGCTCTTGTTGTTTACTTAGAAACTAAGTAAGGAAGCTGCTCTACTGAATTTGCACAGAAGTAACTGAGCCTTATACAAATGGTATTAGGTGTATAAATTCTAAAGAATAAAGGAAATTTTCAGAAACAGTTCAGAATGCTATGTGGGTAATAAGCAACGTTTTTATCTCATCCTTTTCCATTTCCAAAGCCCTTTTCTATTTATTTAATCCTCATAACAACCCTATGAAGTGAGCAAGAAAGATATTACTAGCCCAGTTTTATAGATGGGGAAACTGAAGCTCAGGTGGTTTCAGGACATGACCCAGGAGGGTCATAAAGATGTCACCCAGGAGAGTCAGGACTCAAAGGCCTGATTTTAGGCCACCAGGCCTTTGGCAACTCCACACTGCCCTTTTAGTTTTGAGTGTCATTTAGAAATCTACTTTCAGCTACTCAAGGTCTCTTGCCAGTTTGAAAATTGGACATAAATATTAACGGGGGTGGGGGACAAGAAATAAACTGAAAGATAGATTGAAATATACCTACCGTTTTTATGCTAATATAATTCAGTGTTTTACCCATTTGTTATGAAGTCATGGAAAAGCATATGACGAAAGGGATTCTCAGGATAGCAAACCGGCCAAGAGATGTGAGCACAAGGGAAGTCTTCCTCGCCTGGCATTTCTGATCACCGATAGCATTCACTGAGCAGGGACTTGGCTGGCCTCCCTAAAGCCATGTACAACTGCTCAGATCGGGGTTGATCTTTAAGAAGTTTATGAAACTGTGAACAGGTCAAACTCTCATTGCGCATATCCTTGATTCTTGAGATGGGAAGACAGTTATATAAAGTGGGCTTCTCTTTTATTAAATATGCCATTAGGTAAAATAGGTTCTTCCCTGTGATAACTACATTACTTCTAGTAGAATATAGACTAAATGGTTCTTCCTGGAATAAAAATGCACTGGAGAATATCTGCTGCCAGCAACCAAATTAGCTTAAATCTTTTTCCAAATACTCTAAGAAGAGTTGTGTTTTTTACCTTTGGGACATTAAGAGAAACTGGAAACCAAGAACACAATAACAACTGGCTTTAATCTACTCTGGCTAAATACAAGAGTGATAAGGGAATACTTTGAATGATGCATTAGAACCATTTGCATTAAGTAAGTTCAAATCTATGATAGGCAATAGCTATCATTATTTCTCCTGCATTAGGTGTTTTTATTTTTCCTAAAAAGTGGATTTTTCATATAAAAGGACATTTTGCTTAGAGCTCAGTCTTCATTATTAATTTCTTCCCTGAATAATTTAAAGAATGGCCCTAAATGTAGGCTTAGGGTTTACTTTTTAAATGATGTTTGTTCTTTTTATTTTTATTTATTTATTTAATTTACTTATGTATTTATTTTTTTATTTTTGAGACAGACTCTTGCTCTGTCACCCAGACTGGTGTGCAAAGGTGCGATCTCAGCTCACTGCTACCTCCGCCTCCCAGACTCAAGCAATTCTCCTGCCTCAGCCTCCAGAGTAGCTGGGATTACAGGCGCTTGCCACCATGCCCAGCTAATTTTTGTATTTTTAGTAGAGCTGGTGTCAATCTCTTGACCTTGTGATCCACCTGCCTCAGCCTCCCAAAGTGCTGGGATTACAGGTGTGAGCCACTGTGCCTGGCTGAGGCACAATTTTTTAATGCTTTTCTGTATATGTCAAATTTTCGACTAAGACCGTGTATCGTTTTCATAAGCAGAAAAAAGCAATGAATATAATTTGTATTTCAAAAAGTGTTATAGATCTATATGGAAAGATAAAGTGTTAAGTGAAATAAATTGTAGGACAGTATGTATAGTGTGATCCTACTTGTGTTAAAACACTTCTGAAGGATATCTGTGAAATGATTGATAATGCCTATTCTAGAGGGTAAGCAGGAAGAAGTTGAGGGAAGACTTTTACTGTTCACTTTATATCATTTGTACTGTTTGAGTTTTTCACCATGCACATGTATATATTTTGTAATAATAACAAACAGTAAGGATAATCAGTTCTTAGAGTTGGAAGGAAGGGATGCTCAATATACATTGGTGTTCTCATTATCTATTGCTGTGTAGTGGCTAAAAATAATGTATACTTATTACCTCACAGTTCAGGCATGGCTTAACTGGGTGCCCTGCTTCAGAGTCTGTCACAAGGCTGCAATCAAGGTGTTGGCTGAGGCAGTGATCTCATTGGAAGACCCAGCTGGAAAGGATCTGTGTTCATGCTCATTTGCATGGTTATTGGCAGGATTCAGTTCCCCAAGAGTTGTTGTACTGAGGCCTCCTTCAGGTCATAGCCAGGTAAGCCTGCCTGTGAAGCATCTCATGATATTAGAGTGAGCAAAAGGGGTGAGAGAGTGCCAGCAAGAGAGAGTACTAGCAAGATAGGAGTCGTGGAAGTGACATCTCATTACTTCTGTTGTATTCTATTTGCTTACAGAAGCAAGTCACTAGGTCCAGCCCACACTCAGGGGGACAGGATTATACAAGAGCACTAATACCAGAGGTGGGGACCATTAGGAGCTAGGCCAGGAGCTTCCTATGATTATTAAAATGGCCTGGAAGGTTTCCTGAAGGTGGAGAAATTTAACAGGTACAATTTGAAAGAATGAAAAATTGGGCAGAATTAGAGAAAAGTAGAGGGGAGTATGGAAGGGAAGCACATAAATGAAGATGCATAGGTAGAAAAGTAAATTAGCAGGCCAGGTGTGGTGGCTCACTCTTGTAATCCCAGTGTTTTGGGAGACTGAGGTGAGAGGCTTGCTTGAGCCCAGTGTTCAAGGCTACAGTGAGCTATAATTGTGCCACTGCACTCTACTGACCTCAGGTAATCTTCCCTTTGGGTGACATAGTGAGCCCCCATCTCTATGAATAATTTTTTAAAAGCAGATAAGCATATTCAGAGCAGAACTAGACCATATTGTTGGGAAAGGTAAACTTTTCTTGGGAGTAATAAGGCTGGAGGAATAAGTTAAGACCTGAATGCCAGCCTAAGGAATTTTAAGTTTATCATCTGCAGTGGCTAGCCATGCTTATTAATTGATATCCTCACCAAAAACTTATTCTTTTCTAGTTATGACATATTAATGACTTACTGATGGTTCAGGATGATTATTACTATAAGGAGAGATATCACATCCTAATAGTATTACATAATAGGTATTACATCATAATATTCTGTGAATATTCTATTCACAGAATAGATATGTTCATAATAAACTGAAATTTAGTTATATATTTATTCTAACCTCAGTATATTGCTTTGATCTCATTTTGTATGAGTAAATGTCAGATGTCACATAAGGAATCTGAAGATTTTGAAAATACTTTTATCATGAATTATATTGATTCCAATGTTATTAAATACTTAATATACATATGTATTCAGTATCAATGTTGATGCATCATGATGCAGTGAAATAAACAATATGTTTTGAAGCCATAAAGAGAATTTTAATATCATTTGTAACCACTTTTTGAATGTTTCAAGAAAAAGGATGTGATAAAATGTGCTGAATAGGTTAAATAAGGTAAAGACACTGTAAGGTTCACTGAATACGTCAACATGGAGATGGTTGATAGCTTCAACAAGAGCAGTTTTAATGAAGTGGTAGAGATAGAAACTAGACTGGAGTGGGTTGAAGAATAAATGGGACTTCCATTCTGGCAACGTAGAAGACAAGTTATCATTAAAAACATAACAAAACAAAAAACCCTCCTACTAAAAAAACTCCTTAAAGTACTGAATAAAATCTTTTTAAAAATCTCTTTTTATGCATAGCTGAGCTGGCAAAGAGTAAGGGAATTCCTCAGAGTCCAAAATAAATCAACAGCACAAATCCAGTGGGTGAATGAGCACTGAATCCAGCAGCTTTCCAATGGGCATCTTATGAGCCCCAGTAACCTATCACTATCAACTATTTTATAAACCAAAAGGCAAAGCTTAGTGCCCTTGCAAGCTGGAGAATTGGTTGTAAAATCTTCCATAAAGTCAGGGCCCCCGAAGGGCTATCCTCTCAGTGAAAGAATGAACTAGAAAGAAAAGCCTGTCTCATAAAGGAGAAGGACATACCTCTGAATAAAATGAAATAAAATCTCCCCCAAAATAACTCATAAGCATTAAGTTGTCCTTCACAAAGCATTGGTGCCAAAATTCATGCTACCTGTTTGGTCAAAACAATTCCAAGCCAAGAATGTAAAGTGGTCCCAAGTTTGGTGTGTCCCTAATGTACTTAGCAGAGGAAAAACAAATCCTTTCTAATGGAATACACCTTTAATGTAAATTTTGAAGATTATTCACAGGTGCAGTTCCAACAAACATGATATCACAATGAAAATTACAGGATACACATGAGGAAAAGACACCATATGAGAAAGTCAGCAGAGAGGCCGGGCACAGTGGCTCACGCCTGTAATCCCAGCACTTTGGGAGGCCGAGGGGGGCAGATCACGAGGTCGGGAGATGGAGACCATCCTGGCTAACACAGTGAAACCCCGCCTCTACTAAAAATACAAAAACAAAAGTAGCCGGGCGTGGTGGCGGGCACCTGTAGTCCCAGCTATTCGGGAGGCTGAGGCAGGAGAATGGCATGAACCTGGGAGGTGGAGCTTGCAGTGAGCTGAGATAGCGCCACTGCACTCCAGCCTGGGCGACACAGCGAGACTCCATCTCAAAAAAAAAAAAAAAGAAAAAGAAAGAAAGTCAGCAGAGAAATTAACAGCAAAATCAGACTCGCAAAGACTTCAGCATTGATGTGACCATATGAAGTAAGACAAATGAGGAATTGACAGGTTTTTAAGAAGATTTTAAAACATGATAGAGGAACAAGACTATAAAAATGACCTTGATATGAAAAAATGTCAAACATAAATTGTAGAAATAAAAAACAAAATTGCCGAAATTAAGACTTCAACACTGCAAAGGCTGGAAACTAATAACTTTAAATGCTTATAATTTAAAAAGTAGAGAGAATAAAAATAATGAGCTAAATCTCCAACTTGGGAAATCAGAAAAAGAACAGCAGAATAAACATGAGGAAAGTAGTAGGAAGAAAAAAATAACAATAAGTAGAGAAAGTAATGAAACTGAAAACGGAGGATCAACAAAGCCAAAATTGATTCTTTGAAATTGAAAGACTTCTGGAAAAATTTAAGAGACAGAGAGAGACAGCATATACAGATAAGCAATACTGAAAACTGAAAACGAGATAAAATGTATAACTATGGTTATAGTGAACATTTAAACATAAAAGTATAAACAAATCAATGCCAATAATTCAAAACTTAGATGATATAGAAAACGTCCTAGAAAATATAATTTACCAAAACAGATTCAAGACTAGAAAGGCAGAATGAATAGCTCTATAATAATTAAAGAAATTCAATCAGTATTTAAAGTGTTCCCGCAAAGAAAATACCAAGCCCTGGTATTTTCCAGGTGAGTTATATGAAATTTTCAAGGAGAAGATCATTCCAATCTTATAGGAGTTTTTGTGGACAATAGAAGAAGAGAGAATACTTGCCAGCTCAGTTTTGGAGGCATCTCTCGCTATTTCTGTGAGGTCTTTACACATGATCTCTCTAGCATGGTGGCTTCAGGGTAGCTAGACTTCTTATGTGTTGGCTCAGGTCTCCCAAGATGCTTGGAGAGGGTGTGTGTACGTGTGGAGAGAGAGACAGAAACACACACACACACACACACACACACACACACACAGAGAGAGAGAGAGAGAGAGACATGATATGACAAGTGCTAGCCTTAGACTTGCTTTAGCCAATGCAGAGTGAGCAGAAGTGACAGACTCCCAGCCAGAAGCCTAAGAGCCAGTGCATGCTTCTCCAAGTTCCCTTTTCCCTCCACAACTGGCAATGTTCTACAGTAGCTTCCCTTTCAGGCTGAGCCTCAAAGTAAGAATGATAAAAATGTGGAACATTCTAAGGATTTTAGAAGGTGAAAAAACAAATAGAAAAAAATTAAAATGTGGAATAGAGCCCCCTGACTCATGATGAACATGTAGCATGAGGAAGAAATAAACTTTTTTGGTTGTTTTATTGCCATAACACAACCAGTCTTTCCTGACTGGTATGGGCACCTGGGAATAATTGCAGTACTGATACAAAGAAGATCATGATGCTTTATTGAAATACATTAAGAAGAATTAAGTAAAAAGAGAGAAATATTATCAATGGCTAGAAAGTCTCAATATCCTAAATTCTCACCCAAATGTCTCATAGATTCAATGCCATTTCTATCAAAACTTTAAAGTGTTTTTCATAATTTTGACAAGCCAATTCTAAAATATATGTGAAAGAGCAAAGAGCCAAGATGATCCAAGGTACTCTCTAAAAAAGAATAAAATCAGCAATTACATTCTTGGGCATTTATCCCAGAGATATGAAAAGTTATAGTCACCCAAAATCTATGCTCAGATGTTTATAGCCACTTTATTCATAATATCTCAAAACTGAAAATAGCCCAAGTATACTTCAATGGGCGAGTGGTTAAGCAAACTGGTATATCCACACCATGGACTAGGATTCAGTCATAAAAAGGAATGGGCTATTAATACGTGTAACAATCTAGATGAATCTCATGGGAATTATGCTGAGTTGAAAAAAAAGCCTATCTCAAAAGGCTACATACAGTATTATTTCATTTATATAACATTACTTAAATAACAAAATTATAGAGATGGAGAACACATTAATTGTTGTCAAGAATTAGGAATGAGGGGAAGGGGAACTGGTTGTGGCTATAAAGGGGTAGCACAAGGGAGCCTTGCAATGATGAAGCTGTTCTTTATCTTGATTTTGGTGGTGGTTACACAAATATATACACATGATAAATTTGATACAAGACATGAATATAGACACCCAAGAAGTAAAATAAACTAAAGAGACCCACTCTGAGACACATTATAATCAAACTTTTGAAAGACAAAGAGAGAATCTTGAAAGCAGAAAGAAAAAAGCAACTTGTCACACACAAGGGATCCTAATTAAGATTATCAGAGAACTTCTCATGAGAAACTTTGGAGTCCAGGAAGCAGCTGGCCAATATATTTGAAGTGCTAAAAGCAAAAAAAAAAACTGTTAACCACGAATCCTACATCCAGCAAATGCATCCTTCAAAAGTGAAGGAGAAATTAAGACATCTCAAGATAACCAAAGCTAAGAAAGTTTATTACCAGTAGATCCACCCTACAAGAAATGCTCAAAGGGGTCCTGCAAGGCAAAATGAAAAGACACTAGACAGTAACTCAAAGCTGTATGAAGAAATAAAGATTTCAATAAAGGCAAACACATAAGAAATCATAAAAGCCAGTATTATTGTAAAAATGGCTTATAACTCCACTTTTTATTTTCTATATGATTTAAGAAATTATTAGTCTAAATGTTATTATAACTTTGGTTTGTACTCCACATTTTGTTTTCTACATAATGTAAGAGACTAATAAATTTAAAATAATTATAACTTTATGTTTTGGGGCACACAATGTATAAAGACACAATTCTGTGATATCAACAACCAAAAGGGGTGGGGAGAGAATGGTAAAGAAGCAGAGGTTTTGTATGTTACTAAACCGAAGCTGTGTAAATTCAAATTAGAGCATTATAATGTTGGGATGTTACATGTAATCCCCATGGTAGCCACAAAAACAAACAAACAAACAAAAAAACACCAGATATAGAATACATGCAGAAAGAAATTAGAAAGAAATTTAAATATTTCACTACAAAAAATTAAATACAAAAGAAGATAGTAAGGCAGAAAATGAGGAACAAAAAAGCTATAAGGCATGTGGAAAAAAAATAGCAAAATGACAGAACTGAGTCCTCCAAATCAGTAATTACTTTATTTATTTATTTATTTTATTTATTTTATTTTTTCTGAGATGGAGTCTTGCTCTGTCACCCAGGCTGGAGTTCAGTGGCGCAATCTCATCTCACTGCAAGCTCCGCCTCCCAGGTTCACGCCATTCTCCTGCCTCAGCCTCCTGAGTAGCTGGGACTACAGGTGCCCCCCACCACATGCAGCTAATTTTTTTTGTATTTTTAGTAGAGATGCAGTTTCACCTTGTTAGCCAGGATGGTCTCGATCTCCTGACCTCATGATCCGCCTACCTCGGCCTCCCAAAGTGCTGGGATTACAGGCGTGAGCCACCGTGCCTGGCCAGTAATTAAGTGTAAGTTGGATTAAACTCTCCAATCAAAAGACACCTGAGATTGACAGAATGAATAAAAACAGATGGTCCAACTATATGCTGTCTACAAGAGACTTACTTTAGATTCAAAGACACAAGTAGAATGAAAGTGAAAGAATGGAAAAAGATATTTCACACAAATAGTAACCAAAAGGGAGCAAGGGTAGTTATACTAATATCAGGTAAAAACAGATTTCAGATTATAAAAAGATTACAAGAGACAAAGAAGGATATTAATATATTAATAAAATGTTCAAAACAGCAAGAAAACGTAACACTTATACACATTTATGCACCTGATGACATCAAAATATATAAAGCAAAAACTGAAGGAAGAAATAGACAGTTCTACAATAGTAGTTGGACTTCAATACCCCACTCTCAATAATGGCTAGACCAACCAGACAGAAGATAAGTAAGACAACAGAGGACTTAACCAGCATAATAAACCAACTAGATCTAACAGGCATATGAAGAACACTTTACCCAACAAGAACATATGCATATGTTTGGAAGTGCACATGGGACATTTGCCAGGATAGACCATATGTTTGGGCAAAAATTAAGTCTCAATAGATTTTAAAAGATATATATCACACAAAGTATCTTCTCCAACTATGACAGGATAAAGTTAGAAATCAGTAACAGATGTAAAACCAGAAAATTAACAGATTTGTGGAAATTAAACAGACACTTTAAACAACCATTAGATGGAAGAATAAACTAAAGGAATATTAGAAAATCCTTAGAGACAAACAAAAACAAAATCACAACATACCAAAACATGGAATGCAGCAAAAGCAGTGCTAAGGGAGAAATGTATAGCTGTAAATGCTTACATTAAAAAAACAAGAAAGATATCAAGTCAACAACCTAGCTTTACAACTTAAGGAACTAGAAAAAGAAGAACAAATGAGACCCAAAACTGCCAGGAGGAAGGAAATAATAAAGATTAGAGGAATATACAGAACAGAGAATAGAAAAAACAATAGAGAAAAATCAATGAAACCAAAAATTGTTTCTTTGAAAAGATCAACAAAGTTGACAGGCCTTTAGTGAGATGGACTAAGGAAAAAAATAGAAAAGACAAAATACTAAAATCAGAAATGAAAGTGGGGACATTACTACTGATTCCATAGAAATAAAAAGGATTATAAGAACAATTGTATGCCAACAAATTGGATAATCTATATGAAATGGAAAAATTCCTAGGAACACACCACCTACCAAGACTAAATCATGAAGAAATAAAAATCTGAATAGACCTATAACTAGTAAGGAAATTGAAGCAGTAATTTAAAAAATCTCCCAGCAAAGAAAAACATTGGACTTCATGGCTTCACTGATAAATTCTACCAAGCATTAAAGAAAAACTAACGCCAGTCCTTATTAGGCTTTTCCAAATAATGGAAGAGAAGGGAAAACTTCCTAATTTGACATATGAGACCAGCATTACCCTGACATCAAAGGCAAAGACACTGCAAAAAAGAAAAACTACATTATAGTATCCCTTATGAACACTGATGCAAAAATCCTCAGGAATATACTAGCAAACTGAATACAGCAGTATTTTAAAAGGATTACATACCATGACAAAGTGGAATTTATTCCTGGGTTGCAAAGCTGGTTTAACATACAACAATTGATTGATGCAATACACCACATTAACAGAATAAGGGAAACAAAAATCACATGATCATCTCAATTAATGCAGAAAAAACACTGATAAAATTCAACACCCTTTCATGATTATAAAAAACAAACCAACAACAAAAAAACAAACAAAAAAACCAGCCAGGCATGGCGGCTCACGCCTGGAATCCCAGCACTTGGGGAGGCTGAGGCGGGTGGATCACCTGATGTTCACCAGCCTGGCCAACATGGCAATCCCCCATCTCCACTAAAAATACAAAAATTAGCAGGGTGCTGGCATGCACCTATAATCCCAACTACTGGGAGGCTGAGGCAGGAGAATGACTTGAACCCAGGAGGTGGAGGTTGCAGTGAGCCGAGATCACGCCACTGCACTTCAGCCTGGGAGACAGAGCAAGGACTCCATCTCAAAAAACAAACAAACAAACAAACAAATTCATCAAACTAAGATTAGACAGAAACTACCTCAGCATAATAAATGTTCAATTGTTCTAGCTGAGGCCATCTTAGATCAGTCTATAGCCAGCTGAACCTCAGACATGTGAGCAAGCCTAGTTAAGATCATCTGAGCCTTCAGACAACCCACAGCTAACAGCTAATTGCAGACACATAAGGAAGCCCAACCCAGATTAGCTGAACCCCACAGACTTGAGAGCCACCTGTGGATTGTTGTATGCCAACTGAGGTTTGGGGTGGCTTTTTAAGTTAGCATTAGAGTGCCAAAAATTATCTAAAACAACCAGGCAGAAAATCAACAAAGGTATAAAAGATTTGAACAATACTGTAAACCAACTAGACCTAACATCTATAGAACATTCCCCTCAACAATAGCACAATATACATTCTATTTAAATGTGAATGGAACATTCACCAGGATGGACCATATGTTATGCCATAACACAAGTCACAATAAATTTAAACGAACTGAGATATACAAAACACATCTTCTGACCACAGTGGAATTAAATTACAAATCAATAACAAAACAAAATTCAGAAATTCACAAATATGTGAAATTTAAATAATACACTCATAAATAACCAATAAAAGAAATTACAGTGGAAATTAGAAAATACTTTGAGACAAATCAAAACAAATATACAACATACTGAAACTTGTGGAATGCAGTGAAAGCAGTGCTTAAGAAAAATGTATAGCTGTAAACACCCGTATTAAAATAGAAGAAAGGCTGGGCGCGTTGGCTCACACCTATAATCCCAACACTTTGAGATGCTGAGGCAGGCGGTTCACCTGAGGTTAGGAGTTCAAGACCAGCCTGGCCAACATGGTGAAACCCCGTCTCTACTAAAAATACAAAAAATTAGCCGGGCATGGTGGCTGGCACCTGTAATCCCAGCTACTCGGGAGGGTGAGGCAGGAGAATCACTTGAACCCGGGAGGTGGACGTTGCAGTGAGCTGAGATGGCGCCATTGCACTCCAGCCTGGAGAACAAGAGCAAAACTCTGTCTCAAAATAAATACATAAATTAAATTAAATTAAAATAGAAGAAAGATTTCAAATAAATAACCTAAACTTCCATTTTAAGAAATTAAAATGAAAAAAAGCAAACTAAACCCAAAACAAGCAGAAGGAAATAATAAATATTAAAGCAGAAATAAATGAAATGGGGTATACAAAGAAAAAAACTAATAAAATCAATAAAACCAAAAGTCAATTCTCTGAGATCAACAAAAATGACAAACCTTCAGCTAGACTGAGAAAGAGACTCAAATGACTAAAATCAAAAGTGCAAAAGCCAATTGTCTTAGTCTATTCGTGTTACTGTAACAAAATACCTGAGATCAGATCACTTATAAAGAACAGACATTTATAAAGAACAGTTCTGAAGGTTTGAGAGTCCAAGATTGAGCACCAACAGATTTGGAGTCTGGTGAGAGCTGCTTTCTCCAAGATAGCACCTTCTTGTTGTGTCCTCACATGGTGCAAGGAGACAACAAGAGACTAACGCTGTGTTTTACAGGGCAGAAGAAATGGAAGGACAGGCCAGGCACGGTGGCCCATGCCTGTAATCCCAGCACTTTGGGAGGCCACGGTGGGTACAGCACCTGAGGTCAGGAGTTCAGGACCAGTCTGGCCAATATGGTGAAACCCCGTCTCTACAAAAATGCAAAAATTAGCTGGGCATGATGGCGGGTGCCTGTAATCCCAGATACTCGGGAGGCTGGGGCAGGAGAATCGCTTGAACCTGAGAGGCAGAGGTTGCAGTGAGCCAAGATCGTGCCATGAAACTCCAGCCTGGGGGACAGAGCAAGACTCCATCTCAAAAAGAAAAAAAGAAAAAGAAATGGAAGGGCAAAAGGCACCCAGGCATTCCCTTTACCCTCTTTTTAAAAGAGCACTAATCCATTCATGAGGATGCAACCCTCATGACTTAATCATTTTGCAAAAGGCCTCTTCTCTTATTACCATCACCCTGGGGTTTAAGTTCCAAAATATGAATTTGGGAGGGATGCATGCATTCAAACCATAATGGGAACATATCTGCCAACCTTATGGAAATTAGAAAAAGTGTTATAAACGGCTGTATGCCAACAAATTAGGTCACTTAGATGAAATGGAAAAATTCCTAGAAAGCCACAAATTACTGAAACTAACTCAGTAAGAAATAGAAAATCTAAAGGAACCTAAAATGAGTAGAGATTGAATTGGTAATTTAAAAACTCCCCACAAAGAAAAGTCCAAGCCTGGGCAGCAGAGCAAGCCCCCATCTCTACTAAAAAGAAAGAAAAGAAAAGCCCAGGTTCACATGGCCTCACAGGTGAATTCTGCCAAACGTTTAAAAAAGAACTAACAGGTGGGGGGCGGTGGCTCACGCCTGTAATTTCAGCACTTTGGGAGGTTGAGGCAGGTGGATCACTTGAGGCCAGGAGTTCAAGATCAGCCTGGCCAACATGGTGAAACCCCATCTCTACTAAAAATACAAAAATTAGCTGGGTGTGGTGGCGCACGCCTGTTGTCCCAGCTACTCAGGAGGCTGAGACATGAGAATCGCTTGAACCAGGGAGGCAGGAGTTGCAGTTGGCTGAGATCATGCCACTGCACTCCAGCCTGAGTGACAGAGTGAGACCCTGTCTCAAAAGAAAAAAAAAGAAAAAAAAAAAAAAACAGAAAACAGTAATCCTTCACCAAGTCTTCCAGAAGAGAAGAGGAAAGAACACTTCCCAACTCATTCTAGAAGGCCAGAATTACCCTGATACCAAAACCAGACAATGACATCACAAGAAAACTGTAGAACACTATCCCTTGTGAATATAGATGAAAAACCCTCAACAAAATACTAGCAAACCAAATCCAGCAACTTATAAAAAAGGATGATATATCATGACCAAGTGAGATTTATCCCAGGATTACAAGGTTTGTTTAATATTCAAAAATAAATTAATGTAATACACCATATTGATAGAATAAAGAAGAAGAACCACATGATCATCTTAATAGATACAAAAAAAAAGCATTTTATAAAATCCAAAACTCTTTTATAATAACACTCAACAAACTAGCAATAGTAATGAATTTCCTCAACTGGATAAAGGGCATGTATGCAAATCTTGCAACTATTCAATGGGAAAAGACCGAATGCCTTTCTACTAAGATTGAGAATAAGATAAGGATATTTGCTCTTGCCACTATTCAACCTTGTACTGGAAGTTCCAGGCAGTACAATTAGTCAAGAAAAAGAAATAAAAGGCAACCAGCCTGGAAAGGAAGAAGGGAAACTATCTCTTTCACCAGTAAAATGGTCTTGTGTATAGAAAATCCTAAGGAATCTACTAAAACTATTAAAATGAATAAATTCAGCAATATTGTAGTTTATAAGATAAATATACAGATCTATTATACGTCCATATACTAACAATGAACAAGAAAAAAAAGTGTGTGGGCCTGGTATGATAGACAGTGGAATAAAATTAACAGTCCAGAAATACACCCTTACATGTATGGTTAACTGATTTTTGACAAAAGCACTATCACAATTCGATGAAGAAAAATCGTCTTTTCAACAAATAGTACTGGGATAACTGAATATCTATATCCGAACAGATGAAGCTGGATCCCCTACCTCATACCATACACTAAACTAACTCAAAATGGATCATAGACCTAAATGTAGGAGTTAAATCTATGAAACTCTTAGAAGAAATCATAGGACCAAAAGGCAATATTTTTTTTTATGTATGACACCAAAAGTGACAAAAGAAAAAAATTTTTTGAGACAGGGTCTCACTCTGTCACCCAGGCTGGCATGTAGTAGCATGATCACAGCTCCCTGCAGCCTCAACCTCCTGGGCTCAAGGGATCCTCCCACCTCAGCCTCCCAAGTAGCTGGGACTACAGACATGTGCCACCACAACTAGCTAATTTTTAAACTTTTTTGTACAGACTGGGTCTCACTATGTTGCCAAGGCTGGTCTTGAACTCCTGGACTTAAGTGATCCTCCCACTTCAGCCCCCCAAAGTGCTGGGATTATAAGCATGAGCCACCACATCAAGCCAGAAAAAAAAATGTTGATAACTCAGACTTTATCAAAATACCAAGTTTTTGAGCTTCAGAGAACATCATGAGGGAAGTGAAAAGACAACCCACAAGCTGGGAGGAAATATTTGCAAGTAATATATCTGATTTAAATTCAGAGTATTAAATAACTCTTATAATTCAATAGGAAGACAAATAGCTCAATTAAAACCATAGGTAAAAATTTTGAATAAACATTTCTCCAAAGAAGATATACAAATATCCAACATCAGTAGTATCAATTAGAAAAATGCAAATCAAACCACAATGAGATACCACTTCACTCTCTATAATGGCTGTAATTAAAAAGACAGACAAAAATGTGGAAAAATTGGTACGCTTGTACATTGCTAGTAGGCATGTAAAATGGTGTCAACATTTTGAAAAACACTTTGGCAGTTCCTCAAAATGTTATCTTTTTTTTTTTTTTTTTTTTTTTTGGAGACGGAGTCTTACTCTGTTGCCCAGGCTGGAGTGCAGTGGCGCCATCTTGGCTCACTGCAACCTCCACTTCCCAGGTTCAAGTGATTCTTGAGCCTCAGCCTCCCAAGTAGCTGGGTTCAAGTGATTCACCCGCCTCAGGCTCCCAAAGTGCTGGGATTACAGGTGTGAACCACCGCGCCCAGCCTCAAAATGATAAACATAGACGTATCATATGACTGTAAAATTCTACTCCTAGCTATCTATTCCAAGAGAAATAAAAACATATCTATGCAAAAAGTAGTATGCAAATATTCGTAGCAGCGTTATTCATAATAGCCAAAAAGTAGAAATGACCCAAAGTTCCATGAACAGATGAAAGACTAAACAAAATTTGGCATATCTACACAATGGAATACTATTAAGTATTACAAAGGAATGAAATACTAACATAGGGCCTGGTGTAGGGCTCATGCCTGTAATCCCAGCACTTTGGGATTACAAATCCACCAAGGCAGGCAGATTGCTTGAGTCTGGGAGTTCAAGACCAACCTGGGCAATGTAGCGAAACACTGTCTCTACAAAAAATACAAAGATTAGCTGGGTGTGGTGGCCTGCACCAGTAGTTCCAGGTACTTGGGAGGCTGAGGTGGGAGGATTGCTTGAGCTGGGGGAGGCTGACATTGCAATGAGCTGATATTGCACCACTGCCCTCCAGTTTGGGTGACAGAGCAAGACCCTGTGTCAAAAACAAGCAAACAGGCAGGGCACGGTGGCTCACACCTGTAATGCCAGCACTTTGGGAGGCTGAGGCGGGCGGATCACCTGAGGTCAAGAGTTTAAGACCAACCTGGCCAACATGGTGAAACCCCGTTTCTACTAAAAATACAAAAATTAGCCAGGTGTGGTGGCACACACCTGTGATGCCAGCTACTCAGGAGGCTGACGTGGGAAGATCGCTTGAACCTGGGAGGTGGAGGTGGAAGTTGCAGTGAGCTAAGATTGCGCCACTGCACTCCAGCCTAGGCAAAAGAGCAAGACTCCATCTCAAAAAATAAACAAACATAAAACAAACAAACAAAAACTTCATCTTGTGTAATTTTATTTATCTGAAACATTCAGAATAGGCAAATCTATAGTGACAAAAACTATATTAGTGGTTGCTGAGGACTGGGGAAATGTTGGTTTGATGAGAACAGAGAATGATCTCTAAGGGTATGGGGTTTCTTTGGGGGTTGATGAAAATTTTCTGAGTCTAGATTATGAGTGATGGTTGCACAACTATGTAAATATTGAATTATGTACTTTAAACTGATAAATTTTATGAAGTGTAAATCATATCTCCATAAAGCTATTTTTAAAGAAGAAAATTGATATAATGTTGATATAGTTTGGATATTTGTCCCCTTCAAATCTCATGTCAAAATTGGATCCCCAAAGTTGAAGTCAGGGCCTGGTGGGAGGTGTCTGGGCCATGGGGGCAGATCATGAATGGCTGGGGTCCATCCCCTCAGTGATGACTGAGTTCTCACTCTCTTAGTTCTCATGAAAGCTGGGTGTTTAAAAGAGCGTGGCACCTCCTCCTCTCGCTCTTGCTCCCTGTCTCACCATGTGAAGGCCTGCTCCCCCTTTACCTTCTGCTATGAGTGGAAGCTTCCTGAAGCCTTCACCAGAAGCTGATGCTGATGGTATGCTTCTTATATAGCCTGCAGAACCATGAGCCAAATAAACTTCTTTTCTTGATAAATTACTCAACCTCAGGTTAAAGTTCCTTTATAGCAACACAAAATGAAGGAATACAACTGTCCTTCTCCTTCCTCTGCTTGATTTTTCTTTATTATACTACCTGAAATTATATGCTCATTTATTTTTTCTGTCTTTCTTCTCCAAACCAAAGTACAATTTTCATCAGGGCAGGTACTTTGACTATTTTTTCACAGCTGTATCCTCAGCAGGTAAAACTCTGCCTAATACATAATGGGAGTTCAATAAATTCTGCTAAATAAATGGAGTGAACAAGACAAGGAAATCACTGCTAAGTTTTACTGTTGATCGCAGACAATGACGTAAGAACGAAAGAGAGCAAAAGCGAAATTGGAAGGGACAAAATAATCACTACTTCTGGACAATACTGTCTACACAGAAACACCAAAAGGATCCATTAAAAATTACGATGACTAATAAGATAATTAAATTAGGTATCTGAGACCAGGTGTGGTGGCTCACGCCTGCAATCGTGGCACTTTGGGAGGCTAAGGCAGGAGGATCGCTTGAGCTCAGGTGTTTGAGACAAGCCTGGGCAACATGGTGAAACCCTGTCTCTACCAAAAATACAAAAAATAAAAAACAGCCAGGTGTAGTGGCATATGCCTGTAGTCCCAGCTATTTGGAGGGCTGAGGTGGGAGAATCGCTTGAGCCCAGGAGGTGGCGGCCCCCGGAGATTGTGCCATAGCACTCCAGCCTGGGTGACAAAGTGAGACTCTGTCTCAAAAAAAAAAAAAAAAAAAAAGGTAGCTCAGTAAAAGCCCAACATTCAAAAATGAAAGCAACTTTTATCTATAGAGTCAATGAAATGTCAATTAAAATCTCAACAAGTTATTTTGTGGGTATTGGCAAACTGATTCTAAAGTTTTACAGAGAGGCCAAAGAACCAGAATAGCTAACACAATATTGAAAGAGAAGAAAAAAGTTGTGTAACTGATATTACCAGACTTCAAGACTTCCTCCCATAATACTTTTTTTTTTTTTTTTGAGATGGAGTCTTGCTATGTCCCCCAGGCTGGAGTGCAGTGGCGTCATCTCAACTCATCGCAACCTCCGCCTCCCCAATTCAAGCAATTCTCCTGCCTCAGCCTCCCAAGTAGGTGGGATTACAGGTGCACACCACCAGGCCCAGCTAATTTTTGTGTTTTTAGTACAGATGAGGTTTCACCATGTTGGCCAGGCTGGTCTCAAACTCCTCACCTCAGGTGATCTGCCCGCCTCGGCCTCCTAAAGTGCTGGGATTATAGGAGTGAGCCACCGCGCCCATAATATTTTAATTAAGAAGTGTGATATCAGAAAAAAAAAAAAAAAAGCAAATACAGCAGTGGAACAGAATAGAAAACCCAGAAATAGACCCATGTAAATATAGTCAATTGATCTTTGACACAGAAGCAAAGGCAACGTAATGGAGAAAAGATAGCCTTTTCAACAAATGATACTGGAATAAGTGGACATCCATATACACACACAAAATCTAGACACAGACTTAACAAAAATTAACTCAAAATGGACCGTAAAACTAAATACAAAAGGCAGAGCTATAAAAACTTTTAAAACTGTAATACTCCTAGATGATAACATAGGAGAACATCTAGATGACCTAGGGTTTGGCAATGGCTTTTAAGATACATCAGGCCAGGCCTGTAATTACACTTGTAATCCCAGCACTTTGGGAGGCCAAGGTGGGTGGATCACGAGGTCAGGAGTTTGACACCAGCCTGGCCAATATGGTGAAACTCCATCTCTACTAAAAATACAAAAATTAGCTGGGTGTGGTGGTGTGTGTCTGTAGTCCCAGCTACTCGGGAGGCTGAGGCAGAAGAATCACTTGAACCCGGGAGGCAGAGGTTGCAGTGAGCCAAGATTGTGCCACTGCACTCTAGTCTGGGTGACAGAGCGAGAATCTGTCTCAAAAAAAATAAAAATAAAAAATACAACATCAAAGGCACAATCCTTGAAAGAAAGAATTAATAAGCTGGACTTTTGTTGAAATCAAAAACTTCTGCTCTGTGAAAGACACTGTCAAGAGAATAAAGACGGAAACCACACTAGGAGAAAATATTTACAAAAGACATATCTGATGAAGGACTCTTATCCAAAATATACAAAGAACTATTAAAATTAAGTAATAAAAAAGTAAACAACCCAGCTAAAAACTGGACCCTTATTTGATCATTACACATTGTAAACATGTATTGAAATATCACATGTACCTCGTTAATATGTACAATTATTATTATTTTTTGTTTTGTTTTGAGACAGAGTCTCACTCTATTGCCCAGGCTGGAGTGCAGTTGTGTGATCTCGGCTCACTGCAAGCTCCACCTCCCAGGTTCATACCATTCTCCTGCCTCAGCCTCCCGAGTAGCTGGGACTACAGGCACGCACCACCACACCTGGCTAATTTTTTTGTATTTTTAGTAGAGATGGGGTTTCACCATGTTAGCCAGGATGGTCTCAAGCTCCTGACCTTGTGATCCGCCCGTCTCGGCCTCCCAAAGTGCTGGGATTACAGGCGTGAGCCACCGTGCCCAGCCAATATGTACAATTATTATATGTCAATTAAAAATAAAGAAATATAAAAGGGGCCAACGACCTCAACAGACACCTCACCAAAGAAGATATACAAATGGCAAATAAGCATATGAAAAGATGCTGCTCATCATATCATCAGGGAAATGCAAATTAAAACAAGATACCACTATACCTCTATTAGAACAGCCAAAATCAAGAACGCTGACAATACCAAATACTGACAAGGATGTGGAGCAACAGGAACTTGCATCCATTGCAGGCAGGAATGCAAAATAGTATAGTCACTTTGGAAACAGTGTAGTGGTTTCTTGCAAAACCAAACATTTTCAACACACAATCCAGCACTCACACTCTTTGGTGTTTACCCAAATGAACTGAAATCTTATGTTCACACAAAAATCTGTTCCTATGGTATAAATATGTCCCAAACTTCATGTGATGGAAATTTCCTCCCCAATGCAACAGTGTTGAGAGGTGAGACCTTTAAGAGGTGATTCTTATGGACACCATTATCTAAGGAATGGGTTAGTTATCATGGGAGTGGGTTCCTTATAAAAGAATGATTTTGGCCAGACGCAGTGGCTCATGGCTGTAAACTCAGCACTTTGGGAGGCCAAGAAGTGAGGAATTGCTTGAGGCCAGGAGCTCAAGACCAGCCTGGGCAATATAACCCTGTCTCTACAAAAAATTAAAGAAAAAAATTGGCAAAAGTGGTGGCATGTGCCTTTGGTCCCAGCTGAGTACTCAGGAAGCTGAGGCAGGAAGATCACCTAAGCCCAGGTGTTAAGGTTATAGTGAGCTATGATTATGCCACTACACTCCAGCCTGGGTGACAGAGCAAAACCCTATCTCTAAAAAAATGAAAATAAAAAATAAAATAAAAAGAATGAGTTTGGCCACCTTTCTCTCTCACTGTTGTGTGTGCCTTCCTGCCCTTTCATCTTCCACCATGAGATGATGCAGCCCTAAAACCCTCATCAGATGCCAATGCCATGTTCTTGAACCTTCCAACCTCCAGGATCATGAGCCAAATAAACTTCTATTGTTTGTAAGTTACCCAGTCTGTAGTAGTCTATTGTAGCAGCAGAAAACAGACTAAGACTCCTGCACACAGATGTTTATAGCAGCTTTATTCATAATTGCCAATATTTGGAAGCAACTAATATATCTGTCAGTAGATAAATAAGTGGACATGTCTATCAGTAGATAAATAAATGGATAAATAAGCTGTGATACATCCAGACAAGGGAATATTATTCAACACTAAAAAGAAAGAAGTTATAAAGCCATGAAAAGACATGAAGGCAACTTAAATGCATATTACTAAGTGAAAGAAGCCAATCTGAAAAGTCTACATTCTGTATAATTCCAAATCTATAACATTCTGGAAAAGGCAAAACTATGGAGATGGTAAAAAGGTCAGTGGTTGCTGAAGGTTATTAGTGAGGGAGAGATAAATCCATGGAGCACAAAGGATTTTTAGGGCAGTGAAATGACTTTGTTTGATAACGTAATGGTAATTATGTCATTATACATCTGTCCAAACCCACAGAATGTACAACATCAAAGTGACCCCTGATGTAAACTATGGACTTTGGGTGATAATGATGTGTCAGTGTAGGTTCATTAATTATAGCCAATGTGTTACTCTGGTGGGGGATGTTAATAGGGGGTAGGCTATGCATGTATGGGGGAATGGGGTTTCCCACAGGAAATCTCTGTGCCTTTTGCTCAGTTTTGCTGTGAATCAAAAACTGCTCTAAAAAATAGTCTATGAAGAACAAAAAGGAGGAGGAAGAGGGTGAGGAGGGGGAGGAGGCCTAACTAAACTGAAGGGTGTGCTATAATAATAATTGCAAACAATAGCAAAGTCATGGAATCAACCTAGGTGCCCATCAACAGGGAACTAGATAACAAAAATGTGGTATATATACACCATGGAATACTATGCAGCAATAAAAAAGAACAAAATCATGTCCTTGCAGCAACATGAATGCAATGGTAAGCTATTATCCTAAGTGAATTAATACAAAAACAGAAAATCAAATATTGAATGTTCTCACTTATAAGTGAAAGCTAAACATTGGGTACACATGGATTTAAAGATGGGAACAATAGACATTGGGAACTCCAAAAGTGGGGAGGTAGGCAGGAGGGGCAAGGGCTGAAAAACTTCCTATCGGGTACTATGTTCGCTGTCAATAGACAGATCAATAGAAGCACAAACCTTGCATTGTGCAATATGACCATGTAACAAACCTGACATGTACCCACCCCTTGAATCGAACATGATTTTTTTAAACAAAAAAGAAACAGCATGAGTATCCATCCCCTTTCTCCATACTGTGAGGCCTTGTGTTGGCTCCTCTCCTGCTCCAGAGAAAGACTTAGGCCTAGTCTATAAAGAAAGTAAAACTTAGGGCCTCTAGTTTGGGATCAGATACAGTTGAGATTAAGGTTATTGTTCTGAAAACAGGATAAAGGGAATGCTTATTTGTTAAATGTTAAGACCCCTCAATCCTCCTCCTCTGCTCAGTTATCAGAAAGTTATCAACCAGGGTTATATCCTCTAGGCAGGAAAATGGAAGGTTTTTCACAGGGGAATTTGAACAGCTTAAGAGAAAAGAAAAAAACCAAATATACCAACATCAGGCGTTCTCCAACAATGGCCCAACCAGATCACCCTACAGCCGATGTTCTCAAAATCAGCTGCACATTAGATTTCCAAGTTCCTTTTGAAAACCTCTATGCCCAGGCTGTATCCCACGCCAATTCAATATGTAACTCTGGGAATAAAACCCAAACATCTATAATTCTTACTACTCTTAAACAGGATCTATAGCTATGTCCCCTTTCTCGTTCTGACTTTATTTGTGCCTCCTCTCTTTTATTCTAGATCAGTTTTATCAGTTTTTCTATCAGTCGTTTCCAAAAACCAATTTGTGCCTTTACTGAGTCTCTGTTATAAACCTGTTTTCTATTTTATTTGTTTCTACTCTTATCTTTATTTTTTATTTTCATTTTTTATTTAACTCACAGTACGTCTACTCCTATCTTTATCATTTCCTTTCTTTCTACTTTCTGTGTTTAATTTACTCTGTGTGTGTGTGTGTGTGTGTGTGTGTGTGTGTTTCTAACTTCTTGAGATGGATACTTACATCACTATTTTCAGGCTTTCTTTTTTGAACTATGTCATTATTTCTATATATATTCTATGGTTCAATTGACACATTTTCAATTTTAAGGCTATAAATTTTCCTCTAATGGCAGTTTTTGTTGCATCTTGCAAGCTTAGCTATTCTTAACATTATTTAGTCCAAAATATCTTTTCCTGTATATTGTGATTTCTTTAATCCATTAGGTATTTAGAAGTATGTTGCTAATTTCCAAATGTTCAGGGATATTCTAGTTACCTTTTTTATTATTGATTTCTAAATTAATTTAAATGTGGCCAGAGAACATGCTCTGTTTGATTTTAATCATTTTAAATTTATTGAGTTGCTTTATGATCCAACATATAGTCAATTTTGGTAAATGTTCCATGTGTACTTGAAAAGAATGTATATTCAACAACAATTGTTGCAATGTTCTATATGTAACATTTCAGTAATATTTATTGCATCATTCAAATCATTTATATCCCTACTGATTTTTTGTCTGATAGTTTTCTAGTTAACAAGAGAGGTATATTGAAAGCTACTCTACTACTCTCATTAAGGATTTCTCTATTTCTTATTTTAGTTATGACTTTTTTATTTTTTTGCTTTCTATATTCTGATGTCTTGTTATTAAGTACATACAAATTTTATATTGTTGTATTTTCTTGGTGAGCTGACCCCATTATTATTATGAAACATTTCTGTTTATTCCATTTTATTTATTTTTTTTTTTTTGAGACAGGCTCTCAGTCTGTTGCCTAGGCTGGAGTGCAACCATGTGATCTCAGCTCATTGGAACTTCCACCTCCTGGGCTCAAGTGATCCTCCCACCTCAGCCTCCCTAGTAGCTGAGACTACAGGCATGTGCCACCACACCCAGTTAATTTTTGTATTTTTTCTTAGAGATGGGGTTTTACCATGTTGCCCAGGCTGGTTATTCACGTCTTATCTTGCTTTATACATTAAAGTCTTTATGCTACATCTGCTTTCTTTTGTTTTGAATTTGTGTTGTATCTATATTTTTTTCATTCTTTTGCTTTCAAACTTTCTGTGTCCTTATATTTAAGGTGTGTTTATTATAATCAACATATAGTTGTGTGTGTGTTTTTTAAATCCAGTGTGACAATCTTCCTCTTTAATTGGACTTTTTAGTCCATCTATGTTTAATGTAATTACTGACATATTTGGGCTTAAAATCTATCTTATTGTTTCTGTATTCTGTATTTCTTTTTCTCTCCTTCTTGCCTTCTTTTGAATTTTTCAAATCCTGTTTTCTTTATCTATTAGCTTATTAGTTTTATCTTCTCTTACTGTTCTTTCAATGGTTACTCTAGATTACAGCCTGCATCCTTAACTTTTTAAAGTATAATAAAAATTAGTACTTTTACCACATTTGGACAATGCAAAGACCTTAGAACTTTATGTCTATTGACCCCACTCCTTTTTTTGGTAAAATTATTGTCATATATATTTAAATTTTCTATAAATTTTAATCCACAAAATATTGTTGGAGTTTTACCCTTTCCATTGCTCTTTATTTCTTCCTGAATTATTATGTTTCCATCTGAAATCATTTCCTTCTCCATAACTCTCTTCAGTATTTTCTTTACTGTGATTCTTCTAGGGATAAATTCTCTCAGGTTTTTTTTCTCTGAAACTGTATTTTTGTTTCATTCCTGAAGGATAGTGTCACTGGGTGTAGAATTCTTGGATGTTAGTTATTGTGTTTAAGTGCTTTTAAGTTAAAATTCACTGTCTTTTAGCTTTCATAGTTTTTACTGAAAATTTAACTCAGTCAGGCCAGGTGCGGTGGCTCATGCCTGTAATCCCAGCACTTTGGGAGGCCGAGGCGGGTGGATTGCCTGAGGTCACAAGTTCAAGACCAGTCTGGCCAACATGGTGAAACCCCGTCTCTACTAAAAATACAAAAAAATTAGCCAGGCGTGGTGGCACATGCCTGTAATCCCAGCTACTCGGGAGGCTGAGGCAAGGGAATTGCTTGAACCAGGGAGGTGGAGGTTGCAGTGAGCCAAGATCATGCCACTGTACTCCAGCCTGGGCGACAGAGCAAGACTCCTTCTCAAAAAAAAGAAAATTTAACTCAGTCTAATTGTTGCTTTTGTTTTCAACAGCTTTACTGCAATCTGCCTAGGAGTAGATTCCTTTGTATTTATCCCTGTCGAGGTTGAACTAGCACTTCTTGAATCTATGGATCAACATCTCTTGACAGTATGGGGAAATTCTTAGTTGTTATCTCTCTTTTTTTTTTTTTTTTTTTTTTGAGACGGAGTCTCGCTCTGTCGCCCAGGCTGGAGTGCAGTGGCGCGATCTCGGCTCACTGCAAGCTCCGCCTCCCAGGTTCGCGCTATTCTCCTGCCTCAGCCTCCCGAGTAGCTGGGACTACAGGCGCCCGCCACCACGCCCGGCTAATTTTTTTTAGTATTTTTAGTAGAGACGGGGTTTCACCGTGTTAGCCAGGATGGTCTCGATCTCCTGACCTCGTGATCCGCCCGCCTCGGCCTCCCAAAGTGCTGGGATTACAGGCGTGAGCCACCGCGCCCGGCCTAGTTGTTATCTCTCTGAATATTTCTTCAGCCTCTGCTTCATTCTCTGTCTTCTCATTCTGAAACTCCAGTTACACATGTTAGATGTTTTCACCTTGTTTCACACATCTTTTTTTTTCTAGCTAGGTAGAAGCTACTAGCCTTTTTTTTTTTGATAGGGTCTCACTCTGTCGCTCAGGCTGGAGTACAGCGGCATGATCTTAGCTCACTGCAACCTTCACCCCCAGGCTCAAGTGATCCTCCCACCTCAGCCTCCCAAGTAGCTGGGACTACAGGTGTGTGTCACCACGCCTGGCTGATTTTTGTATTTTTTATAGAAATGGGGTTTTGTTATGTTGCCCAGGCTGGTCTCAAACTCCTGGATTCAAGTGATCCACCTGACTCGGCCTCCCAAAGTGCTGGGATTTACAGGCATGCGCCACAAACATCTCTTATGAGCCAGCCTCAAACATCTCTTATGCTCTTATGTGTACTTCATATTCATTGTCTCACCATATTTCAGCCTAGATATTTTCTTCTGACTAATCTTTTATTTTATTCTCTCTTCAACTGCTTCTAATCTACTGTTAAACCCATTATTGAATTATTAGTTTCATTTATTGAATTTTTCAGTTCCAGAGTTTCCATTGATTCTGTTTTTCATAGTCTGTAGTTCTCTCCTGAAATTCTGCATCTTGTAATTTAATTTCTGGAACACATTAATCGCAGTTATCTTAAATTATGTGTATGATTTCTCCAATATCTGGATCTTCCACAGGTCTCTTTCTATTGTCTGTCTTGTAACTGAATTTTTGGCAGTCTTGTCTTTTTTTGCATGCCTATTTTTCATTATCTGGATCTTCCATAGGTCTCTTTCTATTGTCTGTCTTGTAACTGAATTTTTGGTAGTCTTGTCTTTTTGTGTGTGCCTATTTTTCATTACATGCTGGACATTGCGTATGAAAAATTATAGCAATAATTTGAGGTACTGGACAATATTATCTTCAGCCAGAGAGGACTTATTCTTATTTATAAGAATGGTTAGGGTAGGGGCATGGCACCAGAATAAATCTAAAATTAGTTGCTTCAAACCAAATTTCAGTCTTTGAGAGTTAGTCAATTTTGGATCATCCTTCCTCCTAGGATATAGCCCTTTAGGAATCCCAGTTGAAAGTCTGGGATGTTTACCAGCTACTCAGGAGGCTGAAGTAGGAGAATCACTTGAACCCAAGAGACGCAGGTTGCAGTGAGCTGAGATCACACCACTGCACTCCAGCCTGGGCGACAGAGCAAGACTCCATCTCAAAAAAAAAAAAAAAAAAGAAAGTCTGGGATGTTTACAAGAACTCCTTCTTATTGATGAGCCCTGAACCACTGTTATTGTTTCCTCTGCCCAGAGAGACTTCCAAACACTCTGCTCAGCTTCTCATTTTCTCAGGTTTGACTTTGAAACTAGGAACACCTCAGTGGTGCCAGATGTTTGTCTCACCTCTGTGGAATTCCCCCTTCTCCAGAATCTTGACCCCTAAGTTCTTTTCTATCTTGGTAGTTCTCCAATGCTTCCAAACAGATATTTTAAAAATATTTTTGAACAGCTTTCCTAACTGTTCTTGATGGGAGGCTTGGTCTGGTTTGCAATGTCTTTGGGTGATTTCTATTTATTCTGCCTAGCTCAGTGAACTTGAAAAAGGAAGCCATTAACAGTACCCGGGGTATTTCTCAAACTTCTCAAATGTAAAATTCTGCCAGTAATAACTTTGAGAACCCATTGGAACAAAACAAGACATTGTGACACATAATTCAGCACCGCTCCTGGCAGCGATGCTGAGATGGACCATTCTAACGCCTTTTCTTTCCCTTGGCTTTCTTTATCTCTCCCAAACTATCAAGCAAAAAAAAAAAAAAAAAAAAAAAAAAAAAAAAAAAAATCTACAGGTACAAACCTCTTTTACGCTTTCCCAGTAGCCTGTTCCTCTATTTCTAATTATTCCCAATGTTAGGAATTCAAATTCATGTGTTTCTAACCTTAAATTTTGGAGATTGCAAAATAAGGCTCACAGAAGTGAAAATACATTATAAGAGTTCATATAATTGGACTCCTTCATCAGAAATGAATTACTATTCTTGCATATCACGAAAATAATAGTGCTTTCTCCATATCTGTATCTCTAAAATGCTGCTCCTTCTTTTGAGAACATTCTCTTTCTTTATTTCTCATTGTATGCCCCACTTCAGATTCTCTTGGCCTCACCTGTCTCCAGGACATTTGAATCCAGCTCCAGTCACTGCTGTTGGGAAAATAAATCTCGGGATCCCAAATCACTAAGCTGAAGAGGAAAGTCAAGCTGGGAACTCCTGAGGGCAAACCTGCCTCCCATTCTATTCCTAAAAAATGATAACTACTAAGATAAAAAAGCTACACACCTCCCTCACAATTTGCCCAAGAGGAAATTCCTTGGAGACAAAGGACAGACAGAACTTAGTCATCCCTCTGCTCACTGAGATAAATGTATATCTGATTGCTTCCTTTGGAAAGGCTAATCAGAAACTCAAAAGCATTTGTCTCTTATCTACCTATGACCTGGAACCCTGCTTCAAATTGTCCCACCTTTCTGGACCAAACCAAAGTACATCTTACATATGTTGATTGATGTCTCATGTCTCCCTAGAATGCATATATAAAATTTAATATAGAATGTAATATAAAACCAAGCTGTACCCCACCCACCTTGGGCACATGTTGTCAGGACCTCCTCAGGCTGTGTCACGGACACACATCCTTAACTTTGGCAAAATAAACTTCCTAAATTGACTGAGACCTGTCTCTGATATTTGGAGTTCACAGGACTAACTTTGCATGGATTGCATTCACCTTCATGCAGGCACACGATGATGAGACCTTATTCCATACCAATACCACAGGCTTATTTCCACCCTTCTGTTGATGCTGAGTCATCAAACACCAGGGGACACATATGTATGAGACAGAAGGGCAGGAGAGTTAACCCTCATAACAGGAAAAACAAAAGCCAGTAGAGAAATTCCTCTCTTCTTTTCCCAAAGCAGTTTGTTGAGGGATTGAAGATATCTTTAAACTATTCCCTCAAGCATAGTTTCCCGAGACACACTTTATACGACTTCTTGGAGGATAGCCCCATAGATTGAGCTGCCCAGATGCATTTAGTGGCAGCTACTTTGCAAACACATCCTCATATTAGCTTTGTTTATTTCCCTGTATATAAATCCTAACATTGCCTATGTAAAATAAAATGACAATTACTAATTTGTGGAGTTAGAAAGAAAAGAAAGAACCAAAAAATTAGACAACAGTACCATATAAGTCAGAAAAGGTAAGAAAATAATTAAAATATTCTAAATGTTTTATGCTATCTAGAAGAGAATGGTAAACATATTTAAACTTTATGCCTTGTTAGATTAAAATACATGACACATTTCTGAAGTAACCTCTAAAAAAAAAGTATAATTCCAAATCTTTAGTGAAAACATGGAAGAGGGGGAAAGGTGCAAAAAGAACTCAGTTAATCAAAAATAAAAAATAAAAAAGCCCGAAAAAAAAAAGCCCAGAGACCTAGAAAATGTAGAACAAATAGAAATAAAAAAGGAAGAATCAAAGTCTAAATATATAAAGAATCATAATAGGCCAGGGATGGTGGCTCAAGCCTGTAATCCCAGCACTTTGGGAGGCTGAGGTGGGCTGATCACCTGAGGTCGGGAGTTTGAGACTAGCCTGAACAACATGGAGAAACCCCATCTCTACTAAAAATACAAAAATTAACCGGGTGTGGTGCTGCATGCCTGTAATCCCAGCTACTTGGGAGGCTGAGGCAGGAGAATCACTTGAATCTGGGAAGCGGAGGTTGTCGTGAGCCGAGACCAGCATGGGCAACAAGAGCGAAACTCCGTCTCAAAAAAAAAAAAAAAAAATCATAATAAATATACATGGAACAAAATTAACAGTAACAAGACAGATGATCAGTTAGGACTTTTTTTTTTGAGATGGAGTCTTGCCCTGTCACCCAGGCTGGAGTGCAGTGGCGCCGCAATCTCGGCTCACTGCAAGCTCCGCCTCCCAGGTTCGCGCCATTCTCCTGCCTCAGCCTCCCCAGCAGCTGGGACTACAGGTGCCCGCCACCACGCCCGGCTAATTTTTTGTATTTTTAGTAGAGACGGGGTTTCACCGTGTTAGCTAGGATGGTCTCAATCTCTTGACCTTGTGATCCGCCCACCTCGGCCTCCCAAAGTGCTGGGATTACAGGCGTGATCAGTTAGGACTTTTTAATACAGCTGTATACATTAATACATCTAAAGCAAAAGAACTTAGAAAGGTTGAAAGTAAAAGGATTGCAAATATTACAAGTAAACACTCACTAAAAGAAAGCTGGTTTGTCTATGATAATATCAGACAAAACAGACTTTAAGACAAAGAGCAATGTAGGGATATAAAGGGATAACTGTGTCATGATATAAAATTTAATTCACCAAAATGTTAACACAATTCTAAACACATAAGCACGTAATAAAATGTGTTCCAAGTACAGGGAGCATAAATTGATAAAAACTGGAGAGGCTGACAAACCTACCATCATTGTGGGAGATTTTTCAACATGCCTTTGTCTGTGACTGGTAATTCAAGCAGAAAGCAAAAAGCAAAGATACAGGATATTTGAACAACAAAACTAACAATCTTGTAATAATGGACATATATCAATTTTGCACCTAACAATGAGAGAATACAAATTCTTATCAAGCTTGTATTTCTCAGATTAGATTATAAATTAACCAATTAGGCAAATATCACTACATTTTAAATAAAAGTATAATAAAAATTATTATTATTATTATTTTGAGACTGAGTTTTGCGCTTGTTGCCTAGGCTGGACTGCAATGGCGCCATCTCGGCTTGCTGCAAACTGCCTCCTGGGTTCAAGTGATTCTCCTGCCTCAGCCTCCTGAGTAGCTGGGATTACAGGCGGGCACCACCATGCCCAGCTAATTTTTGTATTTTTAGTAGAGATGGGGTTTCACCATGTTGGCCAGGCTGGTCTCGAACTCCTGATCTCAGGTGATCTGCTCGCCTCAGCCTCCCAAAGTGCTGGGATTACAGGCATGAGCCACCATGCCCGACCTAAAAGTATAATAAAAATTATGATAACAATGCAAATATGTCAGAAGATACAAGGTCTCTGTTACCCAGGCTGCAGCATCAAACTCCTGGGCTCAAGTGATCCTGCCACCTCAGCCTCCCCAGTAGCTAGGACTACCATGCCTGGCTAATTTTTTATTTTTATTTTTTTAGTAGAGATGGGGTCTCACTATTTTGCCCAGGCTGGTCTCAAACTTCTGGGCTTAAATGATCCTCCAGCCTCACCCTCCAAAAGTGTTGGGATTACAGGTGTGAGCCACCATGCCTGGCAAGAACATATCTTTTAAATAATGAGTCAAAGAAGAAACTACAATAAAAATTTAAATTTTTTGAACTGAATAATAATAAAAATGTTATCTATCAAAACTTGTGGGATACAGAAAGCAGTGCTTTGAAGGAAATTTACTGCCTTAAATGTTTTTAAAGACAAGAAAAACATGGCTGAAAATTAATGAACTAAACACACAACTTTAAGAAATAACAGAATAAACTCGAAGAAAATGGAAGGAAGGGGATAATTATAAGAGCAGAACCAGAGATAGAAGCAAAATAGAAAACAGGGAGAATCAACAAGGACAAAAGCTGGTTCTTTGAAAAATACCAGCAAAATAAATAAACCTCTGCAATGATTTATCTAAGAAAAAATGATAAGAAGTTAAAGGCAAATAATTGTTATCAGTCAGTTTTCACTATAATATGCTTTGGTAACTACAAAATCCCAAATCTCTGTGTTTATTTCTTATTTGCTATATATGTTGACTCTGCTGGGCTCTCCTCCACATGTATTCTTCATTCTGGGGTCCCCAATCACGCACATGCCATTCTCATGGAAGAGAGAAAAGAGCAAGAAAGCTGGTAGAAACATGTACGATATCTTTTAAAGTTTCTGTTCATGTACGATGATCAAGCCCATTGACAGCTGGTTGGGTATGCATTCTTCTGTCACAAGAGTCACCTCAAGTCACATAGCATTAGGTAGAAATGTATAGTCCTCTTATAAGAAAAGGAACAAATATTTGGAGAGCAATAACACAGTCTACCACAAGTAATATTATAAATGAAAAAAGAGCTATAAATACAGCAGAGATTAAGAAGATAATACAATCAATAACTATGCCAATAAGCTTAAACCCTTAGATGACATGGAAAAAATTCTAGAACCTATTATTTTATTAAACTGACTCAAGGAGAAAGAAAATAATTGAACAGTTTCATAACTATTAAATAAACCAAAGTCGTATTTTACAAACTTCACACAAGGAAAATACCCAGCCCAGATGGTTTTGCTGTGCTGTTCTGTTCTGTTTTGTTTGGTTTTTGTTTTTTGGAGATGGAGTCTTGTTGCTCAGTCTGGTCTTGAATTCCTTGCCTCAAGTGATCCTCCTGCTTGAGCCTCTCAAGTAGTTGAGATTATAGGTGTAAGCCACTGCACCCAGCTCCAGACAGTTTTACTGGTGAATTCTACTGATGCTTGAAAGGAAAATCACTCCAATCTTATTAAAATTCTTCCAGAGGATACAAAAAAAGGGAATACTCCTTATGTCACTTTATGAGCCTTGAAACCCAAACAGATCAAGACAGAATGAGAAAGGAAAATCACAAGTCCATGTTTTTCATAAACACAAATGCAAAAATCCTACATAGAATATAACATAGACATAGAATATATAGAGCACAATAGCATATAAAATTGAGACTTTATGGTCCAGTTGTTTATCCTAGGAATGCAAGGATAAGTAGTTTAATATAAAATCTATAAATGTCATCTATCATATTAACATATTAAAGGGAGAAAGAAATTGTGTGATGATTTCAATAGATGTAGAAATAAATTAAATTCAAATCCATTCAAGATTTTTAAATTTTATTCAACTAGGAATAAAAGGTACCTTCCTTAACCTGATAAAGGAGATTTACAAAACGCCTACAAAAATATCATTCTAAATGTTTTATCATAAAATATACAAAAATAATACTAAGTTTCCCTTTCAAATATCAAGAGCATCAAGAATGCCCACTATCACCATTTCCAATAACACTATACTGGAACAATGCACTGCCTTCTCCCCCAAACCAGTGTAACACTTTTTTTTTTTTTTTGAGATGGAGTCTGGCTCTGTCGCCCAGGCTGGAGTGCAGTGGTGCAATCTCAGCTCACTGCAAGCTCTGCCTCCCAGGTTCACTCCATTCTCCTGCCTCAGCCTCCCAAGTAGGTGGGACTACAGGCACCCGCCACCACGCCTGGCTAAGTTTTTGTATTTTTAGTAGAGATAGGGTTTCACCATGTTAGCCAGGATGGTCTCAATCTCCTGACCTCATGATCTGCCCCTCTTGGCCTCCCAAAGTGCTGGGATTACAGGCATGAGCCACTGCGCCTGGCCAAACCAGTGTAACACTTTAAGATAGATAAAAAGCAATAAGGGTTGGGTGTAGGAAAGGGGGAAACTGGCATTATTTTCAGATAATGATTGTTTACGTACAAAATCCAAAAGAATCAATAAATAAATTACTACAAACAAGAGTTTAGCATTGTGGCTGGATACAATATCAATGTACAAAAATCAAATTTATTTCTATATGATCATCAAAAAATTAGAAAGCATATTTTTAAAGGACATCACTTATAATAGCAACAAAAACTACAAAGAATCTAGGAATAAAATCCCCAAAAGATGTGCAAGATCTGGACAAAGAGGATAATAAATCCAAATTAAAGCATTAATGAAGACCTAATAAAAAGAGAGTTATCCCTTGCTTATGGAAGACTCAGAATCATAAAATGTCAATTCTCTCCAAATTTATATATTAGTTATTTATTATTCAATGCAATGCCAACAGGTTTTTGTTGTTGTTACTGCTGCGTGTGTGTGTGTGCAACTTGTTTGTGTGTGCAACTTGAGATGCTTGCCTTAAAATATGGGAAAACTAAAGACCAAGCATAGCCTAAAAAAAGAAGATGGATGAAGAATAAAAGGGAGATTTTGCACTACTAAATATCAAGACTTTTTATAAAGCTGTGGTAATTAAATAATGTGGTGTTGACATCAAGATAGACAAATTTTCCAGTGGAAGAGAATAGATAGATCAGAAATAGACCCATAAGTAACTGGAATGTTGATATATAACAAAGTTGGGAAAGGTGGGAAATTTGGGAAAGGTGGGGCTAGTCAATAAACAAACCTGGGGAAAAATAAAGGTCATTTGTATGTAAAAAGTAAAATGGGATCCCTACCTCACACCATATACAAAAGTAAATTCCAGAGAGAATAAGGATTTAAAGATTTTTAGGAGTAAGAGTAAGTGAATATATATTAGGGTAAGGGGAAAAGAAAAACAGGATAAATATTAATAAATTCAAAGTTAAGAACATCTACCAAAATAGAAAATGAAAGGATACATATGGAAGGATAAATTTGCAACACATATAACTGACAAAGAATCAGTGCCCTAAGTTTGTGAATAATGTAGCAAACAATCCACTAAAACAATAATAAAAGACTCAAACTGACTGTTATATAAAGAGCCAAAGATGGCCTCTGTATCTGGGTCCCTGAGTTGTTTATTTCTTCACAGCAAGCTGGTATCTATTATCTCAAAAGCCTTTCAGCACCTAACTCAAATGTTTATACATCCAGGCATTTTAAATATAACCCAACTAAGCAGATTTTTAGGCATTTAGAGCTGCTTGCCTGCTTTGTATACCTCATGAAACTGTGCCCAACATCTGTTAGTCATAGATAAGATAAATCTGTGGTTTATGAAGACTCCAATTTGCTGCTGCCCTTGGGAGCTTTCTGAAACAGAGACTTCCCACAGGCCGCTGAACAACATCACCTGGACATGGTAAGGCCACTCCCTTCTGGAAGTTTCCTTCTCTTTTCCCCTTTTGGATGGTTCCTCTCCACCCCCAATCTCTGGATCTTCTCATGCTGCCAGGGACTCCCCCTAAATACAAACCTGTCAAAGCTCACACAAATAAAGCTTGAGTGTGCTACTGTCACCTCCTGGTCATATATTTTTTCTTGCTCAGCCCTAAAAATCCCTCAAATGCCCTACACTGACATTTCACAGAAGAGAAACTACAGATGGACAATACATATTTAAAAGAGATGCTTAACCTCAATAAGGGCAGTTTGAAACCATGCATTAGCAAAAGCCAAGAAATCTGAGGTGTTAGAGAAGATGTGGATGCTGGTAGGAGTATAAACTGGTACAACCACTTTGGATAAAAATTTGGTACTATCATATAAAGTGGAATACTGGCATTCCAAAGTCCTATCAATTTTATTCCTAGGTAAATACACCCAAGAGACATTTTTGCACAGGGGCACCAGAAAGCAATGCTGATTTCCAACACTGTTGGAAAGAGCAAAAGACTGGAAATTGCACAAAGACTTGGCAGCTGGAGAATGGATAAATTATGGTACATAATGGATTTTTATGTAGCAGTGAAAATGAACAAAATGTAACTTCGGTCAATAAAGATGAGTAACGAAAAATGTACCAGGCCCAGGCCTCTAGATGAGAGTTTGGAAATACACACAAAACTAAGAAAAGTAAAAATACATTGCTTAGTAATATATATTAATGCGAAAAGAAATTAAAGCAATATAATAGTTGTGTAAACACAAATTCAGGATGGGAGTTACTTCTGATGGAGAGGCAGTGGCACAAGATGGGGACCACTTACAAGTTGATGAAAGTTAATTGATAATATTTTAGTTCTTGGTTAGCATGTCAAGTTAAAGAAGGTGTTCATTATATTATTTTAAAAATGAATTCGTTTAATTTAATTTAAACGGGCCATTCAAAGACTACTGGTTATAATGTATTATTGGCTAATTCTGTGGTCTATTTTTTAAAAGAGGATTGTACCTACGTATCTTCTCAGGCCTTCCGGCCCAACCACGTTACAAATGACTAAGGAGTTCAATCAAGGCCATGGGCAAAAATGCAGCATCCTAAACCCATGTACCTACTCCCCACCGTACCCAAAACAGCGGCATTAACACAACGTAAAAAACCAAGGAAGACGTAGCAACAAAAACCTTAATTTCCTAGAGCGCAAACAAAAGAGGTTGAATCACGTGGTTCTTCCTCCCACGACCGGCGCGCCAATGATGTCACCAATCTGCGACCAGACCATTGATTCCCGACTGAAGGTAGAGAAGGCTACGTGGTGGGGGAGGGTGGGGGGAGGGTCGCGGCCGCACTGGCAGCCTCCGGGTGTCCGGCCGTGTCCCGAGGAAGTACAAGACCCGGTAAGAGCCTCTGTCCTTCTCGGCCACACCTGCCTGGGCTGGAACGCGCGGCCCATGCGGCCTCTCCAGTCTCTGGCGTTGATGTTAGAGGAAGCGCGGGGGCGCCCCGGCAGGGCACTGAGGGTGGCCGCAGGGCTGGGTGGGGACGCAGCTGGTAGGGGCACAGTGGCCGGTCTCGGCAGCCTTCCAGGAGGCGGACGCCCGGGCCGGTGTACTTTTGTGCGTGTGTGCGCGCCCGTGTGTGCGCGAGTGTGGGCGGCAGAGGCTGCGCACGGATGCTCCGGCGCGCGTGCCAGCCGGAGCCCCGCAGCTGGGTACCAAAGGCCCAACAGCTGGGTACCAAAGGCCCTTGTTTCCCTCTCGCCGGCTCCCCCGCCTCGGAGAGTGACTGGAGAGTGAGGTGCCTGGGACTCGCCGCGGTAGGCGCTTTTGCTGCGCCTTCTACCACAAACTGCGTTAGGACCGGCCCTTTATCCCAGAGATAACATCGCCGCCCTGGCGTGCGTTCCACAGGGAAGGCGTAGGAGGCCACTGTGGAAAGCTCACTGCGGGGTCACGGCCGCCGCGCTCAGCCTGTCTGGCCTGGTGCAGGAGGCCTAGTTGCGTCACCTCCCCTTCCTTCTCTGTTTAGCTTGATTTGGGGGCCCCACTAGAGGGTAATCCGGCTCCAGGTGTTTCGTGTTGGTATCAGAGTTTGGGAAACTTGCCTTCCAAAAAGGGATACCTGTCATTGGATTTTGAATGTTGTGTGGAGGAGCCCAAGTATGCAATTAGCGGAGGGAGCAGAGTCTAGGCTGCCACGGGAGGAGACTTGCAAACAGAGGCCTACACAGTGTCTTGTTGCTAGAGAGGGAGGCAGGATTGCTAGAGCGGGTCATTGGGGGCAGAGAAGGCAGGGGCGTCAAACTGTCAGCAGTTGTGATGCCAACTTCTTTCTCTACCAGAGAAGCCTTGTTCCCATCCTTTTAAAGATCTCTTGAAATATCTTGTTCGTTATTTACAAACAGTTAGTGCTTGCTATATGGGAAAAAGGGAAATAGAGTGGAAAGGGGACATGAACTTTGGAGTCAGGTCTGCCACTTAGCAGCTGTTTGACATTGAATGAGTTATTTAACCTCTCCACTCCTACTTGGGCTTATCTACAAAATGAGGATAATTATATCTACCTTGCCCGGGGTGTCAGAATTCGAAGTGTCTAGCTATTATTAGTAAGGGCCCAGTACCCAGGAGCTTGGACTTGCTCCCTTGCTGAAGGTTTCCTATTGGTACAGCTGCTTGAGAAGCAGGGGAACTTTTTGCTATTTTAGATGTTTGCTATTCTGCCAGATATGATATGCAGACTTGGGGGTGGTGGTGGAGGGGAAATCTCAAAATCCATAATCTCTCTGCTGTACACTTCATTAAATTCTAGAACTGCAAAGAGGTGAAGATCTCACTTTAGGCCGGGTGCAGTGGCTCATGCCTGTAATCCCAGCACTTTGGGAGGCCGAGGCAGGTGGATCATGTGAGGTCAGGAGTTCGAGACCAGCCTGGCCAACATGGTGAAACCCCGTCTCTACTAAAAATACAAAAATTAGACCAGCATGATGGTGCACATCTGTGATCCCAGCTACTTGGGAGGCTGAGGCAGGAGAATCGCTCGAACCCAGGAGGTGGAGGTTGCAGTGAGCCAAGATCCCGCCATTGCACCCCAGCCTGGACGAGAGCGAAACTGTATCTCAAAACTAAATAAATAAAAAAAAAACAAAAACAAAACTCACTTTATTAATTATAGCTTCTCATTTTATTTTATTATTTTTCAATTTTATCCCGAGTAGCTGGGATCACAGATGTGCACCACCATGCCTGGCTAATTTTTTTTTTTTTTTTTTTTTTGAGACAGAGTCTCACTCCATCGCGCAGGCTGGAGTGCAATGACACGATCTCAGCTCACTGCAAACTCTACCTCCCGGGTTCAAGTGAGTCTCCCTCCTCAGCCTCCTGAGTAGCTGGGATTACAGGAGCGTGCCACTATGCCTGGCTAATTTTTGTATTTTTAGTAAGACAGGGTTTCACCATGTTGGCCAGGCTGGTCTCGAACTCCTGACCTCAGGTGATCCACCTGCCTCGGCCTCCCAAACTGCTGGGATTACAGGTATGAGCCACAGTGCCTGGCCTATGCCCGGCTAATTTTTGTATTTTTAGTAGAGATGGGGTTTCACCATGTTGGCCAGGCTGGTCTCGAACTCCTGACCTCAAGTGATCTGCGCACTTCGGCCTCCCAGAGTGATGGGATTACAGGCATGAGCCACCGCGCCAGGCCTTTCGCTTCTCTTTAGCGCTTGCTACGTACCTGACACGGTGTTGAGCACTTTACATATACTAACTTATTTCATCCCTCTAGCAACTGAGTGCACTAAATATTATCCCCATTTTACAGATGCAGAAGTGAATCTTGGCTAAGGTCCTGACATTAATTAATGGCAAAGCTGGAACTTGAAGCCAGCTGTGTGGTTCGAGTCTTGCTCTTTCCCAGTGTCTAGCAAGTCTTGCTCTTGCCCTTGCTCATCATCAGGCTATGTGGTTTGAGTCTTGCTCTTTCTCAGTGACTAGTATCCCAGCAATGTAAACCTGGTGCAGTGGGGGAAAGGAGGCCCAGACAGAGTTTAGTGGGCCAGGATTGGCTGCAAGAATAGCATCTCAAATTGTCTAATGATACATTATCTTTTATTTTACGTTTTTTACTCAGCATTGTCCAGATATGAACCAAGGTTTGGCCTTTTCACCCAGAGAAAAAGGACAGGCTCATGGGTACACTGTGCTGGGATGATGGGCTCAAAGTAGGTATTCAGAAAATGCTTGTGGAAAAAAGAAATCCTGAGGCATTGTTATTTCTGCCAGAAGGAGGCCCAGTGCTTATTACACACAGGCTCCTTAAGCCAGCTATTTTTATACTATAACACACTGTAATATGAGCATTTTTCTGATTCATGGATTTAAAGATTTGAAGCCCTGTTTCAGACCAAGATTGGTAGTATTATCTGTGACCAACTGATTAGAGTTCTCAAATATGTGAACAACAGAATCTGAGCTTTTGGGCTTCTGTAGTAATCTCTTGAGATAGAGCAATTTGTTTTGCTATAACATCTGTGAGACTTGGACCTTAATGGGTACAACTGCTTGAGTTTTCTGGAGAACACTGGATGATTGTTTGACATCAGGGATAAAGAGTTCAAAACATTAAGTTTGTCTCAAAATTAAATATTTGGGAAAGACCTGTGATTGATGTGCATTCATTGTAGGAATAGTACACTAGTTTTAAACAGATGATATTCCTGGTATTTTTGATGAGCTATTCTGTGTCTTAAAGATGTTTAAAGATGACTTGTAGTTGTATAGTGAACTATTAGGAACATACAAAATTTATATAACCCATCCATATAGATTGTGACTTACACCCCCCTCAGTTCTTCCACCCAAGGAGGTCTAGTTGCTGCTTCTATACCCTCTGGTTACCTTGAAGCTACCTATTTCACCATCTTTATCAGACTTAATAGGTGAGACCCTCTGACATCAGCCTCCCTTTCCTTCTGTACCACCCCTTGCCACATGCACACAGAATGAAGCTCTCCTCCAAAAGGACTGTATATTAATCTACTTGCAAGTGGCACAAACCCAGTGTAAATTAACTTAAGCAAAAAAAGTTTTTTTCCTCCCTTTGATTATTTAACTAGAAAGTCCAAAGGCAAGCTTCAGGCATGGCTGGATCCTGGGGCTAAAATGATGTCATGAGGGCTTTGTTGGCCCTTCCTTTTTCCGCTCCGTTTTCTTTATTGACTTCATTCTCTCTTGCTGCTTTCTTTTTCTTTTTTTTTTTTTTTTTGAGATGGAGTCTTGCTCGTCTTGCTCTGTCGCCCCCAGGCTGGAGTGCAGTGGCACGATCTTGGCTTGCGGCAACCTCCGCCTCCCAGGTTCAAGTGATTCTCCTGCCTCAGCCTCCCGGGTAGCTAGGATTAGAGGAGCCTGTCACTACCCCTGGCTAATTTTTGTATTTTTAGTAGAAATGGGGTTTCACTATGTTGGCCAGGCTGGTCTTGAACTCCTGACCTCAGGTGATCTGCCCGCCTCAGCCTCCCAAAGTGCTGGGATTACAGGCATGAGCTACTTACTGTGCCTGGCCTTCTTGCTGCTTTCTCTATGCATACTGAAAAAGCTCCCTGTCAGCAACCCCAAGCCTATGACCTGATGGCTGTCTTTTAGCGTTGTAAATTAACCATTGCTGACAAGGAAATAGGGAGACCACAATTGGAGAGGTCTACATCATAGGCTTACTCTTGGGATGAGGAAGTAAACTGCCCGTCCATAACCTTATGGGATGGGGAAGTTCAGAGGTCCTAGGCAGGCAGAAACAGCACATGACTACTGCAGGGGTGTGTGTATGCACACATATGTGCTTACATGTATGCTCTTATCTCACTTCTTTGGGGTCCTTCTAGAGCCTTCCAACTGGAATGAATCCAGTGGGTTGTGTTTGTCCATCAAACTTTGATTCCCACTGTGGCATCCATTATGTGCTCTCCGTCCTTTCTGTACCTTTGCATCTGCTGTTTGGGTTGCCCTTCCCCATTGCTTCATCTGGCTGATCCTTCTAGATTCAGGTCATGCTTCTCCCAGAAGCCTTCCTTGACACCTTCCTTAATGAGCTAGGCATCCCTTCTCTCTGCTCCCATAAACACCTGAGCACAACCCCCTTGTAGATGTTATTTCTGTTTGATAATTGTCTGTTTATTGGTCATGTCTCCACTAGACGGAGAGCCCCTTGAGGACAGAGTGCCCTTTGCTTTGTATTCCTTATCTCCTACCCTTAGCTAGTATTATTTGTCTTCATAGCACTCATAACTGACATTGTATATTTATTTGTTTATTTATTGCCTGTCTCTCCTCATTGACTGTCTTTCATTAGCTTCATGAGAACAATGTGGAAAGGAATTTTCTTTGTTATCAAAGCAAAACAAAACTACCTTGAGGCTTAGGACAGTGCCTCATACTGGCATATAGTATATGTTCAGTAAATGTTTATTAAATGAATGAATGGAAATCTTCCCACAGGAAGAAAACACTGGCATTATGTTGATGAACATTCCAGTCTGCATGATAGATACACTTCTCACTGTAAAGATCTGAAACTTGAGTACCATGGCATCCCAGGAAGGCAGCACACCTCTTCCCATATGTGTTTGAACCTGCAGAGGTCAGGCCCAAGGAGCCTCTGGCTGGAAATTCTACCCTGTGTGATGTTTCACTCCTCTCAAACTTTTCTGAACTTTGATGGGTTGTATATTAAGGCCTTCTCCATATTTTGAGGCCCTTTCCTTGGAGTATTTATTTTTAAAACATTTATTTAAGCACTTACAAGGTGACAGGCACTGTTCTTAGTCCTTTATAAATAGCAACTCACTCTTGGACTGGAGTTTGGGGACCAAGGGTTGTCAACTTTAAAACTTTTTTCTTTTTAAGTACCAAAACACTCAAGAACAGAAATAAGACTACTCTGCATCTAGTCCATCTTGCCCTCCAGAAGTAGAGCTATCTAACAGCCTGATATAGGTCTTGTCCCTGCCCTTTCCTCAGGTTTTTACAGCCATAGCTAGTAAATATAACATACTGCATCTCATCGCCTTTGTTTGGTCTTCACCCAAACGCAGCCACGCTCTGCCGCAGGATATGTGGCAGAGCCAGGTGGGGAATCAGTGGCTCAGAGCCCACTCTGCTTTTCAGGACATGGGCTGCTCAAGCGTCTGTCTTCAGCCCTCTCCCAGGGAGGGCCTAAACCCACATCCTCAGGCCCCTGCAGAGCACATCCATCTTCCTGGTTACATGTTATGCCTTATCTGTGGGAACCCTAGCCATGCCACACCCACCCCTCAACACATGAAGAAAGGGAAAAAAATACCCCTTTCTTTCTTTTGACAACAACAAAAAAGTACTTCTCCTACAAATAGAGACTTGAAATGACAGGGTTATTATTTAACCCCGCTCTTACTCCAAACATCCAAGCGGCAGTTTCAGCCTAGCTGCAGTACTCTGTTGTAGTGCTTAGTCCTGATTTGCTTCCTAAGAAGTGAATACCAGTTTCCACTGCCATCAGCAATGCCTGAGTACTTACTGTGCCTCTCCCTCACCCTACCCTCCTCTCCAGAACTGAGTATTTTACTAAAAAAGGAAAATCTTAGCTAAATTTGAAATAGCATCTCATTTTAATTTGCATTTTTTATTATGATTAAGTTTGAGCCCTTTTTACCCATACTGAGCCATTTTTATTTCTACTTTTTAAATTTTTGGTTAATGTTTTGTCTATTCACTTATTGTGTTTAAGTGATTTTTAAAATATACAAATATTCTGAAAAACATGAGTTTTTCCTCATGGTAATTTTTACAAGCAAACAATTTTATTTGCAGTTAATTCTTTTTAGTTTATTGTTTGCCATCTAATTTTGGCTTTATCATTAAAAATACAAATCTATTTTTCATTCTTTTGTAGACAAATTTTATTCTTTTTTATTTCTTTTGCTTGTGAGCATAAAAAGGTTTTTTTCCTTATTCTGTATTCTAGTTTTTTTTATGGTTTGCATTTTTACATATGACTTTTAAAAAGCTAGCATTCAGTTTTATTTCAGATTTTAATAAGATATTTGATGAAAATAGTGTAATATTTTAAATAAAATCAGTTTTAATTAAAGGTCTATGTTTTGTCTTAAGGATGTTTATATTACTGTACTTATATTTTTTCTTTTTAAATAATTTATCAGAATAGCGAACAGCTTGCTTGACAAAACTAAGATTCACATATATAGATAATCATAATTTTAGTGTTCTTAGCGTTTCCATAAATTGCTGCATGAAAAGATATTTATGTGTGGCTGTCTGGTTTAAAGAGGCACTCGTGCTTGGCAACAGCTTTTCAGCATGTAGCCAAGATGATGAATTCAGCCTCTTCCAGTTCCTCTTCCTCACTATTTCCCTAAGATTTTTTTCATGGGAGCATAACTATGTGTATCTCTGTGCACAGATTTTATGTGTACCTTTCAATGTATTTTAACAAAAATATATCCATTTAACTATCCAAATCAAGAAATAAAACATTTTCATTACCTCAGAAAGCTCCCCTGTGGTAGTCACCACTACCCCCAAAGGCCAACACTATTGATGTCTGATATCTATCACTATAGATTAGATTAGTTTTGCCTGTTCTAAAATTTCATGTCAGTATGTGGTTTTGTTTGTGGCTTCTTTCAGTGAGGATCAACCATGTTGCATGTGTCAGTATCCATTGTGTGAATATGCATCAAGTTATTTATTCATTAGTTGATTGACATTTGGGTTATTCCAGTTTGGGGCTATTAAGAAGAATAAAGCTCTATGAACAGTTTTTTTCCTGTTTTTTATTGTAGTAAAATACACAACATAAAATTTACCATCTTAAACCATTGTTTGTTTGTTTTTTTTTGAGACGGAGCCTTGCTCTGTTACCCAGGCTGGAGTGCAGTGGCACGATCTTGGCTCACTGCAACCTCCACCTCCCAGGTTCAAGCAATTCTCTGCCTTAGCCTCCCAAGTAGCTGGGATTACAGGCACCCACCACCATGCCCAGCTAATGTTTGTATATTTAATAGAGACGGAGTTTCACCACCTTGGCCAGGCTGGTCTTGAACTCCTGACCTTGGGTCCACCCGCCTTGGCCTCCCAGAGTGCTGGGATTACAGGCATGAGCCACCGCGCCTGGCCCGTAAACCATTTTTAAGTGTATAGTTCAGTAGTGTTAGGTATAGTCACATTGTTGTGCAACGAATCTCCAGAACTTTTTCATCTTGCAGATCTAAAACTATATTCATTAACAACTCCTCTTTTCCCCCATCCTCCAGCCCCTGGTTCTATGGACATTCTTGTACAAGTCTTTTTGTGGACATTTTTCTTGGGTAAGTACCCAGGAGTATAAATGCTGGGTCTAGCCTTAGAAGAAACTGCCTTACAATTTTCTCGAATAGTTAGTCGTACCATTTTATGTTCCCACAGTATACAAAAATGCTAGTTTGCTTCATATCCTCACCAACATTAGGTATTGTGAGTCTTTTTTATTTTAGCCATTCTGTAGCTGTGAAGTGGCATCCCATTGTGGTTTTATCACATGTTCTAGTCAGTTATTTACATGTCTGTTCCCATTACTAGACTGTGAACTTCATAAGGGAAGGTTCATGCAGTAAGTAGTTTTGTTTTTTTTTTGTTGTTGTTGTTCTTATTAACCTTCCTCTTCTTATTTTGAGGGTGATACATGCTTTATTATTAAAAAGAACTTAAAAATTATAGAAAGCTATTAAAAAGCCAATAAAATCACAGGTTAGCCCACCTCTCAGACATCATCAGGAGTATTTTGGTCTTTCAGGCAGTGCTGTGTTGGTTCGTACAGACAGAACAGTTCCCATGATGGTTGATTCAGCAACCCAGCATTGTTCCAGCCCGCTGCCTTGCCATCCTCTGGACATCACTTATTCCCAGCGAGGAGCCCTTTTCTCAGACAGCCCCAGACAGATTGTTTTTGTGGTTTGCTGGCCACAAATGTATCACATGTATCACTGACAAAAGAAGTAGAATCCTCAATACTGGATTAAATTAGATTAATTAACATCCTTCCTCTGGGGCTGGGGAGAGAACCTGGCCTTCTTAGGAAAGTGGACAGAATCAGGGCACTCTCAGAAAGGGAGGCATAGTTCTAGCGTAGGCCACTAACATTATCTGCCTCTTTTTTTTTTTTTTTTTTTTTTTTTTTTGAGATGGAGTCTCACTCTGTCGCCCAGGCTGGAGTGCAGTGGCACAATCTCAGCTCACTGCAACCTCTGCTTCCCAGGTTCAAGCGATCCTCCTGCCTCCGCCCCACTAGTAGCTGGGATTACAAGTACCTGCCACCACGCCCGGCTAATGTTTGTATTTTTAGTAGAGACGGGGTTTCGCCATGTTGGCCAGGCTGGTCTCAAACTCCTGACCTCAGGTGATCCACCTGCCTCGGACTCCCAAAGTGCTGAGATTACCGGCATAAGCCACCACGGCCGGCCTGCTTCTTGGTGGTTTTATTTAATTTTTTTACACTTAGTCTTTCAATACATTTGCAATTTGTTTTGGCTTATTAATATAAGGCTAGACCTAGACTTTTTTTTTTTCCAAATAGCCATTCAGTTGGCCCAGCTCCATCTGTTGAATAACGCTTTTTCTCACTGCTGTTTTTGGTTCCTCATCATGCATTGGATTTCTGCACATACTAGGCTCTGTTTGGAGGGAGGTGGTTCTTTTCTGTTAGTCTGAAGCTCTACTCTTGCTTTATACCAGTGCTGCCTTGGTTTAATTAGCGTAGCTGTCTTCTTTTTAAAAAACTGTTTTGTTTGTTCTTGTACTTGAACTTTATTTATTCCCATCCAATGACCTATTAATTACATCTGAACTTTAGAGTAATCATTTTGTCAGGTATCCACTCCTTACTGCCCCAACCTCATAGTATTTGCAGTAAATCGTTATTTAATTTGATATTAATTAGTATTCATAAAGTATTCTGCCATCACATTTGAGACTGGTATGTCCTTCTATTTAAGACATATATTCCTCAGCAGAGTTTTGTAATTTTCCACATGTAAGCTCTTCACATTTCTTAGGGTTAGTCCTAGATACTTCTTTTTTTTAATTTAATGTTTTATTTGCTATTAAGAATATAGTATTCTTAATAGCAAATAAAACATTAAAGTATATAAAGAATATATACTTACTATATGAAGAATGTATACTTATATATTACTATGGTAATGTATATATTACTATATAAAGAATATATACTTTATATGCATATATACATATGCATATAAAGAAGCTATTGTGTTTTATATGTTTCTCTTATATTCAACCATATTCCTTGACTGGTATTGGTTCTAAGAGTTTTTCAGTTGATCCTCTTGGATCAACTAGGGTTATGATGATATCATCTACAAATAATCTATTTTTCTTTTTAATAGTTTATCTCTTATTTTTGTTTCATAATGTAGAATATGTAAGAATTTCCATATGTAGAAAAGATATTAAATATATATATTTAACATGTGTTAAATACCATATTTGTTTTAAGACCACTGAGCATAAAGACTTGCTATTGATTTAATAACAGATTTGGGGGGCACTATATTAAATGTATACTTACACTGTAATTCATATTCCAATATCAGAAATGTTAGGATGTAAAAAGCAGTGCATCTTAGAATTAAGGAAAATAACAATGGTAATGGTAGCCCTCCTTTTTCTCATTTGAGTGGTAGTGTCTAACTGTTCCGTTCTACATATGATATTGGCTGTTGATTTATGATAGACAGTCTTTATTATTAAGGGGTCCTCACACATCTTCCTGTTTGGAAGAGGTTTTGTGTTGGTTTAATCAGCTTAGGAGGGAAAGGTGATCATCAGGGTCACTTTCATGCAGAATCCCACCTCTGCCCACAATTCCTGCCTTCTTTGAACTTTCTTTGTTAAAGTAAGAATCTAGACTCTGGCATCAAAGATTGATATGCTAAGCAGAAGTTTACTGCCCAGCAGAGAACCAGTTGAGTGCAAAAGTTAGGCTCTGAGATCTAAGCCTTGAGGGTGGCAATGAGGGATGAGGTAGGTTTTTAAAACTCACGGTCTCCATCCCATATTAGGAAATCAAAGTCTCCAAATGCTACTTATTGGCCAGTGTTATCTGGACTAGGTATTTTCTAAGCAACAAGCAGGACAGGACGCGTGCAGGGGTTTTTGATAAGTTATCTCTCACTATGTCTATGAGTCAGGATAATAGTGCCCCAGTCATTGTTTTGGTAGAAGTCCAGTCCACTGGCTAGGCAGCCATGTTGGGATTCATCACTTTGTAGTTTTTAACTTTTTACTGTATTCCATATTGGGAAGTTCAGCCCTCCTCTGAGATACCCACTGTCCACTAGAACTCCAGACAGAAGTGCTGGAGAGGGCAGTGGGCCAGGTCAGGAAGACATAAGCCAGAGTTGAAGTACAACAGTGGAAAGAACAAAGTCTTTAGAGCAGTGCCTCTTAACCTTCGTTCTGGGTACACAGATCTATCTGGGAGTCTGAAAGCTATGGGCTCTCTCTTGAGGGAAATGCGCATGTTGCGTTTTTCAGTAAATATTTTTGAGCACGCTGAAAGCAAAACACTTGTATAGCCCTAGCTTCTTGGAACTTGTAGTAAGAGAGACAGATATTTACCAAAAAACCACATGAAGAAATGTAAAATTACAAGTGTAAATATGCTCCAAAAGAGAGGAGGGGGTCTTGAAATCATGTGATGGGAGGGGGTAGGGGTTAGAGCTCAAGCTCTTCCTCCAGAAGTGTTGACTACCCTGAGATCTGAAGGGCAAATCATAGGATAGTGGAAAGGAGGAGAAATAATCCAGAGAGAGGGGCAAGTATGTGGCAGGAGGGAGCATGGCAATCTAGAGGGAGGGAAAGAAGGCTCAGGGAGGCTGGGGGACAGAGAGATGGGGCATGGTCCAACAGAAGGGAGAAGGATGGCAGGGCTAGGCCATGTAAGGCTTTGGAGCCATCGTGTAAAGATGTTTGCCTTTGTCTTAAGAGCATTAGGAAGCCATAAAAGTATTTTTTTGTTAATAATGTAAATATTTGATATGCATAAAAGATTCCTGCAGCATATATGTATCACTGAAATACAACAATGAAACGAATGCACGTGAACCTAACACCTTCCCCTGAATGAGAACCTTATCTGTATTGCTGAAGCCTCCCTTGTTGCCTCTTGGATCCCATCTGCCTGTGTTCCCCCTCCCCCCCTTAATTGCTAGTTTAGAATTTTCTTGAATTCCATGCATGACATGATCAGATTTTGGTTTTCAGAGATCAAACAAGCTGTGTCGAGAAGACTGGATAGAAAAGAGGCCAAAGTACATGCGGGGAAACCAGTTTGGAGGTTGTAATCACAAAACACAATCTTACTAAAAGTTTGTCTGCATTTTATTTTATTGCCTTGGAAATTTATTTCTTTCACAGATGATTTATTTTCATCATTTAAAAAATATAAATTAATGTTATCTTCCTAGAAAAAAATAAAATCAGATAAAACTAAAAGCTCTAATTCTGTTGGACAATAATGAGAAGGCTGTACTGTTTGGCTTAACTAAAAAATGTGGCGAGGCATGGTGGCTCACGCCTGTAATTCCAGCACTCAGGGAGGCCAAGGCAGGCAGATTGCTTGAGCCCAGGAGTTCGTGACTGGCCTAGGCAACATAGTGCGGCCCTATTTCTACGAAAAAAAATTTTTTTAATTAGCCAAGCGTGGTGGTATGTGCCTGTAGTCCCAGCTGCTTAAGAAGCTGCGGCAGGAGGATTGCTTGAGCCCAGGAGTTTGAGATTGCAGTGAGACATGACTGTACCACTGCACTCTGGCCTGGGTGACAGAGACCTTGTCTTTTAAAAAATAAATAAATAAAGGACATCATGGCTGTGCATAAGTACATCTATGACAGCTAGTCTGTTTTGGCCTTTTCCCTTTGATGTACCCAAATGCAGAAACTCCTATCTCGCCTAGCAAAGCCTCTGGCAGTCCTGGACTTGGAGCTCCCTGGTTTGTACTGTCCGGCAAAGATGCTGTAGTAGTTTCCCGTGGCTGTCTGCTGTAAAAAAATAACCACAAACTAGTTGGCTTAAAACAACAGAAATTTATTATCTGACAGTGCTGGAGCCCAGAAATCCGAAATCAGTATCACTGGGCCATGTTGGCAGGGCTGTGCTCCCTCCAGAGGCTGTAGGGGAGAATCCATTCCTTGCCTCTCCCAACCTCTGGTGGGTGCTGGCATCGCTTGTCTTGCGGCTGCGTCGCTCTAGTCTCCAAGGCTAGCATCTTCGAATCATTCTCTACTCTGTCTTCACATGGCCTTTTCCTCTGTGTGTGTAGGTGGAAATTTTTTTGAACTTGCCAACACTAAAAGAAACACTTTTAAAGACCAGTGGTCACTTGAAAATGGCTGTCAAATTCCAAGAAAACCAGTTCGCTGAAAGTCAGTTCTACAAAAGCCCCTCCATCCTACCCCTTTGCCTCCTCAGTTTCCTCCTCAATCTTCTGCTCTACAGCAGCAGGGAGACAGCAGAGCACATTTCCTCTAAATTCTATTAAGAAGACAGAATAAAAACTGGTCAATTAAGACTAGGTAGATTTAAGAAAAAAGTAAATGCAACATATTGGTTGTTTCGTAAATTGGTTATCCAAGGAATTGACCATTTGGCAAACTGACTTTCGGCAAATTGGCTGTTGGTGAAATCAGCCTATTTCCCTGAGAAACACTGCAGAAGTCAGGGCAGTGGCTGCCTTGAGCCTGCCCAGGACAGGACTGTGATTGTCCCCTCCTTTCTACAAGCCATGGAGATAGGGGCATTGCTCTTGCATGAGGCTGGGACTGAGAGCAGCCCCCTACAGGCTGGATCTGGATCCTAGGGAAGAAGAAGATGGGAGATCTCCCCCTTTGGGTCCCGACTCAATAGAACCCAAATGTAGGCCAGTAGCGGAACCTCTGTGCTAGCCAGAGTCAGGCCAGAAGTCAGTCAGGTGCTGCATCCAAGAAAAATCTAGCATCGGAGAAGCGGCTTAAGGGTGTCAGGATATAATGTATAAAACCACAAGTTGTATAGGGTCACCCTGTGGGGTAGTTATCCGACTGAATGTACATTTATTAGTTATACATACTTGCAAAAGATTGCACACAGGCCTGTTAGTCATTATTATTAGTATTATTTTACATATGTAATATTATTGCAAATGTTATATCTTTATTATATAATACTTAAGCCTGGCACATATAGCTAGTTGATAAATACCACTTTTTTTCTTTGTTACTAGATAACTTACTGGAGTGGATAAATGCACTTAATAGCTTTTGGAGACCTCTTTTTCTTCTGGGGGTACCTGAGGCATTTCTTGCTTTCTTTTTTTTTTTTTTTTTGAGATGGAGTTTCGCTCTTGTTGCTCAGGGTGGAGTGCAATGGTGCGATCTCGGCTCACTGCAACCTCCGCCTCCCAGGTTCAAGTGATTCTCCTGCCTCAGCCTCCCTAGTAGCTAGGATTACAGGCATGTGCCACCACACCCAGCTAATTTTGTATTTTTAGTAAAGACGGAGTTTCTCTATGTTAGTCAGGCGGGTCTCGAACTCCCGACCTCAGGTGATCCACCCACCTCGGTGTCGCAAAGTGCCGGGATTACAGGCATGAGCCACCGCGCCTGGCTGCATTTCTTGCTTTCTTGTAACTTCAAAAGCCAGTTTTAGCTGGGAGCAATGGTTCACGCCTGTAATCCCAGCATTTTTGGAGGCCGAGGCAGGCGGATCACATGAGATCAGGAGTCCGTGACCAGCCTGGCCAACATGGTGAGACCCCCCCTCTACTAAAAATACAAAAATTAGCCAGGCATGATAGCGCGTGCCTGTAGTCCCAGCTACTTGGGAGGCTGAGGCAGGAGAATCACTTGTACCTGGGAGGTGGAGGTTGCAGTGAGCCGAGATCATGCCACTGCACTCCAGCCTGGACAACAGAGTGAGATTCTGCCTCAAAAAAAAAAAAAAAAAGCCATTTCTGGTCATTAACATCAATAGAATATATGTCAGCATAAATACTGCCACAGAGCACTACTCAGCCAGTTGGGCAACTCACTCTTCTCTACCAAAAGCTTTACAGGTTATCAAAGCAAGTGGGTTTACTGTGGGAGGCTACTGTGAATTTTGGAAATTAATGTTGAGGGACTAGCGCAGTGGCTCACGCCTGTAATCCCAACATTTTGGGAGGCCGAGGCAGGCGGATCACGAAGTCAGGAGATTGAGACCGTCCTGGCTAACACGGTGAAACCCCGTCTCTACTAAAAATACAAAAAATTAGCCAGGCATGGTGGCATGCGCCTGTAGTCCCAGCTACTCGGGAGGCTGAGACAGGAGAATCACTTGAACCTGGCAGGTGGAGGTTGCAGTGAGCTGAGATCGCACCACTGCACTCCAACCTGGGCAACAGAGCGAGACTCTGTCTCAAAAAAAGAAAGAAAGAAAATTAATGTTGTTAGGAACTGTTTTAGTGGAATAAAAACTCAATGATAAAGAATTGAGGAGAAACAACGATAACAAAAAAGGAGGGCAATAAATTTGTGCCTAGCAACTCCGAATTGCTTACTATACATTTCCTAAGAGTTATTCTAAAATGATGCCCTGGTACTTAAAAATAACTGAGCAGGCTGGGCGCGGTGTCTCACGCCTGTAATCCCAGCACTTTGGGAGGCCAAGACCGGCAGATCACGAGGTCAGGAGATCGAGACCATCCTGGCTAACACAGTGAAACCCCGTCTCTAATAAAAATACAAAAAAATAGCTGGGCGTGGTGGCAGGCGCCTGTAGTCCCAGCCACTCGGGAGGCTGAGGCAGGAGAATGGCGTGAACCCAGGAGGCGGAGCTTGCAGTGAGCCAAGATTGCACCACTGCACTCCAGCCTGGGTGACAGAGCGAGACTCCATCTCAAAACAAACAAACAAACAAACAAAAAACTAATTTATTACTTTCTTTGATAATATGTTGCAAGTTGTTTAGAATACATTCACAGGCAGTACATTTCTGTCCCAGTATCACTGTATGAGCAAATACTGAAGGAGTTTGCAGACATCTGCTTTACAGTAGACAGGGAGATAGATGTTCCAATTGGATATAGCCCATGTGTGTAGTAAAGTCTGGTTATAGGAAATTACAGATTAAAAAAGACTGTTGTTGTAAACATGTATCCCTGCACGCAGTAAGGTTAAACAGAAGATCCACAACAAACCAAATTAACAATTACTAAGTCAGACTAACAGTTACTTATAGTTAAAAAGCAAGAATAGCAGGGATTGGAAAACAAAACCAACTCAGGAGCCCTGGTAATAGCATGTCCTTTCCTATAGGTGGGGAAGTCTCACCCCCTGAATGCACCTATAGAGCTAGAGCTTGGCACTGCTATGTGGAAGCCAGACTTCTGAGAATACTGAGTTTCTGAGTACTTCATTTTTAGACAGTAACTCTTAATCATTTAGGTGGTTTTTAATAAGTAGCCCTAGGTGGTATAGATACATCTGGGGTCATTTCACAGGCCCCTGGGGAGGTGAGCCATTCTTTATAGGAAGAGCTCCTCCCTTGAAAGGACTGACCACCTATGTGTTGGCAGTGCCGTTACGCACGGGGAAGTTACGCACAGGGAAAATGCTCGAAGGGTAGGCACAGATGAATGATGAATTAACAATGGGTGATTTTTATTGTGTTTGCTTGTCTGTATTTTCTGAAATAAACCTATTATTTTTGGTTAATTTTTTTAAAGACTTTCATCCAACTCGTCAAGTTCCTACAATAGAACAGTTAAAAAAAAAAAAGACATCATCACCTCACAACCATGGGGGAGTTAAAACAATTACTGAGGGGGAGGAGATGAAACGTTTATGAATAAGACTGTCTGCAGTTACTTGAGCTGCTACGATTAAATGACAATAGGAGTTGTTGTTCTTTCAAGGCATAAACTGACCTTCTGTTGAGGAAAGTCACTGCTTCGCCACTGTGTCCTATGTTAGATTAAAAGGGGTGGGGGGAGCAGCAGTGCAGCTTCCCTCGCACAGTAGTTGTGATTAAAGCTTTTCTGGATCATTTCTGAAGAAGGGTAAAGGCTTTCAGATTGTCTTGCCTGAAGACAAGAAAGCAGAGGTAAGATATAACTCCTGTTACTTAAACGGAGGAAAAAAAACATGGGGAAGTGGACTGGAATTGCAACAGCAAGAGTTTGTTGTGGTTCTTGTTTGTTTTTACCTTTTAAATTTGTGAAATACAGCATATATATACAGAAACATGAATAAAACGTAAATGTATAATGAAATTGTTGGAAAGCAAACATATGTAGCCACTACCCAAGTCAAGAGCTAGAACATCACTGGTACCCAAAAGATTTCTTCCCAGTCAAAACCCCCACCTTTCTCCCTAGAAGTGATTAACCACAATTTTGTCTTTTTTTTTTTTTTTTTTTTTTTTTTGAGACGGTGTCTTGCTCTGGCTCCAGGCTGGAGTGCAATGGCACAATCTTGGCTCACTGCAACCTCCGACTCCCTGCTTCAAGCGTTTCTACCACCTCAGCCTCCCCAGTAGCTGGGACTACAGGCACATGCCACCATGCCCAGCTAATTTTTTGTATTTTTAGTAGAGACGGGGTTTCACCATGTTGGCCAGGATGGTCTGGATCCCCTGACCTCGTGATCCGCCCACCTTGGCCTCCCAAAGTGCTACGCTTACAGGCATGAGCCACTGTGCCCGGCCTCATTTTGTCTTTTATGCAGAGCATACTATAGTTCGGTTTTGCCTGGCTTGGGACTTTCTGTAAGTGGGATCATATAGTATACATATGGCTTTTCCCACTCAGTATCATATTTAGATAATTAGCTACCTTGTTGCATGCGTAGGTCTTTCATTTTTGTTGCTGTATTGTATTCCATCATGGGCATATGCCACCATTTATCCATTTTACTTTTGATGGACATTTGGGTTGTTTCCAGTTTGGGGGCTATTAGAGATATTACAAATAATGCAACCATGAACTTCTTGGGGTTTACCATTACCTTTCTAGATAATGGTAAACTGGTTTCCTGTAGTGACTAGGAGGAGCTGCTCTGCATCCTTGCTGCCACCTGGTCTAATCAGATGGCTAATGCTGTCTGTCTGGTGAATGGACAGTAGCTCACTGTAGCTATACTGTGCATTTCTCGGATGTGATGGGGTTGAGAACCTTTTCATATGTTTGATATTTTTTATCTCCTGTGAAGTTGTCTTTCGATTGTTTTTGCCCATTGTTATACCTACTGAGGGGTCTGTTATTCTTTCAACTAACCAGCCCTCTGAAGGCGAATGTAAGGATATAAAACATGCTTCCTGCCCCCGAGGAGATGACTTGACAATTCTAGAGGCAGATATATGAACAAGAAGTACATGATAATTGTGATTACTGAGGCATCCATCTTCCCTACCAGACTAGCTAAAGGATGGCGCTCTTATTTGTGTCATATCCTGGGTGCTTAACACAGTATCTGCCACATAATTAGGTGCTTAGTAAAGTTTTGTTAAATGATCGAATGGGGCGTTTTTAGCGCAGTGTGCAAGTGCCCTATTAGGGGTAGGTGCCCAGTAACTCGAGAAGCATGGAGTAAGAAACCACAAACAGCACCTGCTCCCCCTCCTCTCCCCCTACCTGCTGTGGGGAAGCCTCCCTTGTAAATTTGAAAGGCTGATTCACGGGAAGCCGTGGAGGAGGTGCATGCTAGGCCAACGAATAGAATGTGCAAAGGCCCAGAAGGAAGACAGAGCCCAGCCTGCAAGGGAATGTTAATTTGGAGTGACTAACACCATGAAAGGGCATCAGCTGGAGATACTGCTATAAAGGGACTGCCTTGTAATTTCATAAGCATGGGGGTAAAATTAAGATTAAACACAGGGAAAGAACATTCTCACAGGTGAGGATGGTGTTGAACCCTACAATAATCGTTTCCCAGATACCTTGAACAAAAATCGAGCAGTTAGAGAAGCCTGACCATGAAGCAAATTTGACTTTTGTCCCTCTAGATAACAAAAGTTATCTTTTTGAAAGTAATGGTGTAATTTGAATGAGTGTAGGGAAGCGCTGAAGACTGAGCTTTACTAAAGCCTTCAGACCTGGATTTGGCAGCAGCGTGGCCTTAGTCAAGCCTCGGTTTCTACGCCTGCAAAGTGGGAATAATGCCTACCTTGGAGGGCTGTTGTGAAGATTAAGGGAGATAATACATGTAAAGTACTTAACCATTTGCCTGGTGGGGTAGTTTTTATGACCTAGATCCTAAATTGTTCACTGCTGCTGTTGCTACTCTTGGTACTTTTTACTGGCTGGCATCTGCTTGCTTAAGTTTGTAACATAGTAGGAGCATTAACAAGGTCCCACGGTGGGGACCTTGGTCGTTTGACGAGATCTGCGCTCCCGCCCATCCCCTCCTCCCTCCCCCCCCCCACCCCCACATTGGAGACGCGGCCACCACCGCGCTGGCGCGGAGATAGGGAGGACCGGGCGTCATGCTGTTTCTGGCCTGAGGTTTTGTGTGCCTTTGTTTTCCTTTTGCTCTATTCGTGTATTCCTGCCTACGGCCTGTGCGGGGAATTGGGAGCTCAGTACTGAAACGGCGGTTTTCCTAAACAGTACCGGACGGGCGCGGGGGCTGACGCCTGTAATCCCAACACTTTGGGAGGCCGAGGTGGGCGGATCTCTTGAAGCCGGGAGTTCGAGACCACCCTGGCTAACGTGGTGAAACCCTGTTCTTACTAAAAATACAAAAAAAAAAAAAAAAAAGCCAGGAGTGATGGCGCTCGCCTGTAATCCCAGCTACTCCGGAGGCTGAGGCAGGAGAATCGCTTGAACCCGGGAGGCAGAGGTTGCAGTGAGCCGAGATTGCGCCATTGCACTCCAGCCTGGGCAAAAAGAGCGAGACTCCGTCTCAAAAAAAAAAAAAAAAAAAAAAAGTACCTTCCGTAGTTCTCATGCAGCGGAGGGTTTCGAGTTGTAACCGGCCTGAAACCAAGCGCTGGCGCAAGATTTGCTCAAGCCCCTCCTCTTGGCCAAACTTTCCGGAGGGGAAGGCTTTCCGAGGAAACGAAAGCGAAATTGAACCGGAGCCATCTTGGGCCCGGCGCGCAGACCCGCGGAGTTTCCCGTGCCGACGCCCCGGGGCCACTTCCAGTGTGGAGTAGCGGAGGCGTGGGGGCCTCGAGGGGCTGGCGCGGCCCAGCGGTCGGGCCAGGGTCGTGCCGCCGGCGGGTCGGGCCGGGCAATGCCTCGCGGGCGCAATGAATCCGCGGCAGGTAAGCCGGGCCGGCCTTGGACCTTCGCCGCCGTCTGGGTTCGTTTACAACCTCACAGGCTTTGTGTTGCAGTGCGTAGCGTGTGCGTCTTGTGAGTGTTAAGAGTGTGTGTGTGTGTGTGTGTGTGTGTCGTCTTGCCAAGCAGCATTGCTGGTTTAGGAATTTGTGCGTCTTGTGAGTGTTTGTGTGTGTGTGGGTGTGTGGGTGTGTGTGGTCTTGCCAAGCAGCATTGCTGGTGTAGGAATTTGTGCGTCTTGTGAGAGAGAGAGAGAGAGAGTGTGTGTGTGTGTGTGTGTGTGTGGTCTTGCCAAGCAGCATTGCTGGTTTAGGAATTTGTGAATTTGTATCCTGCTCATTAATTCTGCAGAATGGAGCAGTGCGTGAAGAGGGCTTGGGGGAAAATGCGCCCCCGTCTGAGTAGGAAGGCCTGAGCCCATGTCAAGGCAGACACATCGTCTCCCTTTCTGCTAGGGCCCCTTGTGAACCCCCTACCCCCGCTTTAGCCCCACTTGAACAACGTTCGGACTTTGAGCAGCGCACACTATCCTCATCTCACCTTATCCACCTCCTGAAGGCCTTCTGGGAGTTAAAAATGGCACTTAAGCTGTAGGAGAAAGCTTGTTAACCACTTTATAAATTATAGCTAAAAACTGGAAAAATACAAATGGCCTTCAGCAGGTTAATAGATAAACTGAAATACATCCACATAATGGGATACTGCTTAGTAGTGAAGAGGAAATACTGTTACAAGTAACAACACGGGTGACTCGCAAGTGCGTTATGCTAAGCACAAGAAGCCAGACTCAAAAGGCTGCATACTGTATGAGTCCATTTATATGACATTCTGGAAAAAAAAAAAAACACAGTTATAGGGATGGAAAGTGGATCCGTGGGTGCCAGGGACTGGGTATCGTGGAAGAAATTGATTGTTGAGTGGCATGAAAAAACTTTTTAGGGAAATGGAAATGTTCTATATCTTGATTGTGGTGGCGATTGTCGAAGTGTATAGATTTATACACTTAAAAGGATAAATTTTACTGTATCTAAATTATATACCTCAATTTTGTTAAGATATATATATATATTTTTTTTTTTTTTTAAAGCACTCCTTTGAAAGGATTAAGGACGCCTGACTTGAAGGAAAAGCATTTCTGCACAGGTGTCAGTGTATTGCACTGTGGAACCTGTGTGGTAAAGGCAAAGGGGGTAGTGCTTATCTCTTGATCCTAAATATGTGAGACCAGATTAAAGTGAAATCTGGGAGGCAATGAATGTTAAATGAGTTGTTATGTAATTTGCATAGAGGTGATGCTGAGAGATTTAGAAAGGATCACTATGGGTTGCTTGCTCACTTTCTTGCTCTCCTATTCCGTAGCTTTCCAAATGGCTGTACTCAACGGTGGCTTGGTGTTTAGGGGATTTAAGGGGGACAAAAAGAAAAATTAATAATCTCCTCCTCTCCCTCTAACCCTACTGCCCTAAGATATCCTTAGCAAACTTACATCTCCTTTCTTTTCTCTGTGTTCATTCCATTGTGCGCACACATACACATTCATGGATTTTCTCTTTTTGTTTAGGGAAAAAAATTATAATGTACATACTATTGTACAACTTTTTGTTGTTTTATTGAACATTATATGATTCCTAAATTATCCCCAGGTGAATACAAATAGATATGACACATTTTAAAAAAATAAAATAACTGGCTGGGCGTGGTAGCTCATGCCTGTAATCCCAGCACTTTGGGAGGCCGAGGAGGGCGGATCAGGAGATCGACACCATCCTGGCCAGCATGGTGAAACCCCATCTCTACTAAAAATACAAAAATTAGCTGGGTGTGGTGGCGTGCGCCTGTAATCCCACCCAGCTACTCCGGAGGCTGAGGCAGGAGAATCACTTGAACCCGGGAGGCAGAGATTGCAGTGAGCTGAGATCACACTGCACTCCAGCCTGATTGCAGTGAGCCGAGATCATGCCACTGCACTCCAGCTTGGCAACAGAGCGAGACTCCGTCTCACAAAAAAAATAAATAACCGTGTGAGTACTATTCCATAGAATGAATGTTTCATAATTTAATTCTTCTATAGACAGACATTAAAATATTTTCCAGATTTGGGCCAAGAGTAGCAGTTTAAAAAACATTTAGCTTTTAACTGACTTTAGCCACTTTGAAACACAATTTTTTTTCCCCAAGGTCACTCAAAGAGCTAATAGGAGAACCCCTAAGTCCCATAATTCAGCTCTGGGAGCCAGCACTCACTCTGTACACACATTTGCCTCTGTCCCTAGCAATATGGTGGGCGTGAGGGTGCAGCAAGAGGAACAAGAAATAAATGATTGCTTGCATAGTGGCGTCTTGTTCATGCAGTCATTAATTCAACAAATGTTTATTGAGAATCAGCTTTGTGCCAAGTGCTAGGGAGGTTGAGATGATTGAAGCATAGTCCTTGACCCCCAAGAGCTCACCATGGAATTAACTGAAGCCCCTCATCAGTACTGTGTTGGGAATATTGAGAGTGGAGAGTTGAGTATAACTTACAGGACACCTAATGTTAATTACCTTTCAGACACTGCAATCTGTGTGTGCCATAAAAAAAAAAAAAAAAATCCAGTAGCTCTGATACAAGGTAAAGTAAATGGTTTAACAGGTGCTGAGCGGGAGAAGCTCAAGGAGAGGAAACCCCAAGGGCTGAAGAAGGTGGGAGTCAGGAGTCTCCTGAAGCAAGTGGCATTTAAGGAGCTCTATAAGGAAAGGGTCAGAGTTGTTATAGGTGGCTGTGGAGGGAGATGTGCCACCTGGATTGGCGTGTAGAGGGATAGAAAGATTAGAGGCCTTTGCAGTGGCCCAGTAAGAGGTAATGTGGGGCTGGAACTGGAAAACACATTTAAGACACAGTACAGAGGTGGCAGACAAGGCGGGACTTGGCAACTACCTGATGAGATCCAGGAGATGAGGCCAGGAGGCAGGCAGCAAAGATGACGCAGGTTTCTAGCCTTAATAGGCTAGGAGGAGAGTGATGCCATTAGCAATAAGAACTACAGGAGAAGGAGCTGAGTTTGAGGGAACTATTAATTTGGTTCAGAATATGTGCTGTTTGAGTTATGGCAGGATATTTAAGTGGACAGACTGTCGACATAGTTGGAAATTCAGATCTTAAGCTCCCACACAAGGTAGTGGCTGGACATAGTAGATTTGAGTGCTCTTGCTTCAGAGGGCTAGTTTAGGTTGGGGCAGTGATTAAAACAACCTAGGAAATAAATTATAAAGGAAGAAGAGGTCCTTAAAACCTTGGAGACTGATTATATAAAGGGTGGATCCGTTAATACAGTAGCTATTAAAAAATTATAAGGGGTGGGAAAAAGGCACAAAGAAGAAAAAAGAGGTGAAAGACCTTTGCTGTGTCACCAAACCCTGGGAGGAGAATTTTTTAAAAGAAGAGTACTCAATCCACAGTGAACTAAGGCATGTTTGTTAAACACAATTGACCACCGCACAGCGAAGACCCAACTGAGGTTCAAGAGAAGGAATTTTTATGGACCCTGTTAGCACAAGTCAAGGTCCTTCTCCAGTACCGCTGGGAAGCTTTGGAGAAGAAAAGGGGGACAGTGGGCCTTGGGTGGAGAAGGGAACTGACCATGAGATCCAGGTGGGGTGAGGAGGTGTGTGAAGTCAGAGTGGGGAAGAATCAGGGTGGCTGACTGGCAGCTTCACCGGGGTCATGCGAGGAGCCGGTTCCACCAGAGTAAGGAGTGAAGTTGTAGAAACACAGGGAAGTCACCATCAGAAAAGAGCAGGAGTCAAGAAACCATGGCCCACAGGTACAAACTACCTGTTTTTATAAATAAAGCTTCATGGTAAATGAATTGTAAATAAAGTTTTGCATATTGTGTGAGGCTGTTTTTGTGCTACAGTGGCAGAGCTATCTGGCCCTTTATAGAAAAAGTTTATCAGCCACTGGAAAAGAGTTGCAGGATTTGAGGTCTTGGTGTGATGGCCTAGGTTAGAGTCATAGTGAGATGGAAGGAGTAGCTAGACAAGCCAATTGTGTGGCAGAAAGGTAGGGATGGAGATCACTGGGTTAAGGATCCTTGTAGCCAGGACACCATGAGAGTGATTGACAAGAATGCTGAAATCCCCTAAGTGTGTCAGGATGTAGAAGAGTAGAAGGCTAGTTATGGAAGAAAGGGTCCCACCTCTACCTGTGCAGCCTTCAGGAGAGTCTGAGGAGGGGGCGGTGAGTGTGAGTAAATGTCAGAATCCCTCCTCCCAGTCTACAAGCCCCAGGGAAAGGAAGCAAGGTGTTTACTGACACCCCCAGGCTTATAAGTACTTCCTGGCTCCATCACCCTCCAGTGAACAGCCCTGGGGAGAAGACAGTACTGGTTTGCAGGTGGGTGGGTGGGGAAAGGGGTCACAGGTGCTTGGTGTTCTGGTAAATGTGCATATGAGAACATGGGGTTGCTTGTGCCCTGTCCATCAGGGTTCAGAAGAACGTGCGGTGGAAGCAGCTATGGGGAGGTAGCTAGGGAAGGTAGGACTGGTCTGAGGTGGTGAGGAGCAGATGCTGCCAGCTCCACACATCCAGGAGAGCCTGGGTGGTTTGGGCAAAAGTCTCTGGCATCCCTTCTGAGCCTGGGTACCACACTGAAGAGTGAGGACAGTGTGCCATTTTTATCAGGAAACCCTCCAGCTCCCTGAAAACCAAATTCTGATCCTCCTGGGATGGCAGTGAAGAGCCACAGAGATGACTCTGAGGTCCCGTGGCCTTTTCCCACCTGGAGATTGTTTTTGTTACTGCGCTGTTACAGCCTTGGAGGACTGGGGTTCAGTTTCATCCAATCACATTTCTTCTTTTGTCATAGTCATCTAAACGATAGATCTTAGAGACAGGTGGGCAGGGGGTGCACTGGTGAGCCTGACTCAAGGAGAGGTCATCTCGTCCCTTCCCTAGTCCCATCTCCCTTGGTTATTGTTATTTCATGTGATTGTTCTGGTTATTTCAGGTTATTCTGTTTTTGTTTTCAAAACAAAATAACATATTTGTTGTTCTGATTTTAAAGGGGTAATTGTTTTGGTAACTAGAAAATTACCTTCTCAACTCCCTTAAATTCTGTCAAAGGGAAAAGTAAGTTAGATTGCTGGAGAGGCTATGCTGAGGCCTCAGAACCTCTGTACTCCTAGAAGTTCTGCGTGCTTTGCCTCCTGCCCCCCTCTCTGTGTTCCTGTTGGCAGGCCCCTAGGCAGGATTTAGGAGGTAGGCAAGTCACCCTAGCCAAGTCATAAGCCCATGGCTCAATTGCCTTCTCAGCCCTTCAAGGGCTGTTCCACAGGCAGCAAAGGGAGGGGCCTCCACAGGTTCACCACTGCAGCCCTAATTCATTTTCTTTTCCACTGTCTTATTCTGCAGGGGTATTCCTTCAACGGATACTACACCCATCCATTTCAAGGCTATGAGCACAGACAGCTCAGATACCAGCAGCCTGGGCCAGGATCTTCCCCCAGTAGTTTCCTGCTTAAGCAAATAGAATTTCTCAAGGGGCAGCTCCCAGAAGCGCCGGTGATTGGAAAGCAGACACCGTCACTGCCACCTTCCCTCCCAGGACTCCAGCCAAGGTTTCCAGTACTACTTGCCTCCAGTGCCAGAGGCAGGCAAGTGGACATCAGGGGTGTCCCCAGGGGTGTGCATCTCGGAAGTCAGGGGCTCCAGAGAGGGTTCCAGCATCCTTCACCACGTGGCAGGAATCTGCCACAGAGAGGTGTTGATTGCCTTTCCTCACATTTCCAGGAACTGAGTATCTACCAAGATCAGGAACAAAGGATCTTAAAGTTCCTGGAAGAGCTTGGGGAAGGGAAGGCCACCACAGCACATGATCTGTCTGGGAAACTTGGGACTCCGAAGAAAGAAATCAATCGAGTTTTATACTCCCTGGCAAAGAAGGGCAAGCTACAGAAAGAGGCAGGAACACCCCCTTTGTGGAAAATCGCGGTCTCCACTCAGGCTTGGAACCAGCACAGCGGAGTGGTAAGACCAGACGGTCATAGCCAAGGAGCCCCAAACTCAGACCCGAGTTTGGAACCGGAAGACAGAAACTCCACATCTGTCTCAGAAGATCTTCTTGAGCCTTTTATTGCAGTCTCAGCTCAGGCTTGGAACCAGCACAGCGGAGTGGTAAGACCAGACGGTCATAGCCAAGGATCCCCAAACTCAGACCCAGGTTTGGAACCTGAAGACAGCAACTCCACATCTGCCTTGGAAGATCCTCTTGAGTTTTTAGACATGGCCGAGATCAAGGAGAAAATCTGCGACTATCTCTTCAATGTGTCTGACTCCTCTGCCCTGAATTTGGCTAAAAATATTGGCCTTACCAAGGCCCGAGATATAAATGCTGTGCTAATTGACATGGAAAGGCAGGGGGATGTCTATAGACAAGGGACAACCCCTCCCATATGGCATTTGACAGACAAGAAGCGAGAGAGGATGCAAATCAAGAGAAATACGAACAGTGTTCCTGAAACCGCTCCAGCTGCAATCCCTGAGACCAAAAGAAACGCAGAGTTCCTCACCTGTAATATACCCACATCAAATGCCTCAAATAACATGGTAACCACAGAAAAAGTGGAGAATGGGCAGGAACCTGTCATAAAGTTAGAAAACAGGCAAGAGGCCAGACCAGAACCAGTAAGACTGAAACCACCTGTTCATTACAATGGCCCCTCAAAAGCAGGGTATGTTGACTTTGAAAATGGCCAGTGGGCCACAGATGACATCCCAGATGACTTGAATAGTATCCGCGCAGCACCAGGTGAGTTTCGAGCCATCATGGAGATGCCCTCCTTCTACAGTCATGGCTTGCCACGGTGTTCACCCTACAAGAAACTGACAGAGTGCCAGCTGAAGAACCCCATCAGCGGGCTGTTAGAATATGCCCAGTTCGCTAGTCAAACCTGTGAGTTCAACATGATAGAGCAGAGTGGACCACCCCATGAACCTCGGTAAGAGACCACCCAGGAACTGTACCTAGGATTGGGGTCAGGTGCTTTTGCTCCTGACGCAGTCTTGGCTGATTTGTGAGCAGTGCTGTTTGGTGGCGCCTATCTTTTCCTCCTTCCCTTCTGCCTTTTAGCTAAATCCCCCTTGATTGGCCCTTTCTCCAGATGTTGAGCAGGGAATATAGACCTTGGACCAGCCAGAATCTTGGCTGAACAAGGGGGAGGTTAACTCTGTTGGCTGTAATGAAGCTTCTTTAGAAATGATTGGTTTTGGCCGTACGCGGTGGCTCATGCCTGTAATCCCAGCACTTTTTGAGGCCGAGGCAGGCATATCACGAGGTCAGGAGTTTGAGACCAGCCTGGCCAACATGGTGAAACCCTGTCTCTACTAAAAATACAAAAATTAGCTGGGCGTGGTGGCGTGCACCTGTAGTCCCAGCTACTCAGGAAGCTGAGACAGGAGAATCACTTGAACCCAGGAGGCAGAGGTTGCAGTGAGCTGAGATTGCGCCACTGCACTCCAGCCTGGGCCACAGAGCAAGACTCCATCTCAAAAAAAAAAAAAAAAAGAAATGATTGGTCTTGGGGGCCGGGGCGGTGGCTTACGACTGTAATCCCAGCACTTTGGGAGGCCGAGGCAGGCAGATCATGAGGTGAGGAGTTCGAGACCAGCCTGGCCAACATGGTGAAACCCCATCTCTACTAAAAATACAAAAATTAGCCGGGGGTGGTGGTGCTTGCCTGTAATCCCAGCTACTCGGGAGGCTGAGGCAGGAGAATCAGTTGAACCCAGGAGGTGGAGGTTGTAGTGAGCCGAGATTGGCGCCACTGCACTCCAGCCTGGGCGACAGAGTGAGACTCCATCTCGGAAAAAGAAAGAAAAAAGAAAAACATGATTGATCTCCATGCATCAATATCATGCCTGCCTCCTAAGGCAGAGGTAATGAAGACTTAATTCCCTTCTGTAGGCCTTCCCCTCCTCCCTAAGCTGTTTTCTGAGAGAGGTGCAGGAGCAGGTGGGTTGGGGCAGGCTGCATACACAGTGGGGGTGGGTTGTGCTGCTAAGCAGCAGCAGGTCCACAATCCCCCCTCTGCATGGCTCCTGGGGGGAAAGGATGGAGGAGCGTGTGCACGGCTGCCTGCCTGCCTGTTGAAGGTGGTGGTTCTAATTTTATAAACCTCCTCTGCACAGATGGGTAGGCTAGCACTTGCTGCCACTCCTGAGCTGTGAAGTCAGCGATTACCTCACTCAGATAGCTGGTCAGGCCCTGCACTGTAGGTCCTAATAGGCCAGTGGACAGATTGAGGAAAACAGGAGCTGCTGAAGGGCATAACAGAGAGCAAAACCACTGAAGCTGAGTGGCTGCAGCTGTAGCCAAGGAAAGAGCCAGTAGGATGGGGGAGAATTTCACTGACCTTTATGTTTACCTAGCCTGGTTTCTAGGGGTGTAGATTCCTGGCTAGGGCCCTTATTTCTTGTCTTGACTGTCTTCATGACACTAATTTGGCATTTCAGGAGAGCGGTTAAGAAAAGGAGTTGTGTCTGTCCAAAAGCTGGCAAGGCCAGAGCTGGATTGTTTGGGGTAGAGACTGGATGGCCGTCATTCTCTTTTGCCTCCATCCCTCCTCCCCAGAGTTGGAGGAAAGCAGTGGATTTTGTGGTTAATCATTCTTTGGACTCACACTATAAGAAACACTGGTGCCATGTTCAAATATATCAGAAGACCTAGGAAATAAGAAATTTGACCTACTTTTCTAAATGAAATCCCCGACTGAGCAAAGAGCTCACCACATTTGAAAGCTTGAACAAAGGGGGGCCTAGGCTAAGTCCAGAGGCCTAGAACAAATGCTTTTTTATTTTCTACATGACAAGGGGAAATTCCTTGTTATGTAGAAAGTAGCTGGAGACAAATGGTGCTATAGAGTGACTCATAACAAACTACAGTGATATAGGTCTAGGGACAAAAGCAGGCCACTGATAAGTGGCAGATGCCTGATCCCCCTAGGTAGTGGGGAGTGAGACTGGGTTATAAGAAGCCTTCACTATCTTTTAGGACCCTCCCTTGAGGAGGCCAGTCTACCACAATTGCTTTAGAATGAAGGTCTTTTGGTTGCTCACAAGACTATAATGGCGATTTTTGGCTCATCATTTTTGTGTGTGTGGGTTTTATCTTAATTCATTGTTAAGAGATAGTGGGTTTCCCCTGAGCTAGTTTCCTATCATCTGTGCCTATGTTTGCTTCACTGAGCTATGGGGAAAGAGTCACTGGCTGCTTTGTTTACAAAAAGAAAGGACAGGCTGAGCCTTAAGGAGTAGGAAGGAGTTCCTTGGCCTACCCTTCATCTCCTCCACAAGTGAAAAGCCCCTTAGCGTAGCAGAAAATTCCAGGTTGAAGGTCTCTTTGGAGAAGGCAGAAGGAGTGACCTAGACTCCTGTTCGCACATCTAATCACTTTCCGTCAAGATTTAAATTCCAGGTTGTCATCAATGGCCGAGAGTTTCCCCCAGCTGAAGCTGGAAGCAAGAAGGTGGCCAAGCAGGATGCAGCTATGAAAGCCATGACAATTCTGCTAGAGGAAGCCAAAGCCAAGGACAGTGGAAAATCAGAAGAATCATCCCACTATTCCACAGAGAAAGAATCAGAGAAGGTAGGTGTCCTCCTGCCATCTGGGAGGACATCAGTTCCCTGTCAGTGTCTGGATTGTAACTGACTCCCTTGAGGCAATCCCAGCCTAAACAACTGACACCGTCTCGGAGTCAGCTTCCCACTCTTCCCTCTACCCTATCTCACCAGCCCACCTTTCCTCCTCTCATACCCAGCTCCTCTCTCTGCTCCTGTCCCAACATAATTGGATTTACAGAATTTCGGACTTGAAAGAGACCTGAAAGTTTATTGAAGCCATTCTCCTCTCTTGGAAGATGCGTAATGAGAGCTCCAGCAGCCCCTTTAACTTTGGGAAGCCAACCCCTTGACAGTTAGGTGGTGGGAAGAAAGTCCCCCATCCCCATCCCCTCTTCTGTGGTGGACTAACCAGTGTTTTCTTAGTTTTGTTTTCTTCTTGTGTCTCATTTTCTCTAGACTGCAGAGTCCCAGACCCCCACCCCTTCAGCCACATCCTTCTTTTCTGGGAAGAGCCCCGTCACCACACTGCTTGAGTGTATGCACAAATTGGGGAACTCCTGCGAATTCCGTCTCCTGTCCAAAGAAGGCCCTGCCCATGAACCCAAGTATGTCCTAGGTGTCCTCTGTCCAGCTGAGGTTTTCTCAGAAAGAAAAAGAGACACATTTTCTTCCTTGCCTCCTCAGGGATGGCAGATTGACCAATTTCTCCTGTTTCAAAATGGGGAAAGGAGGGCTCTGAGGTCCTGGTTGCTGCTTGTGAGGCAGACAATTAGGTATTAGGAATTCAAAGGGAATTCCTGGCCCACCCTCTATCTCCTCTATAAGCACTAGGGAGGTTCACGGCTTGGAGGTCACTCACTGTTGGTGGGACAGAAAGGTACAGGACCTGAGAAGCTCTCTGCCGGTGGGTCTGTAGACTCACATGTTCAAGAGAAGTATTCCTGGAAGAGGTGAAACTAGGTTGATGCTTAAATGTTGAAAGGGGTCAGCCAGTCTAAGAGACACTGGCTGTTCAAGGCAGAAGTGACTGCATGAGATGTGACTGCACAGAGGTGATGTGTTCAAGGAAATTACCAGTAGTGGAGGATGGCAGCCTGGCAGAGGCTAGGTCAGGCTCCTCAGTCAAGACCATTTTAATCCTTCTACGCGCTTCATCTCCTGTCAGGTTCCAATACTGTGTTGCAGTGGGAGCCCAAACTTTCCCCAGTGTGAGTGCTCCCAGCAAGAAAGTGGCAAAGCAGATGGCCGCAGAGGAAGCCATGAAGGCCCTGCATGGGGAGGCGAGCAACTCCATGGCTTCTGATAACCAGGTAGGGCGTTTTCCTACTCAAAAGATACAAGTCATTTTTAGCAACTGAGTGGTTTAAGATTGCCAGTGACTCCCTCAACATTTCCTGAAGTGTTTACGGCTCCTCTGTTTGATGGATTCTCCTTTAGCCCGAAGGTATGATCTCAGAGTCACTTGATAACTTGGAATCCATGATGCCCAACAAGGTCAGGAAGATTGGCGAGCTCGTGAGATACCTGAACACCAACCCTGTGGGTGGCCTTTTGGAGTACGCCCGCTCCCATGGCTTTGCTGCTGAATTCAAGTTGGTCGACCAGTCTGGACCTCCTCACGAGCCCAAGTGAGTGTCCTAGTCCTGGCTAATGCATGTGTCACCAGTTGGGGATGGTCTGTAACCCAGGGAAAACAAGGGTGTGCTTTAGCTGTGTAGGACAGAAGGGGCGAGTTGAGGGAAACAAGTCCAGCCCTGTCTCCATGGCCTCTTAGAAGACAATAGACCTGCCAAGAGTGAATGCGTTCACTCTTCCAGTAAGCATGATCCTTTTTAATTTTTTGACTAGTTTTAATTTTTAAAGAAATGTATAGGTACATTAAAAAAATCATTCAGGCCAGACATGGTGGCTCACGCCTGTAATCCCAGCACTTTGGGAAGTTGAGGCAGGTAGATTACCTGAGGTCAGGAGTTCAAGACCAGCCTGACCATATGATGAAACCCTGTCTCTACTAAAAATACAAAAATTAGCTGGGCGTGGCGGCGGGTGCCTGTTATCCCAGCTACTCGGGAGGCTGAGACAGGAGAATTGATTGAACCTGGGAGGCGGAGGTTGCAGTGAGCTGAGATCGCGCCACTGCACTCCAGCCTGAGCAACAGAGCAAGACTCCATCTTGAAAAAAATCATTCAAGCTGATTGAAAAAGTAGTCATTTCAATGAAAAGTCTCATTTCCGTCTCAGACTTCTAGTTTCCCTCCCTAGACCCATATACTACTATAGCCCTGCATTAGCAACTGGGATGCGGTCTGAGAAGCATGGTTTTGTTGTTGTGAGAACATCAGAGTGTATTTACATAAACCTAGATGGCATGGGCTCCTACACACGTACAGGCTGTATGGTATGGCCGGTTGCTCCTAGGCTACAAACCTGTACAGCATGTAACTGTAGTGAATACTGTGGGCAGCTGCAACACACTGGTAAGTATTGGTGTCTATCTAAACAGCGAAAAGATACAGTAAAAAGACAGCATAAAGGATTAAAAAAATACTACACCTGTATAGGGCACCTGCCATGAATGGAGCTTGCAGGACTAGAAGTTGCTGTGGGTGAGTCAGCCAGTGAGTGGAGAATGAATATGAGGGCCTAGGACATGACTATACACTAATGTAGGCTTTGTAAACACTGTTCACTTAGGCTAACTACATTTATTTAAAATATTTTTCTTTAATAAATTAACCTTAGCTTACTGTAACTTTTTTACTTTATTTTTACTTTTTTACTTTATTATTAACTTTTTTATTTTTTGTTTCTTTTGTAATAATACTTAGCTTAAAACACAAACATGTTGTACTGCTATCCAAAAATATTTCCTTTGTTTATATCCTTAATTCTATAGTCTTTTTTCTGTTTGTAAATTTTTTTATTTTTTTTTTACTTTTTAAACTTTTTTGTTGAAAGCTAAGATGAAAATACATTAGCTGTTAGCCTAGGCCTACACACGGTCAGGATCCTCAGTATCACTGTCTTCCACCTCCACGTCTTGTCCCACTGTAAGGTGTTCAGGGGCAATAACATGCATGGGGGCCGTCATCTCCTATGGTAACAGTGCTTTCTGGAATACCTGCCTGAGGCTTTTTTTAGTTACATATTTTCTAGAAGTAGAAGGAGTATACGCTGAAATAATGATAAAAATATAGTAAACACATAAGGAGCGTGTAGCCTAGATCCCTCGCATGCACAGTTCACAGTCGAGTTCACGCTCCTACAAGAATCTCATGCTGCTGCTGTTCTGACAGGAGGCGGAGCTCGGACCAGAATGCTTTCTTGCTCGCCACTCACCTCTTGCTGTGTGCCCAGGTTCCTAACAGGTTACAGACCCCTGCACTTGGTGATAAGAATTTTTCAGCTCCATCATAATCTTACGGGGCCCCTGTCATATGTGTGATTTATCATTGAACAAAACACTGTTATGCAGTACATGACTATACCAGTTTCTTGAGTCCTTCTAGAAATTGCTGTGCATAACTAGCACATTTTCCCTTTTGTCTTTTTAAACAAATATATCTTCTGTTTTATACATTAACTCCTTTACTTACCAGACTTCTTGCATAGCTGCATAGTATTTCATTGAATAGAAGCTGACAAATTCAGTTTCTCAGAAGTAAACATTTAATAGGGACTTAGGAACAGAAATGATGTCTTGGGTGGCTGCAAGATGGTGGATCCCTGCACTTACCCTCCAGAAAGTATGCTTTCTATAGAGGCTTTTTTGGTTAAACATGCAGCTGGTCACACATCATACTTTCTTGTGAAACTTATGAGCACTAGCTGGTGGGGAGGCTTGGTAGACATCTTTGTGTGGAATTATTTATGCTACCCAACACCTTGGGATGCGGGAGTCAGATATTGGTGGTCATGGTGGTTTTGCATCAAGATGGCATCACTCTTGCCATGCAACAGGCATGTTTTCTTAATCTCTAAGGTCTATCACAAAGTGGAAAAGCAAGGTGTAAAGTGAGGGGAGAGGTGAAGATTGTCTGTATATGGCTAGAATATTTTCTTGAAGGATTGAAAAAGCTGGCAACTGTGTTTGCTTCTGGGGAAGGAGGGACACTTTTATTGTACACTCTTAACTGTTTGAATTTTCACATGTTTGGCATCCAACTTGTCCATTTTAAAGTCATTATGGAAAAAAGCTTATAAAAATGCTATCTTGTTACTTTAAATTTGTCTCTCCTTAATAGAAGTAATGTCAGCCGGGCGCAGTGGCTTACGCCTATAATCCCAGCACTTTGGGAGGCCGAGGTGCATGGATCATTTGAGCTCAGGAGTTTGAGACCAGCCTGGCCAACATGGTAAAACCCCATCTCTACTAAAAATACAAAAAATAGCTGAGCATGGTGGTATGCCCCTGTATGCCAGCTACTCCGGAGGCTGAGCAGGAGAATTAACTTGAACCCAGGAGGCGGAAGTTGCAGTGACCTGAGATTGTGCCACTGCACTCCAGCCTGGGTGATGGAGTGAGACTCCGTCTCAAAAAAAAAACAAAAAAATCAGAAGTAATGGCATTTCATTTATTCATATTTATGTGTTATTTGCATTTCCTTTTCTGTGAACCACCTGTTCTTGTCCTTTTCCAGTTTTCTTTCAGATTGTTACTCTTCATGGATATGTAAGAACTTTTAACATAATTTTTAAAAGTAGCCCTTTGCCCAACATGACCCAATTTAGAACACACATCTGCCCACTGTTTAAGCCATCTGGAAAAGGAAAGGCCCAGTCTCCCTCCAGCTGCTCTTCTACTAATTCATATCCTTCACTCTCAATAAGCACCTCCTTATCTTTAAGCACAGTCCTTCAGATGATAGGTTCAGTGCATTTCCTCTTTCTCTTCTGTGAAATCTTCTATGAAATCCTTTCTAGGACTTCAAGTCAGCCATTCATTGAGAATGTAAGAACTTACTATGAACTAGATGGAAGATACAAAAAATTGCTGCCCCTGAGTGTGTAGTAGACATATAGCCATAGCAGTATTGAAATGTGCCATCGGAGGTGAATGCAGAGTGCTGTGGGGACACAGAGGACACTGCTGCCAGTGTCTGCCAGGGAGCTGAGGAAGGTTACATAGAGAGGGGAAATGCTAATTGAGTAACTACATTTATTAACTATCTCGTACAATAATATACTCTAGTTCCTTCTTAATGTGAATTATGCTGGGTCTTTTTTTCCTTTCTGTCTACTCTTGTTGGTGACGTTAACTAATTTTATGACTTCTTTTCTTTTTTTTTTTGGAGATGGAGTCTCACTCTGTCACCCAGGCTGGAGTGCAGTGGCGCAGTCTCAGCTCACTGCAACCTCCGCCTCCTGGGTTCAAACAATTCTCTTGCCTCAGCTCCTCGAGTAGCTGGGATTACAGGCATCTGCCACCACATCTGACTATTTTTGTATTTTTAGTAGAGACAGGGTTTCACCATGTTGGCCAGGCTGATCTTCAACTCCTGACCTCAGATGATCCACCCGCCTCAGCCTCCCAAAGTGCTGGGATTACAGGCATGAACCACCGCGACAGCCATGACTTTTAATATCTAAATGCTGGAGACCACTCGGAGCTCCAGATTCCTCCATCTAGTTGCTTACTTGTCACCTCTGTTTGGATTAACATCCCTAATATGACATGTCCAAAGCAGAACTCTTGGGTTTTGCCCCCTTCGCTTCATTTCCCCAAAGTCTTTCCCAGCTTAGTAAGTGATACCACTGTCTACCCAGTGGCTCAAGTCAGAAACCTGAGGATCATCTTTTCCTCTATCTCCTTTACCTCCTTCGTCAACTCATCCTTAAGTCCTATTGGTTATACTTAGAATTTCTATCCCAAATCCCTTCCTCTTCTTTCCACCTCCAGCGTCAGCACTCTAATCCAAGCCACTGTCTCATCTAGACTGTCACAATAGCCTCCTAACTGATCTTTCTACTTTATTTACTCAACACTTATTTATGGAGTATCTTCTATTTTTTTTAGAACAGGAACCAAACGTTAACCAATAGTCACCTAAAGAAATGTAAGATCTCATATTTGATAAGTATTCCAAAGGGCTGGAGTTGCAGCGAGAATCAATTATAGCACAGTTTGACTTAGGAAGGAGAGGGGGAAGGGCTTCCCCAAGAAGTACTGCCTGAGCTGAGACTTTAAGGATGATGAAGAGAGAAAGACTGAGGGTTCTAGGCGAAGGACGCTGTTAAATCCTGTGGTGGGAGAAGCGCAGAGCTGGCAAAGAGGCTGAGAGGAGGCACTTATGGGTGGAGCAGAGAGCACGAGGGAGGGCTGGCGCTAGAGGATATTAGAGAGTTGATCAGGGTGGCCCACCAGGGCCTTCCTTGTTAGTCACATTAGTGCTTTTACCACAGAAGCAGTGGAGAGCCATTGAAGGTTTTTAATAAAGGACTGTGACGTTCCCTCTCTCCACACTCTTGTCCCTTTCCCAGCATTTTTCTTCCTAATTTTCTTTCCTCTGCTGAGAGAACCATTTCAGATCTTTGCCTCTTTCTTCAGATTTCCACCCATACACCTGTTCCTCACTTTAAACTACCTTACTTCACACTTAATTGAAAAAATAGCAAGAAGCATACAAGAAATACCTTATCTTCCCATTACCAAACTACCCCCTACCTCCATCTGTACCAGCAAGAGTGAAGGACGTATCCCTCCTCTCATCCCAGTGTCCTGGATCCCATCCCTCTCATCTGCTCTAAGACTTTATCGCTTTGGTTGTCTCCCCTCTCCTTGTCTGCAGCTCCTCCATCTAGATCATTCCCACCAGCCTTGAAACATGCCCATAACCATCTTTTAAAAACCTTCCCTCTACCCCATATCTCCCTGCAGGTACCATCTCATTTCTTTGCTTCTCTTACAGCCAAACTTCTCAAAAGAGTTATTCATACTCATTGTCTTCACTTGAACTCATTTCACTAAAAAGGCCAACCACTAGCCACATGTGGTTATTGAACACTTGAACTGTGGCTAGTGTGCTGAGCCACTGAATTATTAATTGCATTGTAATTAACTTAAGTTCAGTAGCCCCATGTGGCTAGTGGCTACCATATTGGATAGCACAGCTCTAAAGGATTCTAGTTGCATAATTAACAAACTTTATCATATATGTAAATATACCAATATAAAACTTTGCACATAAGAGTTCATATTCTTTTCAAACACTCATATTCTTTTCAAACACATAGGGCAGTCATGAAATTCTCCTGGATCCCTGAGGTAAAGATACTACACAATCTGTCCCTCCTGACCGCCTTCACCATCTTCTTTTCATGCCACTGTCCCTCTCATTCTGAACTTAAGCCCACTGGCCTGCACGCGCCTGCCAGCATGGACAAAGAAAGGAGTGAAGGCATTCAGTTGCTTCGGATCATCAAGGAACAGTGAGAAACTCCATGTGGTTGAACATAAACATTGATTCCTTTTACTGCCTGAGCTGCTAAGTCTTGAAACTGAAGCCTCTGTTGTATGCAGTTAGAGTATCCAAAGCTGGGTTCTCAGCCAGTAGATTAGGATCTGGTTGAAAGCTAGGATTCTTGATGCCTTGTCTGGTACATTTCCAAGCTGTTTCGCTCCACCATGCTCTTCCCTCTGTGTTTGGAAATTACCAGCCCGAGCGGTAGAAGCCACCTCCCTGCTCCACTTGGGCACTTTATTGTCAGCGCAGCTCATGCGCCCAAGATCCATTCCTTACCCCAGAGTTAGCTTAAGCCTGCCAGGAGTCAAAAAAACAACTCCCAGCAAAACCTGGGTCCCTGGCCTAAGGCCGACCTTGACCTAATGACCTCTCCAGGTCAAGTCCCCTTGAGCTAATAGGAAGTAAATGAGGGAATGGAGTTGGGTGCTTTAAAAATCAGACAGTGTATGAAGTAACAGTGACTCGTGGGGAGAAAGGTAGTCCCTTCTGATTTCTGCTTAAGAAGAGAGTCCAAGTTGGTGCTAGCATTTCGTTAAGCCTTCCTCATACTTCATAATCTTCCTTTATAGTAAGGACAGGCTCAGAGCCTTTGCAGGTAACAGTATCTAGTCAGAATTTTATAACATGATTTTATCATATTCTGTTTTACAGCCACCTTCAATATGTGGCAAGTGATACTGGTTTTCCATTTACAGTAGTGAAACAAAGTTTCCTATTTCAGTGTGTTTACATTTTTATCTCTTTTTTCATACCTAGTATTACGGATATTTACATTTTTAGAGTCTGTTTATTTATTTTAGAGATGGGGATCTTGCTGTCTCGCGCAGGCTGGAGTGCAGTGATATGGTCATAGCTCACTGCAGCCTTGACCTCCAGGGCTCAAGTGATCTCACCCCAGCCTCCCAAGTAGCTGAGACTATAGGCACACACCACCGTGCCCAGCTAAATTTTTTTTTTTTTTTAAGAGACAGGGGTCTCGCTATGTTGCCTGGGGGGTTACTATGTTGCCTGGGGGATTACTATGTTGCCCAGGCTGGTCTTGAACTCCTGGCCTCAAGTGATCTCCCACCTTAGCTCCTCGAGTTGCTGGGATTACAGGTGTGAGCCACAATGGCTGGCTCTAAGAAGTCAATTTAGAGAAAAATATTAATTAATAGTCCAAGTAATACCTGGATCTGGCACAAATCATGTGGTGATTCATGAATGACCAAAATCTAGGAAATGCTGCCTTAGAAACAGCTTCTGTTTGACGGGTCCATATGTTTGCAAGACTGGCCACATCTTCAGCAAAACTAACCCTTCCTTGGAACAATGTCAGGGTCTGGCACTTGTCTTCATTCTCTGCTTCTCATCCCAAAGGTTCGTTTACCAAGCAAAAGTTGGAGGTCGCTGGTTCCCAGCCGTCTGCGCACACAGCAAGAAGCAAGGCAAGCAGGAAGCAGCAGATGCGGCTCTCCGTGTCTTGATTGGGGAGAACGAGAAGGCAGAACGCATGGGTTTCACAGAGGTAACCCCAGTGACAGGGGCCAGTCTCAGAAGAACTATGCTCCTCCTCTCAAGGTCCCCAGAAGCACAGCCAAAGACAGTTAAGACGTCTACTTTTGGTGCCTTTTTTTGTGGGGGGGGGGGTCCTCCTAACTCCTCTAAGTGGAGGTGGCTCTTGCTGTCATGCGAGTTATTCCTAGGCTTTACTCTTAGCCTCGAGAGAGCATGTAACTGGGACACTAGATGTAAGAAGGAAAAGATGACTCACACGACAAGTAGAGCTTGATCTCCCTGCCCATGGTGAATATGGTGGACACAGCCTCAGCTTTGTGGTGCTGACACAGCCTCTTTTCCCCACAGCTCCCTCTCACTGGCAGCACCTTCCATGACCAGATAGCCATGCTGAGCCACCGGTGCTTCAACACTCTGACTAACAGCTTCCAGCCCTCCTTGCTCGGCCGCAAGATTCTGGCCGCCATCGTTATGAAAAAAGACTCTGAGGACATGGGTGTCGTCGTCAGCTTGGGAACAGGTGAGTGAGGCTCAGACATGCCGCCTCCTGTGGCGCCTGAAAGCGGGTCCCTCTCATCCTCCCCTGGAGTCCATGCATGTGAGTCCAAGGCAGGGAGAAGAGACTTCATTTTAGCTACAGTCAATTCAGAGTGAGGAATGAGTTCTTAGTTCCTAGAGGAGAGAATATGGGAGTCTAGGATCTGAGAAACTGAGGCTGTTTCTGCCTTGAAGCTTTCAGAACAAATAGCCTTCATCCTGTTTTCCATCGGTTTCCTTCCATTATTCTATTTCTGTTTTAAACACCTTCCTAGGGAATCGCTGTGTGAAAGGAGATTCTCTCAGCCTGAAAGGAGAAACTGTCAATGACTGCCATGCAGAAATAATCTCCCGGAGAGGCTTCATCAGGTGAGCGAGGTCAGAGCTGTGGCCCGGCTGCCCGGCTGTGGAGAGCTCCAGTTCCCTGCCCCACATGGCTCCGACACGGCCTCTGAATCCCCCTCAGACGGGTCATGATGTGGCAGTGGCAGCCTTTGCTTTTCACCCGTCCATTTGAACCTGTCTGATGGAATCCATCCCCTCTGTGACCTGAGCTGCCTCCCACTGCTCGGCCTGTTTTTAAATGCTGTCCTTTTTTCTGCTAACTCTGCTGCTTCATGTTCTTTTCTAAAAACACAAAATGACCTTTTAGTCCTCAGGGCCTTGGGGATGAGGCAGCTTTCCATTTCCGTTTGAGGACCTACACAACCTTGATGCCCCTGCCAGCTTTCTCCTCTAGCTCACCTTTTCTTTAATTTATGAAGGGAGAGACTTAGAAAGGAGCAACAGCTTCCTGTAGTCCTTGAATCATTTTGCTCTGCTCTAGAATCCATGTAGCCGCCATAGCGAGGAGCCCTCAGCAGAAATGAAGGAGACCCAAAAGGCTAACTATGCTTTATGAAATGCTGGGGTCTCCCCTGGAGAATTTCCACCTGATGAACTGTGAAAGGTCTGCAACATTGGGACTTTTCCTTACTTGCTCATTTGGAGGTCAGATTATAGAAGCAACTGCTTTTCCCAGAATTCAACCTGCCTTCCTAACCAGACTTTCTTTTTGTAGGTTTCTCTACAGTGAGTTAATGAAATACAACTCCCAGACTGCGAAGGATAGTATATTTGAACCTGCTAAGGGAGGAGAAAAGCTCCAAATAAAAAAGACTGTGTCATTCCATCTGTATATCAGGTCTGTACAGTTCCTGTTGCTGCCAGGGTGGGCCCTGCCAGGCTGTTAGAATTGGGTATCCGAATGCTCTCCCGGCCTGTAAATCGAACCTGATACAATAAGCCACACTCCACTGTGGGTTTGAGGTCCATATTCAGGTGTAGATGACTCACATGTACTGCTGTCCACCTCCAGTCTCCCATGGTAGGCCTTACAAAACATCCCTTGCTTCTGTCACATCTGACTGTTTTGGAGCCCCACGAAATTGCAGATTTCCCACAGGTGAGTTTTAACAGCCACCCCTGTTTTTCAGCACTGCTCCGTGTGGAGATGGCGCCCTCTTTGACAAGTCCTGCAGCGACCGTGCTATGGAAAGCACAGAGTCCCGCCACTACCCTGTCTTCGAGAATCCCAAACAAGGAAAGCTCCGCACCAAGGTGGAGAACGGTGAGTGATACATGCCCCCGCCTCCTTTCCTCAAAAGGCTCTGCAAGGTCCAGGGACCCCAAGTCTCTACAAGGCTGCTAGGATTTTACCATTAGTCACTGGGCACAGAGGTGCTGTTTACAGGAAAGGGAAGACCTGGGTCAGGGAGCTGTGTGGTAAGATCAGGGTTCTATTTTGAATGTGTTAGTTTGGGAGATCTGGGAGATCCCCAAGTCAAATAGGAGGTGGGGGTTCCCATGTGGAGCTCAGAGGAGGGAGCTTGGCTGGAAATAGAAATATGGGAGTCATCCCCCTATAGGGTCTTCATGGCCGTGAGAATGCATAGGATCACCTCAAGAAAGCGGGGAGGAAATGAAGAGTGCGGCACAACCAAGCCCTGAGGAGTTGACAGATGAGGGTGCCAAGTGCCGGGGTCCCCTCCTGTCTAGCTGGCAGTTGACTCTGCCTTGTCCACTGGCTCCTTCTCTCCTATCCTCTCCTGTCTCCTTACTGTCTCTTCGCATCCACTCCATTGCGTTCAGGCCACGTCAGCAGTCATCATGGTGGTCCTGAAACCCTGCTAAATATCCTGAAGTGTAGACACAGTTACCATGGAGCCAGTGCTCCACTCCTAGGTATATGCTGCAGAGAGATGGAGATCTGTGTCCACACGGAAACTAGTATGTGAATGTTCATGGCAGCATTACTCACAAGAGCCAAAAAAGTGGAAACAACCCAGTCGTCCATCAGCTGATGGATTCATAAATAAAACATCAAATATATCCATAAATTGAATATTATTTTGGCCATAAAAAGAAGTGAAGTGCTGATACATGCTTACAATATGGATGCACTTGAAAACTTGATGCCAAATGAAAAAAGCCAGTCACAAAAGATCACATATTGTATGATTCCATTTATATGAAATGTCCAGAATAGACAAATCCATAGAGACAGAAAGTAGATTAGTGGTTGCCAGGGCCAGGAGTGGGAGAGTTGGAGAGATGAGGAGTGACTGCACCAATGGGTAGAAGGTTTCTTTTTGGAGCGATGAAATGTTCTAAAATTGACTGTGGTGACAGTTGCAGAACTCTGTGAATATACTAAAAATGACTGAATTGTATGCTTTAAATGGGTGAACTGTATGGCATATGAACTATATCTCAGTAAAGCATTTTTTTTTTTGTTTTTTTTTAAACCCGATAGTGGTTTCCCACTGCACTGCATATACAAGCAAAACCTGCTGTGATCACCCGGCCTCCTCTCATGCCACTTTCCCCATCCCTCGCATATGCTCTGTCCACACTGGCTCTCTGTCAGGCCCCTGAACAGCCAATCCGCTGGCTGCCTTGGGGCCTTTGCTTTTGTCCTGTGTGCCTGAAACACTTACTCCAGCTGTCCTCCTCCATGTCTGGGCTCCCCTGCTGCTGCTGTCCCAGGAGGTGTCCCCTGTGGTCCTCTGTCATAGCTGCCTCAGAGCCTTCAGAGCACTGTCAGCATCTGGAATTCTTCCGTATGTACTGGCTACTGGTTTAGTGTCTATTCTCTTCCCTTTCAATCTCCTCACCACCATAGATGTTTTAGGAGGACAAAGATCTTACTTGGTTTTGCTCACCGTTCTTTCCCAGCACCAAGCATAGTGCCTGGCGCATAGCAGGGGCTGTGATGAATGTGAAGAATGAATGAATGTAGCCTGTGGCCCAAGCTTAAGGAGGATAAAAACCACGCCAGGGAGTGGTTTGCTCTATTGGCGCCTGTGGGTCTGACCCAAGTCTCTCACACAGGAGAAGGCACAATCCCTGTGGAATCCAGTGACATTGTGCCTACGTGGGATGGCATTCGGCTCGGGGAGAGACTCCGTACCATGTCCTGTAGTGACAAAATCCTACGCTGGAACGTGCTGGGCCTGCAAGGGGCACTGTTGACCCACTTCCTGCAGCCCATTTATCTCAAATCTGTCACATTGGGTAAGGGGCCTGCCTTGGGATCTGGAACTGGTCTGTCCTTCTTGTGCCCAAATCCCAAACTGCATGCTTTATTGCCAGGTGTTTTGTCTCCCTTATCAAAGTGAGCATGATTCACTCCTCAGTAATTGATTGAGTGTCCAGTCTGCTGTGGTAGGAAGATCCTGGTAGCCCCAGTCAGAAGGTGCTTCCTAACAAGGCAGCTGTTTCTTTTTCTTGACAACCATATCTTATACCTCCAAAATCCCCACATGCCTCTGCCTCTTAACAGCATTTGGTGCAAACACAGGTATATATGTTTCTCTTTTTTGTACTCAGGTTACCTTTTCAGCCAAGGGCATCTGACCCGTGCTATTTGCTGTCGTGTGACAAGAGATGGGAGTGCATTTGAGGATGGACTACGACATCCCTTTATTGTCAACCACCCCAAGGTGCTATAACCCCCTTCTATTTTCCCTGACATTTTCCTCCTTTTCAAGCAGTCATGTAAACAGAGGAAAAATGTACACTGTGGGCAAGGGGAACATTGCCCACAGTGGTAGCCCACAAGGGAACATTGCCCACAGTGGCCCACCACCAACATTGGTTGGTGTCCCAAGAACTTAAACTTTCTTCCTTTTGGATGCCAAGGGCTTTTCTTCCCTTAGTCTAGAATTAACCTGAATCGAGGTGGAGTTAGTATGTCTAGAGTGTGCTCAGTCTTAGCCAAACAGAACCCTAAATACAGGGGAAAGATCATGACCCCACACTTCCTCTCTTCTATGAGTCTTGAGTCCCTGCTTCAGAATCTTATTCCTGAAAGGTTTCCATCTTTCTCCCGTTGCTTCTGGGATTCCTAGGTTGGCAGAGTCAGCGTATATGATTCCAAAAGGCAATCCGGGAAGACTAAGGAGACAAGCGTCAACTGGTGTCTGGCTGATGGCTATGACCTGGAGATCCTGGACGGTACCAGAGGCACTGTGGATGGGTAAGGAGACAGGAGAGCGCAGTGAGGACCAAGCCTCTGCCCTGACTTGCAAGGGTGCATCATACCTCTGCAGTCTCAGGGCTTGAGAGCCGCCTCCCCTCCCACGGTGTCTCCACTGTGAGCTCCTTATCTTACAGGTCCCAGGTGAATAATGAGTGCTTTTGTTTCTCTAGGCCACGGAATGAATTGTCCCGGGTCTCCAAAAAGAACATTTTTCTTCTATTTAAGAAGCTCTGCTCCTTCCGTTACCGCAGGGATCTACTGAGACTCTCCTATGGTGAGGCCAAGAAAGCTGCCCGTGACTATGAGACGGCCAAGAACTACTTCAAAAAAGGCCTGAAGGATATGGGCTATGGGAACTGGATTAGCAAACCCCAGGAGGAAAAGAACTTTTATCTCTGCCCAGTATAGTATGCTCCAGTGACAGATGGATTAGGGTGTGTCATACTAGGGTGTGAGAGAGGTAGGTCGTAGCATTCCTCATCACATGGTCAGGGGATTTTCTTTTCTCCTTTTTTTTCTTTTTAAGCCATAATTGATGATACTGAAAACTTTGGGTTCCCATTTATCCTGCTTTCTTTGGGATTGCTAGGCAAGGTCTGGCCAGGCCCCCCTTTTTTCCCCCAAGTGAAGAGGCAGAAACCTAAGAAGTTATCTTTTCTTTCTACCCAAAGCATACATAGTCACTGAGCACCTGCGGTCCATTTCCTCTTAAAAGTTTTGTTTTGATTTGTTTCCATTTCCTTTCCCTTTGTGTTTGCTACACTGACCTCTTGCGGTCTTGATTAGGTTTCAGTCAACTCTGGATCATGTCAGGGACTGATAATTTCATTTGTGGATTACGCATACCCCTCTACTTCCCCTCTTTCCCTTCTGAGATTCTTTCCTTGTGATCAGAATGTCCCCTTTTCCCCCTCAGAGGGCAAAGAGGTGAACTTAAAGGATTTGGTGAAACATTTGTAAGGGTAGGAGTTGAAAACTGCAGTTCCCAGTGCCACGGAAGTGTGATTGGAGCCTGCAGATAATGCCCAGCCATCCTCCCATCCTGCACTTTAGCCAGCTGCAGGGCGGGGAAGGCAAGGAAAGCTGCTTCCCTGGAAGTGTATCCCTTTTCCCGGCAGCTGGGAAGTCTAGAACCAGCCAGACTGGGTTAAGGGAGTTGCTCAAGCAATAGCAGAGGTTTCACCCGGCAGGATGACACAGACCACTTCCCAGGGAGCACGGGCATACCTTGGAATATTGCCAAGCTTCCAGCTGCCTCTTCTCCTAAAGCATTCCTGGGAATTTTCCCCGCCAATGCTGGGCGTACACCCTAGCCAACTGGTAGGAGAAAATCCAGGACAAATCCTAGAGGGTATAAAATCATCTCTGCTCAGATAATCATGACTTAGCAAGAATAAGGGCAAAAAATCCTGTTGGCTTACGTCACTGTTCCACCCGGTGTAATATCTCTCATGACAGTGACACCAAGGGAAGTTGACTAAGTCACGTGTAAATCAGGAGTGTTTTAAAGAATGCCATAGATGTTGATTCTTAACTGCTACAGATAACCTATAATTGAGCAGATTTAAAATTCAGGCATACTTTTCCATTTATCCAAGTGCTTTCATTTTTCCAGATGGCTTCAGAAGTAGGCTCGTGGGCAGGGCGCAGACCTGATCTTTATAGGGTTGACATAGAAAGCAGTAGTTGTGGGTGAAAGGGCAGGTTGTCTTCAAACTCCGTGAGGTGGAATCCTTTGTCTATACCTCCATGAACTCGTGTGTTCAGAGCCTTTGGCCTCTCTGTGGAGTCTGGCTCTCTGGCTCCTGTGCATTCTTTGAATAGTCACTCGTAAAAACTGTCAATGCTTGAAACTGTTTCCTTTACTCATGTTGAAGGGACTTTGTTGGCTTTTAGAGTGTTGGTCATGACTCCAAGAGCAGAGCAGGGAAGAGCCCAAGCATAGACTTGGTGCCGTGGTGATGGCTGCAGTCCAGTTTTGTGATTCTGCTTTTACGTGTCCCTCGATAACAGTCAGCTAGACACACTCAGGAGGACTACTGAGGCTCTGCGACCTTCAGGAGCTGAGCCTGCCTCTCTCCTTTAGATGACAGACCTTCATCTGGGAACGTGCTGAGCCAGCACCCTCAGATGATTTCCCTCCAAACTGCTGACTAGGTCATCCTCTGTCTGGTAGGGACATTCACATCTTTGCTTTTATTCTATACTCTGTGTACTTTTGACCAAAAATTGACCAAAATAAGAAAATGCAAGTTCTAAAAATAGACTAAGGATGCCTTTGCAGAACACCAAAGCATCCCAAGGAACCGGTAGGGAAGTGGCGCCTGTCTCCTGGGGTGGAAGAGGCCTGCTCCCTGGCTCTGGGTCTGCTGGGGGCACAGTAAATCAGTCTTGGCACCCACATCCAGGGCAGAGGGGTCTGTGGTTCTCAGCATCAGAAGGCAGCACAGCCCCTCTCCTCTTCAGGCTACAGGGTTGTCACCTGCTGAGTCCTCAGGTTGTTTGGCCTCTCTGGTCCATCTTGGGCATTAGATTCTCCAGCAGAACTCTGGCCAGCTGCCTCTTCTTTAACTGGGAACGCAGGCTCTCACAAGATCAGAACCCCCACTCACCCCCAAGATCTTATCTAGCAAGCCTGTAGTATTCAGTTTCTGTTGTAGGAAGAGAGCGAGGCATCCCTGAATTCCACGCATCTGCTGGAAATGAGCCGTGTCAGATTGCACACCCCCGCGCCCCATGCCCCCATGCCCCTCTGAGTCACACAGGACAGAGGAGGCAGAGCTTCTGCCCACTGTTATCTTCACTTTCTTTGTCCAGTCTTTTGTTTTTAATAAGCAGTGACCCTCCCTACTCTTCTTTTTAATGATTTTTATAGTTGATTTGTCTGAACTGTGGCTACTGTGCATTCCTTGAATAATCACTTGTAAAAATTGTCAGTGCTTGAAGCTGTTTCTTTTACTCACATTGAAGGGACTTCGTTGGTTTTTTGGAGTCTTGGTTGTGACTCCAAGAGCAGAGTGAGGAAGACCCCCAAGCATAGACTCGGGTACTGTGATGATGGCTGCAGTCCAGTTTTATGATTCTGCTTTTATGTGTCCCTTGATAACAGTGACTTAACAATATACATTCCTCATAAATTAAAAAAAACAAGAATCTGAATTCTTAGAAAGTTTTAAGTCCTGGTTTCTTGGGGGAGGTGAAAATGGGAACAAAGGGACCTGTGGCCCTGGGGTTTCTGATAACAGCACCAGTGGCATCTGACATGAACCTGTGGGGGACAGGGCTATCCCTCAGCCTTTGGAAAGGAGCCATTTCAAAGAACCTCCCTTTGTGGGTAAATTTGCGTCTGGGTGGGGTGGGGTTCATCAGGCACCTTTTGATTACGTACCCAGCAGGGCCCTTCCCCAGCAGAGCCCACTATTGATTGATTGATTGATTGATTGATTGATTTAGAGATGGAGTATCACTCTGTCTCTCAGGCTAGAGTGCAGTGGCACGATCTCGGCTCACTGCAAGCTCCGCCTCCCGGGTTCACACCATTCTCCTGCCTCAGCCTCCCGAGTAGGTGGGACTACAGGCGCCTGTCACCACGCCTGGCTAATTTTTTTGTATTTTTAGTAGAGACGGGGTTTCACCGTGTTAGCCAGGATGGTCTCGATCTCCTGACCTCGTGAGGTCCACCTCGGCCTCCCAAAGTGCTGGGATTACAGGCGTGAGCCACCGCTCCCGGCCAGAGCCCACTATTAAATATCTTGTCCCACGGGACTTGAGACGAAAGATTTCAAGGCCCAGAGTAGGAAAACATCCCTTGAGAGAGGATCACCTATTACGTACATAATTCCAGCTCTCCTTCAGGGGTGTTTTCTACCTCCTCCAAACCCCACTACTACCAGCTGTTTGACTTCCAGGAATGTGCATATTTGGAGTAAAGTTGCAGCCAGGACCAGGACAGGCTTGGTTGTAGTTTTAGGAGACACACCATTTTCTTTTTACATCATAGATGACATCCAAATTATCTCTCCATCTTGAATTTCAGAGAGAATGTACCTTTTTTCACATTGTAATTTACATCAGAATTTCTAGAAGACTCATCCTGGACCCTTTAATAATATCATACCAGAGGATCTAAAGTACCTAACAGTGAGGCTAAGTTCCAATTAAACCTGCCTCATCCATTACACAGAAGGTACAACTGAGGCTAGAAGGGCCAGTGACATGTTGTTTGTGGGCATATTTCTTGAGGACCAGAACACCACAACACCACAGGTGTCATTCATCATCTACTGAGCTACATTGCTGGGTAAGCTGAACAGTTGGTTTTTTGTTTTGTTTTGTTTGAGACGAAGTTTCGCTTTTGTTGCCCAAGGTGGAGGGCAATGGCACGATCTTGGCTCACTGCAACCTCTGCCTCCCGGGTTCACGCGATTCTGCTTCAGCCTCCCGAGTAGCTGGGATTACAGGCATGCGCCGCCACCACGGCCAGCTAATGTTTTGTATACCATGTTGGCCAGCCCGGTCTCAAACTCCTGACCTCAGGTGATCCACCTGCCTCAGCCTCCCAAAGTGCTGGGATTACAGGCGTGAGCCACTGCACCTGGCCAACAGTTTTAAGTGGAAAGACAGACAATGAAGGCTGTTGTCTCTGCCTGCTGTGATGTACCAGGAACCTTGAGTGCCTCTGTCCTCTCTGTTCTCAGACAGCTCCGGTTCCACATGGACAGAAATGTAGTGCCAGGTCTTTTAAAAAGTGGACAGTTTCCTCATAGCCTGAGGCAAGTGCCCAGCCACTTTGTGTCCAGAGGGAACAACATTGTCCTCCCACGACGCTCCCTGAGTGGGCTGGGAAGTAGGGCTGCCCTGAGGGAGCGCAAGAGGGATTTTCTTCAGCTCATTTCAGTTGCTGTCTACCTTGCATTTCATTTAGGGGGCTCACAATTTAATACTGTTTCCAGGATGTAGGCCCAGATCTGCAGGTCTGGCCTTATGCAAACTGCAGCCTTGACTTCCCAGAGCACGGGGACTGAGAGGAAACCCCCGCCATCCCCGCCTCAGGAGAGTGGTCCTCACCTCCGCCCAGCCCTTTACAAAGGACTCCCGGGGGCCTTTTCTGGACTCTGCCTACTCCAGGCCCAGTCATTTGGCCATTTCTTTTCCATCTGAGTGGATTTGTAAAGCAGCAAATCACAGTGATTTGGCAGACTGTCACCACTCACTTTTTCTTTGGATTCTTGTGATGTCTTTAAGCTCTCACGAGTCCAGTTTCTCCAGCATTCTCCCTTTTTCCTGTATTCGCCAACGCTGGCCCCCGCGGGCTCTCTCCCAACCCCCAAATAGAGTGACAAGACAACTTTGGAAACAACTTTCTTTACGAGAATCTTGAGTTCCTAATGAGTCTGACCTGGAGTAGGCTAGACCAGTGCAAATACTCCAGGAGTGCAGAGGGGGGAGGCCAAGGGCAGTGTGGGGAAGATGGGGGCATCGAGGGTGGCTGAGTGAGTGTCCTAATGATTCCTAGACCTACAGTCCCTTAGGAACTGCGTGGCTATCACACTGACCGCCTGGACCTGTTGGGATGAATACTAAAAGGTGGCTGTTAGCTGTCTAGTCAAGGTCGGTGAATGGGAGTCTGGCCAGCACTGGTTGGGTGGGGAGGGATGGTATGACACCTGCCTGACTCTGCCCGGAAACAGAGGGGGACAACTGGAACCAGGTCTACTCTGGCTTGGGGAGTGATTCAGAGAAGGCCTTGAATGCCCCTTACCTTCCTCCCAAGGAGCTCTTCTGCCTGCCTCAGCGGCTACAGCAAGAGTGTGGACTTTGGGGTTCAGGCCCAGCACTACTCACTAGCTGTCACTTGGTCTTTCTGAGCCGCATTTCTGTTATGTAGGTGGAGGCCCCTTCCCATAGGATTGTCACGCGGAATAAAGACAACGCATGCTGAGGACCTGGCGCAGAGCAAACCCTTAGTAACAGGAGCTAATACTGGGATACAAACAGCCCCGGGCCCCCAAACCATCCAAAGAGCCCTCCCTGTTTCCTCTTCCGGTTTCAAGACCATTGGGGGAAACGGTCTTGCCCTTCCTCTGCCGTAGCCTTCCTCAGCAGAACACACCACCTGGGGGCTGCTGTGTCTTGTTTGCTTTTAAATTTTCAATAACTTGGTACCAGCTGTTCTAGTATTTCTATCTCCCCGCTAGGAAGCTGCCTTCCACCGCAACGCCACCTGTCAAAAGCAGAGAGCCTGTGCATGCCTTCTTTTCAGACAAAAATAGTTCTCAGATCACCTGTGGCCTTGCCATCTCTGATGGAGATAGTCTCAACCTGTTTCCTCACTTCCCCTCCCAAACCCTTGCTCCAGGTTTCCATCCAGTATTTCTGCCGCCTCCAGATCTGGAGCTTCCTCTAGTCCTTGCCCAGCATTAAGCCGGGCACCCGATTCTCTGCAGAGATAGCCCCACCACGGGAAGGAGGCATAGGGGCTTCCCTGACATCAAGAGAAGAGGACGACACACGACCCAAGGGTGGAAGAGACTGTGGTTCCCCAGAGCTTCCCAGTGCACTTGAGGGTTCACACTCTCCCACCACATGGTAACACCTTGCCTGGGCAGTGGAGCCTCCACCTCTGCCCTCACCTCTTCCTTATTGTGATGGTCCCCAAAGGGCTGCATACAGAGATGGAGGGAATGACACTGCCCAGGTAACCCTTTCATATACACTGACCCCTTTCTTCCTTGCTGAAGACCTCGGCTAGCTCTGTCATCTTCATTTTGTAGATGCAGCACAGCCGGTTCTTAAAAGAGGTCAAACAGCAGACAACCTCTAGGCTTGTTGCCTCGTGTGTTAACCGGGTCATGGAGAGAAGCTGGACAAGCTGCTCTCTGCCATCCCCTCTAGCACCATTTGGTGACTTAACTTGGACAACAGCCATGGGAAATATTAAAAGCAAGTACAGCCACAGCAGCAGCTGCTGGGGCCTCGGGGTAGCCCAGGCCCTGGGAGAGCCAAGAGGGAGGGCCTCAGGCCGGCATCCTACCCTTCAGAGGGAGGCTCCTTTCCTATTGCTGTTTGTGGTTCCAAGACGCCTTCCCCAGGACCATGAGTTCAAGGAGGGTTCAGGCATAATACAGGCAACTCCCAATCTGCTCTAGAAGAGGGAAAGTTTCCATAGTACAGAGACACTCCCTGCTACCAAGAAAAGGTGTCCGTGAGCCCATCCTGACAGACGAGGAGATGCGCTGAGGCCTGTCTACTGCAGCCACTGGCTTCCTGTCCCAGTGATGTGCTTCCACAGCCAGTACAGGACTAGATCCTGGGGTCCCTGAGCACACACCTGTGTCAGGAGGTGCTGACCCAGAAGGGAGGCAGGGCCAGGGCAAGGGTTCAGCCCAGAAATGGAATGAAACTGCTGAGGGGGCTGCAGAGAGAAGCCTGCCCACCCGCTAGACTCCCTCTGGTGTTCCTGTAATGTTCCTCCCAGCTCCCCCAGCTCTTCCTGATAAGGGAGACTTGGTTTCCTCAGGGAAGAGGGGGGAAGAGTGGGCCTGGGAGGGAGGCTGGCATGACAGTCAGGGGACCCCATTCTCACCAGCTCCAGTTGCCTGTCAGACTCAACATTCATGAAGCATCTACTCTGTGCCAGGTACAGCGCTAGACTTTTTCACAAGCACTGCCTTATCCTCACAGCAACCTCAGGAAGAGGGCATTGCCACCTACGTTTTATAGTCAAGGAAGATGAGCTCTAGCAAGATGAAGGGACTTGCTCAAGCTGGCTCACATGAGTTACTAGCAGGGCCAGGACTTGAATCCAGACTCAGGGGTCCCTGTCCCATGCTCTATGCCTGTGCTGTGTCTCCTCCCTCTGCCCTGCCTAGAGAAGCAGGAGTCCCAGCTGGGCTCTAGGGACAAAATGGCTTGTGTCAGGTCAGGTCCCTCAGGTGCACTTGGCAGGCTGACCCCTCTGTAACCCACCAGCTGCTGGCCCAGCATTGAGCCCAGGCTGGGACCACAAGCAAGCAGGAGATCCCTTAAAAGGTCTGTTCCCTGGGCTACCCAGCCAGGTGGCCTCCAGCTGGCCTCTGGAAGCAGAGTCAGGGTACAGCTTCCAGGGACACATGGGGCAGGAAGCCGAGGCTATGCTTTCTGAGGTGTCGCTGGCAGCAGCAGCCCTGTCCTTCCCAAGTTCTGCTTCAAAGCTGCTCAGGTTTGGTTGGGAAGGGGAAGAGGAAGAGTGACAGCCAGAAGGATGGAGCCATGAGCAGAACAGACTGGAGCAGCACGGATGTAGCAGGGTTCCAGCTGTTCACCTCAGCTCTGCTGTGGACAAAGAGGCTGGGTTGGCTTAAAGCTAACATCCTTAGTTCACTTCCTTAGAGTAACCAGTCAGTTCAAAGTGGGGAAAAACAGGGCACTCGACAGATGGATCTCAGGGCAGGGAGGAAGAGTCAGACCCACCTGTGCTTGTCTCGCCGTGTGGGTCAGTTTCTTCATCTGCAACATGGCTTATGTTGGAATCCGTGGCTGTACAAAGTTCTTCCAGTTCCAAAAGCCCATGAACTTGGACTTCTCACAGATTTCAAATATTTGGACCTGCGACTCCAAGCAGGTCACCCAAAGATTCAGAACTCAGAAGCTCCCCTAATACTCAGCCTTGCCCACCACACCTTCAGCCTGAGAAAGGAAGGAAGAAGAGGGAAGTCCAGAGGGTGCAGAATTCTTCAGTGGGGAAAGAGGATCTGGAGCAGGTCTCTGGATCCCTTAGAAGCAAGGGGCTGTGGGACTGAGCTGGAAGCCTCCCCCAGGGGTCTGTGACCATGGGGCCAGGCTAAACCCTACTTGGCAGGAATCGCTGACTACTGTGGGGCCCACCCAGTCCAGCTGCTGTCCACTCAAGCAGCGGCAGGTGTCAGGTCACAGCCAGGCCTCTCTCTTCCCCTCCCTTCAGAGCTACCATTGTGTCAGGCCAGCCCGGTGCGGTCTGAGCTCCTGCCCTTCCACGCCTTGTCCTATACCCCTCTTCTCCCATGACTTGGAGGCAGCAGACAATCCTGTCCCCTTCCTGGCCCCTTGCCCATCACTCCTCAGGGTGGATGGCTCTGCCATCTCTGTCTTCCACTTAGCAGCCTTGCTCCCCTCAACACTATTGCCTGGGCTGGTACAAGAGATGGAGAGCAGCCAAAACAAAGCAGCTGGTCCAGCCTCCAGGTTGGAGCTGCTGTGTGTGGATGGAGGTGTGGGGGAGGAGGGACTCCAGATGAAGCAAAAGGATGGATCTGTGGGGGCAGCGCCCCTCTTCCTGGTAGCTCACTCGTCCATCCTCCACCCAACACTACTGTGCAGCAGAGGGTGGCAGGGTGAAAGAGCATGGAGATGAAGAAGGGCCTCACTTGGAGCTGGGGGCTGAGTGGTCTGAGTGGAGGAAGGTGGTGGTGGTGTAGTTCTGGAAGAGAGGCTGCAGGAACATGCCGATGGTGCCAAAGACACAGACAAAGACAAAGATCCAGAGGAAGAGGCGGTCGATCACCATGGCGACGTACTTCCAGTCCTCACTCACCTGGATGGAGGAGACGGAGGAGGCCCAGGTCACATGATGCAGGATGGGAGACAAACGAGTATAAGCGGGTCCCACCACACAGACACACACCCCACTCCTCTCCTGCAGTGATCCCAGAATGATCTTGTTAAAGCATGGCTCTGATCTTAGTAAAAGCCTCCAGTGGCCCCACTGCCTTCAGGGCCCATCCAAACTCCCCAGTCTGGAATCAAGACCACCCATGACAAATATGAGCCTATCTCCTCCTCCCACCCCATAACATGGCCCTACCAAACCCTAGTGTGTCCTCCCAGATCTCTGTGTCTTTGGGTTTCCTTTGTGTCTGGAAATCCTGAGCTCCCTTTCTCTACCTGGTACACTCCTACATATCCTTCAAAGCCCAAATCAAACATCACCTTCTCTGAAGGCTGCCTTGATCCCCAGATCAGCATGAACTGCTGTCTGCTCTGGGTTCCCTCTGCACTGTGTACACGTCTCCATCACAGTATATTTACTGTACTGTATTGTTTCAATTTGCATGCCTGTCCCCTTACTAAGCTACAAGTTCCTAAACAAGGACCCTGATTCATCTTTGTCATCTCAACATCTGGAACACAGAGTGTTGAGTAAATGGCTGATGCTTTAGTGAGTAAGTGGCTGCCTCAGCCGGCCTGGCTCCTTTTATGATCACACACTGAGCCCCATCCAACCACACTACGTCCCCAGAGGGTGAGGACCAGGTCCCAGATGTGAACAAATCGGTCAAAAAGATAATGCTGTCTGTGGGTTTGAGAGCCAGTCACAAGGCTTGCACAAACGGCCAGCATCTCCTCAGAGCTGCTCTACTCCAGCCTGAGTCTGGGCCTTTGTGCACGTGTTTATCTGGAGCCAGGCCAGCTCAGGGGGTGGGGAGACAGCCACTGAGCATCTTTCTTTAGTCAGCAGCTGAAGAACTCACTCGCGTGGCAACTGTGCCTGTTATATACCTGGCACCATGCTACACACTGGGGATGCAAATGAGCAACAGAAACGCATCCAGTGGTTTACAGTCTACTGAGGGAGGTGGAGCAAAAATAAGCACAAATTTAAAAATTCCACACTGGCAAATAAAGGATTGAGATAAAAGGAGGAGATATCATTTAGAGTGTGGTCTGGGAATGCCTTTTTGAGGAGGTGAGATTTAAGCTGAGGTCTGATGAGTGAGAGAGAACCAGCTGCATGAGGAAAAAGTTAAACAATCAAGACAAACCCACACGGAGGGACATTCAGCTGGCCTGGGCCCTTTAAAAACGTTTATGCCATGAAAGACAAAGCTAAGGAACTGTTCCAGATTGAAGGAAACTAGAGACATGACAACTAAATGTAATTTGAGGCCCTGGATTAGGATGAGGGTGGGGGGTGATGCTACAAAGGGCATCACTGGGACAATTGGGAAAATTTAAATGTGGAATTTATATGAGATACAGATATCAATGCTAAATTTCCAGCAGTCGATCACTGAACCTGGGTTATGCAAGAGAGTGTCCCTGTTCTTAGGAGAGACACACTGAATTATTTGGGATAAAGGGTCACAGTGTCTACAATTTACTCTCAAATAGTAGAGTGAAAGTTAATAATTGTAATGATTTTTTTTAAAGAAAAAAACAGGGCATCCCAGGCAGAGGGACCCATGTGTGCAAAGGTCCTGAGGCCACGAAAGAGCTTGGCTTGCTTAAGACAAGATAAGCCAGGCTGGGTGCAGTGGCTCATGCCTGTAATCCCAGCACTTTGGGAGACTGAGGCGGGTGGATCACCTGAGGTCAAGGGTTTGAGACCAGCCTGGCCAACATGGTAAAACCCCGTCTCTACTAAAAATACAAAAAATTAGTTGGGCATGGTGGTAGGAACCTATAATCCCAGCTACTCGGGAGGCTGAGGCAGAAGAATCGCTTGAACCCGGGAGGCAGAGATTGCAGTGAGCCGAGGTCGCACCATTGCACTCCAGCCTGGGCAATAAAAGCGAAACACATATCAAAAAAATAAATAAATAAAAGATAAGCCAGTGACCAGTCACCTGGGCAAGGAGGGAAAGGCATGAGCCGAGAGGGAGACATCTATTTGGATGCAGGAGTACAGGAGCTGAATCAGGGAGACTATTAGGAGACTCTTCTGCCCTAGGCCAGGCAAGAGCTGATGATGTCCTAGAACCAGGGTGTTAGCATGGAGATGCTGAAAAGCGGACGAAGCTGAGAATGACTTTGGGGTTGTGACAGGACAAGACTTCTGATGAATTGGACAGAGAGGGAGGTGAGAAAGGACAGGATCAAGGATCCCTCTGGGTTTTCAGTCTGAGCCATTGAGTGAATGGTGATGCCATGTACTAAAAACGAGTGGAGGAGCAAGTTGGTGGTTAGGATGTAGACCAAATACTCAGTTTTGAGCATGTTGAGTTTGAGATGCCTGTGAAGCATCCAAGTAGGTCACCACATCCTCAGCACCTAGCTCGGTAAATGCACAATACATGCGTGACTGCAGCAGGAGAGGTGGAGGCGGTAACCACAGCCTGCTGAGTCCCTGAATCCCAGCATCTCCCACTTGGCCTCAGCTGGCTCTAAGGTTCCCACCCTATCTCCTCTAGTGTATGCTCCCTGGTCCAAGCTTCAGCTCCAACCCATCTCCTGCTGTCCAGGGAAACAGATCTCTGAGGCCCACACCGCAGTGCCCTTCTTCATCCCCCAGCCAGAATGGCAGCTGTCCTAGAGGAAACCTGGCCAGTCACCATGGCAACAGCTGAGCCTCAGCCTGGAACCAGCCAGGTAGCCAGAGACTGACCACAGGGTGGGGCCGGCCCCTACCCAAAGTGCGGGGTCGGGGGGATGTCAGCCTATCATATCTCCCCCCAACTCTTGGCTCAGTCTCAAAGAAGCTCTCAGGGAACCCTGTAGAAGAAGCCAAAAGCTGGGTGTGCAGAAAGCCTGGGGAAGGGGCCAAGGAGCCCTCCCCTTCACCCACCCCCATCTCCATAAATATTTCAGGAGGCCATCCCCTGGGACTCAGAAGAGCAGGGATATTGATTTAGGACTCCATGCTCTCCACCACAAGCAGGCTCCTGGAATCTCTAACCCCGCCACCAACGCCACCCCTCCCGCAATACACACCACTCCTACTGTCCTCAATTTTGCCCCCTCCTGCCTGTGCGGTGCACAAAAGACTCATCACTTGTGCTAAGAGCTGCAGGTTAACAACTTGGATGTGGGCATGCAAGCAGCGGTGGGGGACTCTCGGGGTCACGGCCACAGGCTGGCTGCCAACCCTAAAGGGCCTCCTCGTGTTTCAGGCCTCCCTGCCCATATAACGAGGCCCCAGCTCAGGCATTTTGCCCTGGGTGCTAGCCCTCAGGAAGCAGCAAGGTCATCCTCCACCGACTCCAATTTAGGCCAAACAATCTCCCGGAAGCCAACCCAGAAGGGCCCTAGCCAGCACCCAGGCCCGCAACACAGGCCTGACTCGCATTTTCCTCTCCTACACTCCTACTAGCTCTGCATGTCTACAGAACGCCGCTGCTTTCCAGATACCCGGGCCCTGGCAGACCCCATATCTCACGCCCGGGGTCCCAGCCTGCGGCACTCACGCTCTGGTCATCGTCCTCGCTCCGCATGTGGTCTGCGATGAAGCGCACGCCGTCCACCGCCTCCCGGAGGCCACAGCCACACGGCTCCCCTGAGCGCCCGGGGCCCGCCACCGGTGCAGGCTCAGCCCCGAAGGCCCCGGCCAACCCCTGCACCGACGCGCGGTTGACGAAGCACGTGCAGGAGTCGGCCCCTGGGGCTTCGCGGAAGAAGAGGGCTCCAGCGCCCTCGCGCTCACGCTGGCGTCGCCGCAGGCGCAGGCGCTGACGGGCGCAATGATGGCGTGGCTGCTGCATGAAGAGCAGCGCGGGCAGCTTCTCCAGGAAGACGACCTTCACCCAGGGCGCCATGGTGTGCGTGGTGGGCGAGCGGTGGTGCACGTTGAGCACGCACACGCTGGTGACGATGGAGAAGGTGACAAGCACCATGGTGAACATGAGGTACTTGCCGACGAGCGGCACGTCGAGGGAGGTGGGAGGCACGATCTTGGAGATGAGCAGCAGGAAGACCGTGAGCGCCAGCAGCACTGAGATGCACAACGTCATCTTCTCACCACAGTCAGATGGCAGGTAGAAGACAAGGATGGCTAGCGAGGTGATGAGCACACAGGGGATGATGAGGTTGATGGTGTAGAAGAGCGGCTTGCGGCGAATGATGAAGTCATACGTGATGTCCACGTACGTAGAGTCGTCGGGGTTCTCGTTGCGCCGGCCTGGCAGCGCCACGATGTCCCACTCACCACTAGGTGTGAAGTCGTCCAGGCTGGCCACCTCACTCTTCAGCACCAAGTCGATCTCTGTGCGGTCGTAGGTCCACGAACGGAACTTCATGGTGCAGTTCTGCTGGTCAAATGGGAAGTGCTTTACTTCAATCTTGCATGCGCTCTTGTAGATGGCAGGCGGCAGCCAGAAGATGCTGCCATCATAGGAGACCACGGCATTGGAATAGAAGGACACCTCGTACATGCCGTCAGCACTGCCAAAGGATGGGCACAGTCAGCCCTGGCCTAAGCGTTCCTTCCTCCTTACCCATCAACCCAGCCCCTCATGGGAGGAGAGCAAAACCAGAGGGAGACATGGGGAGGGGACACCCAGATCTGAGAGTAACCATCCAGGAGTATAGAGAGATGGAGCAGGAATTGAGCAAGAAGGGGATATGGGGAGGGGGGGGAAGGTTAGTGACCAGAAGAAGTGTCCTGGTCAGAAGGCCTGTGTGACACCTTGCAGGTAGAAGGGGGTGGTGGGTGGAGGAAGGGGACACGTCTGCTACTTGTCACATATTGTATAAGCTGGTTGATCCTCATGAGGGTGGAGAAGTCAGGGGAGCCAGGAGGCCAGAGTGAGGAGCCCCAAGCAATGGAAGGGGACAGGGCATAGTCCCATCAGTTGAGGAAGGTGGCTTTGTACCTTAGAGATAAGATGGATTATTGCAGGAGACAGGATAGAACCTGGAGGAGAAACTGGGACCTTAAAGTTCTTTGATCCTTCCCAGGCTTCCAGGAAAGCCTGTTCCTGAATCAGTTGAGGCGCTGGGGGCTGTCGATACTTGTTTGTATCCCCACCACATCATCAAATACATACTGGGAGTCCTAACTGGCTAGGAGTGGGCTGGTCATTGCCCAGGTCACCTTGGCTGTCCACACTGTACCTCACTGGTCTGGGTCTGTCTGTCTAGGTAGTGACTACATATCTATTATAAGTCCCTCCCCTCCCACAGCATAAGTAATTTCTCTTATTTTCCCCAGAACCCCTTCCCTCCCTGAGCCCTCCAATGGTCTCCCCCAACCTTCCCATTGCACCTACTTGTTGTACAGGACCACATCTGGGAGCCAGATGTGTTTGGAAGGGAGCCGAACTTTCTTCATATTGTCAAACTCTTCAGGCTTCCAGGTGAGGCGATAATCTTCCCACTCCTGGCAAATGAGAGAGGGAGGCAGTACCAACTTGTGCCCTGGGCGGGGCTCAAGGTTAAGGAAATGAACTAGAGGGGGCCCATATGGCTTGAGGGACCTTTTAAAAGCCAGCCTCTTCCCCACAGTGACTTCTCTGCCCATCAAGTATGGCTCATGTGGTACTTTCTCATTTAATTTGCACAGCTAGGCCAAGGTACAGTATTAGAATCTACATTTACAAATGAGAAAATGAATCTTGGAGAGTTTAATATGTTTAAAGTCACAAGGCTGGTGAGTGCCAAGATTCAAATCCAATTGTTTAGGACTCCAAACTCTATACCTTTCTGCCTGTTTTGAGAGATTAAGAAAGAAAAAAGCACATGGGGAAAAAGGAGGAGAGAGAAGGCCAGGGGTGTGGGTGGAAGAGAGCACTTACGCTTACCTGGGTCAGCCAGACATTGGTGGTCATGATCTGCTCCCGCTCATGCTGCAGGGAGGAAGAGAGGCTGCCGAGAAGGCCCCTAAGCCTGTGGGGTCACTGCCACCACCCAGGGTCCCTCTCACACCTCCCCAAGCCTTGGAAACACCAGGGGAGGAAGCACACGAGCATTAACACATTTTGGCGGGGCTGATTTCAGCAGCTGGGCAGAGAGCCTGGGACCCCTACTCACCACACTGATGAGCTGGGCCAGTGACACCATAAGCTGTACTGTCACCAGCTCAGAGCCATTGGTGGCTGGGCGGATAAGCTTGTTGTAGCGGGAAGGATCCAGGAGATGCTCCACCAGCCGCTCCTCTGTGTCCGTACCCCACACCCCTGGGCAGGGGAAAGGCAGGACGAAAGTAAGCAGGCAAGGAGAGCCCACCCAGCATCCCACCCTCCCCAGGCAAATGGGACAATCCAGGCCCAACCAGTATCTCCCTACATCCCTAAGGATACTGCAAAATGCTTAGATTAACCCCAGGGAGGCCCCAGATTAACATCTTCATAGAAAAGCCCCTCTCTGAGACCACTGACCAAAGAGTCTACACAGCTCCACAGAGATGACCTCAGACTAAGAACCCACTCTGCAAGGATTCATGGAGACCTGCTCTTCCTCCAAAGTCTCAGAGGGCAGTTTGAGATTTCTGCTTCCATGGCTTCCCCAGCAAATACCTATGACTCAAGGGAGGTTTTGCAGGGCGGTGAAGGTGAAGTTATTTGTCCCAGTTATTTGTGTCCCACCACACACATCCTTTCTCCTGCCGATTGAGGAGGAGAAAGTGTATGTGTGGTGGGACACAAATAACTGTTCCCGTTCACCATTTACATGTGCAAATGACATTATGTGCCTCACGTAATGACACGTGACTGTGGTCACGACGCCATCCTCCCCTCTCCCTAAAGGCACTCGGTTGGAGTGGAATAGCTGGGCTGCCTAAGCTGTGGGTCAGGCATATATCTAGCCCCAAGTTTCACACACACAGCAGCCCACCCCCAGAGGTGGCCTGTAGGTGTGGAAAGCTCATTCAGTTGTGCATTCCCTTTGTACCTGCCCCTCCCCGGCACACTGCATCCCCCTCTGCAACTCTGCACGAACACACCCCTCCCCATCCCCTCAGAGAGTTCCTTCCTAGTCCTCAGCCTGGCAGAGCTTCTTCCCTTCCAAGCCTCCTGTCCCACCCTACAGGAGGGTTGAAAAGTCCGTTCCGTTTTCTCCCCTTCTCTGCCCCTGAGGGGTGACGAGAATCTGGAGCCCAATGTGGGGGATGGGAAACGATGGGGAGCCCAGGGAGGGGTGCTGGTCCAGGTACCTTTCTTGAGATAATGTTTCACAAAAAGTCAGATGGCATCTTAGCGCCCTCAGAGCCGGCCCTCCTGCCACCCCAGGACGCCTGGGGAGATCCCCTGCCTCCTTGCTCTCTGTGCCTGCACCACCCCTACCACCGCTGGCCAGGTTTCCATCTCTTTCTTGCTTCACTTACTCCTTCGAGTATGTCTCCTTCCCAGTCCAGCCTCCCAGATGCTCTCTGCAGTCCCAGGGGCTCTCCCCTAACCCCCAGCAGACTCCCCCACCTCTAGGGAATCCCTTCTTCCACCTTCCGGCCTAGCAGGGGTGAGTCAGAGGGCGGCGAGTCTTGGGCCGTTGGCTGGGGTAGGAGAACCTGGCCAGTGCCCGTCTTTCCCTTACCTGAGCACAGCCGGAGGAGGCCGAAGCCAAGGAGCAGCGCCACGGGGCCGCAGCGCCGGGCCATGCCGCGGGCATAGCTCGCTGCCTCGCCTACACCGGCTGGAGCGCGCCGCCGGAGGGAGGGCCGCGGGTGGGGCGCTGTCCGTGGTGCTGAAGCCGCGCCCGCCTGGAGCTGGGTCCAGGTGGTGCCGGCCGCCGCGGTGGTTCCTGGGCCTCAGGGAGCCGTCTGCGAGAAGAAACCAGCTTCTTGCCTATCCTGGTATGAGCAGGCGGAGGCTTTTCCGGCTGCTCTTCCAGGGAATACAATTGGGACGGTGAGGGGGAGGAGTCTGCGCCCCGGAGGCGGAAACGCTGGGTCCCAGGAAAAAAAAGGGGGGTCCCCGGGTGGGATAGTCTTCTATTGGTTCTGCCGTGGTAGGGTGTGCGTGAGGTGGAAGAAGGGCTGTTCCTCCACGGCACGGTGGAGGAGTTCTGAAGTCCTAAAGTTGGGGCAGGACCTGCAGCATGGTGGGAGAAGAGGCGAGAGGCCCGGCGGGAAGAAGCAGCAAGAGTAAGACAAGTAGGTCAGGGCCTGCTTAGTACTGAGGGCCAGAGGGCCAGAACGAGGGTCGGGAGACAGGAGGAGTGTCCGGGGTTTTCGCCCTCCTTTTTTCTCTTACCAAACCCAAATGGTCCTGCTCCCCAGGTAGGCTGACGATACAGCAGAGAAAATGCGTTTAGCCCCTTAAAGAGATAGGGGGCTGTGGGTTTGCTTTTTTAAGAAAGCAAACGGCTTTGGAGTCTAAAAGGCTAAGCTTCCTGCCCTCCCACTGAGGGTCTACCTGAGGAGGTCTAGACTTGCCTGCAAAGAAGGTAGACTTGAGGGTAATAGTGGAAAGACAAGTAGCCCCTATTCATCGGCCTTCCTCACCCACTTCTCTTGACTCCAGCTGTTGGCTTCTGTGTGGCTAGGGAGATCAGAGACCACTCACAGAGGCCTGATCAAGAGAGAAGCTAACACAAAGGAGACCAAAGATGAGAACCCTGAACTCTTAGCCCCTTTTTTTCCTTCAGTGGGTTCGTTGTCACTTTCAACCAAAAGATTCCTGACTAAAGCAGACTTAGCATACAGCAAGGCTCTGTCCTGTTTTGTCCCTGCTTACTTCAACCTCATCTGGGTCACTCCACCCCAAGCTCCACATTCCAACTATTGGCAAGGTCTTCAGGATCCTTGAACATCTTATCCGTCCCATCATCCCCCACACTTCAGGGACTTAAATGCATGGTTCTCTTGGGCTCTTTTATAACCCATGTTCCCCCTCATCATCTTCTACTTAACTTTGAGCATTTGGCAGGAATGTCAATTCCTTAAGGAAGCTGCGCCTGACCAAGGACTAGATCATATACCTTGTTATATGTTTCCAGAGCATGTCCAATGAATAAATGAATCCACCTGAGGCCGTGGCTGCCTCTCTAGATTATGAATCAACACAGTGCCTGGCATATTATTATAAGGGCTCAACAGGTAAGGAAAAGGGCTAGTACTGGACTGACACTTTTTAATGTGTAGGGAAAATTTCTCTCTAAAAGCTCAGCTAGGGACCAGGAGAGGTGACTTAAGCCCGTAATCTCAGCACTTTCAAAGGCTGAGGCAGAAGGATCACTTGAGCCCAGGCGTTTGAAACCAGCCTGGGCAACATAATGAGATCACGTGTGTACAAAAAGTTTAAAAATTAGTCGGGCATGATGGTGTGTGCCTATAGTCCCAGCTACTCGAGAGGCTGAGGTGGGAGGATCACTTAAGCCAGGGAGGTCGGGGCTGCAGTTTGGGGCATGATGGCGCAACTGCACTCCAGCCTGGGCAATGAAGCAAGACCCCATTTCAAAAACTAAACAAATAAATAAATAAAAGCCCAGCTAAAAGCAACTTATTGACCATGTCCCCAGGTCGTGGAATTAAGGGAAGAAGCAGAAAAGTTCTAGAAGAGGACTGGAGAAGTAGAAGGACTACAGACTCCATGATGCACATGGAAATGGGCGTAAATCTGCACCACTTGTTCCGGGGCATGCACATGTGTAAGCGCACAATAATCTCTTAAGAATTAAAGAAACCTTGTAACAAAGAAAATGAGTGAAGAAAAGCCTTAAGGAAAAGGGAAGGAATGTGTGTAGTCCCTCTACTTAAGGAAAAGATAGAGGGTGGGAAGATCTTCCTTCAACAATTTAGATCAACATTTGTTAGGTATATGTGGTTTGCCAGGAAACTGTATGTGTGTTGTGGACCATATGTGTTGAAGATGCAGTGATCAAAAAGACTTAGTCCCAGCTATTAAGGAGATCACAGTTTGGCAGCAAATTATTATAGAATGTGATGGCTGTTCTAACAGACATATAAAGGAAGTGCTATGGATGGAAGCACAGAGGAAGAAGAGGTTAATAGTGTCTAAGAACCTAGAAGGGATGAAGATGAAAATTGAGATTTGAAAGGTGAGAAAGTCATTAAGACAAGGATGACTTAAAGGTATTCCAAACTCCTAAGAGATACAGGGAGTTTTTGTGGATGCAGAATGATTGAGGAAGGCTGTGAAAGTCTTCTCTTACAAAAATCTCTTTCTGTAATGGTTGCTTGTTTATGGGATGAGAAACTAGGGGGTCATTTGCTTGCTTAAAGCCTCTGGCTTCTCCTGATGCAACTTCCAGGCCAGTCTACCTTCTCTTCTCAAATCCCCCAGCTTTTGCTTCAAGTTTACTTCCAGCCTGGCAAGGAGTGAGTCTTCTGAGCACAACCACCCAGTGTCCAAGCAGGGCGGGAACACCTCCTTCCTCATCTCTCCCACACATACTCCTTCCATACCCACCAAGAAGAAAGGCAGCCAGGAAGAGTGGACAGGTCCAGAACCACAGAGGGTGATGAACAGATGCAGAAGTATCAATCCTGAGGCTAAAGAGTAATTGGGCAAAGTTTTGGTGAGACACTCCCATTGCCTCTGATGATAAGGAATGTTTTCTCTTGAAAGGCTTAAAATTGGTGGAAAGCGGTGGCTCACGTCTGTAATCCAAGCACTTTGGGAGGTGGATGGACTGAGCTCAAGAGTTCAAGATCAGCCTGGGCAACATGGTGAAACCCTGTTTCTACAAAAAATTTAAAAATATTAGCCAGGTGTGGTGGCACGTGCTCCCAGCCTGGGCAACACCTCCCAGCTACTTGGGAGGCTGAGGAGGGAGGATATCGTGAGCCCTGGAGGTGGAGGTGGTTGCAGTGAGCTGAGACTGTGTCACTGAACTCCAGCCTGGGCAACAGAGCCAGACCCTGTCTCAAAAAAAAAAAAAAAAAAGGTGGCAAGGGGGAAAGGCTTAAAATCAATGTTATTGTCCTTTATTTAAGGTGTTTTAGGCTGAGTGTGGTGGCTCGCGCCTGTAATCCTGGCACTTAGGGAGGCCAAGGCAGATCACCTGAGATCAGGAATTCAAGACCAGCCTGGCCAACGTGGTGAAACCCGGTCTCTACTGAAAAATACAAAAATTAGCCTGGTGTGGTGGCGCATGCCTGTAATCCCAGCTACTCAGGAGACTGAGGCAGGAAGAATTGCTTGAACCTGGGAGGCAGAGGTTGCAGTGAGCCGAGATTGCACCACTGCACTCCCAGCCTGGGCAACAGAATGAGACGCCATCTCAAAAAAAAAAAAAAAAAAAAAGATGTTTTAAATTTTAAAATTTTTATTACAAAAATAATACATGTATTCATCATGAATACCAATTGGAAAACAAGTCAGCAAAACATAGTAAGTACAAAATGGATTCATACTCCTACCTCCCAGGAAAAAAATCGGTGTCAGCAATAATATATTTCACACACACCCCCCCCCCTCCAAATTTATCTATATATACTCAGATATAACATTCATACAGCAAAGTATATACAGGTGTATAGCTAAATTTTCACAACATAAACACAGCCATATAGCCGCCATTTCGATTTTTTTTTTAAAGAAACACACATAACTAATATCCAGAAGTCCCCATGATGACCCTTCCAGCAGTTACTCTCTCTTCTTCAAAAGTAACACCTTGGGGCCAGGCGTGGTGGCTCACACCTGTAATCCCAGCACTTTGGGAGGCTGAGGTGGGCGGATCACAAGGTCAGGAGATCGAGACCATCCTAACACAGTGAAACCCCGTCTCTACTAAAAATACAAAAAAAATTAGCCGGGCATCGTGGCGGGCACCTGTAGTTCCAGCTACTCAGGAGGCCGAGGCAGGAGAATGGCGTGAACCCGGGAGGTGGAGCTTGCAGTGAGCCAAGATCGCACCACTGCACACTCTAGCCTGGGCGACAGAGCGAGACCCCATCTCAAAAAAAAAAAAAAAAAAACACCTTGGGAGGAGGGAGGAATTGGGGGTGGTGACTACTTACCTGGAACTAGACAGTAGTAGTGGTTATACAGTAGTATGAAGTGGCAGATTTTATGTGTATTTTACCACAATTTTAAAAAAATGACTGAAGGTAAAATAAATAACTACTGTCCTGTCTTCTAATAGCATAGATTGACTTTGCCTGTGGAACTTTTTATAAATGGAAAAATGGAATCATCATCTTCAGTGTGTGTCTGTTTTTTTTTGTTGTTTTTTTTTTTTGAGATGGGAGTTTTGCTCTTGTTGCCCAGGCTGGAGTGCAATGGCGTGATCTTGGCTCACTGCAACCTCCGCCTCCCGGGTTCAAGCAATTCTCCTGCCTCAGCCTCCTGAGTAGCTGGGATTACAGGCATGTGCCACCACACCCGGCTAATTTTTCTGTATTTTTAGTAGAGATGGGGTTTCACCATGTTGGTCAGGCTGGTCTTGAACTCCTGACCTCAGGTGATCCACCTGCCTCGGCCTTCCAAAGTGCTAGGATTACATGTGTGAGCTACCGTGCCCGGCCTGTGTCTGTTTTTTTAAAAAAACATGTTAGTGAGAATCGTGAACACTGCTGAATATAGTTGTAGTTCATTCAACTTCATTGCTGTGGACTATTCCATTGTATGAATACACTATCATTTATCAATTTCACTGTTGATGGATATTTTGGTTGTTTCCTATTTGGACTATTAAAAAATAATACTGCTGTGAACACTCTTGTTCATACTTTTGGTATACAAATACAGTCATGTACCATGTAATGACTTCTCAGTCAACAACAGATTGCAATATATAAAGGTGGCCCCCATAAAATTATAACACTGTATTTTTGCTGTACCTTTCCCGTGTTTAGATAGATACATGAATACATATTATTGTGTTTCAACTGCCTACAGTAATTGCAGGAATTCTAGTGGGCACGGGGAATGCAGCGAGTGTATTCAGTACAGTATAACATGCAGTACAGGTTTGTAGCCTAGGAGCCATAGTCTAGACCCTATAGGCTAGGTGTGTAGTAGGCTACACCATCTAGGTTTGTGTAAGTACACTATGATGTTCACACAACAAAAAAACCACTGAGACACATTTCTCAGAATGTATCCCATCATTAACTGACACATGACTGTATATGCATTTCTGTTGGGTACATAACTAAATCGCATATATTTTTTTTAATGGAGCACACTGTAACATAGCTTTGTAACCACCTTTCTTTTTTAAATCTTCAGCTCACTTCAGTCTAATCTTTTTTCATTTACTATTTCTCAAACAACTCTCCATACCAATAAGTATTTTTGATAACTATTTTTCACAGCTACAGTTTTCCCTTTTAGGCAAATTTATGCATGTACCTTTTCTTTCCAAGTGTAATTGCTGGGTTAAAGTTTTAACGTGTTTTGAATATTAATTGCTAAACTGACTTTCAGAAGCATTGATACTACCAGGCTATCAGGGTTACCCTGGGATCTCAGGCGATAGCCCCAACGACCAACACCTCTACAACTCTTGCCTATGCTGAGCTCCCTCCTTGTCTCTTTCCCTTCCTTTTATTTGAGTCAGAGTCTCACTGTCACCCAGGCTGGACTGCAGTGGCACCATCTTGGCTCGCTGCAACTTCCGCCTCCTGGGTTCAAGCATTTTTCGAGCCTCAGGCTCCTGAGTAGCTGAGACTATAAGCGCCCGCCACCACGCCTGGCTAATTTTTGTATTTTTAGTAGATACAGGGTTTCACCATGTTGGCCAGGCTGGTCTCAAACTCCTGACATCATGTTATCTGCCTGCCTTGGCCGCCTCCCACAGTGCTGGGATTACAGGCGTGAGCCACCGCACCAGCCCCCTTCTTAAGTCATTCTTTCTTTGTTTTAGACCTTTCTTCCCAACCTGCTTCTACTTTAGGGCCCAGTTCTTTCAGAATGTTCTCCCATTCCACCTAAGAAACTCTTACTTTCACATTTTTTTTTTTTGGAGTTAATCCTATTAATAATATCACCCTTCAAGGCCCTTCCCCTGCTTGATCCCTATTATTGTGTTCATCGTATTGTATTACTATTGGTGAGCTCTGGCTCCACTTCATCCATCACTGTGTGCTCCTAAGGGCTGGAGCAAGAATACAACAAAACTAATGAGTAGGAACTGTCCAGTAAGAAGCCTCTCCTCTGTACCACAAATCATGTTCTCACAGGGGCCATTATCTTCTTTATCTCTGCATCCCCAGTGCCCTCTACAATTCCTGCAAAGACTAAGTGCTCAGGACATTATTTGTTGAGTCAATGACAGAATTCTATGCTCAGGGAGCAAGTCAAAGGAGAAGGTTGCTCACTCTACTCCAAATATGGGCACCCGTAATGAATGATTTTTTGGAGGAAAAAAAAATCCCTACAATCCATTTTCCACAGAACAGCCAGAGTGATCTTTTAAATTTGTTTTTGTTTTTGAGACGGAGTCTCCCTCTGTCGCCCAGGCTGGAGTGCAGTGGTGCGATCTCAGCTCACTGCAAGCTCCGCCTCCCGGGTTCACGCCATTCTCCTGCCTCAGCCTCCCGAGTAGCTGGGACTCCAGGCGCCTGCCACGACGCCCGGCTAACTTTTTATATTTTGTTCAGTAGAGACGGGGTTTCACCGTTAGTGAGGTTGGTCTCAATCTCCTGACCTTGTGATCCGCCCGCCTCGGCCTCCCAAAGTGCTGGGATTACAAGCGTGAGTCACCGCGCCCGGCCGATCTTTCAAATTTTTAAATCAGCTCATGCCACTCCTTGCTTAAAATCCTCCAGGAGTTTCCCACTGTGCTTTGAATAAAACCCAAACAATGTACTGTGGTCTCCATAATCTAGCCCCTGCTTTCTTCACTGGACTCATCTCTCCTACCCTTCTCTCCTTTCACTAGACACAAGCCTTGCTGAGCCCCAATTTTTAAAAAAATGTTTGAGTTCTTACCATGGGCACTATTTTATGCACTTTATGTGTGTTCTTACATAATCCTCCTAACAAGTAGGTACTATTATGATCTCCATTTTACAGGTGTCAAAACTAAGGCACAAACAAGCTAAGTAATTTCCCCACAGTCACATCATTAGTAGTTGGAAGAGCTGGGGTTCAACACACTAAAAAAGGCAGAGTAGGGTACAAGGGCATGGACTTTGGAGACAGGCCTAGGAACTCTGTTTACAGACTGTATATCCTTGCAGAGTCACCCCTTTTCCCCAGCTGTAAACAGGGGTAAAAATACTTACCTTGCAATGTTGTTGGGAGATTTAAAAATATTTGCACCTGGGCACAGTGGCTCACACCTGTAATCCCAGCACCTTGGGAGGCCGAGATGGGCAGATCACTTGAGCCCAGGAGTTTGAGACCAGTCTGGGCAACATACCTAGACCCCTTTCTACAAAAAAAATACGAAAATTACCCAGCTGTGGTAGCATGCACCTGTAATCCCAGCTACTTGGGAGGCTGTGGTGGGAGGATAGCTTGAGGTCTCCCGAGGCTGCAGTGAGCTGAGATTGTGCCCCTGCACTCCAGCCTGGGCGAGAGAGCAAGACCCTGTCTTAAAATATATATATATATTTGCAAAACACCTTCGCTCAGGAAATAATTAACAGGAATTCCCACCACAGCCTTTTATGCTATCAGCTTGCACACACAGACACAAAGTCAACGTGTAGCAAACTGTTCAGGCTACCTAAACCAGACAAATGGCCCCAGGAAGACCAGGAACAGACTGTAATCGTCTTTAAATACCCATACCCCAACTTGACCAAAGGAGGCCTCTGCAGAGGCAATTGAATAGTCTTCCAGCAAAGGCTAGCTCATTTTAGTACAAGTGGGAGAGAAAGGGGGCAATCTGACCAGTGGTTTAAGGGCTGAGTTGGCCCAGCAGAATTGACTAGGCCTTACCACAGGCTAGTAACACCTGCCCTTGGCAAAACGAACGCCAGCTCGGGATTTCTGTAGCTTCAACCAGCTTTGTCCTTTGTGATAATGCCACCTAGCGAGGGTCCGGAGGCACTACCTACTCCTGGCAGCTGCCAAGACCACTGCGACAAGGTGTTAGCCATTTAGGCCTAGGAAAGGGAATGGGGACCACCCGAGTCAGTACTCCTTCCATGACTCCGTGGAGGAAGCCCATGCTGTCCTTCCCCCAACCTCGTCCAGACCCATGGGGTCTGAAAAGCGCGAAAGTCCTGATATTAACTAACACTTGTACATAACACAGCAGTGATCTATTATCATTCCTCATTTTATGGTGTCCTCACATCGAATCCCTCCCTGGGAATAGGAAAAACAGGCATCATCCTCATGAGAGCCATTGTACAGATGAGGAAACCGAGACTCGGCGGGAAAGTGGTTAACCTAAGGTCACAAAACGCCATCAGAGCCAGGGCTGGGACGAGAATCCACGCCTCTTCCATTCCGGTCCCTGGCTCCTACCCCGACCACCCACCCCAGTGTGAAGACACAGCATGCCCACCCCCACGGGGAGCAGAGGCTCCGGGATCCTGCGCCGAAGACCAGCACGTGGGAGCAGGATAAAGACTGCACGGGGAAGACAGCACTTCTTTCTTCTCTGTCCATGGAGTGCCGGGCACGCTCGCCACGGCTCGGGGGCGGGGGAAGCGGCGCCCGGGGCAGGAAACAGCGTCCTGCGCGGGTAGCCCCTGGGAGCACGCGGCACCGAGTCACGTGAGAGGGGAGCGCAGGCGAAGGGGCGTCGCGCGCAAGCACGCACGACGTACGCAAACACGCACTGAGGCGCGCACAGAGGCAAGCCCCAGGCCCCGGGTCACATGTGGAGGGTGGCAGGCGAGAACAGGGGGGCGGGAAAGACGGAGAGATCACGTGGAGGAGGCCAGAGCAGGGAAGTCACGTGAGGGGGACGGAGGCGGGGCCGCCCAGGAGGAGGAGGAGGAGGAGGAGGAGGGGCGCGCGGCTTCCGGCGGCTGGGGGGGCCAGCGAGCGGAGGGGGGGGCCTGTCCCGGAGGTGGCGGCGGCGCCATCTTGGCGAAGGGGGGATCAGGAAGTGCAGACCGCGGCGGCGGCGGCGGCGGAGCCCGGAGCGCAGGCCGGAGGCTCCCGGCCCGCCGGCCCCGGAGCGGAGCGGAGCGGAGGATGCAGCAGCCGCAGCCGCAGGGGCAGCAGCAGCCGGGGCCGGGGCAGCAGCTGGGGGGCCAGGGGGCGGCGCCGGGGGCCGGGGGCGGCCCAGGGGGGGGCCCGGGGCCGGGGCCCTGCCTGAGGCGAGAGTTGAAGCTGCTCGAGTCCATCTTCCACCGCGGCCACGAGCGCTTCCGCATTGCCAGCGCCTGCCTGGACGAGCTGAGCTGCGAGTTCCTGCTGGCTGGGGCCGGAGGGGCCGGGGCGGGGGCCGCGCCCGGACCGCATCTCCCCCCACGGGGGTCGGTGCCTGGGGATCCTGTCCGCATCCACTGCAACATCACGGTGAGGACCCCCTCGCGTGCGCCTCTGTGGGGGGGCCCTTGTCAGGGACCCAGGATCACTCCATCCAGCTTTTTGCTCTCGAAGGACCTGGGAGGCCGAAGCCCCTCTCAGGGCTCAGTTCTTTCTCTCCAGGTTACATTTGTTTCTGCTGCTTGAGGTTATGCAGTGCACCCAGAATCTCTACCATTGACCCCGATAGCAAGGGACACCCCGACATATGGCGCCTAGACTACCCGTTTCCACGAACCCACCCACATCCCAAGGTTCATGATTTTGGCTCTTTTTGGCTACTCCTCCACAACTTTACCTTGCCACCTAGGAATGCGTCTTTCTTCCCCTTACTCTTATTTCAAGGTTTTAGGCCTCGGCACTGACCCTAACTGCAAAGACCTGGCCTGAAACTCACTGCACATTTCAGCGATGCCCCCTTCTCAGTAGTACCTCTGACTTAGGAGGTTGCCACCTGTGGGATCCCCGCCTAGGCATCCCTCATGCAGACCCTCTTGCTCTCTCAACTTCACCAAGTGATAGTTTGCAATTCATTGACTCCTCTTCCTTCTCTCCTTTGGATTCTTGTTCTGGTGTAACCTCTAACTCTCCTCTTTTTGCCTCAGCTGGTAGCAGTTCTGCCACTCCCCTCCCTGTTCCCTGTGGACATGTCCATTTGCCCTGGGTTGTTGCTTTTCCTGGTAATGATAGTGATGTGATGTGCGAGGGCTACCCCCATTTATTCTAAGCAGTAACAGTTGCATTTCTCCCCTGTGAGCGTCATTCCATCCTAGGCATACACCTTACATGTCTCCTGCCTGGTCTACCCTCAGACATCCCTTGAACAGAGAATTGGCTTCTGCTAATTTGGGAATGTCTGGTACTGCATGCTATAGCACTTATATTGGTTGATGTTACCTGCTGTGATGGTATTCTCTCTACCGGAGCAGTAGCTGAAATGCTAGCAGACAGTACTTTATCTAGGCAGGCAGACCTAATCGGAGTAGCCTGGGGAAAGGCAGAGTTGTGAATTCTCTGCTACTTGGGGGCCTGAATTCAACTTACTGGTGTTTTCTGTCCGTTTTCTCAATCAAACCAAGTTAAGATTTGGTGAGGTAAAGCCTCAGTTTGGATTGATTGGTGCCCCACCAAAACTCATATGTCCCATTTCTCTTTCATTTCCTTTCTTTTTTCCTGCTAGAAAGTTAAAATTGAAGGACTAGGAGTGGCTTAGTTAAGTGAAGACTTGGGCATCTTTGATAATTATTTTTCCTCCAGCATTGAGGATTAGAGTCATGGCAATGCTAAGATACCCAGTAGAGGTGGATAAGGTTTCCCTGGCTTGTGTGGGAACCTCAAGAGTTAATTTTGTTGCTGAATTAAGCTTCTAATTCCTTAAGGGTAGGTTTGCCCCTATCCAGCTGCTCTTTCTGTTGCCAGAGGCCATTTACTGCTTTTGTCCCTGGCAGGAAGTTAAATTTAGGGGGTCCTCAGCCAGACTCCCCATGGCTATAAAGGAGACTTGGCCTAAACTAGCCCCCTTGGTTTGGGCAGAGAGGGAGTCTGGTCAGGCTGCATTTGGCACCGTGGCTCAGGAATGCTGGGAATGTCAGTAGCGTAGGCTTCTTTCTCCCAGCCTGCCATGTGGAGCCCTACAGCCCACGCCTGGACTGAGAAGGTGGCAGGTTCCCAAGGGAGAGGTGGGGAGAAATTGGTCTTTGAGGGGCTCTTCTGGAAGTGGTGTCGGTAGATTCTTGCCAGTACCCTTTTACTCTTGGGTTCTGGAGATACAGTCTAGTTTTTATACTTCTTCCCTACTGAACTCTGCTTTTTTCACTTCAGTGTCATTGTGATGAGGTGATCCCTTCCTCAGCCGATTCTGGAGTTTGAAAAGCAAGCTTGGAGGACTGTTCTGGGTCCAGGGAGAACTTGAAGTCTAGAACTTGTATAGGCAGTGCAGGAGATGAGGAGTCCCCCTTCGCTGTTAGCCAAGTTTGGCTGTGCTAGGTTTCCTGGTTTGTACTCTCGAGGAAAGAAAGAAAAGGTTTCAGTCTGCTTCTTGGAAAGGGTCTTCCCAGGGACTGTTTTTCTTCCAGTTTAGAATTTGTTGTGAAGCTACTTGGTTAGATGCTGACCTAAGTTGGGCTTTTATGTGTGTGTAGGGGGTGGGGGTGGGAAGCAAAGGGGCTAGAAGTCTTGGGGGGAAGAGGACAGGCAAAATCTGGCTTTTCCCAGTGTCACCCATTTTGATTGCTCTTATTGCTCTTTTCCCTTCAGGAGTCGTACCCTGCTGTGCCCCCCATCTGGTCGGTGGAGTCTGATGACCCTAACTTGGCTGCTGTCTTGGAGAGGCTGGTGGACATAAAGAAAGGGAATACTCTGGTGAGGGGGCCACAGGGTAGGGGTACATTTTGTTCCTATGAGGCCCATGCCACAAAGGCATCCTGTGAAAGGGATCCTGAAAAGTGGACGGTACACAGCTAAACATTTAGGGGACGACCTCTTGGGGGAGTTGCTTACTGAAGCCAGAGGGAAACCCTGCATCGGCCCTGGGATTGGTCCATCAGGAGACTCATTCCCACAGCCACACGGCCCATAAGGCTTAGAGAACTAGTTATTGGTGTGGGGCCCAAACTAAGAGCTCATCCATGCACTTACCAGATTGGAGTGGGGAAGGATTTGATGTCTCTGTGCTCCCCTACCTGTAGCTATTGCAGCATCTGAAGAGGATCATCTCCGACCTGTGTAAACTCTATAACCTCCCTCAGCATCCAGATGTGGAGATGCTGGATCAACCCTTGCCAGCAGAGCAGGTGAGCAGCTGAGGAGCCTCGGGCCCTGTTGTGCAGAGTTGCCCCACAGGGTACTCAGTAAATAATTGAGACAAATCAGTAGTTTCTCTCCATCCCCACCGGCTCCCAAAAACATACACGTCTTATGACTCTCACCCTCATTCTTCTCCAGATGGGAATCTTCTTTTGCTAAATGGGGCACTGGTAGCTTCATCTCTGATATCAAAATTCATTCTCATGGGCAGCATCCCAAATGTTGAAAGGGAGCGGGGGAATTTTTACCATTATCTTAGCAATAACAGTTGGTGGCCACTGGGGACCCAGGCCCCTTGGTGAGAACCAAGAATGCAATATCAGTCTAAAGAAGATCAAGCAAAGGAGGGGTTCTTAGGAAAATTAAACTAGGATTTAGGAGGTGGGTGACAGAGACAGCCATTTTGCTTTTCTTTTATTCTTTGGCAGTGATAGGCGAAAAATAATGGGCTGGTAGCAAAGCCATTCCCTGGGCTGTTGCTTCCACTCAGATCTGGCTGGTGGAGAGACTGGCAGCATTACAGGCAGGCGCACAACTTCCAGACCTGGGGGCTCAGGGGAGTAGGTTGGAGGCTGCATTCTAGCAAGCCACTGGGGCTCTGATCTCCATCTTTCCCCTCCTTGCTGCAGTGCACACAGGAAGACGTGTCTTCAGAAGATGAAGATGAGGAGATGCCTGAGGTAGGCTTGCCCCCTGAGGTGGCATTGGCTGGAAGCTCTTGCAGTCAGCAACATTGGTACCCATATCCAGAACTCCAGTCTAGAACTGGAGAGAGAAAAATATCAAAGGAATAAAGACAGATTTACTGACCTGGAGGAATAGCCAGTGTAGTAGAGGAGACAGGGCACCCATATCCAACCACTGAAGACAGGTGCGGCGCAGTTCAAACCAAATACTGGGTAAGTTAATTTCAAATGGCTTTGGAGTCCAACAAACCTATGTTTGCATCCTAGCTATCCTAATTGAGGAATTTTATGTAATCTCACTAAGCTACAGTTTTCTTATCTATAAAGTAGGATTATAATACCTACTGCATATGGTTGTCTTGAGATTAAATGAGGTGTTATATATAAAATGCTTCAGATGATACATGATAAATGCTAAACAATCTATCTGATATATTCTCTAAAAACATACAGAATATAAAATCATGGTTAGGAATTTGAGCTTTAGAGCTAGACAGAACTTGACTGAATCTTAGCTCTGCTAAGAGCTGTGACTTTGGGCATGATAATTGACCTCACTAGACTCAGCTTCCGCATCTATAAAATGGATAATGATAGAATAATGAGTGGTGGTGGTAAGAATGAAATGAGCTAGTATCTGTGGCACCTAGGACAGAACCTGGCATGTAATAAACACTCAGTAGGCATTACCTGCTGGTGTGGTAATTAGGTATGTCCTGCCAGAAATGGGGAGATCACTCTGATTACTTTTATTTCTTAGCATTAGATTAACATCCCAGGTTCTATAACCCTGTAAGGTTCTTGAGACTGGCAAAGGGCTGACGACATGAAATTTACTCCTCCTAGATAGTGGACAGCCCTCTGGGCCACACCCCCAACATCTGGCTGAGGGGCTGAACCCTACATAGGTTCTCCTCCTTCCCTATGCTCAGTGAGCTAGTTGCTTGCTCACTTAGAGCAGGATGAATAAGGGGCTAATTCTGTTCTTGACCTCTTCCATATATCTCTCTGGGCATCCTTTCTCATTTCCATCTGGCAGTGGGTGCCTCTGCATACCTGATTCATGCCCTGCATTTGTAGCGAGGAGAGGAGATTTAATGATTCAGGTTTCTCCTTTAGGCTTGGGGTCCTGAGAACTCCCGGGTGCAATAGTCACCTGGTGAAACATGAGCTTTGAGTCACAGGGTCAGGCCCAAGTCATTTCTGCTAGGAATTAGGGAAGAGTTTCTGCTGCCAAGGGAGTTTTAGGAACAGTTGGAGCAGGGTCAGTCCAGGAAACAAGAGGGCTAAGTCCCTGCCTCGATCTCAGCTGCAGCTCTGCTCGTTTCCAAAGTCCTTGCTGTAGCTTGAGAGCTGAAGATTTAGACTGTGGAGGGAATGGGGCTGGAAATTGTTCTAAAAATGGAAAGCACGTTGCGTTTATAAGACTGCTAGATGGACTGCCTCACTTTAACTTTTGGCTCTTCGCCAAGTGGGACTGGGAAGGTGATGGTCATTCTCTAACCTGTGTCGGTTTTTTTCCTTTTCTTTTCACTCCCACCCCACACCTCCCCCAGGACACAGAAGACTTAGATCACTATGAAATGAAAGAGGAAGAGCCGGCTGAGGGCAAGAAATCTGAAGATGATGGCATTGGAAAAGAAAACTTGGCCATCCTAGAGAAAATTAAAAAGAACCAGAGGCAAGATTACTTAAATGTACGTGCCTTCTAGAGAGAGGCTGGTGAAGGGGTTGGTGTGAAATGGCTGGGAAGTAGTAGGCCATCGCATCTCAGTATGGAGGGCGGACTCCTTTTTTGTGCCTAATCCTTTCTTAAATCCTGGGCAAGCTGCCAGACTGCCCCTAAGGTCTAACGTGTGTTTATAAACCACACGACCAAGGAATGTTCCTGTCATCCGTCCCTCACAGGGTGCAGTGTCTGGCTCGGTGCAGGCCACTGACCGGCTGATGAAGGAGCTCAGGGATATATACCGATCACAGAGTTTCAAAGGCGGTGAGTTTGCCGAAGAGAGGGGCCTGCACAAGAGTCACCCATAAAGAAGGGTATGGTGGCAAGGGGCCCAAGAGGTTCTGGGGTCCAGGAGTGCTTATGAACTTTTCAGGCCAAGAATGGAGCTCCTCAAGCCAGTGGCTTGGTTGCATGTCCATCTGTGGTGAATCTAGAGCTGTTGATCTTTTTCTCTCAGTCTGGGAAAGGGGTCTGCATTAGAGACCACTCACCACCTGGACCATCCTACTAACACCTGTTTTTTCCCTCCTTCCAGGAAACTATGCAGTCGAACTCGTGAATGACAGTCTGTATGATTGGAATGTCAAACTCCTCAAGTGAGTGGGGACTCTGGGATTGGAGAGGAAGTTGAGGAGGAGTGTGAGTGGGGCTACTGTGGTGGGATCTCCAGGGCAGCCCCATCCAGCATTTTCATTCAGGGTCCCGGAGCGGGTGTGGGCAGTGGTTTGGTGGTCTGCTGCCAGCCAGGGCAGGGGAGCCCTTATGAAGCTCCTGAGGTGGAACCAGGCGTCTGAGCCCAGGCTTGTTGCTTCTTAGAGTTGACCAGGACAGCGCTTTGCACAACGATCTCCAGATCCTCAAAGAGAAAGAAGGAGCCGACTTCATTCTACTTAACTTTTCCTTTAAAGTAAGACTTTTCTTTTCCAGTCTCTCCCTCTGGCCTAGGCCGTCCAGTCTGCCTGACAGTCCTGTGGAGGATGCTGGCCTCCCTCCCCTGATTGTCGTCTCTCTCTCTCTCAGGATAACTTTCCCTTTGACCCACCATTTGTCAGGGTTGTGTCTCCAGTCCTCTCTGGAGGGTGAGTGGCTGGCATGCGGAAGAGGGCATCTCCTCTGGCAGAGGGCGGGGAAGAGACTTGGAGCTTTTGTCAGGCACAGCTGACTAACCTTTCTCATGCAGGTATGTTCTGGGCGGAGGGGCCATCTGCATGGAACTTCTCACCAAACAGGTGAGCCTGTCTCTCCTCCTTGGCCAGGCCGGCCTGGGCGGGGATTGTCTGAGCTTTACAGCACACACCCCTACGGGCTGGGTGATAGACATGATGTGGCTCTTTCATTCTGCTGGGCTGGGTCTGCACCCACTGACCTAGACAGACAGGTGGTGGCAGTGCTTGGGGCAAAGGGCAAGGGCCCTCCTATAGACACAGCTGATTGCCCAGAGGACAAGCATGAGGGTTCTCTGGAAGCTCCATCTGGACCTGCTTGCCTTGTCCTTCCCTTCACCCAGGGCTGGAGCAGTGCCTACTCCATAGAGTCAGTGATCATGCAGATCAGTGCCACACTGGTGAAGGGGAAAGCACGAGTGCAGTTTGGAGCCAACAAAGTAAGGATCCTGGTCCTGGGCCGGTGGGGCTGGGGGGAGCCAAGTACACTTGGGGCCACTAGCAGGCCAAGGCTGCCTTCTTTAGAGGAATGAGCATAAGGCCCCCGGGCTGGTGGCATTGGATGAGAGGGCCTAGGGTGCCCACAATGGAACAACTGTGCCTTGGCACCTAGGGGCACCCCTAGGACTTTTGGGAGGTTTCGGATCTGGAAAAGGAAGACTATGGGATTATGCCCCCAAGGGACCTCGAAGGTGGAGGGTACTTAGTGTTTTACTAGACCACAGTGCTGGGAGCTGGGACTCTGGGGTCTCTGGGTGACAGCCTGCAGAAGGTGAGGGGCAGTAAGGCCACAGCTAGCCATGGCCTGATCTGGTGGCTTCCTCTCCCCAGTCTCAATACAGTCTGACAAGAGCACAGCAGTCCTACAAGTCCTTGGTGCAGATCCACGAAAAAAACGGTGAGGCTGGAGCCAGGACTCAGGAGATTCGGACACTTGCCACACCCAGGTTTTCACTTCCAGCCACAGAGCAAGAACCCCTTCTTTTGGTTTCTGATACTCAACCACCCATTAACACAGCACCTGCCCCAGTTCTCCCAGGAGGGACTGGCGGTGGCTAACATTCACAACCTCTTCCAGAAACACACCAAAATGATCAAATCACCGATAAACTTGGTGCTACCCCCTTCTCGACCACCTTTTGAAAAAGCTCATCTAACTCTCCCATCATCTCAGGTTGGGCACATCATTCCCCCTTCTCATCTCCAGGTATGCAGGCTCTCAGCTTCCCATACACCTCTCCCCACACAGCATAGCCCTCCCCAATATCCTCTTATCTCTGCCACTGGAGACGTCTTCAGGGATTGGGGCAGGACAGGGAGGGTGGGCCTGAACCTTCACCTCACTGACCATTCCATTTCTTTGCAGGCTGGTACACACCCCCAAAAGAAGACGGCTAACCTTGGAGTATCACCCTTCCTCCCTCCCCAGGCACCACTGGACCAATTACCTTTGAATGCTGTATTTGGATCTCACGCTGCCTCTGTGGTTCCCTCCCTCATTTTTCCTGGACGTGATAGCTCTGCCTATTGCAGGACAATGATGGCTATTCTAAACGCTAAGGAAAAAAAACAAACACAGAACTGTTTCAAGTACTCAAGACTGACTTACAGACCAACCAACCACCTTGCTGGAACCCTTGCTAGCAGGCATTCTTATAAAAGAAACTTTCGAGCCTCCTTATATTGCTGGAAACTCAGCTGTGCTCCAGACTAGAGCCTCCTTACCTATGCTATGGATTTTTAATTTATTTTCTCTTATTTCATGTACACTGCTTTTTTTGGTTACAGTGTATGATGGATGTGTATGAAAAAAATGTATCTTTGGGAAAACAATTACAGTTTGTTAATTTGAAGATGCTGGTCTTGACTCATCTTTATTTTTATTCGCACATCCCACCCCATCCCCTGAACTACTTGGGAGGTGGGGAGGGGTATGAGTCCACTGTTGCTTTGGTAGAGATGAGAGGCCGCATTTTGCTGCTAAAGCAAGAGAAACGTGGAGCTGAAGCACACACCTGGTCTGCCCCTAGATTTCTCCTCAAGGCCTCTGGAGCAACCAGCACTTGCCCCCTTGGAATGCAGAGCCTGGCCTGCCAAACTACAATGTGGTAGGCTGAAATGGTGGTGTTAATTCTTAGGACTACTTTTCTAGTCACAGATGTTTTCAAATTTCTAAAAAAAAAATGAGGCTCAAGAGGCTGCTTCGTAGAATTCCTTTTGAATGAATTGAGTGGGGATGGGGACACATCTCCAAGGGTGTATGTGGTCTTTTCTGATCTCAGCTGTGTGGCTGCAACTCTTCGCTGTTCATTGGTTCCTCTCCTGGAAAGTGGCTTCTAACCAGCACTGGATGGTGATCATTGGTAAGCTTTGCTCACCTCCCTCTCTTGCTTCATTTGGCTTTATCAAAAAGAACAGACCTAGCTCTGAATTTGTTTGGCTTGGGAAATTATGGATTCTTTCAAGCCACTCCCACAATGTGGGTCCTACTAGGAAGGGTTAGCATTTTAAGGGGGTTGTTCTGTACACCTGTGTCCTTACCCCAGGCTCAGGAACTGCCAGGGAGGGAAGATGAGGTGGGGAGTCTGTACTGAGATGGAACTGTCAGTGCTGTGTTGTATGTACTTGCTGTTGTAAAAGTTTGGGCATGACTTTGCATCTAGCGGGTGCTGCCTGCATCTCTTTGTCTGTAAGCTTGCTCTGGGACTCAGACAGCCTCTTAGGACCTACGATGCCAGCAGCTCTCATTAAGAGTGAAATGACAGAGGCCAAGGATGGCCAAGTGAAGACCCAAGTCTCAGAAAACCCAGACTTGGGACAACTGCCTGGGAACTAGGATGCTAGAGCAGTTCTGTAATGCTTTGAGACACAGCAATTTTCACATTGGCCATTCTTTCCCCTCCCCTACCCCTTTTCTTTTGAGGGACTTTTAATGTTTGCTGCTTTAGGTGGATGGAGAGTCCACCAGTCCCACTCAATGCTGCTCTAACTAACTCTACCCACACCCACCTAATTAGGGGTGCTAATAAAACATATGCTGAGGTTGAGATAAAGATGGGACATAAGGGGAAAATTCATTCCATAGAGCTGAAATCTGGTTTTCAAGGCCTTTGTGGCTTTCTTCTGAACTTACCACCAGCCCTGGCTGGAATGTAGATTGTGTTTTTAGTAATGTGTACTGTGAGCTGTCTTCTGTATAATGTATTTTGTAATGTATTTTTCTCATCTACCAAAGGATGAAACAAATAAAATTATTTAAATAGTTTGGCTCTAATAAAATTATTTGAAGAAACGGTGGGGTTCCTGTTCACTTGACATAGAGGGAAATGCCTGCCCCTGTGAGTTGCATAACACCAACTCTAAGAGAATCCTCCATCTTTCTTGTCAAACCCAGCACTCCCTTTTATGACCTTAAGTTTAGGGTTCTAATAAAGTACAAAGTATAAAAAAGAAACAAGGCCATATCATCATGAAACAATTTTCTTCTCTCCACTTAGAAGGCAAGGAGAAATGAAACTAACTCTTAGGTTGTTCCCCTACACTTCAAACATGTATCTATATCGCAGGCAGGGTTTGCATGGCCCAGAGCCCACACTGGCAGGCTCTAATCTCACTGCAGCAGTTTTAGAGGGCACGGCAGGGCAGTGGAAGGGTGGCTGGAAAGAAGTATCAATCACTCCAAACTCATGAAACATGCCAACATTTATTTGCTCATTGGTTAAATATTCTCTACCTATTCTACATGGAATGCCAGGAAAACCAGCAGAGGGCTTCTCCATTATCCAGAATCTGTTAGGACCACTTATATCATGCTCTGGGGTTCAAAGAAGAGACACAAGAAAGACCATCCCGGCTGCCTCAGGCTTTCAACCTAATGGTAGTTTCCTATGTTTGGTTCAAATGTTCATGCCAAGTTGGGGAACTGAAGACACATGACAAATGAGACTTCACTCTCTTTTGAGAGGGAAGCTGGGAGTAAAAGCAAAATTGAATCAATCCTGGGCACAGTCTGGCCTTTTTCACCTCCCAGGCCTCAAGAGTGAAAGGGGTACGAGAAGACAGGGCAGGTGGCCTCTGGATCCGTGGCAAACAGGAGAGGGAACATGCTGAGGGAAGCCCCGTTATTTAGACTCTTCAAACTTTAGGATGTGCGACTGGAAGAGAAAGACAAAGCCTTGGTGGGAAGGAAGGCCCACCCCAGCCAGTTCACCCAACCCCTCAGATAACCAGTTTGTTTGATCTAAAAGAATGCCAGGTAAATACTGTGTCCAGGCCTAGGCAGCAGCCTGCTGCAGACACCCCAAGGGCAGGAGTGGAGGGACAACAGCCAAGTTAGATGCAGGAGCAGTTACCGCCGAGTTCAAAGCACCAGTGATTTTCCCTTTGAGGATTCGATGGACAACTTCATACGAACTCAAAATGTCTGCAAAACAAGACACAACAACAAAACCTCAGTGGCACGGGGTTGGGCAGGAGGAGCAAAGGAGGGAAGCAAAAGGCGGGGGCTGCAGGGAAAGTGCTCTGGCCGCCAACCAGCTCCAACCAGCAAGTCTCTGCTAGTTCCTGCTAAATCCCTGCTGCCAGGATCAAATGAGATGATAAATGCTGAAAAGGTAGCATAGGGGGAGGGCAAAATAACAGCAGATAAAGGGAGGAGGCACTTGTTAAAATAATTACAGGGATCTGGGATTTTTAATGAGAAATTCTACTGGGGACAGAAAATCATGTTCACTGAACTCTGCTCTGAGAGTTCCAGCTGGATAGAAGGTTAAAACCAGAGAGGTTTTCACCATGAGACGCAAGCACTCTTACATGCTGGAACCAGGCAGGGAGCTCATCAAAAACCCACCTTTCCCCAGGATGTCGTCCCTCACGCAACTCCCACCATCCCACCAGAGTCCCCAAACTCTGGGACTGTTTGTATGTATTACACTGAATCACTAAGAGTCAGACCTAGGTCTCATCCCCAGCTATGCCATTTTCTTGCTATTAAGTATGAGTTCATTTCACTTTTCTGAGCTGTATTTTCCTCATCCATAAAGGGAGGAAAACTGACGCTTGTCTGACTTATCTCTGGGTTGGGGACTCTGGCCCTTCTGACAGGCTGGGAGCTGCACTTTGAAACAGGAAGCTCCTCTTCCCTGGGTCACCTGAAGAAGCTCCTGATGCCTGGCTGTTCCCAGCCTGGGCAGCAGGGACCCTCTTCATGCAATGACCCAAGACAACCTCTGGGTGGTGCTCCCTGCCCACTGGGCACAAGCCCCACCAGCCTCCCAGGAAGCCTTGGCCCTGCACAATTGGGAGATGCCTTTCCATCTTTAAATATATATATTATATATATTACATATTATATATTATATATATTACATATTATATATTATATATTATATATATTATATATTATATATAAAATATATATTATATATTATATAATATATATAAAATATATATTATATATTATATAATATATGTTATATATGTTATATATATATGTTATATATATAATATATATAATATATATTATATATAATATATTATATATATAAAATATATATAATATATATTATATATAATATATTATATATATAAAATATATATAATATATATATTATATATAATATATTATATATAAAATATATAAAATATATAATATATATAATATATATTATATATATTATATATAATATATATATATATAATATATATATTATATATATATAATATATATATATAATATATATATTATATATATAAAATATATATATTATATATATAAAATATATATATTATATATATAAAATATATATATTATATATATATATATTTTGGCCGGGTGCAGTGGCTCGCACCTGTAATCTCAACACTTTGGGAGGCCGAGGCGGGCAGATCACGAGGTCAGGAGTTCGAGACCAGCCTGACCAACACAGTGAAACCCCATCGCTATTAAAAATATAAAAATTAGCTGGGCATAGTAGCACATGCCTGTAATCTCAGCTACCCAGGAGGCTGAGGCAGGAGAATCGCTTGATCCCGGGAGGCAGAGGTTGCAGTGAGCTGAGATCACGCCGCTGCACTCCAGCCTGGGCGACAGAGCGAGACTCCATCTCAAGACTTAGTTTGTCTGAGGGCCGGGCACGGTGGCTCACAGCTGTAATCCCAGCACTTTGGGAGGCCAAGGCGGGCGGATCACGAGGTCAGGAGTTCGAGACCAGTCTGGCCAACATAGTGAAACCCCATCTCTACTAAAAAAAAAAAAAAAAAAAAATTAGCCAGGTGTGGTGGTGCGTGCCTGTAATCGGGAAGCTGAGGCGGGAGAATTGTGTGAACTTGGGAGGCGGAGGTTGCAGTGAGCTGAGATTGCGCCTCTGCACTCCAGCCTGGGCGACAGAACGAGACTCCATCTCAAAAAAAAAAAAAAGACTTAGTTTGTCTGTAAAACGTTTCCATCTCAGCTAAGCGCGGCAGCTCATGCCTGTCATCCCAACACTTTGAGAGACCAAGGTGGAAGGATCGCTTGAGCCCAGGAGTTTGAGGCTGCAATGAGTTATGATTATGCCACTGCATTCCAGCATGGGCAACAGAGTGAGACCCTGCCTCTGAAAAAAAAAGAAATTTTTTAAATAAAACTTTTCCATCTTACTTCCTGTGTATGTGTATGTATGCTTCTTCATCTCCACTTCTCCTGAATGCCCCCTAAAACATTCTTTCATCCTTTTACATTTCACCTAACTTCGATCTTGAGAAGGGGCCTCTTCATTTCCACCTATGGAGAAACCCACAGGTGTCTGAGGCTAAATGAATCACATTAGGAGAGTGCAGTGCTAAGTGCTGTGCTCTGGCGTCTAGCACTGGCATTCGAGTGCTGCTAGTTTTCTTCTATGGCAGAATCTTTTTCCAGTGAAATCTGAAGCAACACGCCAAGTATGTAAAACAGATGAAAGCTGAGCAGCTCTGGTGGAAGCAGGGGTGGGAAATCTGCCCTCTTCCCTCCCCTTCCAGAGAACTCAGCCTTTGGGCAGCATCTGAGGTCCCTGTTGGGATCTTGGGCTCCAGATCCCAGGCATGAAAACCAACACTTGAGAGGCAGCTTTGCCGGGGTCATATGCTGAAAACTGGGGTTGGGTGGAAAGAGAGACTGAAGCACCTTGGCCGCCCACTATGCTGTTTCCTGTTCAGGTCCCAGAAGCAACCATGGCTTCTCCTGTCCCTGAAACCCTTGGGAGGAAGATAGAAGATGTCTCACCTTTCTCCAGCATGAATGGCTGAGTCAGGGGTGGGATGGTCCAGAAGTCGTCGCTGTCCAGGCTGCGCAGAGACTGCACAGGGATGGTGGCCAACTGTCCAAAATCAATGAACATGACCACAGCCCAGGTGTCCACCCTGTCCAGCACCCAACACCTGGCAGAGGAAAAGAGAAAGACAGACGACAATCATTCCGCCTAGTGCCATGCACAGCAGTCCTCAACAAAGCGGATGTGAAAGTGGAGGTAGGAGGGAGGAAGAGTGAGTTTGCTCTGTTTCTCCCCAATCTTTGAGTGAGGAAATAATGATAAAGATGATTTTGAGAGAAGAAGCCACAGGAAAAAAAAACCAGAGCCCAAAGGAAGAGAATGCAAGAAGGGAGCATTTTCCCTGCACACCTCTCCCAGACTCTACCCCTGCCCAGGCACACACCTGTTCCAGGCGTGTCCATAATTCCCCAGGTGGTACTCTGCCAGACAGCGAGTCCCGCGCGTAACGGTGGAGCCCTCCAGGTAGGGCTGCTGCTCCTCCGCCTGAGCCAGGGTGCTAAACAGAGCCTGCATGTTCTGATGCAGAGCCTGTGGTGTGCAAAACGCAATGGCCCCACTGCCTGCACTGCATTACAAATCTGCCTCTGTAGACGTCACCTGTTATGTTAGCACCGCTAATCCATCCCAAGGCCATCAGGTATGAGGTGGGAGAGAGAACGAGACTGAACCCAGGATCAGACCGTAGTTACCCTGCATCTCCACCACTGACCGGCCCCGTCGCCATGCCCACCCTAGGAAGGCCACGCAGGAAGGCACAGGAGCCTGAGGGGGCCAACAACCAGTTCGTACCTCAGTGATGTGCATGGCCCAGAAAAACGGGGTCTTCGGGACAATACTCGTCACCAGCAGCCCCGCCTCCCCACGGACGCTATGGATGAGTGCCAGCCAGCTCAGGTCTCGGAAGCATTCCCTCAGGAGCAGCACCAGGAAGGACCCTCTGCGGGAAAAGCAAGGGGAGCAAGGAAAGGAACGACTGGACCAACGCCTGTCCTGCAGGAGGCTGAACTGCCTGGGGGATGAGTCCCCCAAGCAGAAGGGCTGTGCCCACCCCCTCTAGGGTGGGAGCTAAAGCCAGTTTCCAAGTAATCCCAGTCGACGGCAGAGGAAAGGAAGGGCCATTCTGGGGGCGTAGGGGTTGAAGAGTTCAGGAAAAGGAAGCAGCAGAGGGAAACAAAAACACACTGAGAAACTCCGAGAGAGGTGGACAAAAGTCCTCAATGGGTAGATTTGGGGCCTCCTAAGTGATTCACGAGCCCCTAAATGATGCAGGTGTGGACTGTCCACCATGCAGGATATGCCTTCCATCCCAAAGATGCTCCTCCCCTGCGTCTACGCACATTCCAAATGTCACCCTGCTGCTCCACTAACTCAATCACCTGCCTAAACCACATGGGGCTAATGACACCCTACAGCATTTCAATTCAAACTGAGTATTCTGGCACTCCTGACATTAAGAACGGTATCCGCTGTTAAAGCAAAGCAGGGGACATGGTGGGCATGATGATCTCATGGCATCCAGGGCAGGGGACGGTCACAGGCCTTTGCTGTACATAAGTGGAAGCTGATTTTATCATTTTGTTTTATTTATTTATTTATTTTGAGATGGAGTCTCACTCTGTCGCTCAGGCTGGACTGCAGTGGCACAATCTCGGCTCACTGCAACCTCTGCCTCCTGGGTTCAAGCGATTCTCCTGCCTCAGCCTCCCAAGTAGCTGGGACTACAGATGCCCACCACCATGCCCGGCTAATTTTTGTATTTTTAGTAGAGATGGGGTTTTGCCATGTTAGCCAGGCTGGTCTTGAACTCCTGACCTCAAGTGATCCACCCACTTTGGCCTCCCAAAGTGCTGGGATTACAGGCATGAGTCACTGCCCCCGGCTGGGAAGCTGATTTTATAAGTCAGTGTGGGTCACAGCCTTACAGCCTGGGTCTGACACAGGAGTTCCCGAAAACTATCCCCCACCCCAGTACTATCCTTGTCCCCACTCTCTGGGGGACAGAGGATGTCTGTAATCGCCATTTGCCCTGGTGGTCTTTCTATACCTTGCTCACCTCATTTCCAAGGGGACTGCAAAGAAGGCTGCCCTCAGTTTCTCTGTCTCACACAGGTCAACAGGAGCTTTAGGAGCGAGCTGTATAATAGCTAGAAAGCAGAAGACTAAGTCCTGGAGGCACCAGAACTACCCAGAGAGGAACTGCTCCCCTAACCCACAAGAGGCCTTGGCCCTGCCCTCCAAGGAAGCATAAAATGGGCCAAGAAGCTGCACCCTCCCACTTCTCAGTCTCTAGATTCTCATCTGGGCGGGAAGGGTCAGTCGGATGATATTCTTTAAGAAAGCATCCTAGGGCTGGGTATGGTGGCTTGCACCTGTAATCCCAGCACTTTGGGAGGCTGAGGTGGAAGGATCACTTAAGGCAAGGAGTTTAAGACCAGCCTAGGCAACACAGCAAGACTCCATCTCACAAAAAATTTTAACAATTAGCCAGGCATGGCGATGCACACCTATAGTCCTAGCTACTGTGGAGGCTGAGGAGGGAGGATGGCTTGAGCCCAGGAGTTTGAGGCTGCAGTGAGCTATGACCATGCCACTGCACTATAACCTGGGTGACAGAGGAAGATCCTGTCTCAAAGAAAAAATGAAAGCAAGCAAGCAAGCATCCTAGAGGAAGAAAGGGAAAAGGGATATTTCTACACTAAGGGTCATCAGGGGACTGAGCTGGAAGGGAGGCTGCAGAAGGGGCTGGAAGAGGTCCATTAGGAGCTGCAAAGCCACATCCTGGGAAAGGATGGCAGCGCAGAATCTCACCGGCGGTTTTGCCAAATCCTTCACCAGAAGCCTTCTCCAACACCTGGGAAGAAAAATGAAAGGTCTCACTCAGCCATGGTGGCATTTGTTTTATTGATTTCTATGTTGAATCACTCCAGGTAGACTGCGAGACAGAGCATCGGCAGCCCCTGTTCTGACTCCGACTTTAGAGCTGACTTTTGAGACATCCGTCCACTCTCTCCATCCTCACGGCATCCTGAGCCAACCCAAAGAAAAGACGATCAGAAGCAGGGAAGGCAGGGAGCAGGGCTGCTGCCAGGGAGCACTCATCTGGAGCTACAGTCGCAGAATGAGCTGCCCAGCAGCCTTCCCCAGACAGGGGCAGAAAGCACCACCAGAACGCTTATCCTGGTGCCCTGCTGGCACTACCTGCAGGGAGGAAAAGAAGTAGTAGCGGTCACCTGATGCAGGGCTGGGTGGGGACAGAAAGGCCTGGGTGCCCTGCAGCCCCCAACCCATGCTGGTCTCCCTCTCTCCACTGTTCTCACCCGAAAAACCCCCAACCCTGGGGAAACCCAAGTATCTATCCCCCTTCCCACTGCCCTGCATCCAGGCCTTTCCATCCTACCACCACCACCCACGCACCTTGACTTTCCTTCTCTCCAAAGGACCTCACGTCCTCTCCTTTCTTCAAAACGCCCACAACCCCTGCCCATTAACTTGCCTCTTCATCAGAGGGCAAACGGGAAGCAATGAGGCAGGACGCCCTCTTCTCCCCACCCCCACCACCAACCCCTCTCCCGCTCCTGCCCTTCCCGCCATCCCTCCCCTGCATGGACCTGCTCCCTCCCGCTCTGGCTCAAGCCCTCACCCTGCAGACCCACCCTGCTGCTCCTCCAGCACTGTCTCCCTCCCGTGTGAGCCTTTTCCACAGGAAACAAGCAGGCTCTGACACCCATTTGGAAAGACTCTGACTGACCTCACAGCTCCCCCAATTCCTGCTTCTGTGCTCCTCTCACTGCAACTCCACAGTTTCACGGTCTCTGTGCTGTTTACCTCCACACTCACATCTCCTCTCAGGCTTCCCCAAAATGGCCCTGCACAAAGTCAGCATGAACAGTCATGCTGCCAAATCCAATGGTCACTTCCCTGTTCTGAATCCACCTGCAGTATTCCCTCTGCTCCCTCTTTGCAGAAACGCATCTCTTGGCATCACATGTATCTGGTTCTCCTTCTCTTTCCCTGGCTGGCCTTCTCAGTTCAACCGCTCAACACTAGCACATCCCAGGACTTGTCCTCTCCCCATCCACCTTCTCTCCAAGGCCATCTCCAGTGCAACGGTTTTAGGTATCAACAATGTACCACGGACTCTCAAAGCTGCAGCCCCAGCCCTCATCATTCTCTGGAATTCCCTCACATGTGATGTCCACTTGACAGGACAGTGAAGAGGTACACAGACTTAGCATGTCTGCAACAGACCCGCCCAAGGAGCCTGCAATCATGAACAAATAAAGCAGACCCTCCCCAGCCTAGCTTTCTCCATTTGAGTGAACGGCATCTTTTTTTTTTTTTTTTTTGTAGAGATGGGGTTTCACCATGTTGCCCAGGCTGGTCTTGAACTCCTGGGCTCAAGCAATCCGCCTCCCTCAGCCTTCCAGAGTGCTGGGATTCCAGGCATGAGCCACTGTGCTCAGCCTACCGCATCACTATCTACAGAGCAGTTCACCCAAGTTCTCTCTCCCAAGCTCCCTACGTCAAATTCATCAGCAAGCCAAGCTACCTCCTCCTCCAAGACACACCCGAGCCCATGAACATTTTTCTCTGTGTCCATACCCACCACCCCAGTACTCGCCATCTCTTACCAGAATAACAGTGACAGCAAACAGGGAGCTCTGCTGTGGCACCTGCCCCCACAATCCAATCACCTGAGGACTGTGATCTTTTTCAAACAAAAAGTAGATCACATGACATCACTGGTTAAAATCTTCCAACATCTCCCCCTCATGCTTACAAATAAAACCCAAAGTCTTGACCTTGGCTCTCAAGGCTGTACCAGTGGATGCCCCTTCCCAGTGACCTCTCTGCCTACTCCCCTCCCCTTCACCCACCAGGCTCATACCTTGGGCCACTTGCAGGCCTCCCTCTGCCTGGAATGTTCTTAGTCTGGTCTTCCAAGTGGCTGGCTCTGAGCTGGCATTCAGATCTCAGTAGAGATGTCACTACCCCACAAAAGGGGCCCCCCTAAGAACCATCTAAAGAAGTGACCTCTCACTCTTCATCACATCATCATATTTTAGTTCTCCGGCTGCTACTCATTATCTGGTATTTTCTTGTTTGTCTCTTTTACCACTGGAATGTAAACATCACAAGAACAAGAATGACAAGTGTCTTTCAACAATTACCTTGATCATGGAGGTAACACCAGGGCCTAGGAAATGCCTGGTGCATATTAAGCTCTCAGTAAATATGTGCTGAATGAAAGAATCAAATAAGAAATGACCTAGGGGCTGGGTACCGCGGCTCACGCCTGTAATCCCAACACTTTGGGAGGCCTAGGTGGGCAGATCACATGAGGCCAGGAGTTCGAGACCAGCCTGACCAGCCTGGCTAACATGGAAAAACTCTGTCTCTACTAAAAATACAAAAAATTAGCTGGCCGTGGTGGCAGGTGCCTGTAATCCCAGCTACTAGGGAGGCTGAGACAGGAGGATTGCTTGAACCCGGGGAGGCGGAGGTTGCAGTGAGCCGAGATTGTGCCATTGCACTCCAGCCTGGGTGACAAAGTGAGGCTCTGTTTAAAAAAAAGAAAAAAGAAAAAAGAGACAAGAAAGAAAGAAATGACCTAGGGCAAATTCTTCACTCTCTAAATCTTGGTTTCCTCTTCCACACCAGGAATCCCACCTGTCTTGATGTGAGGATTTAGTTGGGCTCAGGACAATGACATGCAGTTGGTACTAAGAAACAGAAGCAGCACAACACAACAGTTACAAGTGCAGATTCAAGAGTCAGGCTGTCTGGACCCCAATCCTGGTTGGGAGATTGGCTGCTTAAGTCTGGGTGAGTTACTTGGTGTTCACATCTGCAGAACAGGAGAGTTAACAGCACCTACTGCTATAATTAAATGAGTTCATACAGTAAAACAATTAGAGAGTGAGTCCTCAGTGCAAGTTAACTACTGCTGTCAATCAATGAGACCCAAATTGAACCTTTCCTCGCTAAACCAACCACGTTCTGCCTCTCTTCTTTACCCATAACAAAGCCAAGCCACGGTGCTAAAAATTGGTCCCCTGTAGGCAAGCACATAAGGTGCCTTTTTATTCAGAATCTCCTAAGGCAGTTTTTTTTTTTTTTGAGATGGAGTCTTGCTCCGTCACCCAGGCTGGAGTCCAGTGATGCAATCTAGGCTCACTGCAAGCTCTGCCTCCCAGGTTCATACCATTCTCCTGCCTCAGCCTCCCGAGTAGCTCAGACTACAGGTGCCCACCACTATACCCGGCTAATTTTTTGTATTTTTAGTAGAGATGGGGTTTCACCGTGTTAGTCAGGATGGTCTCCATCTCCTGACCTCATGATCCACCCGCCTCAGCCTCCCAAAGTGCTGGGATTACAGGCATGAGCCACCACGCCTGGCCTTTTTTTTTTTTTTTTTTTTTTTTGAGATAGAGTTTCGCTCTTGTTGCCCAGGCTGGAGTGCAATGGCATGATCTCGGCTCACCGCAACCTCTACCTCCCAGGTTCAAGCAATTCTTCTATCTCAGCCTCCTGAGTAGCTGGGATTACAGGCATGCGCCACCATACTCAGCTAATTTTTTGTGTATTTAGTAGAGACGGGGTTTCCCCTTGGTTGTCAGGCTGATCTCGAACTCCTGACTTCAGGTGATCCACCCACCTCGGCCTCCCAAAGTGCTGGGATTACAGGCGTGAGCCACGGTGCCTGGCCTCTCCTAAGGCAGTTCTAAATACCAACCCCACAAACCAATTATCACTAGTGGTTTCAAGCTAAAAATGATTATTAATACAGAAGCATTTCACATCATTTTTGGTCTAATTATTATTCCCTAATGATTTAAGTGATAAATATAACAAGCCCGTTTTGACAGTTTGTAAAATTAAGTTCCAGAGGAAAATCTACATAATTATCATCCAACAGCCACAGCAGGCACGTCACCTAAACACAGACCTCCAATTTCCGATGTGTCTGTAATACAAAGGTGGCCACACGGAAGCCACAGACATCAAGGCAGCACCTCAATACCTGCAAGAGCAGCTAATTTTAATTAAGTTCCATTGTTGCTACAAGCATGGTCACCCTCATGCCCAGATCAATCAACAGCTGTTAATTATCCCTTTACTTTGTTCTGGGACATTTCTACCAGGTGGTCAAGTGTTCTAAGAGGTGCGCCTGCTCCAGAGTGATGCTGGGGAGTCTGTGCAGTGGGAGAGGAGAAACAAAAACACAAAAGTTGGTGGCCAGAAGGCTTGGAGGTGGGACCATCCATCCAGTCCCCTCCACACACCAGGGAGAAGTTCTTGCATACACTCAGCAGGGTACAGCCTCATGACACCCAGAACACAGGCAGCGTCCCAACCTGCAGCCTCCAAGTCTGCTCGCTGCCACAACCCTGGGCCATCTCTCTTTAAGCGCTGTCTACACCCACCCTCACCTCCACCAACCTGGGGAACTGCACCTGGGAACACCTGAGGGGCCCATCCTGGTGGAAATTTTGCATGTGCAACTTCAACCTCAACTGCTTCCTTCTCATTCTTTAATCACTTGCACTTCTATGTGCCAGACACAAAAAGACAAAGATGAAAGACAAAGACCTCTGCGTGGGCTCCTCAGGGAGCCCTCCTTTAGTCACCCACAAATATAAAACGCCACCACAAAGCTCACGTTCTGGTGGGGGCAACAGACACTAAATAAGTATACAAAGAGGAATAATGTCTTTGGCTGGCAGTAAGAGGGATGAAGAGACAAAAGTCAGAGACAGGGGATGAAGGGTGCCAGGGGTGGGTGCTGTCTCATGGAAAGTCCTCCTGAGGTGGTGACTGCTGAGCAGAGCCCGGAATGAAGGGAGACAGCAAACCCTATAGACACCTGGGAGAAGAGCCTTCTGGGCTGACAATAGTAGGTCCAGAGGCCCTAAGGTGGGGATGTACTTGGCTTGTTTGGGGGGCCGCCCCAGGGCTGGTGTGACAAGATATTTTCATCTCTTCCCCGGAATGCCAGAAACAGGTCTTCCTGCCTCCATTCTGGCCTCCTCCAGTGGGTTCTAAAGGGTCCCTTTAAAAGTTAAATCTAGGTGCAAGGACGAATAAATGGTGGCACATGATACAACAGAATATCACTTAGCAATAAAAAAAGAACTGCTGATGGTGCAACCACATGGATGCATCTCAATAACATTCCACTGAATGAAAGAAGCCAGACACAAAGAAGCACGCACAGCCTGATGCCATTTACAGGACATGCTGGAAAAGCTCCATCTCATCGAAAGGATGGACAACAGCTGAGGGCTGCTGGGGGCCCTGAAGGGGGAATCTTTTGGGCGACTGAAATGTTATCTATCTTGATTGTGACAGTGGTTACATGCTGCACGCACTGGTCAAAATTCGTCAAGCTGTACACTTAAATGGGTTCACTTTAAGTAAATTATACTTCAGTAAGTATATCGAATACTTCAACAAAGCTGATTTTCTAAAATATGTGAATGGGTTCTATCTGGCTATGTCACCCCCTGCTCAAAGCCTCCAGTGTTCTCATTATTATGTGACTGCAAATCCTATTGAATCAAGTTATGTGTTATTTTTATTCTTAAGCAACTTTGTTAAGATGGAGTTTCGCTCTTGTTGTCCAGGCTAGAGTGCAACAGCACAATCTCAGCTCACTACAACCTCTGCCTCCCAAGTTCAAGCAATTCTCCTGCCTCACCCTCCTGAGTAGCTAGGATTACAGGCATGTGCCACCACGCCCAGCTAATTTTTGTATTTTTAGTAGAGACGGGGTTTCACCATGTTGGCCAGGCTAGTCTCAAACACCTGACCTCGTGATCCACCCACCTCGGCCTCCCAAAGTGCTGGGATTACAGGCGTGAGCCACTGCGCCCGGCCTGCAACCTTTTCTTAGGAATTAACTGCTGCTTTTTCCCCAGTCCATTTACTTGGATTTCCTTGAATCTTTGGCTAAGTTTTCCTATAACCTCCAGTGGCTCTTCATAATACCGCTCCTCTCAATTTTACATTTTTCTTCCTGCCATCGTCACCGCTGGAGTCTCACCCCGTCCTGCTCTGCCCTGGACTGCCTGCTGCACAGCAACTGTTCCAGGACTGCCTTTGGCCAATCTGGGAAGCCTCTCATCTCTCTCCTCTTGGATCTGGGTTGGATACCAGATCCCGTCTTGTTTTGGCTTACTGATTCATTTTTGTTGGAACACACTCCTTCGTAGCTTTCTGAGAACAGATACATGGGGCACACATTTTTTGAGACCCTATCTTTCTGAGCAAGTCTTTTTCAACCTTTTTTTAAAAGTGACAGTGTCTTACTTTGTTACCCAGGCTGGAGTGCTGGCACAATCATAGCTCACTGCAACCTCAAACTCCCTCAGCTCAAGTGATCCTCCTATCTCAGCCTCACCAGTAGCTGGGACTACATGTGTGTGCCACCACACCCGGCACATTTTTTGTCGATAGGGTTGCCCAGGATGTTCTCAAACTCCTGGCCTGAAGCAATCCTCCCACCTCAGCTTCCCAAATCCCAAATCCCAAAGCACTGGGATTACAGGTGCACACCACTGCAGATGGCTTACCCTTATATTCTCTCTCTCTTTTTTTTTTTTCTTGAGATGGAGTCTCACTCTGATGCCCAGGCTGGAGTGCAGTGGCATGATCTCAGCTCACTGCAACCTCTGCCTCCTGGGTTCCAGGGATTCTCCTGCCTCAGCCTCCCGAGTAGCTGGAATTACAGGTGTGCACCACCACACTTGGCTAATTTTTGTATTTTTAATAGAGATGGGGTTTCACCATGTTAGCCAGGCTGGTCTCAAACTCCTGACTTCAAGTGATCCGCCCACCTCGGCCTCCCAAAGTGCTACCCTTATTCTTGACTGACTTGTTTGGGCTTGGATATTATTTTCCTGAAGAATTCAATCACACCACCTGATTCCATATCCTTCAATGTGGATTCTCTTCCTAAAGCTTTATCCCTAGTATTCTAAAATACTTCTGTAAAGTGCCTTCATGTAGGTTTTTATTTTCCCATTCATTATCCTGGGCACTCATTGGCTGCTTTGTATCTGAAAACTCACATCCTTCCCCCATGGGAAATTATCTTATATCATTTGATAATCTCTCCCCCACGCTGACCTGAACACTGCCTGGATGTGTGTTGTGCCACGTAAGCTTATCTTCTAATTTTACCTTTTCTTTTCTTTAAAACAATTTCACTACAAAATATTTCAATCAACAAATCCTCTCCCCAAAAAGTAATAACAAATCTTGACAAATTGTCAAAAACAATCACTTCAGGACTCTGGAAATTGACTGAAGCATACAAGAAATTGAAAACATCTATTAAAAAGAAAACAGTAACAACAACAATGACTGACCTTTGTACGAAAACAGTGAGCATCTGGGGCTTCCCCACTCCCCACTCCTTCAGCGGATAGTTCTACCAGGATGGGCAAAGCCATGGAAACCAGGAACATCAAAGGTGGCTGACTTGATCGGAGCAGGCTATGGAAAACCACCAGGTGTTGTCAGAAACTGCCACCTCGTGGTAAGCAACGGGAAAGTTGCAGCCTGGCTTTTATGCATCTTCACCTACAAAAGGTGCCTATTCCTAGCTCTTGCCCATTTTTCTATTAGGTTGTTTCTTTCTTGCATTGATTTCCAGGCATTTTCATCCTGTTTATTTTTGTTTTTTAAAAAATAGCCTAGATCTTAACCCAGGAACTGGCAAACTTTTTCTGCAAAGGGCCAGATAGTAAATATTTTAGATTTTGGGGGCCTTACTGTCTGTCATGAGTCCACTCTGCTGCTGTAGTGAGGAAGGAGCCACAGGCAATCTGTAAACAAATGGCTGAGGCTGCATGCCAGGAATGTTTCATGGACACAAACTGAATTTCATACAATTTTCATGTGTCATGAAATATTCTTCATTTTTTTCCCCATTTAAAAATACGGCTGGGGGGTCTCACGCCTATAATCCCAGCAGTTTGGGAAGTGGAGACACGAGGATTGCTTGCCAGGAGTTCAAGACCAGCTTGGGCAACATAGTGGGACCCCATCTCTACAAACAATAGAAAATTTATATATATATATATGGCTGGGCACAGTGGCTGCCCTGCAATCCCAGCACTTTGGGAGGCTAAAGCAGGAGGATTGCTGGAGGCCAAATCAGCTGGGCATGGTGGTACACGCCTGTAGTCCCAGCTACTCACGAGGCTGAGGCAGGACTGCTTGAGCCCAGGAGTTCGAGGCTGCAGTAAGTTCAGATCACACCACTGCACTCCAGTCTGGGCAACAGAGCAAGACCCTGCTCTAAAAATATAAATAAATAAAAACCATTCTTAGAACCTCCACTCTGAGAAGATGAAATATACATACTTCATCTTAGTTTTGTTAAACACAACTAAGAGCCCAGGACATTACATGTAAAACAAACATAAGAAGACTCTGAAAGATGGAGAGAAGGGAACAGGCTGACCAGAGACCTTGGAACCCAGGGTACAACGTGGTGATGACTTCTCTGGGTTTTCCTTTTGCTTTATATATTCCAAACTTAGAACTGAAGAGGCCAGCAACCCAGAAACACCAATAGGTCCAGAGAAAAAAAAAAGCCCCTACAAAAGCCTGCTCTTTCTAGCCAAAGCACCAGAAGAGACAGGCTAGGAAGGACAGAAAGCTTGTAGATAATAACTCCTTTACTCCAGCTAAATGCCACCAACAAGGCGAGCCCACCTCCACGCACGCCAACAAAGACAGCATGCAGGGCCCAGACTTCTGCCCTCATGGGGCTGGGATGAGTCGCCCAATACCCCCACCCTGATGGTGTCACAAAGGGCCAAGCAGGCAGCCAGGAATTTCATCCCCTACCCAATAAAGAAACCAGTCTCTCCCTACCACCACCCTGCCTGGGTGTCAATAGAAACCACTTGGGAATCCTGGACTTCCATACCCACCTCACAGAGAGAAAGCCCCCTCTCTCTCCCTATTGGGGGGGGTGTCAGAAGAGGCGTAGTGGAGAGTCAAGACTTTCCTCAGCGGTAATGAAGCCATCCACGCCAAGATGTCAGTGGAGACCACAAACTAGAACTGGCAGTAACAAGGGGCTCGCTGCCGCCTTAGAGGCTGAGTAGGGAGCCTGACTTCCAGCCTCACCTGGCAGCAGCGAGGCAGTAATGTGTTCCCCTGTGGGAGCAGCGTCAGAGGAAGCCAGTTAAAACACAAGGTGTACACAAAATCTAGTCTAGCAACGTAACAAGAAAATGTCCAAGTTTCCAGTGAAACTCACTCATCATACCAAGAACCAGGAAAATTTCACATGGAATGAAAAAAATGAGAGGCAACAGCGTGCTGGCAGCCCTCGCAGCCCTCGCTCGCTCTTGGTGCCTCCTCAGCCTCGGCACCCATTCTGGCCGCGCTTGAGGAGCCCTTCAGCCCGCCGCTGCACCGTGGGAGCCCTTCTCTGGGCTGGCCGAGGCCGGAGCTGGCTCCCTCGGCTTGCAGGCAGGTGTGGAGGGAGAGGCACAGGTGGGAACCAGGGCTGGGCGCAGTGCTTACAGGCCAGCTAGAGTTCTGGGTGGGCGTGGGCTTTGCGGGCCGCACTCGGAGCGGCCCCGGGCAGTGAGGGGCTTAGCACCCGGGCCAGCAGCTGCGGAGGGTGCGCCAGGTCCCCCAGCAGTGCTGGCCCACTGGTGCTGTGCTTGATTTCTCACCAGGCCTTAGCTGCCTCCCCGCAGGGCAGGGCTCGGGACCTGCAGCCCGCCATGCCTGAGTCTCCCCACCACCCCGCCATGGGCTCCTGAGCTGCCTGAGCCTCCCCGACGAGCGACGCCCCCTGCTCCACAGCGCCTGGTCCTATCAACCGCCCAAGGGCTGAGGAGTGTGGGCGCACAGCACCCGCCTGGCAGGCAGCTCCACCTGCGGCCCCGGTGTGAGATCCACTGGGTGAAGCCAGCTGGGTTCCTGAGTCTAGTGGGGACTTGGAGAACCTTTATGACTAGCTAAGGGATTGTAAATACACCAATCAGCGCTCTGTGTCTAGCTCAGGGTTTGTGAATACACCAATCAACACTCTGTATCTAGCTAATCTAGTGGTGAGGTGGAGAACTTGTGTGTCTAGCTCAGGGATTGTAAACGCACCAATCAGCACCCTGTCAAAACAGACTAATCAGCTCTCTGTAAAATGGACCAATCAGCAGGATGTGGGTGGGGCCAGATAAAGGAATAAAAAGCAGGCTGCCCGAGCCAGCAGTGGCAACCCACTCGGGTCCCCTTACACACTGTGGAAGCTTTGTTGTTTCGCTCTTTGCAATAAATCTTGGTGCTGCTCACTCTTCGGGTCCACACTGCCTTTATGAGCTGTAACACTCACCCCGAAGGTCTGAAGCTTCACTCCTGAAGCCAGCGAGACCGTGAACCCACTGGGAGGAATGAACAACTCCAGATGTGCCGCCTTAAAAGCTGTAACACTCACTGCGAAGGTCTGCAGCTTCACTCGTGAGCCAGCGAGACCACGAACCCACCAGAAGTAAGAAACTCTGAACACATCCGAACATCAGAAGGAAAAAACTCTGGACACACTGCCTTTAAGAACTGTAACACTTACCGCAAGGGTCCGCGGCTTCATTCTTGAAGTCAGTGAGACCAAGAACCCACCAATTCCAGACATAAAAAGACAATACCTGCCAATGCCAAGACGACACTGGTGCTGGCATTACCTGACAAACATTTTAAAGCAGCCACGACAAAATGCTTCAAGGAGCAATGACAAGCACCCTTAAAACAAATGAACCAAGTCTCAGCCAAAAACAGTATTTAAAAATAGAAATTTTAGGCCAGGCATGGTGGCTCGCACCTGTAATCCTAGCACTTTGGGAGACTGAGGCAGGCGGATCACTTGAGGTCAGGAGTTCAAAACCAGCCTGGCCAACATGGTGAAACCCCATCTCTACTAAAAATACAAAAAAATTAGTTGGGCGTGGTGGCAGGTCCCTGTAATCCCAGCTACTTGGGAGGCAGAGGCAGGAGAACCGCTTGAGCCAAGACCGTGCCAATGCACTCCAGCCTGGGTGACAGAGTGAGACTCGTCTCAAAAAAAAAAAAAAAATTTAAACTGAAAAATACCATAACCAAAATAAAAAGCTCAGTGGGTAAACTCTACAACAGACTGGAGGCCCAGAAGAAAGAACCGGTGACTGAAAGGCACAGCAATAAAAATTATGCAGTCTGAGCAACAGAAAGACAGTAGACCGAGAAAACCTAGATTCAAACAGGCAAGTGAACCCACAACAGTAAAAATACAAAGAAATGCCAAGACATATCACAATTAAACTCTGAAAACTAAAAACCAAGCAAAAATCTTGAATGCAGAGAAAAACCATTTGAATGACAACAGATTTTTCATCAGAAACCATGGAGGCTCAGCTCGGTAATCTCAGCACTGTGGGAGGCTGAGGCAGGTGAATCACTTAAGTCCAGGGGTTCAAGACCAGCCTGAGCAACATGGTGAAACCCCACCTCTGTTTCAAAAGAAAAAAAAAATTTTAATGAAAAAAACTTAAAAAAAAAAAAAAAAAAAGAAGGAAACCATGGAAGCCAGAAGAAAGTGGTACAATTATGTTTCCAGTGTTGAAAAAAAAAACTGCTTATCTAATGAAAATGTTTTTAGGCCAGACACTTCATGCCTCTAATCCCAGCACTCTGGGAGACCGAGGCGGGCAGATCACCTGAGGTCAGGAGTTCAAGACCAGCCTGGCCAACACGGTGAAACCCTGTCTCTACGAAAAACACAAAAATTAGCTGGGCATGGTGGCAGGTGCCTGTAATTCCAGCTCCTCGGGAGGCTGAGGCAGGAGAATCACTTGAACCCGGGAGGCGGAGGTTGCAGTGAGCCCAGATCGTGTCATTGCACTCCAACCAGCCTGGGCAACAAGAGCGAAGACTCTGTCTCAGAAAAAAAAAGAAAAGAAAAAAAATATTCTTTAGGAATGAAGGGGAAATTAAGACATTCTCAGATGAAGGAAAAGAATTTGTTACTAGCAGACCTACCCTAAGAGAACAGCCAAAGGAAGTTCTCTAAACAGGAAAGAAATGATAAAAGGTAGAACTTTGGGACATTACAAAGTAAGAAAGAAGCTGGGCGCAGTAGCTCACACCTGTAATCCCGGCACTTTGGGAGGCCAAGACAGGCGGATCACCTGAGGTCAGGAGTTCAAGACCAGCCTGGCCAACATAGTGAAACCCCGTATCTACTAAAAATACAAAAATTAGCCGGTGTGGTGGTGGGCGCCTATAATCTCAGCTACTTGGGAGGCTGAGGCAGGAGAATCACTTGAACCTGGGAGGCGGAGGTTGCAGTGAGCCGAGACCATGCCATTGCACTTCAGCCTGGTCAACAGGAGCAAAACTCCGTCTCAAAAAAAAAAAAAAAATGAACACAGAAAAAATATGGGTAAATATTAGGCTGGTGCAAAAATTATTGCGGTTTCTGCTATTACTTTTAATGGCAAAAACCACACTTTTGCACCAACCAATACAATACATCTTCCATCTCCTCTTGAGTTTTCGATGTTATATTTGACAGTTGAAGCAAAAATTATAATGTTTTCCAGCCAGGCATGGTGGCTCACTAATCCCAGCACTTTGGGAGGCTGAGATGGGTGGATCACCTGAGGTCAGGAGTTCGAGACCTGCCTGGTCAACATGGCAAGGTCTCTACTAAAAATACAAAAGTAGCTGGGTGTGGTGGCACATGCCTGTAATCCCAGCTACTTGGGAGGCTGAGCCAGGAGAATTGCTTGAACCTGGAAGGTGGAGGTTGCAGCGAGCTGAGATTGTGCCACTGCACTCCAGCCTGGGTAACAAGAGCAGAACTCCGTCTCAAAAAAAAAACAACATTATAATTCTTTCCAACTTGGATCTAAATGTATATAGAGTAAATACTTAATTTCAAATACAACTGCATTATTAACAGGGAAAGGTAAAGGGAAGTAAATAGATGTACTCAAACTGATAAAACCAACAAGAGTAGGCTATAAGTTATGTGTATATAATGTAATAATGTAACATCTAGCACAACTATTTAAAAAGGTATACAAAGAGATGCACTTAACACTGTAAATAAAAATGGAATTCTATTTATCTTTATTATTACTTTTTTTTGAGACAGAGTCTCACTCTGTAGCCCAAGCTGACGTGCAGTGGTGCAATCTCAGCTCACTGCAACCTCTGCCTCCCGGGTTCAAGTGATTCTCCTGCCTCAGCTTCCCGAGTAGCTGGGATTACAGGCATGCACCACCACACCAGGCTAATTTTTGTATTTTTAGTAGAGACAGGGTTTCACCATGTTGGCCAGGCTGGTCTCCGCCTGCCTCAGCCTCCCAAAGTGCTGGGATTACAGGCGTGAGCCATTGTCCCTGGTCTATTTATTATTTTTATGTTAAAAAAATTTTTTTTGGCAGGGTGCAGCATCTCACACCTGTAATCCTGCACTTTGGGAGGCTGAGGTGGGCGGATCACCTGAGGTCAGGAGTTCTAGACCAGCGTGATCAACATGGTGAGACCCCGTCTCTACTAAAAACACAAAAAAATTTGCTGCGCGTGGTGGTGCACGCCTGTAGTCCCAGCTACTAGGGAGGCTGAGGAAGGAGAATCTCGAACCCAGGAGGCAGAGGTTGTCCAGTGAATGAAGATCACGCCACTGCACTCCAGCCTGGGCAACAGAGCAAGACTCCATGTCAAAAAAAATTTTTTTTTTTTTTTTTTTTTTTAAGAAACGAGGTTTCCCTATGTTGACCAGGTTGTTCTCGAACTTCTGGCCTCACCTTGGCCTCCCAAAGTGCTGGGATTACAGGCATGAAGCCACTGCACTCAGCCAAGAAATGGAATTCTAAAAAATGTTCAAGTAAGCCTCAGGAAAACAAAGAAACAAAAACTATAGAACAAACAAAAGACAAAAAGTAAAATGTTCTGTATCTGGACTGGGTCAATGTTACTATCCTGGTTGTGGTAGTTTTTGTAAGATGTTACCACTGGGGAGAAACTGGATAAAGAGTATACCAGATCTTTCTGTATCGTTGTTACAATTGTATGTGAATCTGCTATTAATCTCAAAATAAAAAGTGTAATTAAAAAAACATTTTTAGCTTGCCAGCAGTATAAAAATGGGCAGTAGGCCATATTTGAATCACTGGCCAAAGTCTATGACACCTTTCCTGATCCTTTGTTAGTTATATTATTGCAAATATCTTCTCCCAGTTCTTGGCTTGAATTTATCTTTCTTTATACATCAACTTTCAAAGAGGTAGTCTTTATTTTAACTTATCCATCTTTTTTTTTCACCTGATGCTTTATGCCTTGACAAATCTCATCCTATCTGAGATCATATCCAGTAGGACATCTGATAAGATCATCCTCACTGAGATCGTAAAGATATTCTGCTACGTTTCTTCTAAAAGTTTTTAAGTTTTGCCTTTCACTGCCAAGTTTATAATCCACCTAGTATTTTTGTGCGTGGGATAAGGTAGGGATACAATTTCACAGTTTTCTACACGAATAAGCAATTGTCCCAGTTCAGTTTACTGAAGTGTGTATCCTTTCCCCAGAGATCTACCACTCTACCTGAATAATAGTTTCTGCGTACGAATGAGCCTCTTTTTGAGTTCTCAATTATATTTTATTGGTCAAACTGTCTGGCCTTAAGCCAATACAATTGGTCTTCCGTATCTGTGGTTTCTGCATCCACAGACTCAACAAATATTTAAAAAAATTCAGGGCCAGGCGCAGTGGCTCATGCCTGTAATCCCAGCACTTTGGGAGGCAGAGGCAGGCGGATCACCTAAGGTCAGGAGTTCTAGACCAGCCTGCCCAACATGGCGAAATCCTGTCCATACTAAAAATACAAAAACTAGGCGGGCGTGGTGGCAGGTGCCTGTAATCCCAGCTACTTGGGAGGCTGAGGCAGGGAGAATTGCTTGAACCCAGAAGGCGGACGTTGCAGTGAGCCAAGACTGTGCCACTGCACTCCAGCCTGGGTGACAAGAGCGAGACTCTGTCTAAAAAAAAAAAAAATTCAGGCCAGGTGCGGTGGCTCACGCCTGTAATCCCAGCACTTTGGGAGGCCGAGGTGGGTAATTACTTGAGGTCAGGAGTTGCAGACCAGCCTGCCCAACATGGTGAAACCCCATCCATACCAAAAAATACAAAAATTAGGCCAGGCGCAGTGGCTCACGCCTGTAATCCCAGCACTTTGGGAGACCAAGAAGGGCGGATCACAAGGTCAGGAGTTTGAGATCAGCCTGGCCGACATGGTGAAACCCTGTCTCTACAAAAATACAAAAATTAGCTGGGCGTGGTGGCGTGTGGCTGTAATCCCAGCTGCTCGAGAGACTGAGGCAAGAGAATCGTTTGAACCCAGGAGGCAGAGGTTGCAGTAAGCTCTCGTTTGAACCCAGGAGGCAGAGGTTGCAGTAAGCTCAGATCGCGCCTCTGCACTCCAGCCAAGTGACAGAGCAAGACTTTGTCTCAAAAAAAAAAAAAAAAAAAAAAAAAATCTGTGAAAGTTGTTTTGGGTTTTGTTTGTTTGTTTGTTTTTAGAGAAAGGGTCTCACTCTGTTGCCCAGGCTGGAGTGAAGTGGCATTATCATAACTCACTACACCTCCCAGGCTCCAGTGATCCTACCACCTCAGCCTGCCAAAGTGCCTGTAGGCCTGGCTAGATTTTTTTTTTTATTTCAATAATGTCAAGTTTCTTTTTTTTTTTTTTGAGATGAAGTCTCACTCTGTCACCAGGCCAGAGTGCAGTGGCGCAATCTTGGCTCACTGCAACCTCCACCTCCCAGGTTCAAGCAATTTTCCTGCCTCAGCCTCCCGAGTAGCTGGGACTACAGGTGCACGCCACCACGCCTGGCTAATTTTTGTATTTTTTTTATTAGAGACAGGGTTTCACCATATTGGCCAGGGTGGTCTCAAACTCCTGACCTTGTGATCCACCTGCCTCAGCCTCCCAAAGTGCTAGGATTACCGGCGTAAGCCACCGCGCCCAGCCTCTTTTTTTTTTTTTTTTTTGAGACGGAATCTTGTTCTGTTGCCCAGGCTGGAGTGCAGTGGCGCAATCTCAGCTCACTGTAACCTCCGCCTCCGGGGTTCAAGCAATTCTCCCTGCCTCAGCCTCCCAAGTAGCTGGGATTAAAGGCACCCGCCACCATGCTCGGCTAATTTTTGTATTTTTTAGTAGAGATGGGGTTTCGCCATGTTGGCTAGGCTGGTCTTGAACTCCTGACCTCAGATTATCTGCCCACCTTGGCCTTCTAAAGAGCTGGGATTACAGGTGTTAGCCACCGTGCCTGGCCATTAATGTCTACTTCCTATTTGGATTTTAAAATGTTGTTACCTACTTCTTCAATCAACTCTTAGCTCATTAATATTCAACCTTTCTTCTTTGCTCATCTAAGATTGGATGAACCTCTAAATATTGCCTTCACTATATCCCAAAACTTTTCAGGGGTAGTATTTTCCTCATTATTCAGTTCTAAGTGTTTTTAAGTTTCTTTATAAATTCTTCTTTGACCCATGTGTTGTTTACATAGGAATGCTTTTAAATGTCCACATTTATGGGGATTTTATGTTCAGCTTTTGTGTACTTATTTCTAATTTAAAAGCAGTGGGAATACTGGGAAATCATCTTTATCCCAAGAGAAAAAAAGGTGAGAGCCATGATTCTCTTTCCCAGTATCTGGTTCTGGCATGACACAACTTAACTCTCACCCCAAACAACTCTAAAACTAGACAAAATACAGGAACTCACCATTTCCAGCACAGGACTAATGAGAGTGAATGGCAGAGGGCTGTTTCCTGAGCAAAGGAAAGCATGTGAGCACCACATTCACCCTGACCTTCTGCCTGGGGGCATTTTCCCAAACCACAGCAAAGGGAAATGGAGCCCAAGCAGAAAGTGGCAGTCTCATTGGGCAGCAACAGAGTTTAGGTGACAGGAATTTGGGGACAGAGGACCAGAGAGGAAGGAGCCACACAGAAGTCCAAGGAATCTAGGTGTCTGCCTCAGGTCCTTGGTTGAGGCCTAAGCTGTCCGTGGTGTGGGACAAGTACCGGGAGGCCTTAAAGAGAACAGTCGCTGTGAAGGTGGGGGAGAGGGCTCTGAGAGAGACACAGATGCCGGAGGTCTCACAGTGCTGGAGACAATGGAGTTCCAACCCAGCAAGGGGGACAGACCTTGGCAAGCACCCGGAGCACTCACCTGAGACCCTACAAAAGCCAAGTCTTAGGAAAAATGATGTTACCCAAGAAAAAGACTCACAATGGAACATTCCAATCCTAACTATGACACACACACAAAAACCCTTAATAGGATAAAAGATCTGCTAGTAATTTAATCTTTGCTAGAAAAATTTCAACACCATTTAGAGGACAGTAACAGAAGTCTCCACGATATAGCATCCATAATATCCAACATACAATAAAAAATTACTATAGGCTGGGTGCAGTGGCTCAGCTCATGGCTATAATCCCAGCACTTTGAGAGGCCAAGGTGGGCAGATCACTTAAGCCCAGGAGTTCGAGACCAGCCTGGGCAACATGGCGAAACCCCATTTCTACAAAAAATACAAAAATTAGTCAGGCATAGTGGTGCATGCCTGTAGTCCCAGCTACTAGGGAGGCTAAGGTGGGAGGATGGCTTGAGCCCAAGAGGTGGAGGTTGCAGTGAGCTATGACTGAGCCACTGCACTCCAGCCTGGGTAACAAAGCAACACCCTGTCTCAAGAAAAAACAGAAAACTATTTGTAAAGGGGCCTGAAAATTTTACCCATAATCAAGGGATAAATGTCAACAGAAGCAGATCCACAAATGACTCAAATGTTGGAATTAGCAGAAAATGATTTTATAATAACTATTATAAAAATGTTAATCTTAAAAAAGAGACAAAATAGGTGAAAAGATGAAAAAGTCCAGCAGAGAAATGGGAAAAAAGAATAAAATGGAAGTTGAAAAATATCTAAAATAGAAAATTCATTAGATGGGCTTAAGAGCAGATTGGACATAGGAGGAGAAAAGATCAGAGAATTCCAAAACAGGTCAGTTTGGAAGAGTGGGAAAGCCTGTGACCATGCACATATACTGAGACCAGTTAGCAAGGTTGTGTGAATGTCTTCAGGGGCTCAGAGGGTGAGTTCAGAACAGGCAGAGGGCTGGGTCCAACTAGGATTAGTGTTCTGCAAGCTATAACCTAGTGAGAAAAGGGCAATGGAGTTAAAGATGTTTGAACTAAGGTAGTTATTGACTATAGAATCTAGGCTAAGAGGGAAATGAGAGAACAAAGAGAATATTGAATAATGAAGAAATGGTGGGGTCAGCAGACTTTGTGTGCCTACATGAGCCAATGCATCAACTGTTGGACTGAGGCTGTAGAGCCTTGCTACTAAAATGTGGTCCCAGGGCCAGGAGCATCAGCACCACCTGAAGCTTGTGCTAATTCCCAGGCCCTACCCTACATGTACTGAGTCAGAATCGCTGGGGCTAGGGCTCAGAAAACTGTGTTCACAAACCCTTTTGTTGATTCTGATGCTTGTTAAAGCTTGAGAACCATTCTTCCAGAGTAAGAGAGCTGCAAAGACTGGGGGACAGCGCAGAGTGGGATGCTTGAAATGGTTACAGCAATGACAAGGTCTGAAATACAGCTAGGGGGATGAGAAACTGTGACCAAGTGGAAGAAAAAATCATTAAAGACACAACAATCCAGGTGGGGTGCAGTGGCTCATGCCTGTAATCCCAGCACTTTGGGAGGTTGAGGTGGACGGATCATTTGAGGTCAGGAGTTCGAGATCAGCCTGGTCAACGTGCTGAAACCCTGTCTCTATCGAAAAAATATAAAAATTAGCCAGGCATGGTGGTTCACACCTGTAGTCCCAGCTGAGGTGGGAGAATCCCTTGAACCCAGGAGGCAGAGGTTGCAGTGAGCTGAGATCACTCCACTGCACTCCAGCCTGGGCAACAGAATGAGACCCTGTCTCAAAAAAAAAAGATACAATGGTCCAGGAAGTAAGTGACTGGACTCTTAGTCGAATCATCCACATGGATGCTAAATTTGCATGATAATAAGACAGAAAGATAATGAGCCAGAAGCTGAAGTTTTCAGTGAAGGGCATAACACAGAGAAGAGCAGACAACTGCTGCCAGGAAGGTTCCTAAGCAGTATAGTCTGACAGTCTGCCCTTTCAAAGAGGGCTTAAGAGAGAAAGGAAGAGAAAGAGTTTGAAATTAGCAAAGGGAGTCACCTCTGACAATCTTTTTTTTCCTGTTTATAGAGATGGGGTCTTGCTATGTTGGCTAGGTTGGTCTCAAAGTCCTAGCTTTAAGCCATCCTCCTGCCTCGGTCTCCCAAAGCATTGGGATTACAGGTGTGAGCCATTGCGCCTGGGCCACCTCTGAAAATCTGACTGTAGTCAATAATTCCAACTCATCTCTCGGCTTCCACCTCCAACCTCTCCAGCTTTGTGGCTGACCTTGTTAACTGCCAGCCATATGCATGCTCTGCTTCCTTGCTGACAGAACCCCAAGTTTAGCAACAATGTGTCTATCTTTTAAAACTACATCTCTCAGCATCTGTGCACTTAAGGCCATGAGTTACGGACATCCAGTGAAACACAAGCAGAACTGTGGTCAGGGCTTCTGGAAAATGCACCTTTTAAGAGGACACAGGCCCCTTGTGCCGTCTGCTTCTCCCCTTCTTCCTGCCTAGAACCCTGATACCACCATATAGCAACCCTGGACTCCCTACCTCCTGACTTCTATAGGAAAGAAAAACAAATCGCTAACTTGTTTAAGCTACTATTGTTCAGATTTCCTCGTATGTGCAGCCAAGTCGGCTTCTAGCACTAACACTTCAGGCTCTGGAATGGGATCTTTTCCTCCTGGTTCACCTCTGCATACGGAGAATGGGCCCTCCTCCTTTTGAGGGAAGCTCCCAGGGGTTAGTTATGGACCTTATCTTCTCTGCCTGCAGAGGCAGCCTCCACCATTAACTGCCCCCCATACCTCATATTTGGCAATGTTTATCTTCCTGCCAGGAAGAGCTGGATTTTATTGACTTTTGTCTTACACTTCACACCAGCAGCCAGAACAAGGCTGTACAAACAGTAGACACTCAATGTCTGCTACATTAACAATGAAAACCTAAGTTTCAATATTCCAGGTTGAAAAAGCCCTGACTGAATTGCCTAATGGCCCTTTTTATCCTTGCCAAAAATATAGTCTCCTTAATTTACAAATTCCAAGTTTTCCACATCTGACCTTACCTCTGACTGTTAAAGGTCATAAAAGTTCCCTGACTTCACCCAAGACCCTGCCTTCTTCTCCACAGTCAGACTGGACTGGAGGAGGATGAAAGCACTGAAAGCAAAGTCAGCCACACTCTAAAGGGTGAAAATGGAACGCCCCAGAGCAGAAAGGCCAGAAGACATACCAGCGGGGCCCGAGGCTGCTGGATCATATCAGGGGTCCTCTTGGGGGGCCTTTTGCTTGTATTCACGAACAGTTTTCGCTTGTGGAAGAGTTTACCATTCAGCTCCCGGATTGCAAGTGTCACTTTCTGCATGGAGCCCAGATCTACAAATGCAAAGCTGAAAAGGGAAGAGAGAGAGGGCGGCTTTGAGCACATCTCCAGAGAAGCCCAGAGCTGCAGGGAGGCACCAAGCCCGAGCTGGAAGGGCAGTGTCCTTTCTCTCTGCAGTGATGGAAGATGAACTGTTCACAAGCAAGCTACAAGTATGTCCAGACTTGGGGCTGGGCCAGTGTGAGATACTGTCATGGGCCTCTAAGGAGCAGAAGAAATGAGCTGACTTTCACTATGCGTCGTATGTCTATGACTTTGAGTTTCTTTAATACTACTGCCCCAAAAGTTCAAAGCAAGCCAGGTGTGGTGGCTCATATCTGCAATCCCAGCACTTTGGGAGGCCAAGACAGGCGGATCGCTTGAGCCCAGGAGTTCCAGACCAGTCTGGGCAACATAGCAAAGCCCCATCTCTACAAAAAAATACAAAAATTAGCCGGATGTGGTGGTGTACACCTGTAGTCCCAGCTACTTCGGAGGCTGAGGTGGGAGGACTGCTTAAGCCTGGGAGGTGGAAGTTGCAGTGAGCCGAGACTGCACCACAGCACTCCGGCCTGAGCGACAGAGCAAGACCCTGTCTCAAACAAACAAACGTTCAAAGCACTTTTTACTGCCTTGAAAATAAGAAAGGGAAAATATAAGTAGGTTTGGTTTTCAGGAACAACTAAGGCTTAGGGTGGTATAGTAACTTATCTCAAGTCAGAAAATACAGCAAGGACATGACCAAAAATATACCCAGGTCTCTGGACTTCTAAGCCAGGGTTGTGTTGATAAGACAGTATTCGCTGCTGGGTCACAGGGTTAAATATGGAAAGGGGGTTTCCCAAATGTTCCTTTGCCAAGTCAGAGTGGGTGTGGACGTGGCGGTTGCTGGGCTAGTCTGCAACATGAGTGCATCAGCAAAATGGACAGGGAGGAAAGGAGCTGCTTCCCAAAAAAACAAAGAAAGAACAGTCATTACCATTTGCAGCCATTCTGGATTTTGTGGACATCAAGAGGGTTGAAGTCCTTTAGAAGGTACAGAATTTCCTCCTACAACAGCAGGGTTTAAAAGAGAGACCCAGAGACATAACTTACAACCACTTCTCAAGGTTTCAGATCCCCAGCCAGCTAGTCTGGACCCAATGTAACTCATACTTAATGAGGATCTATTATATGCTGTATGTGCCATGTTTTGTAGGATAGGCAAGAAAGGCCACAGCCCTGTCTTCAGTGAAGCTCACCAGTCAAGCAGCGATGCAGACAAGACAATTAAGTAAACACACCGTTTCATCACTGCACATACAGCTGGCTATGGGCACACACGGCCTGTCATTTAATCCAGATTTGGAGGGAAAGGAGGTGGTCAGGGTATGCTCCCAGGAAGAAGTGACTTCCGCAGCTTTGCGAGTACCTCCTCCTCACTGCTTCTCAACACTGCCTGGCCTCTGCCCAGGGATATGGTTCCCTTCCTCTTCCCGGAACATTTCCCCACACCCTTCTCCTCTCCTAGTCTGCCCTCAAGCCGTCTTCCTCACCCCATCCCCTCCTCCCCATCCTGCTCCGCGGGCTTGGGTTGGTGTCTCCACAGAGGCACCAACCTCCCCCGCTTTATGATAAGGTCTATGCCACCCTGAGGCCTTTTTGAACTACACCCTATTTTTTCTCTTTTCTGCCAAACTTGTAGAAAGAGCCGTCTCCACCTAATGCCTCCGTTTCCTCCCTGCCCACTCCCTCCTGACTGCCTGCGCTAGGCTGGTTCCAGCCCTACTGAAATGCTTTCTTGCAGGTCACAGACATGCACTCGCTGCCCACTGTGATGGCTTCACTTCAGGTTCAGCTCTTTCACCTCCTGCCTGCACCCCTCAATACTTCCTCCTTCCTTGGCTTCCCCACAAGAGTGTTAATGATTATAAAATTTCACAACCATGATGAAAACCAATTTTTCTCTGGAAAACCCTATTTTGGAAAAAAATGATATTTATACCATCTTCCAAAGTCACTTTGTTGGCTTAGGAAAATAGAAATGCATTATGTATAACTCATTTTTCTCAGTCTTCATGTTTATATTACATTTACATGCAAATTTTCTAATTTGCTTTACTCTTAAATATTTAATGTTTATTACACATGAATCTAAAAGATGCTGAACAAGCAATTCGTGAGAACGAGCAATGTGTGCTTAGCATTTTCAGTTTACCAAGCACTTTCATATCCTTTATTCCATTTGGTTTTCACAACCACCCTATAAAGTACATATTATTACTATACTCATTGCACAGAGGCATAAAATAAGGATCAGAGAGGTTAAATGACGTCTCTATGGCTATATAGCCAATTTAGAATTAGGACTTGAACTCCAGACTCTTCAAATCCTACATTTTTTTTCCATTATATTGTGCAAAGCCATAGTTTTCTTCTCAGGTTTTACCATTACTAAGATAAAATAGAAAACTAGTATTTTGGCCGTTATCAGGAAACCATAACCTTGGGCCAAATCCAGTCCACCACCTTTTTTTGTAAATAAAGTTTTACTGGAACACAGCCATGCACATCCATTCACTCATTGTTTACAGCTGCTTTCAGGCTACAGTGGCCTTCAACGCATGAAGTACTTACTATGTGGCTGGGCACAGTGGCTCACCTGCCTGTAATCCCAGCACTTTGGGAGGCTGAGGCAGGCAGATCACGAGGTCAGGAGATCGAGACCATCCTGGCTAACACGGTGAAACCCCGTCTCTACTACAAATACAAAAAAAATTAGCCGGGCGTGGTGGCGGGCACCTATAGTCCCAGCTACTCAGAAGGCGGAGGCAGGAGAATGGCGTGAACCCGGGAGGTGGAGCTTGCAGTGAACCGAGATCGCACCACTGCACTCCAGCCTGGGTGACAGAGCAAGACTCCGTCTCAAAAAAAAAAAGTTTTGATCAATTATAGATTTGAAAGGAGGCTTGGTACATTAAGCTAAAATTGCCTCATGCATATCTCATTTTAAATCATAAAAGTAACTTATTAGGATTTTTTAAATTACAAAGACATTGAATGTTTGTTGTAGAATATTTTTAAAAACACAGATAAGCAAACTAGAAGTATTGTCCATAATTCTGCCACCAAAATATGAACACTGCACATCATCTACTATAAATATCATGAAATCATACTGCACCTTCTGCTTTTAACCTATTTCACTTAAAGACACATCCCTTCCAGTCAATCACCGCCAACCACATGGTTTAAGGGATCGATAGCCTGCTATTAGTTAAGGCATCAGCATTTATGGACCACTGACTTTGTGCCAGACAGGCAGGAGGTTACTGCACTCACCTATGTGCTAAGTAATTTCATGCCCGTCCAACTGGCAGCAATTTAACAGCTGGACAACACCAAACATTCATGATAGAGGAACCCTGTGCTGCTGGTGGGAGTGCAAGTCAGTCCCCTTCCTGGTCCAGCTGTGAGGACCGTGTGGCCCTGATGCCCTACACCTAGGTACAGGTCCCAGAGGCACTCGCACCTCGCACACCAATATGCGTACAAGCCGGTTCAATGAAGCTCTGCTTGAGGAAGCAAAAACTAGGAAAATATTAGTGTGAGCCATGTGAAATTGATGATTTTGCAGATTAAAAAAATGGTCCAAGCCAGGTGCGGTGGCTCACGCCTGTAATCCCAGCACTTTGGAAGGCTGAGGTGGGCAGATCACCTGAGATCAGGAGTTTGAGACTAGCCTGACCAACATGGTGAAACCCCCTCTCTACTAAAAATACAAAATTAGCCAGGCGTGGTGGCGGATGCCTGTAATCCCAGCTACTTGGGAGGCTGAGGCAGGAGAATCCCTTAAACCCCAGGGGGCGGAGGTTGCAGTGAGCCGAGATCGCACCATTGCGCTCCAGCCTGGGCAACAAGAACGAGACTCCGTCTCAAAAAAAAAAAAAAGGTCCAATACCAGCTATTTCATATGGTACAACCTAAGAACTGGAATGTCTATTTGCAGGTAAACACACTGTGGTAGGTTCATACAAAAGAATATTGTAACAGCCGAAATTACTGCCTAGAGCTGCACATGCCAACATGGACATGATCAAAGCAAGCCACAGACAAATATGCAGACAGAAGGTAAGGGATCAACAACCACCTGCCCAGCACCTCAGCTCCCTGCTTTCCAGGGCATACCCCAGACATGGTCATTCCCAATGCCTACCCCCAAATGACAGCTTTGAACCCCACGCTCTCTGACCCCCTCCTATCTTTCCCGCTCACACCTCTGGTTCTCCAACTACACTCCCCAGTACTGTGACCCTTCAGACTCCACCACTTTCCACCCTCCTGCAAACTCCTGACTCTGACCCTTTTCTCCTAGCCGTCCTGCCCCACCCGAACCTACAATGTCCTTGCTGTGCCTTTTTTTTTTTTTTTGAGTCAGGGTCTGGCTCTGTTGCTCAGGCTGGAGTGCAGTGGCATGATCTTGGCTCACTACAGCCACTGCCTCCCAGGCTCAAGCCAACCTCCCACCTCAGCCTCCCAAGTAGCTGGGATTACAGGCATGTGCCACCATGGCTGGCTCACTTCTGTATTTTTCGTAGAGATGGGGTTTTGTCATGTTGCCCAGGCTAATCTGAAACTCCTAAGCTCAAGCAATCCACCCACCTGGGCCTCCCAAAGGGCTGGGATGACAGGCGTGAGCTACCGTGCAATGCTCCTGGCCCCTGCTGTGCTCGTTAACCAGCTTAGGTGCCAGGGTCTATCACTGCAATCACTACCTGATGTCCAGTACTTCATGGCATTCCTACTACCTATTCCTCATCATCAGCCCCCCAGTCTCCCAGAAAAAACTACCGCACACACTTTGCACATCCTTTCTATTCAGCAGAGAACCCTGATTTTTACTTCACTGAGAAAAGAGAAGCAACCAAAGGAGAACTTCCATTCTCCCACCACCCCCGTATCTGTACTCATCCCTCTATGTGGAAGACTTGTCCCTGCCCCGATCCCTTCCTTCCCACCTTCTCGAAGCCTCTGCCGCTAAATCAGCTCCTCTCTTTCCAGCACCAGTTTCCCTCTCCACTGGATGAGCATACAAACTCGCCATGTTAATACTTATTACACATAACGCCTTGGACCCCATACACCCCTCCTGCTACCACTTCATCTTCCTACTCTTCTTTTTGACTAAAATCCTTGAAAAAGTCATCTATGCTATCTTCACTTCCTCTCACTCTTTCATTCAATAGATACTTATTAGGTGCCCACTCTGTGCTAGAAATGTGTTAGGTGCAGAAAGCAGAGCCCTGCTGGGCTCATCTTTTATGGGGAAGAGATCATCACTAAGGGGAGTAAGTAGCAGGTGGCCAGGCACGGTGCCTCACGCCTGTAATCCCAGCACTTCTGGAGGCCGAGGCAGGCAGATCACCTGAGGTCAGGAGTTTGAGATCAGCCTGGCCAACATGGTGAAACCCCGCCTCTACTAAAAAAATACAAAAATTAACTGGGTGTGGTGACAGGTGCCTGTAATCCCACCTACTTAGGAGACTGAGGCAGGAGAATCGCTTGAACCCAGGAGGCAGAGGTGGTAGTGAGCAAAGATCATGCCATTGCACTCCAGCCAGGGTGACGAGAGCGAAATTCCATCTCAAAAAATAAAAAAGAGGAGTAAGCAGCAGGTGTGGTGAGTTCGATGGTGGAAAGTATTAAGGAGACACAGAGCAGGAAGGACAGGAAGAATGGCGGCTGCAACTGAGGGAGAAGAGCCGGGGAGGGCCTCTGAGAAGGCCACCTCCGAAGCAGAGCAGTGCCATAGGTGCAAGGCCCTACGGCAGGTTCTGGGCTGAACAAGGAGGCCAGAGAGCGTGCTGTGGAGCAAACAAGGAAGAAGGCAGGAGTGAGGCGGGCACAGGGAGCGGTTCACACAGGGCCGCAAGGGATTCTGCTCTTCCTAAATAAGAAGGGAAGCCACTGGAGGCTTCTGAGTGGAGGGGGGCCAAGACCTACTTGCCACTTTATGGGGTCACTCTGGCTGCTATGTTAAGATTAGACTGCAGGGGAGCAGGGAAGAAGCAAGAAGAGCTGGCTGGGTGCGGTGGCTCATACCTGTAATCCCAGCACTTTGGGGGGCCGAGGCAGGCAGATCACTTGAGCCCAGGAGTTTGAGACCAGCCTGAGCAACATGGCGAAATCCTGTCATAAAAATTAGCCAGAGGCTGAACGTGGTGGCTCACTCCTATAATCCCAGCACTCTGGGAAGCTGAGGTGGGTGGATCATTTGAGGTCAGGTGTTCGAGACCAGCATGGCCAATACGGTGAAGCCCCGTCTCTACTAAAAATACAAAAATTAGCCAGGTGTGGTAGTGCACGTCTGTAACCTCAGCTACACAGGAGGCTGAGGCAGGAGAATCGCTTGAACCCAAGAGGCGGAGGCTGCAGTGTGTCGAGATCACGCCACTGCACTCTAGCCTGGACAACAGAGTAAGGCTCCGTCTCAAAAAAAAAAATAAATAAATAAATAAATAAATAAATAAATAAATAAATAAGCTGGGTATGGTGATGTGTTCCTGTGGTCCCAGCTACATGGGAAGCTGAGATAGGGGGCTTACTTGGGCCTGGGAGGTCGAGGCTGCAGTGAGCCATAACTGCACCACTGCACTCCAGCTTGGGTGACAGAGCAAGACCCTGTCTCAAAAAACAAACAAACAAACAAAAAAACAAATGAACTAAGATCCCTGGCAGTAATACAGGTGGGACAGCAGTGGGTTGGCCAGGGTGCGAGCAGTGGCATGACAATAGGTGCCAGGTTCTGGATGGAGGTAACTTTTTGTTATAAAATAATTCCAAACATACAGAGAAGTAGAGAGTACAATGAACTCCCACAAGCCCATCACCATGCTTCAACCAGCACCCCCATTCCGTGTGTTTCCCCTGTCTCTCCACCCCTTGTTCACCAGTGTCTTACAGAATCCTGGGCATTCTGTCATCTCACCCTTAAATACTTTAGCCTACTCCTCAAAGAGGCATTTTCTCACTAGACCATTATCAAACTAAGAAAAACAATAATGTCTTACTATCAACAGGTAAACCTCACCAATTGTCTCAGAAATGTCTTTTTGTGGTTGTTTTGTCCAAAACGGGATCAAGACAAAGGCTACCATTGTATTTCGTTATCATTTCTAAGTCTCTTCTATTTTATTTTATTTTTGAGACAGAGTCTTGCTCTGTCACCCAGGCTGGAATGCAGTGGCGTGACCTCAGCTCGCTGCAACCTCCGCCTCCCCAGTTCAAACAATTCTCCTGTCTCAGCCTCCTGAGTAGCTGGGATTACAGGCACCCACCACCATGTCTGGCTAATTTTTGTATTTTTAGTAGAGACGAGGTTTCACCACACTGGCCAGGGTGGTCTCAAACTCCTGACCTCAGGTGATCCACACGCCTTGGCCTCCCAAACTGCTAGGATTACAGGCGTGAGCCCACCAAACCCAGCCCCTAAGTCTCTTCCAAATCTCCTTAAATCTCTATCAGATCTACTTTAATTTTTCCGTGACTGAATTGTTCTAGAAATCAGGTCAGCTGTTCTATAGACAAGAGTGCTGCTGCTTTATGGCAGCATTATTTTGGTCTTCTATTCCCTATATTTCCTTTTGACTACAAATCTGCTATAGAGCTTGACTAGTATAGGTGTTTTTTAAAGTATAGGTGCTTTTTAAAGTATAGGAATACTTTAAAATGCTGTGGTCGCCTTTATCTTGCATCACTTTTTAGGGGGCTCATATCTGGTTATCTCATTTTTAGTGAGGCTAAAATTAGTCAGCAAGTTCAAATGGTAACATCCTAATCCATCCATTGTAAAACTGCCCATCAATACTTTACCTAATGAATTAAGCAAGCTCAGATAACCACTGTCTGAAACAGGTATCTTACTGGGGTTTGCACAATGGTCATTTTCTAATTCTATCATTTCTTCTGCATTTATGAGCTAGAGTTCTTCTGTAAAGAACTTTCTCTCATTCACTAGGGTTGTTTGCTCTGAAAATGCTATTACATTGGTGTTGGAAAAGCAAGATAAATACTTCTTCCTTCTCTTTAATTATCAAGTTTTATGTTAATGAACCATTATCTTTCCATTTTCAGTTGTGTCCAGTGTTATTTTTCTTTAGACACCACTACAAATTAATGCTTTTTAAAATCATTGGTGAATTTTAATCAAATGTAGTACGTGATGCTCAAATTGCTCCGTCTTTGGTGCATGGGACACCCTCTTTGCTTGCTCTTGTGTCTTTTTTTTGGAAACTTTCAAATCAGAACAAAAATAGATAAAATAGTATTACAAATCCCTATATGCCTATCACTCAGCAGCCTCAGCAATTCTCAATTCATGGCCATTCCCATTTCATCATAACATCTCTCCCGGCCACTAGGCTATTCTGAAACAAATCTCAAACACCACATTGCTTCACATGCAAACACTTCAGCACAAACTCCAAGAATTAAGAACACTACCTCTAAATAAACCACCCCTGAATAAAACCTCCTCTGTCTTTTCATTCAAACTTCAATAGTCTTTGATAGCTTTCTGGCATAACAGCTCCAGATCTGGAATCAGCCATTTCTCTAAGAAGGCCTGGTTCTCTTTAGCAGGAAAGAACACAATCTATGGGCCAGGAGTGTTACTGCTACTGGGTAATCAGAGCTCCAATGTCTCTCAGTAGACACAGCTAGAAGATATGCACCTTAAAAGAGGAAAAAGTCACCGGGCGCAGTACCTCACGCCTGTAATCCCCGCACTTTGGGAGGCTGAGGCAGGCGGAACATCTGAGGTCAGGGGTTCGAGACCAGCCTGACCATCATGGAGAAACCCCATCTCTACCAAAAATACAAATTTAGCCAGGCATGGTGGCGCATGCCTGTAATCCCAGCTACTCGGGAGACTGAAGCAGGAGAATTTCTTGAACCTGGGAGACGGAGGTTGCAGTGAGCCAAGATCAAGCCATTGCACTCCAGCCTGGGCAACAAGAGTGAAACTCCGTCTTAAAAACAAAAACAAACAACAACAACAAAAAAGGAACAAAGTACTAAGACACACTCTAACACAAATGAACCCTGAAAACATGCTTAGTGAAAGAAAACACAAAATTCCACATTGTATGATTCTATTGATATAAAATGTCCAGAATAGGAAATCCTTAAGAGACAGAAAGTAGATTCGTGGTTACCAGGGGCTGGGAGGAAGGGGGAAGGCAAAGGACTGCTAATGAGTATGAGGTTTATTTTGGGGGTGATGAAAATATTCAGGAATTAGGATTAATAGCTGCACAATCTTGTGAATATATTAATAATTTAATTGTACTTTTTTTTTTGAGACACAGTTTCACTCTGTCACCTAGGCTGGAGTGCAGTGGCATGATCTCGTCTCACTTGCACCCTCTGTCTCCTGGGTTCAAGCGATTCTTGTGCCTCAGCCTCCTGAGTAGCTAGGATTACAGGTGTGTGCCACCACGCCTGGCTAATTTTTGTTTTTTGTTGTCATTGCTGTTGTTGTTTGAGATGGAGTCTTGCTCTGTTGCCAGGCTGGAGTCCAATGGTGCAATCTCGGCTCATTGCAACCTCCAGCTCCTGGGTTGAAGTGATTCCCCTGCCTCAGCCTCTCGAGTAGCTGGGATTACAGGCACGCACCACCACTCCCAGCTAATTTTTTGTATTTTAGTAGAGATGGGGTTTCACCACATTGGCCAGGCTGGTCTCGAACTCCTGACCTTGTGATCTGCCCACCTCAGCCTCCCAAAGTGCTGGGATTACAGGTGTGAGCCACTGCACCCGGCCAATTTTTGTATTATTAGTATTATTTGTATTATTAGTAATTTTTAGTATTTAGTATTATTAGTAATAATTTGTATTATTAGTAATATTTGTATTATTAGTATTATTAGTTTCACCATGTTGACCAGGCTGGTCTCAAACTCCTGACATCAAGTGATCCGGCCACCTCGGCCTCCCAAAGTGCTGGGATTACAGGCATGAGCCACCACGCCCGGCCTGAATTGTACATTTTTAAATAATAAATTTTCCAGACTGGGCAACATGGTGAGACCCCATCTCTACTAAAAACACAAAAAAATAGCCAGGCGTGGTGGTGCACACCTGTGGTCCCAGCTACATAGGAGGCTGAGGTGGGAGGATTGCTTGAGCCTTGAGGGCAGAGGCTGCAGTGAGCTGAGATCGCATCACTGCATTCCAGCCTGGGTGACAAAATGAGACCCTGTCTCAAACAAACAAACAAAAAAGTTAATGGTAAATTTTAAGATATGTAAATATTATATATATTTTAAATTTTTTTTTTTTGAAACAGGGTCTCGCTCTATCTCCCAGGCTGGAGTGCAGTGGCGCAATCTCAGCTCACTGCAAGCTCCGCCTCCCAGGTTCACGCCATTCTCCTGCCTCAGCCTCCCAAGTAGCTGGGACTACAGGCGCCCACCACCACGCCCCACTAATTTTTTGTATTTTTAACAGAGATGGGGTTTCACCGTGTTAGCCAGGATGATCTCGATCTCCTGAACTCGTGATCCACCAGTCTCAGCCTCCCAAAGCGCTGGGATTACAGGCGTGAGCCACCGCGCCTGGCCTGAAAAGTTTTTTTAAAATACTGGCTACTGTAGTAGATGATCTTTCAACTCTGACCCAAGATTCTCGTGTCTTCTACCAGAAACCTGGAAACTGCTGCGGGCCAATTTGTTAGTTTGTAATCAGGGTAAAATCTTAGACGTTTCAGTTTTTTTGTTTTTGTTTTTGTTTTTTTGAGATGGAGTCTCGCTCTGTCGCCCAGGCTGGAGTGCAGTGGCACGATCTTGGCTCACTGCAAGCTCCACCTCCCAGGTTCACGCCATTCTCCTGCCTCAGCCTCCCGAGTAGCTGGGACTACAGGTGCCCACCACCATACCCGTCTAATTTTTTGTATTTTTAGTAGTAGAGACGGGGTTTCACCATGTTAGCCAGGATGGTCTCGATCTCCTGACCTTGTGATTTGCCCGCCTCGGCCTCCCAAAGTGCTGGGATTACAGGCATGAATGACCGCACCCAGCCCATTTCACAGTTCTTGACAGGGCATTAATGTTACCATTCAAAATGTCTTTTTTTTTTTTTTTTTTTAAGAGATGCGGTCTCGCTATGTTGCCTAGGCTGGTCTTGAACTCCTTAGACTTAAGTGATCCTTCTGCCTCAGCCTCCCAAAGTACTGGGATTATAGCTGTAAACTACCATGCCTGGTCTAGAAATTTCTTTTTAAAACCCTACTCCTTCTCTAAAGCACAGCTCAAATCTTTCCTATGAGGCTGGTCCGAGTTTGAGTCGAAAGAAGGCACTATGGGTAGGGGCTGCTGCTTTCTGTGAAGGGGACAAGGATGAAACGTTCCCTTACCATGGTGTGGGACAGTATGGCCAAGCAAGCCCCAGGTGCTGGGCTCTGGAATGGGGTCTACTGGGGAGGGAGGAAGAGAGAGGTGGCAGAACTGCTCAGCATCTTACCTCCCCAGACCACTGCAGGAACCACATGTAGGGCTCCTCTGCCCACTTCACTGTCAAGTAACAGGTTGGACCAGCCTGCCAAAATGGGGAAGGAAAACCAGCCCCAGTAGGCTCGTCTATCAGGTGCCAGGAATCCCCCAACCTGCCCTTTTGATTGAATATGATTTCATTTATTGGATCACAATGATTTACTATGCTCCAATACCATTTTCTTCTCTCTGTCAGACAAAACATAATGGTCCATCTTTTATTTGGTGAGTTATTTCCATATCTTATCGGTTACATGATTTGGCACAAAGCAAAGAACATGGGACTTGGGAGCAACTGAGCCTGGATTCCACTCCTGGCTGACCACTCACTAGGTCTGTGTACTTAGCTGAGGGACGTGACCTCTCAGAGCCTTGGCTGCCTCATCTCCAAGATGGGGGCATTACCACCACCCAGAGTTACAATAATAATTTAATAAAACCACATGAATAAAGCATTTAGCTTATTTCCTAGAGCATGCCTGACAGTTAAAATATACTAAATAGTGTAAAGGAATAAGGTACAACTGGGCAGAGATGATTGAGTGGAACTGGCTAGCAAGGGAAAATGGAGACAAGAAAATTTTGAAAAATGTCTGGCATGCTGCAGGGGTTCCACAAAGGTTAGTTTCTCTCATCCTTCTTCCAGGATTGAGCTCCTTGAGGGCAAGGACTAGGTTGTTTATCTTTAAGCATGCCAAACTGCAGGCACAATATTTTGCATGTAGTAGATGCCAAAAAAAAAAAAGTCAGGAGGTGCTTCAATTCAATAGATCACACTTTCATTCTCCTTTCATCTGTATTTCAAATACACTTACTAAAAAATTTAAGCACTTATATTGTTTTATAATTATTTCAGGTTTGTTGGTCTGGCCTCTCCAAATAGACAGTAAGGTGCCTGGGGTCAAAAATACGATTGCTTACATTCTACTCTCTAAGTCCCACTAACACAGCACTGACTGAACCAGCTCATTTCACAGTCAAATAGGTGTCATTTTTTTTGGCTGAAACCAACTGCTCCCCATTACCAAAGGATCAGCAGCTGAGCCCTAACAAGGTCCCTTCCTAAAAAGAAGCTACCTCAACCCAAAATGACAAGAAGGCTGACCAACCATCCAGGTATACAGGGATAAAGAGTGGGACTAACTGTCTAGGATGTCAGATTAGAATTTCAGTGCTAAAACTGGGAAAGTCCAAGGCAAACTGTGATGCATTGGTTACCCTAGTCACCAACGAGTGACTGTCTGCACTATCATAGCTCTCAAACGTCTTTAAAAACTGGGGAAATTAAGTTACTAGCAGGTTACTAAGTCATATGGGAAGCCCAAGGAAGATAAGCAGCCTATTGTGAAGAATAAATACCTTAGAAATATCCAGTGGAAGATTGCCAACATACACCTCTGTCTCTCTTTTCTTGAATCCTAAGAAGAAAAACAGCATTAAATGGCAGGCATACATACGGTTAGAGGATTCAGAGGAGTCAGAATACAGGGTAGAGACAGGGTCTCTCTATGTTGCCCAGTCTGGTCTCAAATTCCTGGGCTCAAGCAATCCTCCTACCTCAGTCTCCCAAAGTCCTGGGATTACAGGCATGAGCCACTGTACCTGGCTTCACTTTTTCTTCAATGTTAAAATATTCCCATGTACATACACTCCTACAAACATCCTCCCACCCCCATGAACACTGAATGGCTATACTGTACCCAATCATTCAGCAATACTTATCAATATTAAGAAGTGGTCCATGGGAAGTGCTGGCCATGCATACCCCTGCCTTCCCAGCAGGGGATCACTCTGCAGGGACCTAGAGCCATGGGCACACCAGGAATCCAGCGCTTTCAACAAGAGGTATTATGAAGTGTTTCGGGACCCACGGGGTTGTGCTTCCCGAGTTAACACTAAGCTGAGAGTGGGGAGCATGCAGGGGCCCAGGGGAATGCAGGAGGGAGGCTGAAGGGAATCCAGGCGGAGGGAACAGCCCATGCCAGGACATGGAGATACGAAAAAGCTGAGCACATTTGGGAAATTGCTCATAGCCAGGACTAGGTGCCAGGTGGATTGCACACTGCATGCAGTGAGTGGTGAGAGAGGAGGCTAGAAAAGGAGGTGAGGCCAAACTATGAAATAATGAAAGGCTGTACCACAGCAGTCACAGTTTATTCCACTGGCTGGGTGATACAGGTGAGGGCTGTAACCGGTTGGGGGGGTGTCAATAGACCTGGGTTTCAGAAAGATCACTTTGGAGACGGTAGAGGGAAAATTGGAAGAAGGCACAAATGAAACAGAAGCACGGGGTTAGGAGCAGCGGGTGCACCAGGGAGTAAGGGTCTGCATCGCAGCAGTGGCAGGCGCCACATCCACTATGAGACAGGAAACATGGTGGCTGACTGGAGGAAGAGCAGAATCTAGGCAGATCCCAAGTTTCACACTGAACAGAAACTGGGCAGACTGGGAACCATTAACTGGAATCCAAGTTGTAGGATGAGAGTCCCAGCACCATCGAATCCCCCAGCCTAACTTACCTGGAGATTTCTGCTCCTCCAACACTCCATTCTTCCCAAACAGTTTATCAGAGAGTTGGGGGTGACTAATGTTCCAGGACCTGTCAAACACAGGTGTCAGCATCGAACCTCCCAAGCTCAGACTCCGACAAAAGGAAACATGTGTCAGGCATAAGCAGAGGGGCCTTGCATAAACCTCCATTCCCCTTCCTGACCAAAGGCTTCCCTTCCTCCTCCCAGAATCAGGTTCCAAGCCAGGAAGCCCTCCACTGGACCTTTTAAATCACTAAAAGTTAAAGTATACTTAGGGTTAGGATCAACTGGCAAGAGATGCCAGGGGTGACTCTTAAGACCAGGGCATGGTGAGACAGGAATGGGAGAAAGAGAAGGCTGGGGGATGGAGCGAGTCTTGCTCATCAGCAAAAGGAAGGGACTTACATGCTGCAGTTGCTTTCCAACAGGATCTCCTGCAAAGCCAACCGGCCACAGTTAGAGGAATGCCAGGATAGTTCACCATCATATAACCACCGAATAAGTACTGTGGTAAGCAGAATAATGCCTCCCCAACCAAAAGTGGTCCACATCCTAATCCCTAGAACCTATGAATGTATTAGATTTCATGGCAAGGTTGCAGATGGAGTTAAGGTTGCCCATCAACTGACAAAACAGGCCTGGCACTGTGGCTCACGCCTGTAACCCCAACACTTTGGGAGGCCGAGGCGGGTGGATCACCTGAGGTCAGGAGTTCGAGACCAGCCTGGCCAACATGGTGAAACCCTGTCTCTACCAAAAATACAAAAATTAGCTGGGTGTGGTGACAGGCACCTGTAATCCCAGCTACTCAGGAGGCTGAGGCAGGAGAATTGCTTGAACTCGGGAGGCAGAGGTTGCAGTGAGCTGAGATTGGGCCACTGCACTCCAGCCTGGGCAACAGAGTGAAACAACATCTCAAAAAAAAAAAAAAAAGAGAGAGACGTGACAACAGAAACAAAGTTAAAGTGATGTGATATAAGAAGGACTCTACTACTGTTGTTAGCTTTGAAGATGGAGGAAGGGGCCGCAAGCCATGGAATGCTGGCAGCCTCTAGAAGCTGGAAAATGCAGGGAAATGGATTCTCCAACTAAAGCCTCCAGAATGAACACAGCCTTGTTGAAACCTTGATTTTAGCCCACTGAGACATGTGTCAGACTTGTGACTTACAGAGCTATGGGATAGTATTTGTGTTGTTTAACCCACTAAGGTTGTAGTATTTTGCTATGAAAGCAAATCGAAAACTAATACAGATAGCATGGGCAACTTTAAAACCACACACCACTCTGCACAGTGGCTGGCCTGTGGAAAGAACAGAACTTTTGGAGTTAGATGCATCTATGAGTCCAGCCCAGAGACCCTGGGCAAATTTCATCTGTCAAGTCAGAATCAAAACACCCATGTCATAGATCATGGCAGTGAAGTGAGATACCGCACTTAAAGTATTTGCCATGTGTCAAGAACTCAATAAATGGTAGCTATTGTGTTTATTTTTATGGTTTTTATGGGCACTTTTCTACAATTCCGTGAGTATTATCTTCCCATTTTACAGATGAGAAAACCAAAGCTCAAGGATATGAGGTGATTTTATAAAATTATAAAAGACACTGAGGTAACTCAGTCCTGTGATTCCAAAGCATTGGTTCTCTTTCTACAGATAACAAGGCTGTCAAAGTCATTTTAAAGGGATTTTTTTTCCTGTACTTTAGGGAAAACATAAATTAAAACATTAAATTTTAAAATAAAACAGTAACTCTTTTCTCTAAATTATTCCCAGCTGTAGGAGGGAACAACCATTTTAGCTACAACCAATTCTAAATAGAACTAAAAGTAGTTCAGATAATTAAAAGACAGGTATGGATGGATAAAAATGGAGAGAGAGGTTTATGGGCAAAATCAGAGATACAGAATGTTAGTCCCAGTTCCTGGTAATCTCTGGAAAAGCCTATGGGCTTCTGAAACAGAACAGGCACTGAGACCTCCCAAGCCAAGGGCCAGCATAAATCCGTGCAAGATGCCTTTAAGGCCTGCCAGGTACTATGCTAAGCAGCTAACACACATTCTCATTTAATCCTCACTCAAATTCTAAGAGGGAGACATTGTTAACCCGTTTTACAGATGAAGTCCCGGAGATGCAGAGATGATAATCTAGCATTTGGCCAAGATCACTTAGCATCCATGCTCACAAATGGGAGAAGCCTGTTTTTGTTGTGAATCCAAACCATATGACCACATGATTCCAAAGTCCTGAGTTTCCTTCCAATCTATTGTTTGGTCTGGAGAAGTAACCTATTTGTGTAGTTTTTTGTTGTTGTTGTTTTTTGTTTTTGAGACAGGGTCTCACTCTGTCGCCCAGGCTGGAGTGCAGTGGTACGATCTCGGCTCACTGCAACCTCTGCCTCCCACATTCAAGCGATTCTCCCACCTCAGCCTCCCAGATAGCTGGGACTACAGGCACACGCTACCACGATGGCTAATTTTTGTGTTTTTACTAGAGATGAGGTTTCACCATGTTGGCCAGGCTTTATTTGTGTTTTTAAAAAGACCTAAAGAATACATAAGGAGCTCTTACAACTCACCAACAAAGACAACAAATAAACCGATTAAAAAGTGAGCAAAGGATCTGCTAGACATTTCTCTGGAGATATACAAATGGCCAATAAGCACATGAAAAGATGCTCTGCAACTTTGGCCACTAGGAAAATGCAAATCAAAACCACAATGATAACACTTCATATCAATCAGGGTGGCTAAAAGCAAGAGATACAGATAACATCCTCTATCTCTAACAAGTATTGAGGACATGAAGAAACAGGGGCCCTCATATTGCTGGTAGGAATGTAAAATGGTGCAGCCACTTTGGAAAAGTTTGGCAGGCTCTCAAAAAGTTAGACAGGGAATTACGATATGACCCAGCAAGTCCACTCCTGGGTAACTATTCAAGAGAAATTCAAATATGTGTCCACACAAAGACTTTTCCACAAATATTCATAGTAGTGTTGCTTATAATAGCCAAAAAGTGAAAACAATCCAAATATCCATCAACTGATGAATGAATAAAGTGCTGTATAGCAATACAACAGAATATTATTTGGCAATATAAAACGAATGAAGTAGTAATACATGCTATACGACCTGGGTGAATCTGAAAAATGATGCTAAGGGAAAGAAGGCCACATATTGCATGATTCCACTTCTCTGAAAAGTCCTGACTAGACAAATCTATATAGACAGAAAGTAGATTAGTGGCTGTCTAGGACTGGGGAGGCGGAGAGGGAAATGAGGAGTGACTGCTAATTGACGGGAGATTTCTTTTGGGGGTGATGGAGATGTTCTAAAATTAGATTGTTGCGATGGTTGTACTGTAAACACACCAAATATACTGAAAACACTTGAGGTGCACACTTAAAACAGGTGAATTTTATGGTATGTGAATTACATCTCAATAAAGCTTTAAAAAAAGTCAATACGCATTTTCAAGAACGTCAGTATGAGCACGCATTTCTTCATTTTAGCTTTCCCACCTCACAAACCACCACCCACACAAATGAGGCCGTCCACAGTCGCCATCATTCTGTTTCCATTGTATATAAGGATTCAGTGTTGGTCAGCCCCTTCAGCACATTTAGTTTGCTAAACTAAAAGATCTCCGTTCAGTAAACTAAGTTTAAATTTCTTTTTTTAAACCAGAAAGGTGTTTTTTTGTTTGTTTGTTTTTTGTCTTTTTGAGACGGAGTCTCGCTCTGTCGCCCAGGCTGGAGTGCAGTGACTTGATCTCAGCTCACTGCAACCTGCGCCTCCCGGGTTCAAGCGATTCTCCTGCCTCAGCCTCCTGAGTAGCTGCAACCATAGGCGCGCACCACCACGCCCGGCTAATTTTTGTATTTTTAGTAGAGACCAGGTTTCACCATGTTGGCCAGGCTGGTCTCGAACTCTTGATCTCAGGTGATCTGCCCGCCTCGGCCTCCCAGAGTCCTGGGATTACAGTCGTGAGCCACCGCGCCCGGCCTCAGAAAGTTTTTAAAGGGCTTCGAAGGTAGGGAGGAATGGCAGAGGCGTCTTTTCCCATAAAGTGGCCACAGTTCGGCACACGGCACTCCCCGCCTGCACAAATCCAGACTAGGAGGGCCGCTCCCAACCGGCGCGAGCGAGCGACGGCCCCGCGGGAACAGCGACCCCTTTCCCCCATCAGTCGGGACGAGGTTGTTTCCCATGGCTGCCTGCCGACGCCCCTCCCTCCCAACCCTCGCCTGGCATCCCGGGACCTGGGGCCGACAAGCCATACCTCGTCTCGCGGGCCACGCGCGTGCACCTGCGATCGCGACGCCCAGCCTTCGCGCCTTCTCCCTCCGCGCTCCGCCCCCTCAGAGCCCGGGGGCACGGGGCGGGGCTTGCCGGCAGCCAATCCCCGGCGGCCACGGCGGGAAGAGCCTCGCGCAGCCCAAGACCGTGTGCCACCGAAGAGTAACGGAACTAGCGCAGGAGCTGGCGACCGTTGTCCCTGCGCCCGGACCTCGGGCCGCAACCTCTGCCCTACCGCCAAAAATAACGTCTGCAGAAAGAGTGGAGTAGAGCGGAGTGGGTGGGCGAGGGGCTTCCTTCCCGGGGGTGAGCGGCGCACGTGACACTCCTGGGCGCGTGTGAAGGCAGCGCCCAGCCGAGACCGGCTCCGTGCGGACGCGGGCTGTCGGCGGCAGAAGGGGGCTCTCTGCTCAGTGGGGCGCGGCCGATCCGCACGTGCGGCCGCCGCCCCTTTCTCCAGAGCTCGCAGCCCCGGACCCGCCTCTGCCATGGCGCTCACCCCGCCGCCCCCAGCTCTGGGCAGGAGGTGGCGGGGCTGGGAGGCGCCAGCCGCGGAGGGGAGGGGCGCGCGGAGTTGATGGGCCGCTCGCCGTCCGTCCACCGTCTGTCGCTGCGCCAGGGACACTCCCGCCGCCTCCGCTCGGTCCTCTCTGGTCCCTGGGAGCGTGGGCTGGGCCGCAGGGGGCTTCCGTGGGCCTGGCCTCTCCCACCGCAGGAGGAAAGAGCAGGGGGAAGCCCCGGGCGCCCGCCGCCTCCGAGAGCCACGGTGTCCTCGGGCCGGGCAGGCGTTGAAGACGAGCCCGGGCGGGGCCCCCCGCGCGTCGTGCCTGTCGCCTGCCGTGTCCGGAGCAGAGGCTAGCGCCCGCCCGCTCGGCGCCCCGAGCCGTGAGAACCCCACCCTGCCGGGCGTGGGCGACGGCCGGCCGGGGGCGCGCGGAGCAGCCGTCGCGGGGCCTCGCCGCGGCCTCCAGCGCCCCAGTCACGGGGAATGCAGTGGTCCCCGACCCCTGGCGCCTCTGCGTGTCTGGGCTGGGCTTCCTCGCTCGCCTGCTCCACGGCCCCGACGCTCCTGGGCCGAGCCGGCCGGGGCCCCCTCATGGCGGCCAAGTGGTTCAAGGAGTTCCCCCTGAACCTGAAGACCGTGTCGGAGCGGGCCAAGCCCGGGGGCGGCGGCGGCAAATTGCGCAAGAACTCGGAGGCGGGCGGCGCTGGGCCGGGTCCTGGCAAGGGCCGCAAGAACTCGGCGGCCGAGCTGGGGAGCGGCAGGGCCGGCGTCGGCCCCAAGGACAGCCGGCTGTCCCGCGACAGCCTGCAGGGTCTGATTCAGGCCGCCGCGGGCAAGGGCCGCAAAAACTCCCGGGCCACGGAGGAGGAGCCCCACCGGGGTGCAACCAAGAGCTCGGGCTGCAGCACCTACATCAACAGGCTCATCAAGGTGGACACTCAGGAGAAGAACGGGAAGAGCAGCTACCCCAGCAGCAGTAGCTCCAGCTCCAGCTCCTCTTCCTCCGCGTCCTCTTCCCCTTCCTCCCTGGGGCCCGAGCTGGACAAGGGCAAGATTATTAAGCAGCAAGACACGGTAAGAATACAGCCTCCCTTGGACCACCTCTCAGTCGAAGGGGAGCCCTGGGCGCCTGCTAAGCCCTAGGCTTCTTTAGACCTAAGAGGCAGTGAGGATAGGTTTCCTAAGGCCCTTTCTCCCTCCACCATTTGGGAATTCCTGACCATTTAAAATTCTTAGACTGTTTTCTAATTCTTGAAAAATTCTTATTCTAGAGGTGGGGAGTTTTGCAGAAATGTACTAGCCATTGAATTTTGTTAGCAGTTTAGAAGAGTCGTTGAATGAGATATTCCTGTTTGGTTACATTTGACCCCTTTATAGATGTGGTTCATTTTAATTTTGATATTCAGGGGAATTGCAAAGCTGGACTTGTGTATGACTTTTATGCTTCTTGAGCATAAGGAATGGCAACCTCTCAAGTGTGTAGATACGCATTTCAAAGCTTCAGGAAATGGTTTAACCAATAGTCTTCTCCACTCATTTGGAAGTTCCATCATTTTCTGCGGTTCCACCGAGTAAAGGGGCTCCTCGGAGGTTCAGCAAATCTCCAAGACTGCTGCCCTTTCATTCATTCCATGGGCATTTGTTGTGCAGCAGCCATATGAGGAAAGGAGCACAGGGCATTAAGGGCTGTGGAGGATACAGAATATGACAAGGAAATGCTCTCAAGGAAATTACAGATGAGAAGAGAGGGTGTTTCCTGCGACGGACACACTGGAGGTTTTCTGGGTGCTGTCCAATGTGGAAAAGTTAAGAAAAGGAGTGTGAACATAGGAAGGGACTCCCTCCATTCTTGCTGAGATGAGTTGGTCTGATCTGGTTGTTTTTATCTTCTCTCCGATGTGAAAGGGGGAGAGAGAAGAGCTCAAATCGAGATTTCAGACTCCGGTCCAGGCGATCACTTCCTAACATGCATGGGAGCTTTAATTTTCTCTTGCCCAGGCTTCAAACATGCTACCTCCCTGGTTGAAGTCAAGAGCCCATAACACATGCTGTGTATGTCTGCATTGGGCACTTCTGTTCATTCTTCCATTCATTTTTTCATGCTGTAAATACAGGATGCCCACCCTGAACCAGGCACTGAGTGGAGAGCTGTGTAAAGATCGACGGGGACCCAGCTCATATGTTATTCAGTGGTCCACCTGACTGTGTGACTAGATCACAAGCACCTTGAAGCCAAGGGCTCACTGTATCTTGCAAATGCGGTACACATGGTGGGTAGTCAAGAAAAATGGATTAAGTGAATGGCAGTCGCAGTCACAGTCCCTTGCAGTGGTTGTCTGGTTATTTTTATGGTTGTCACTTCTGGATGTCTGAGGTTTCTGAGGCTATTTCCAGGCTGTTTCCTACTCTTCGCTTCTCCTCATGTATCTGAATTCTCACCAACTCCAGTGTTACTTCTAAACTCTTTGGAGAATGTAACGGAGGTTGTGGAGCAAGGCCTGGAGCTTCCTTCCTGAGAAGGGTCCCCTAACCTCTGGTGTTGTCACCCATGTTGTCACACACCACCTCCTCAGGTGCCTTCTATTTTTGGAAAGACGGATGCTTTCTGACACAAAATAGGGGATCCCAGATAGGGATCAAAACCCTATCTGGTCTGTAGCCTGTGACAGTCAGTTTGCCTGTGAATTATTGAACGTAGAACACCTACAATACTGTTTAGTACTGACCTATTTCTCATCTATGAAGCCTGTGTCTTTGGAGCTGTGATCCACTCCTTGAGGACAGGAAGCATGTCTTGGGTTTATTTTGACTCCCTCACAGTGCCTAGCCAGTGCTGGTGGATGACTGACTGACTCATTATGACTGTACTGCTCAGCTGATTGGAGTTTAAAAAACTCAATTCATAAAGGGTATGTGGTAAAGCCACATACCCTTTATGCTCTAAAGCCACAGGTAGCCTTCACTCCCCACATCCACCCCTGCCACCCTCTAACCCAGAAAATGTTTTATTGCTTGGAGAAGTAAAGGGAGGTATAAAGAGCCTTGGGGATAAGTGAAAGAGTTAGATGAATTGTTGCAAATCAACTGTACAACCAAAAAAAACAGGTGTTTGTCTAACTGGGACACATGATCAAGTGCAAAAGCTATCTGGAACTGGTTATAGAGATTTTGACCTCCTTGGATATGCAGGAGATGTCAGTAGCCATTTTGATACCATTGCCATTTTGGTATATGGTGGCCCTTAGCAACTGTCCTCTCTTGTTCTTTTACAGGTCATCATTTTAGAAGACTATGCTGACCCTTATGATGCCAAACGGACAAAGGGTCAAAGGGATGCAGAGAGAGTCGGAGAGAACGACGGTTATATGGAACCATATGATGCACAGCAAATGATAACAGGTTTGTAAGCAGGCTCTACAGAATAGAGAAATCTCACACTCAGTGAGTGTTGTAATATAGTAACCGGTGTCTATTGGGGAAGAGGGATAAAGCAATTTAACCAGATCCTGCTGACTTGAAGAAACAGAAATTAGACCCCAAACTAATGTCGGACTATCTAGGTAACTTCCTGTATGATTTAGTATCCTTCAGAGTTTTAGAATTTACAGGAGTCTTCAAAGTTTTTCTAGTTCTATGCAAGATGACATTTATGAGGGCAGATCTGCTCAGAATATGATGTTCAGTTTTAACATGATTATATACATTTTGGGGCCACTTTCAGAAGCTTTAACATTCATAATGGGAGTCATACATCTTACCAAGAAGCAAATACATACTTAAGGGATTTTAATCTATTAAAAAATGCAAGGATGGCCAGGCGCAGTGGCTCGTGCCTATAATCCCAGCACTTTGGGAGAGAGGCGGGCAGATCATATGAGGCCAGGAGTTTGAGACCAGCCTGGCCAACATAGTGAAACCCCATCTCTACTAAAAATACAAAAATTAGCCGGGTGTGGTGGTGCACACCTGTAATCCCAGCTATTTGGGAAGCTGAGGCACGAGAATCACTTGAACTAGGGAGGAGGAGGTTGCAACAAGCCAAGATTGCGCCACTGTACTCCAGCCTGCGCAGCAAAGCAAGACCCTGTCTCAAAAAGGAAAAAAAAAAAAAAAAAGGCCAGGCGCAGTGGCTCACGCCTATAATCCCAGCACTTTGGGAGGTCGAGGTGGGCGGATCACCTGAGGTCAGGAGTTCAAGACCAGCCTGACCAACATGGAGAAACCCTGTCTCTACTAAAAAAAAATACAAAATTAGCCAGGCATGGTGGCGCATGCCTGTAATCCCAGCTACTTGGGAGGCTGAGGTAGGAGAATTGCTTGAACCTGGGAGGCGGAGGTTGCAGTGAGCCAAGATTGAGCCATTGCACTCCAGCCTGGGCAACAAGAGTGGAACTCTGTCTCAAAAAAAACAAACAAAAACTGCAAACATGATGTGATTCTGTATTTTGTAGTAGAAGACTTTCTCAACAAGTTCTACAATATTGGAGCCAAAAATTTAATTACTAAGCAGTAAGTATAAATTACTGCTGGCTGGGTGCGGTGGCTTACACCTGTAATCCCAGCACTTTGAGAGGCCGAGGTGGGCAGATCACCTGAGGTCGGGAGTTCAAGATCAGCCTGACCAACATGGAGAAACCCGTCTCTACTAAAAACATAAAAAATTAGCCGGGCATGATGGTGCATGCCTGTAATTCAGATGCTAAGGAGGCTGAGGCAGGAGAATCACTGGAACTCGGGAGGCAGAGGTTGTGGTGAGCCAAGATCGTGCCATTGCACTCCAGCCTGGCCAACAAGAGGGAAACTCTGTCTCAAAAAAAAAAAAAAAGAAAGAAAAGAAAAAAAAATCATTGCTGTAAACCAAGCCATTCAAGGCAAACCACCTAAAACCAAAGACTAATCTTGTAACTTTTCAAGTCAGAACAATTCCAGTTTGTGAGCTAAGCAGTCACTTTGTCATTCTTAGTGTCAAACTTTTCCCTTTTAGTCGTAATTCTCTTAAGTTGATGTAAATGATACTTAAATAAAAATAATATAGATTTATTTGTGAACTTTATGTCTTCACCTAGTTTTCCTTAAACAGTCTTCCATCCATAATGAGAAATGTAATTGCTGAATGCTGACTCAAGGGAGCCTTATTTGACTCTTGTGGGTTTCATGCCTGGGAAGAGTAACTGGTCCCACATGAAAGACTTTGTCTCTTCTGTTTAGAACAGATTGAAGAGCTGTCAAGCTCAGGTTCTGTAATTATAGTCTCAGAAGAGTTGAGCAGAGAGTAGCAGCAGCACACTGGAAGGGCCAAGACAGTCTTCAGAATGAAAACGAGCTGGAACAGGAAAGCCTGGCTCCGCTTCCTGCTTCTCTGCTTACAGAGATAAGGCCCTCCGTGTGGGGAGGGTGTACCCTGGCCAGGCTGTGACCCTGAAGGTCACTGGACTGTGACCCCTAATGAAATCTGTGAATGAAAGGAAGTGAAAATGAACTGTCAGAGTTTTAAAAAACATCAGAGCCTTGAAAGGAATAGGGAAAAGAATTTACTTTTACATAAAATTGAGGAAAAGGATTTTCTTAAAAAAAAAAAGTTTTATGCTTAATTGTGATTCACCTTTCTTTGTCCTTGGGTTTTTATTCTTATCTTTCTCTTTAACTAAAGTAGGTAGTTTATACCGTACATCTGTTTATTTGGAGAGCTGCACTGATAAGAGGAAATATGCTGTGCTTTTATAAAAATGAATATAATTTTGGGGGTTTTTTTTGTTTTTTTTTTTTTTCATGTAATTCCCACAAGAGCTCTATAAGCTAGGGGACTACAATGCTGTCCCCCTTGTGACAGGGTGACAAAAAACAAGATCAAAGGGATTGGGGCTTGCCTGTGTTAAGAAGACATTTTAAGAGACAGAGCAGGAATTAGCACCCGGATCTCCCACTCTACATTGAGTGGTCTGCCCCTGACACCACATGGCGTTCAGGACACACTTGAAATGCCGTATGCAAAACCACTGTAAACTTCACCCGTAAGTGAGGCACCTTTCCACTCAACCAAGAATGTTGTCTTCAGAAGTCAGAATTGTCCAACATGGAATAAATGTAATAATAATCGCTAGCATTTAATATTTGAGTGTGTATTAAGTTCCATGCTCTGTTTTAAACAATTTCTGAAAATAAATTCATTTAGGAATACAAAATTAATATATTCAGTTGGCAAATAAATTCAAATTTATTAAAAATCCAAATTACTAACTTTCTAGTGATCTAAGTATACTTTGGTCTTAACTTTAAAAAAGTTGTATTCGTGGATTTTAAAGTTTCTTCATTTAGAATATATATCACAAAGCACCTTCTCAATCAGTGTAGAGACTCTACCTCTTATTCTACCCGTAGGTTACAAGCTGGACAGAATAACAGGAAGTGAGTTTATCGGAAGCTAGAAATAAAAGATTTGCTGCTGGGCTTTTGTTTTTTGTTTTTTAAACCTTTTACTTTTTTATTCAGTTTGCTCCTTGTGTACCTGATTGTCAAGTCCAAGTTCGGAAATTTCCCATCTTTCTTGAGAAATGAGAGTTTTTTTTACTTGTTTCAGCATTTCTGAAGATGGAAAGGATTTTAATGAACACAGTTGAACTGTGGAGTCGTTAAATCTGTGTTGCCATTCTTTGCATTGCCTTTTTTCTACCGGTGAAATGGGAATTACAGGCCTGGTTTTAACAATATCTTGGGCGTGTAGAATACTGCCCATATGTTGTTTTAGAATACCCAACAAATATTTCTTGGGGGTTTTATTATGTACTAGGCCCTGTCCTGAGCTCTGAGCATACAGGAAACAAGACCCACATGATTTCTGCCCTTGGACCTCACAGCCTAAGGGGGAAACAGACCTAACACCAGCAAAGAAGATAAGTCATTGAAAAGCATGATAAGTGCCATGAAGTTGAGAATAGGAGCCAGCATCTACCTCAGGGGCAGAGGAAACTGAGAGAAAGCCCATGGCTTTCCTGTGGCCAAATCGCTATGGGACCCAGGAAGCCTGGGTCCCCCCAAAACTTTGCTCTTAACTTTTAGAAGTTAAGAATTTATGAGTTTATGAGTAAATTATCACTGAGATTTATCCAAAGGATTGTTCATAAAAAGATATGACTGAATACAAGGCAATATTAATATAAACCTCTGTTGTTTTTCTGCTAAATTCACAGGAACATTTTAACTAAATATTCTAGCTAAGATATTTAGCTAAATATTTGGCAGAAATATTCTACATAATCTAGCATTAGGAGTTTTAGCCACCGCTTTGAAATGTTAGCATCGGACAGGTCTTTAAAAGTTCCCATTGGCTAGCTAGCATGAGGATTCTTTCTGCAGTTGATGTCATACAGCTGTAAATTGAGAGCTTACTAGGTACCAGCCTGGCCAAATTACCTCACTAAATCTTGCAGCAACCCTGTAAAGTGTTTTGTTTGTTTGTTTTTTTGAGACGGAGTCTCGCTGTGTCGCCCAGGCTGGAGTGCAGTGGTGCAATCTCAGCTCACTGCAATCTCTACCTCCCAGGTTCAAGTGATTCTCCTGCCTCAGCCTCCCAAGTAACTGGGATTACAGGCACCTGCCACCACACCTGGCTAATTTTCGTATTTTTAGTAGAGACGGGGTTTCACCATGTTGGTCAGACTGGTCTCGAACTCCTGGCCTCAAGTGATCCTCCTGCCTTGGCCTCCCAAAGTGCTGGGATTGCCAGCCACAAAGTGAGCCACCGTGCAAGCGGGTTTCTTTATACAGTTGAGGAAACCTAGGTTCAGAAAGATTAAATAATTTGTTCAAATTACACAACTGAAAATACCATGTCATTCAGCAAGCTGTGGTTTTAGCTTTTGAGCTCCAGTCAAAGATTATTTTTAAAATTGTATTTTTACTTCCAAATGATTTTGTTGGTTTGTTTAAATAGTCAAATCTAAAAGAGAACCTCACTGTTCGAGTCTCCATTAAAAAAAAAAAAAAACTATGAACTCCATCTGCCGGGCCCGGTGGCTCATGCCTGTAATCCTAGCACTCTGGGAGGCCAAGGTGGGAGGATCAGTTGAGGCCAGAAGTTCAAGGCCAACCTTGCCAATATAGTGAGACCCCATCTCTAAAAAAAAAAAAAAAAAAAAAACTGTTATGTCTGTCTTTGCCTGTGATTTAAACAGAAAAAACCTCTTATGGAAAAAAGTGCAAATGAAGACTGGTTTTGATTTAATTTGTCTTTATTCTCCTCGCTAAATTTCAGGGTTTCTGAATTGTACCTGCTTTTGTTCAGATGTTTAGATTTATTCAATAAGAAAATATTAAAGTAATTTTAAAAGCTTGAGCAGTGATCAAAGATGTGAGTAAAAAATTGCCGGACAGCCCTGTTTCTGATTCCAGGAGGAAAATAGAGTCTTAAGAGGCTCCAAGTTTAATGTTTTGGAAACATGAAATGGGTTAAAATGGATTAGGGGAAAAGGCACATTATTTGGAAATTGGAATTAACATTTTACGTGAAATCATTTGAGCATAAAGCATGGACTCTGGAGTTGGTAATAATTCGCCTCACCATAACTGCTGCATGACTGTGGCTTCCGTGTATTCACCTGTGAAAATGGGGTAACACATCTGTCACTGCCTTACTGAGGCATCAGTGAGATTCTGGGCATAATACACCTAGCAGGTGTATACCTAGTCAATACAGCCGTGAGTTAGACACTCCAGAGACAATTATATTTCCAAAGAGCATTCTGGACCATATAGGGCAATACTTATTGCTAACTACAATTAATTTAGTAAAAGAAAATCTTAGTCTTCTGCTAAGACTTTCTTGTTTTTGTGTTTTCATGTGAATGACATAATTACCTGCAGTGAGTTGGGGATTGAGAAGGGAAAATTTTTGGCCCCTATAATGTTTCACACCAACCAACTGCATGTTTTTAGTAGGTGCAGGTCAGTGCTGAGCTTCAGCCCCAGGCTGCAAATGAGTGTTTATCTGCTGCCCGTCCCCTGCATTCTGTTGTCTGCTGTGGTAAATGGCCTCTATCGGCAGCCAGGGTGTAGCTTCCTCTTGCCATTTCCTCCTTCTCAGGCTCGTTTCCTCTTGGAGCCAGCTCTGCACGTCAGGGGCTATTCTCCCTGCAGGAAGGGTCGGCTTGCAGCCCCACGATTGTTTCTGTTTCTATGGCGCCTCAGGTTTGGGGGCAGCCAGGTGTTGGAATGGACTGGAAGGTTACTCCCCTTGAAGAGGGGGGTGGTGTGGGGAGGGGAGGCCTGTGCTCAAGCCCTTTCTTCCCCTAATTAAACATTGTTTCAAAAGATGATAGCAGTTTGCAGATTTTGCCTAATCCCAGGACCCTGCAAGAAAGCATTCTCAACTCCATGCTTTGTGTATCTCCCAGAACTCTAAGTGTGGGGAGACTGTCTAAATAGAAGGACCTCATTGCAAAAGTAAAAACTCAAACGCATGTGTAATAAGAACTCAAGATTCTAATCACTATACATCATTTTATTTTATTTTAGGGGAGGTGAGCTGGAAGGCCCGGTAGGAACACTGCCCATCCACCCTGTACATTTTAATCCAAATGTATTGAAATGTCCTTGTGAGCAGGGCTCCTTCTGTCTTAATGTTAGAATCACCTCTTTTTCCTTTTAGTTTAGCTGGGGCAGAATTGCAGTGAGGACCTTGGGAAAGGGTTTCCCCAGCCTGTGCCAGATGGTCTCAACTGAGTGTAAACTATGATTAGAAACCTAAAAATTGTATTCTATATTCATCCTTTGAACTCCTTTGTGTTTTCTGCTTCCCTTTTCTTAGTTCTTTAGAAAAGTTCCTTTTAAAAAAATTACAGCCTTGTCTTAATTGAACCAAGAACAGAGTATGTTTTTGTTTCTTGTTTTCCATAGCTCTGTTTGGAGTAAGCAATGAAGAAGAAAAGCTGTAGGATTGAGAGTCCAGGGACTCAGGAGATGCAGCTCTGACCTCAGACAACCCCAGATACCTGGCCTGGCCTGGGGGTGGGGGCCAGGGACAGTTCTTCCGACTCTTACATTCTGATGTGGAAGTGGTAGACACAGGCAGTACCTTTCTCCTCAGGATGGGACTAGCAATGACAGGCTCCGGAGCACGAGGAACCAAGATGGGGACTGTGGGCACCCAGGAGGTGTGGAAGTGGTTCTCAGGTTTAGCTGCTCTTTAGAATCACCTGGGGGATTTTTACACTCTTGACTCCCACACTGCACCCCAGACTAATCCAATCTGAACCTCTGGTGGTTAAAGCAGTGTGTGTTAAAGCCCGCGGGTGATTTCAATGAGCTGTCCCTGCACAGAATTTGAGACAGCTGCTGACAGCCCCTAGTCAGCAGAGAACTATAACCTCAGCCTATACCTAAGTTTTGCACTTTTGAATTTGGTGTCCTGATTTTAATAACGTTTCCCTCATTTGTTGCCCTGTTTTTGTTATAGAGGTCTTAATGAGTCAGTGGCATTTCTCCACGGACCATCCCCACACCTGTTTTGAAGTTACAGATAGAAAGTCTTTCCACCCTTTGTGTCTGCGGCCCTGTGGTCTCCTGAGCCTCTTCGTCCTCACCTGACCCCTCAGCCTTCTTTGCTGGCACCTCCTTCCAGCCACCCATAACTGAAGGAGTCCCAGATTCTGCCTTTGATCCTCTCTCGTTTTCAACCTGCCATCCTTTTCTCTTGTGATTGCTTTCATTCTCACAGTATTCACAACGATCCGTTTGTTAACCCCTTGACATATTCCTCCAGATCCACACTGTCACCTGCTTGGAGACATTCTTGAGTTCCCTCCCCTCCCTCTCTCCTCCCATCCATCCATCCAGTCATTATTTAGCACAATGATATGTCCTACAGTAATAAACAAGATATGGTGGTCTCTGCCCTGGCAGACTCCACCAAATTGAAAATACAGACACATCAACATATAAATGGATGCAGTGGGAGAAGAGCAGGGTGAGAGTGCGTTGGTCCAGCCGTGGCACCTGTTTAACTCTGTGGGGTATCAGAGAAGAAGGTGGGCAGGAAAGCCTTCTCCGGAGAGGAGAAGATGCTGAGTTAGATTGTAAAGGATTGCAAGATCGCCAGGACACCGGTGGGCTCAAGACTGTGTAGTATGCAGGGAACTGCAGAAATTCCACTTGGTCAGAGCAAAGAATTGGATTATGGGGAGATGGGGCAGGATAGTGTTGAGAAATTGGGGAGAAAGACAGTGACCTACTCATGTAAGCCTCCCATGCCGTTCTCAGTGTTCTTCACTTCTTAAGTAAACAGTCGGGAGCTTATGAGGTGTTAAGAGATGAGGTATCTGCATATAGAAAGTTCCTCCTTGGCTATGACCAGGTAGAGGATGGTTTGAAGGCTTCCTGATGGGCATTTAGAAGAGCCACAAAATGACGTTTCTGTTGGTCTATAATATAGACTCTATATCACCAGCTCTGGTTGTCCAGACTCCAGCCATCTCTAACTCTGGCAAGGCTCCTTGACCCCAGGCTGCTCACCACCCTGTACTGCTAGTTCCTTCTCACTGTGGCTGGTTGGCTGGTTAGGTAGCTAGTGGTTGGTTGGTTTGCATATGGTTTTTTCCATCTATTTTTGTGCCCCATTTCAGACTATACCTTTTTGATTTACTCTATCCTGTACACCATGGTTAGAGTTACCTTCCAGTGAAACACAAATATAATTGTTATTTCCCACTGAAAAAAAAAAAAAACCTTGTAATGGTTTTGTTTTACATACACAACCATCTAAACTTTGTGTCCTTACTTTTAAAATGTCTACACCTTGGCACCTGGCTTGCCTATGCTTCCAGCTGCTTCTCCCATTACCCATTGCCTCTCTCCTTTGTGGCCTTCTGGCCTTTAGACTCATCTCTCAGCTCCCCATTATGGAACAAGCCCTCTATCGTTCCCACCTCCGTATCTTCACTCATGCAGCTTCCTCTACTGGAAATGACCTTCTCTATCAAAGTCAACTCATCTTCCATCTCTCTTCCACTTGGAGTCAATCCAAGTGTAGTGGCTAAGAGTATAGCTTCTAGAGCCCAACTTCCTGCTTCTGAATCCAGGCTTTGGCACTTACTGGTTTAGACAATTTCCTTAAACTCTTTGTGCTTCAGTTTTCTCTTCTGTAATAATGGGGAAATAATGATATCCTATAATCTTAGAGTGATTGTGAAAGTTACTAGACACTTAGAATAGTGCTTCACACATGGTAAGCCATCGATAAATGTTAGCTGCTGAGTTGTTATTACTGGTTTTCCCTATAACACTTCTTTTACTTTGATTTATCCTGGAGTTATTAGCCCAATACATATTATTCGTGAATGTGTCTGTCTTCCCCCAGTTTATTGAAACTGCATAGGAGTCAAGAACTCTGACTAATGCACATAAATGCTTTCCCTTAGTGTATATGCAGCAATGCTTTGAATATCCAGACAGTCCCTGACTTACTGTGGTTTGACTATAATTTTCAACCTTTACAGTGGTGCAAAAGTGATATGCATTCAGTAGAAATTGTACTTCAAGTCACATACAACCATTCTGGTTTTTACTTTCAGCATTCAGTAGATCACATGAGATGTTCAAAACTTTATTACAAAATGGGCTTTGTGTCAGATGATCGTGTCCAGCTGTGGGCTAATGTGTTCATTTAAGGTGGGCTAGGCTAAACCATGATACTGAGTAAGTTACATGTATTAAATGCATTTTTGACTTGCAGTCGATTTTATTACAATTCTTTTATCTGGGCTTCCTGACAAGATGTAAAAACTTTGAAGATGAGCTATACTCAGAGCAGACACCAGAACCTGGAAATGAAGCAGGTTACCCTGAGGCCACTACTTACAAACTGCAAGTGGCACCCTGGAGGTGTGCTTGTCTTCAGATGTAATCTCCCACCTTAAATGTGGATCCCATTATCTGACTCAGGCAACTGGAGGGAAGAAGTTGTAGGCACCTTCATTTTGCTTTTGTAACAGCTGAGAAGTAATCAACCTATCAGGGAGCAATCTTGGAGTTATCTGCCACCTTCACCCAGACAGACAGAGGTGCTGAGGCAATTGGGTTAATGACCAGGCTTTTATGGCATCTTTGCTTTCAAGACATTGTGTATGGTGTGTGTTTTTCAGAAATGGTATGTGTTTTTCAGAAATTAGACGACGGGGTTCCAAAGATCCCCTGGTGAAGGCTCTCCAGCTGCTTGACAGTCCCTGTGAACCCGCAGACGGTGGCCTGAAGTCAGAGACCTTGGCCAAAAGACGGAGTTCCAAGGACCTCCTGGGGAAGCCGCCACAGCTATACGACACTCCCTACGAGCCTGCAGAAGGGGGGCCCAGGGCAGAGGGGAAGGCGCGGCCCCCAGACAGCCGGCTGCCCGAGAACGACGAGCGGCCCGCGGCAGAGTACGAGCAGCCATGGGAGTGGAAGAAGGAGCAGATCGTGCGGGCTCTGTCAGGTGAGGGCGCCAGGCCAGGCCCGCCCCAGTGTGACTTCAGTTTTCTGGCCACCGCATCAGCCCCACATTTGTTTTTTTCCTTGTGGGTACCTTTATATTCCTTTCTCTTCTCAATGTGCAACTGTTTTGGAAATGCCTGAAATGACCATTGAAAGAATGACCACCTGGCTGGGCACGGTGGCTTGCGCCTGTAATCCAAGTCACTTTAGGAGGGCAAGGCAGGCGGATCACTTGACCCCAGGAGTTCAAGACCAGCCTGGTCAACATGGCAAAACTCCATCTCTACTAAAAGTACAAAAATGAGCTGGGTCTGATGCTGGGCGCGTGTAATCCCAGCTACTGGGCAGCCTGAGACAGAAGAATCGCTTGAACCCAAGAGGCGGAGGTTGCAGTGAGTCGAGATCGTGCCACTGCATTTCAGCCTGGGTGACAGAGTGAGACTCTGTCTCAAAAAATAATAAGTAACTAAATACATAAATAAATAAAAGTATAACCAAGCCGGGCACAGTGGCTCACACCTGTAATCCCTGCACTTTGGAAGCCGAGGCAGGTGGATCACTTGAGGTCAGGAGTTCAAGACCGGCCTGGCCAACATGGTAAAACCCTGTCTCTACTAAAAATACAAAAATTAGCTGGACGTGGTGGCGTACACCTGTAGTCCCAGCTACTCAAGAGGCTGAGGCAGAAGAATAGCTTGAACCTGGGAGGTGGAGGCTGCAGTGAGCCGAGATCATGCCACTGCACTCCAGCCTGGGCGACAGAGCAAGACTCTGGCTCAAAAATAATAATAATAATTATACAAAAGTATAACCATGCCGGGTGTGGTGGCTCATGCCTGTAATCCTAGCACTTTGGGAGGCCGAGGCGGGCAGATCATGAGGTCAAGAGCTGGAGACCATCCTGGCCAACAGGGTGAAACGCCGTCTTTACTAAAAATACAAAAAATACCTGGGTGTTGTGGCACGCACCTGTAGTCCCAGCTACAGCTCGAGAAGCTAAGACAGGAGAATTGCTTGAACCCAGGAGGCGGAGGTTGCAGTGAGCCAAGATCTCCCCACTGAACTGCAACCTGGGTGACAGAGCGAGACTCCGTCTCAAAAAGAAAAAAAAAAGTATAACCAATGTAAAGGGTGAAAGGAGAAGGTAATATATTTGATGGCAAGCATTTGAGTCAGTTTTTTTCTTTTTTTTTTTTTGTTTTTTGAGACAGGGTCTCACTCTGTCACCCAGGCTGGAGTGCGTTGGTGTGATCATGGCTCACTGCATCCTCAGCCTCCTGAGCTCAGGCAGTCCTCTCACCTCAGCCCCCCGAAGAGCTGGGACTACAGGCGTGCACCACCACTCCCGGATTATTCTTTAATTTTTTAGAGATGGGGTCTCACTGTGCTGCCCAGGTGGGTCTTAAACTCCTGAGCTCAAGTGATCCTCTCACCTCAGCCTCCCAAAGTGCTGGGATTACAGGCAAGAGCTACATACCCAGCCTGGAGTCAGTTTCGTTTGATTTGAGTTGTCATCTCGGGTACCTGCTGAGTCCTGTGCCAGGTGCTGCCGTTTCATCTCCTTCTCTCCAGCCTAGGTGTCATGGCATCTCGTATTATTTGGTAGTCTTTCTGTTTCTGAGTTGTCTTTTCTTTTTGTTTTATTATTTCATACTAAAAACTATTGGTTTGGTTTTATAGGATGATACACATTCTTGCAAGGATTCATTACCTGTAACTATGTTTAATCTTTTATCCTAAAAATAGCAGAACTACAAGTAGTTTGGCTTTTTTTTTTTTTTTTTTTTTGAGACGGAGTCTTGCCCTGTCGCCAGGGTGGAGTGCAGTGGTGCAATCTTGGCTCACTGCAGCCTCTGCCTCCCGGGTTCAAGTCATTCTCCTGCCTCAGCCTCCCAAGTAGCTGGGACTACAAGCACGAGCCACGACGCCCAGCTACTTTTTGTATTTTTAGTAGAGACGGGGTTTCACCAGGTTAGCCAGGATGGTCTTGATCTCTTGACCTTGTGATCTGCCTGCCTTGGCCTCCCAAAGTGGTGGGATTACAGGCATGAGCCACTGTGCCCGGCCACAAAACGACAAGTTTTTTAAAAGTCCATGTTGAAATATATTAAAGTGGTTTCCTCTCATAATCTAAAACTGTTTTATACTGATGAATATTTTACAGAAAAATTGTCTGTGGGATGCTAGCAGTGTGATCAGATATCAAAGACAGCAGGAGCTCAGCTAGCCAGGGTATTCTGCAGTATATTATAGTTAATGTTAAAGCGGGAAAATGCTTCTTTCCTGAGCCAAGGCAGGCAAGGAGGTTTTTTCCCTTTGAAGTTTACATGGATCACCCCAGTGGCCTGTGATGTTAAATGGAGTCTTCCTTCCAGTCCAGTTTGAAGGAGCTGAGCGACCTTCCGTCAGGGAGGAGACAGTGAGGCAGCACCACCGGCAGAAGAGCTGGACCCAGAAGATCCTGAAGCCAGCCCTCTCGGACCACAGTGAGGGAGAGAAAGTGGACCCGGGCCTGCCCCTGGAGAAGCAGCCGTGAGTCTCCTCCTCAGATCCTTGTAACAGACAACAGCTGGGACCTTACAGCTTTGTATCAGGGGGCACATTGGCCCATTTCACATGATTATTTTTGTTAATGAATACTTGCCTGGATGGGGCTTTTAATGAAAACCCATCTTCAAAGCCCAGTGCATTGTGCAAAATGGAAAGTGCACTGCATCTCAACAAGCTCATTGTAAGTCTTATTCTTCTGTAGAGAGTGAAAACTGTTCAAATGACACTAGCACCATTAACTCACTCTTGTATGATTGATAGGCTTTGTGATCTGGGATCACCCAGATCTGCATTTTGTCTGTTCTGAATGTGAAGCAGGATCTAGTTCAGGCTGTTGCGTCTCTGCCAGAAGTTCATTTCAAACAACACTTTATGGAACAATGCCCAGTCTGGATTTGTATTTTGACACTCATGGTGCTTTCCCCTCTTCCACCCCCATTTTTCAGCTGGTATCATGGTGCCATCAGCCGTGCTGAGGCTGAGAGTCGACTACAGCCCTGCAAAGAAGCTGGTTACCTGGTTCGAAATAGTGAGTCAGGGAACAGCAGGTACTCCATTGCCCTAAAGTAAGTAAGCCCCATGGCTTTCCTCATCTCCAAGGGGAAGGAACACTGTGTAACAGTCTTCTAGTCAAAAAAAACATACTGTGAAGGTGGTTCACAGGGGTGTGCATTGCAGAAAATAAGAGGCATTTGTTTGGACAATGGAACATGAGACACTTGGATGAGAATGCAAAATTGGTATTGGGTAAATGCCTCCATTATCTATTATGATAATGAAGGTCTTATTGCATTATCTTTGTGCATTAGTCAATTTCTACCTTACATTACCTAATCTGGATTAGGCCCTCTCAGTAGAGAAATAATTCCTGATGAAAAGAATTATTTCTAACAGGGTAGTACAGTCATTCTTCTTTTATTCCGTAGTATTGGGGACTTTAATAAATCAAGATCCCCCTGATTGTCGAAATGCCAACTGCCATTTTGACACCAGTTTCTTCTGGTAAAGAAGGAAATGCTGACTTGCCTGTTGCTCCCTCCGTCTGATTGTACACAGAAAATTCACTTTTGCCTGGTAGGCCTGGTGGAGTGTGTATCATGGAAATTCTCACTGCTCCGTGAGTTCAGTGGCCCTGTATTGGAGGATCATTGTCAAGAGCCCTAACAGCATTTCCTTCCTGAGGAAGCTGAGCCCCTGCAGCTGAAACAATCAGGCTGGAGGAGAACAGAGTCGGGCGGGGGAGTTGAGCAATATGGCTCAGAAAATGGGATAGGCCACCAGATATACAATACCAGGAATAGCTCGACTGTGTTCCTGAAATTGGTGCTTGTGGATTAAATCTTTGAGCTTTTGGTGCCAGCTTTCATTTTATACAACCAGGAATGGTCTTTCCAGATGCGAGGGGAGGAAATGGTTTTTATTATTATTATTTATGTGTTCTTTTTGGAAAAAAAGAAGAAGAACCCTTACGTCCTTTTAGCTGTGGTGAGGAGGATGAGTTTTTTTGGGGTTTCTTTTCTTTTTCTTTTTTTTTTTTTTTTGAGATGGAGTCTCTGTTGCCTAGGCTAGAGTTCAGTGGCATAATCTCGGCTCACTACAACCTTCGCCTCCTGGGTTCAAGTGATTCTCCTGCCTCAGCCTCCCAAGTAGCTGGGATTACAGGTGCCTGCCACCATGCCCGGCTAATTTTTTTGTATTTTTTAGTAGAGATGGGGTTTTACCATGTTGGCCAGGCTGGTCTTGAACTCCTGACCTCAAGTGATCCGCCCACTTCGGCCTCCCACAGTGCTGGGATTACAGGCATGAGCCACCGTGCCCAGCCGAGGATGAGTTTCTACCTCACCTTAGTAGCCTCGTGCTTGGGCGTAAGCACTGGTTTTGCAATTTGAGAGCTAGAAGGGACTTGGCATTCTTTTTAATTGTTTTCTTTGTTCCAGTACCTGATGACTCATATGTGATAAGGATAAACCACTCAAGGATTACATGCATTTAGACTGTGAAATTTCTGAGAGTACCACTAGAGTGTGGAATGCATTTCTGTGTGTGTAGACCCATTACGGGATGGATGAGAACCTATCAACCTAGTGTGAATCTGGCTGCAATTGTTTTCAGTGGGGAGGGATCCTCTGCCCACTCATTCATGTCTCCTCCTTGATTTTCATTCCAGGACTAGTCAAGGATGTGTCCACATCATAGTGGCTCAGACCAAAGACAACAAATATACACTGAATCAGACAAGCGCTGTGTTTGACAGCATCCCTGAAGTGGTACACTATTATTCCAATGAAAAGTTGCCTTTCAAAGGGGCAGAACACATGACTTTACTCTACCCGGTGCACAGCAAGCTTCACTAAGATTCAGCCACTGCAAGCCCTGGGCCTCTGGCACCTGCAAGGGCATCATCAGCGCACAACCAGCATCTCAAAGGACAAGGCTGGACTAGCAACTGCTAGAAAATGGGAGTCTTCCTTGAAAAGTCAGAGAGTGATTTGTTTTGTTTTGTTTGAGACGAAGTCTCGCTGTGTTGCCCAGGCTGGAGTGCAATGGTGCAATCTTGGCTCACTGCAACATCTGACTCCTGGGTTCAAGCAGTTCTTCCCCCTCAGCCTCCCAAGTAGCTGGGACTATAGGTTCGCGCCACCACTCCCGGCTAATTTTTTTTTTTTGTATTTTTAGTAGAGATGGGGTTTCGCTGTGTTGGTCAGGCTGGTCTCAAACTCCTGACCTCAAATGATCCGCCCACCTCAGTCTCCCAGAGTGCCTGGATTACAGGCATGAGCCACTGCACCCGGCCGAGTCTTTGGTCTTAAAGTGATTCCACGACACTTTGTTTGTGGCCTGTCCCTTGTTTCCTTGCTAAGTAGTTCTACAATAAGAAATCATGATTTAGCTGTTGCCTCCAGCTCTGGGGTAGGGTGTTCTTTTTATGGTGTGACCCTCAGGAAAGTTAAGTCAGGAGTTCAGGAGCATCAGAGTTCTCTAGAAATGTGCCTACTTGTTACCTGGAATACCTGGTCTCTAAACAAACCAACAAAAAATCCACGTGGCTTTTCCACATGATGGTGCAGACTGGAAGAGGATGTTATATTGGACTCGTTATTGGGGAAGTGAATGAGCAGGAGAAAATGTGAATGACGGGCAAGAAAGTTGTCTTTCTCCCTCAGAAGTCCTAATTCAGCTCTGGAGTTCATGGAAATCCGCAACTTCAGAGTGTGGCCTAAGGATTATTTTGTTGGTCAGCCTTTCCAAGAAAGTGTGTGTTCTCTCAATCTCTGTGGATTTTCTCATTTTTTAGCAAATCAGTGAGATAAGCATAAATAGGAAGGAAGATACCCCAGGTTTAAGAATCACCGATATCATTAGGCATTGGCATCATTATTAGAATTCTGAATTATAGAATAAAAGGTACAACAAAGATTTCATTTCTGAATTTTAAAATTCTGGAAATTTGCAAAGCTCCACAACTGTTTTTTTACTGAATTAATTACATAGAACTTCGATGTCTTTTGTTTCATCATCATTGGGCATTTTAGTTGCTATGGGATAATTTTTAATTTTTGTCTCTAAAATTAGATTTGCTTTGTGTTTGTAGTAAATTTTTTTAAAATGCAACCCTAAGATCTGATTATATGAACTGGGTCTCTAAAGCCCACAAAGATTCTCTCGTTCTGTACCAAGCAGACTGCCTTGTACTATACAGAAGTGTTTGAAAAGTAGACCTAGAGGTTTTCTTTTAAATACCATTACTTAAGATTCATAGTATTAGGATCTTTATGATTTATCATGAACTTATATCACCAGTTTATTTACTGTGAAAAAAACCATGGGAATGGCATACTGTGAGAAGAGTACTATGGTGAGTGGCTCCAGAATTAAAATTCAGCAGATGTGTCTGTATTCTGGGGTTGGTCATTTGGGTCTCAGAACTGCCCCATATGCAAATGTACTGACTGTCATCAATGAAAAGTTAACCTTTGTAGCTTATAAATACACACAAAATGTTGATTTGGTTAATTTTTTACGAAAGTATACCTTTCTAGTTACTAGTTACATTTGACTATAAGATTTAGAGGTTAGTAAATTTTTGCTTCTTTATTCAGATAAGATCTCAGCCAAAAGGTTGTGTGATCTTTGATTTTAAAAATTTAAGAGGAACTTTTCCTCACTGGAACACAATGATTTTATTAATAAAGAATGTAGGCTGGGTGCGGTGGCTCATGCACATAATCCCAACAATTTGGGAGGCTGAGGCAGGCAGATCACGTGAGGTCAGGGGTTCTGACGCCAGTCTGGCCAACATGGCGAAACCCCAACTCTATACAAAAAGTACAAAATTAGGCCAGGTGCGGTGGCTCACGCCTGTAGTCCCAGCACTTTGGGAGGCCCAGGCAGTCAGATCATTTGAGGTCAGGAGTTTGAGACCAGCCTGGCCAACATGGTGAAACCCCGTCTCTAGTAAAAATACAAAAATTAGCTGGGCACGGTGGCGGGCACCTGTAGTTCCAGCTACTTGGGAGGCTGAGGCACAAGAATCACTTGAGCCCAGGAGGTGGAGGTTGCAGTGAGCCAAGATTATGTCACTGCACTCCATCCTGGGTGACAAGAGCGAAACTCCATCTCAAAAAAAAAAAAAAAAAAGCCTGGCCTGGTGATGGATGCCTGTGGTTCCAGCTATTCGGGAGAATGAGGTAGGTGGATCACCTCTGCTCAGGTCAAGGCTGCAGCGAGCCATGATCGCACCACTGCACTCCAGCCTGAGTGACAGAGTGAAACCCTGTCTCAACAAGCAAACAAACAAAAAACCAAAAGGAATGTTTTTTTCAGATACTGATAGAATGTTTTCAGTGTGTATTGGTTCATTTACTATATCTTTAGTGTAAGATTTTAAAAGGTTTTTTCAGCATCCATTCAACAAATATTTATTATCTTTATACAAATTATTCATTGTGTTAAACTTTTTAGTTTAACATTCTAGAAATGAAACGTTTTTACTTAACCTTATTCTACAAAGGGAATACAGCAGTTATTCTAATTTTAATAAATGCTAAAAGCTTTATACAATTTTTCTTTGTGCACTAAATGATTTTTGGCCCATACCCAGCAACTGTGATGAATGTATAATGAAATAACATCTTGAAAACAGGCCAGATACATTAAGTATTTATTGAGCTTCTGTCATATGCCCAGTATTGTGCTTCTTCTATACTGTTTCTCTGTGACAAGTCATACTATATTCTTTATAGAATTAAAAGTAGAGGAGAGGCAGAGTTTATATATTGTCCAGTTGCTTTACAGTTGTACAGGAGGTTATAAGAAGAAATATAGTAAATTAGTGGGAAGTCAGAGGTGGGGGCGTTAGTGAGCTACTATTTTCTTCTTGAGGTTGTGACACAAGCTGACAAAAGCCAGGGAGTTCACAGCTGTGTGGTGGCACAAAGTTCCATATGTTCTAAAAACAATTAGGCCCAGCAGGGTGTCCCTAATGGCTTCCTTGTTAAACCTCCATGGCCAGCTGATCTGAAGCTCTGTGACATGTTCTCTGAGCTCTGAATGCTCTGGCTTTTTGTCATTTTGTCTTGAGACAAGTATTTTCCTGTAGTCCTCATTCCTTTGAGTTATTCCATCTCCCAGGATATTCTCTGATGAGAAGAATGTCTTTTAGTGAATTTGCCTTGAATTTAGCATCCATAGAGCTGTGTCAGTGTTCTTCTTGATCACACCTTCTTTAAAAAAATAGTCTGCTTGCGATGACTGGACAAGTTCAGTTGGTTAGTTTCAGGCCTATAAGAAGAGAGAGTAAAGGACCTTGCTATTTACTTTGATACCATAGTTGTATCTCAGGATGGCCTGCAAACCACTGGCCTTGTGTGTATTTAAGCTAGGAATAAAATAATGGAGAAGTGTTAATATGTATACAAAAAGGTAAATATTGATATACCTACTCTCTGTTGGGGGCAGAAGTGTCATTTTAAGTTATTCAAAGCACTTTCTTAAGCATTTTAGAAAGCCTTTATTCTTTGCTGTTGGAAGTCTCCGTACTTTGCAGAATTGGTATTTGTGTACTAGCCTCTGCCACAGGATGGGGAGGTGGGCAGGTAGTTGATAGGGGCAGCCAGGAGTTTTTGAGGCAGGTGGTGGGAAATTGTCCTAATTTGTTAATTGGATTATGTAACTCTGTTACTAGTCTGTTATTGGCTGTTGTTACTGGATGCATCTTGATATTCAGAAGAATAACTGTGAGGCATTCTTCAGTTGCTGGTTAAGTGGGGTTAGTTTCTGTTCTATCAGATGCCCTTTTTCAGTCAAAGGTTAGCCCCTATGTTTCTCCCTCCTTCCAGGGTTTAGGGAGTGCAGTGATGTCGATTTCATTTCCCTTCTCCGCACCCCTTGACACTCAGCAGGATTGCACTGAAACCCTTCTCAGATCTCTCGTTCACTAGTTGTCTCCTATTTTTCCATAAACAGCACTAGTTTGGCCTTTTGACCTGGTTAGAATCACTCTTCTGTATTCTCATTTCCAATTTTTGTACCCCACTAACGTGGACTTAGAGAAACTTGGCCTGCTGTGCAGTGGGCCTTCTGTTCAACTTACCCTCCAACGCTGACCCTGTGTGAAGAAAGATGGTGCGTTACTGCCATCTAATGGAAAAAGAGAAAACTGCAGTTGGGAAAAGCAGCTGTGCATTTAAGGGTAGGGCTTTCTGAAGGATTTCTGATACAGTCCAGAAAAGGGAAAATGATGACACAGCAGTTGCCATCTTGAAAAATGCCCTTTCCTGCGGAAAGGGTGTTTTGAAGTCTAATACAACTTATCATCACAAGGTCCCTGGACTAAGGCTGGATCGTGTAATTTAGAATCTCAAATTGTATTTTAATTAATATGCTGGCAACAGAATCATTGAGACAGGCATCTCATTTTGTCAAGTTCTTAGCCGTTCAGTTTGTCAGGGGCTTTAATATTTTAGATATCAACTAATACATAGTTTCAACTTTTAAAAATATTTGAAGATTGTATGTGATATAGGTGCCTATCTATAGTGCCTTAGTAATTTAAATCAGAAATATTTTATAAAATTTCTGGTTGTTTTGCAGTAGCCAATATAGGCTTCATGCCCTCCTGAAGATGGTTTCCTCTGAAATGTAACTTTAAATAAACATTATTCCAAGAAAACTACAGTGGTTTTGCTTAATTCAGTTAGCTCTGAGAATCATCTTCCTTCAGAAAAATACTTCCCATGGTAAGAGCTACAGCAGAGTTTCATTTGCAGTCACCATTAATGAAATATAGAAACACCATGATGGAACATAACCAGCAGATTCTATCTTTTATTTCCTCTGTTCACATTTAGAGTCCTTCTATTACGTTTTTCTTCCCAAGTAAAATAGTAATACAGTGACGTTTTACTGCCATTTCCTGGCCCATCTCTTCCTGAGTCGAAAGTTAGTGCACTGGTTCTCATCCCTCACTAGATAGAAGATTTGGGCTCTGCTTCTGTTTTTATCAGTTTGTTATTAATACAAATGTCCCATGCGATCTGTGGGATGCCCTAAGTCTGTTGCAAAGTTCAAAAACCTATTTTAAAAAAAAATTGTACCAGGTGATTTGGATACACAGCCAACGGTGGAGAAGCCCTGTTGGAAGCTCCTATTTGGAAATGCACAAATAAATTCACGTGAGGTCCTAGAAGGGCATACTGTTGAGTCTGCTATCAAAAAGTTTTCCCCTCCAAAATTCCTGTTTAACATGGTTTCAAGTTTTTAACTTCCATTAAACATTTATGTAAGTTGCCACCAGGTGGAACAATTGCCTATTGTTTTTCCCCGTCTGTGTTTAAGAGAAGAGGAAGTTTGCGTTAAGAAATGCTCCCGCCACCCACCACCCAAGCAATTAGAGTAATGGTTTTCAGAATTCAAATTGAACACGTGTTTACAAGCACCCAGGGTTTGAGTGTTGAATGTTGGATTCTGACCCTGTGAAAGGCCAAGATGTAAGTAGTGAGAATAGACTCTTTCTCCGCACCAGGTGTGCTGCTGAACAAATGCTTTTCATCATACAGCGTCTCATTTTAATCTGCCACAACTCAGCCAGGTGGGAACCTCGTTTTTCAGATAAAAACACGGGTGCTTAGAATGATGAAATAACTTGTCTTGGGTCAGTCATAGTAAGTGGTAGAGCCCAGATTGCGGCCCAGGTCTCACTCTAGAGTGGCTTTTGTTGTTTTTTTTTTTTTTTTTTTTTTGCACTTTTTATGATTTCATTTAAAAACAAAACATAGACTGAGTTGTCTGTTCATTTTGTTCGCTGCACAGCCTGGCCTTGGGAGTGGTGACTGATGGCCCACGGGGCTGCTCGCTCCACAATGGCCTTGTGGTTCTGGAGGAAACATTGTGAGCAATCTCAGCTCAGTATAATTTGTTGCACATCAGCAGCGCTTCATTCCAGCTCCTTGACCTTGTAGACCAGGAAATTCTGGAAGCCACTGGGCAGGGTGTGCTTCATTATCTTGCTACTCCCATAACTGACGCTGGCAATACAGGGGAGTATCATTCAGCCTCAACAAGGAAGGGAATCCTGACACAGACCATTAACGCTGAGTGAAACCCGTCAGTCACAAAAAGACAAATACTGTGTGATTCCACTTACATGAGGTACCCAGAGTAGTCAAATTCATAGAAAGAATGGTAGTTGCCAGGGGCTGGGGAAAGAGGAAATGGGGAGTTGTTTAATGAGTGCAGAGTTTTCTTTTCTTTTTTTTTTTTTTGAGACAGTGTCTTGCTCTGTCGCCCAGGCTGGAGTGCAGTGGTGCAATCTCAACTCACTGCAACCTCCACCTCCCAGGTTCAAGCAATTCTCCTGCCTCAGCCTCCCAAGTAGCTGGGACTACAGACATGCGCCACAACGCCCAGCTAATTTTTGTATTGTTAGTAGAAACGGGGTTTCACCATGTTGGCCAGGCTGGTCTCAAACTCCTGACCTCATGTGATCCACCAGCCTTGGCATCCCAAAGTGCTGAGATTATAGGCATGACCCACCATTCCCAGCCCAGAGTTTCTGCATGAGATAATGAAAAGTCCTGGAGATTGGTTGCACAACAATATGAATGTAGTTAACACTGCTGAACTGCACACTTAGAAATGGTTAACATAGGCCAAGCGTAGTGGCTCATGCCTGTAATCCCAGGGCTTTGGGAGGCCAAAGTAGGCGGACCACTTGAGCGAAGGAGTTCGAGACCAGCCCGGGCAACGTGGTGAAACCCCGTCTCTTATAAAAAAAATTAAAATAGGTGGTTAAGCTGGTAAATTTTATGTTAATGCATTTCTTACCACACACACAAAAATGCCAGTCTATTATCTTACAATGGAAATGCATCTAGCAGACTGGACATTCAGGTCACCTGTGTGATCAATGTGCTCTCTACCCATAGAGGGGCACGTGGACTCAGAGCAAGGGAAATAGGAATTGGGTTTTCGGTATCCACCTCCACCTCCACCTCCAGGACAATCCTCTGCTGGGTCTGGCAAGTTGTGTCCATGGGCCTAGGCAGCCTTTCCCCTGCTTGGGAGAGGCTCTGCCTGTAGAACTGGGTAGTGTGAAGTCCTGAAGGTCATTTAAGCTCTGATAAACATACCTTGAGGAGATTCAGTGTGAGGCATGAGGTTATCATTTCCAGAATCCACAGGTAGCACCAGAATTACTTCCCCTTTGTGAATCATGTAGTATGAATCACTGTAATATCTTGATTCAAATTTAAAATACTTCCTACATGACATTTTTAAATGATTGCCTTCTAATTTATGTGCATAAATAAACAGGTTTACTAATTTGGATTGAGGGAAAGATAAATTATTACTTGATGAGCACATAAAAGCCAATTTGTTGATCAAGCTATCAACCAGCATGTTGTTGGCAAGAAACATATTTTACTTAAAAGATAAAAAAGGTGTGGATTATTTCAGATTGCTTTATTTTACTTTTTTTTTTTTCTGAGACGGTGTGGATTATTTTGGATTGCTTTACTTTTTTTTTGAGACAGAGTCTCACTCTGTCGCCTAGGCTGGAGTGTAGTGATGCAATCTTGGCTCACTGCAACCTCTGCTTCCCGGGTCCAAGCCTCAGCCTCCTGAGTAGCTGGGATTGTAGGTGCCCACCACCACACCTGGCTAATTTTTGTATTTTTAGTAGAGACGGGGTTTCACTATGTTGGCCAGGCTGATCTCAAACTCCTGACCTTGTGATCTGCCTGCCTTGACCTCCCAAAGTGCTGGGATTACAGGCATGAACCACCATGCTCGGCCTGATTTTACTTTATTTTTGAGACAGGGTCTTCTCTGTTTCCCAGGCAGGAGTGCAATGGCGTTATCATGGCTCACCACAACCTTGACCTTCTGGGCTCAAGCAATTCTCCCACCTCAACTTCCCAAGTGGCTGGGACCACAGGTGTGCGCCACCATACCTGGCTAATGTTTTGAATTTTTGTGGCGACAAGGTCTCACTATATTGCTTAGGCTGATCTCGAACTCCTGGGCTGAAGCAATCATCCTGACTCAGCCTCCCAAAGTACAAGGATTATAGGTATGAGCCACTGCACCATCCTGGACTGCTTCAGATGGTGTACTTGCAAGTGAAACATTCTTTCTAAAACCCTTGCACGTTTTAAAATGGAGAATCTCAAGCTTTTTTAGAAACTAATACAATGGGCTGGGCACAGTGGCTCACGCCTGTAATCCCAGCACTTTGAGAGGCCAATGCAGGCAGATCACTTGAGGTCGGGAGTGATCCACCTCCAACCGGGAGGTGGAGGTTGCAGTTAGCTGAGATTGTGCCACTACACTCCAGCCTGGGCAACAGAGTGAGACACTGTCTCAAAAAAAGAAACGAATACAATGAACCACCCTGTCCCATCACCCAGCATCAACAATTATTGTCTTACAGCCAATTTTGTTTTGTCTGTGATCCCCACCTACTTCTTGTACATTTTAATAAACAATTTTTCATAGGCAGTATAATATGATTGGACTATTCCAAAATAGAGGGGTTATAATTGTTTAATAAAGCTATCTTTAATTCTAAAAACAATGCTCATTTAAAAAAATTAAATATTTTACACAAGAAAAAAGAGCAAATCCAGTCTTCAGTGACTTCCTAAATGCACTTAGAACATTGCAGAGGTTTGGCTGGGCATGGTGGCTCACACCTGTAATCCCAGCATTTTGGGAGGCCGAGGCGGGTGGATCACCTGAGGTCGGGAGTTCAGGACCAGCCTGGCCGACATGGGGAAACCCTGTCTCTACTAAAAAATACAAAATTAGCCAGGCATGGTGGCGCATGCCTGTAATCCCAGCTACTCGGGAGGCTGAGGCAGGAGAATCTCTTGAACCTGGGAGGCGGAGGTTTCGGTGAGCCAAGATCGCACCATTGCACTCCACCCTGGGCAAAAAGAGTGAAACTCTGTCAAAAAAAGAAAAAAGAACATTGCAGAGGTGCTCAACATAGTAGACATCCAAGGCGGCCTCCCTCCCACCTGGCCCCTGCCCTCAGCCCTCCCCTGTACCCCCGGCAGGCCTCCCGCTCCCCAGACCCTCCTCACTCCCTAGACCAGATTAGTCATTTGCTCCCAGACACAGCATTTGCTTGTCAATTGTGTGGCTGACCAGGCATACTGCCAACTCCTGGAGGAGGACATTGGTTCCTCTTGTACCCCACACCCAGCACAGTGGCCTAGTAAACATTCCTTGAATGAATTCTTGCACCCGGAGAGCAGCTCCACTCAGAGTGGTGACCATTCATCCTTTCAGAGGGAGTGGATGTAATAAGGCTTCCATACCATCAGTAAAGCACAATTTGGCTGGGCGTGGTGGCTCACGCCTGTAATAGCACTTTGGGAGGCCGAGGTGGGCAGATCACTTGAGTTCAGGAGTTCAAGACCAGCCTGGCCAACATAGCAAAACCCCATCTCTACTAAAAATACAAAAATTATCCAGGCATGGTGGTGTGTGCCTGTAATCTCAGCTACTTAGGAGGCTGAGGCAGGAGAATCGCTTGAACCTGGGAGGCAGTTGTGGTGAGCCAAGATGGCACCACTGCACTCCAGTCTGGGCAACAGAACGAGACTCTGTCTAAAAAATAATAAATAAATAAATAAAGCACAATTTGAGAATTTTCAGGAAGTTCATCAAAGTTTATACCAAGGAACCAACAGGAGAAAACCAAACCATTCGTGCAGTGCAGAGGTGTGGCTAGGTATAGATGGAGGGGAAGTGGCTTGATTTGGTCCCTGATCAGAGAAAGTTAACTATGTCAGGAACTAGTTTTGCCCCTCTCCTTTGAGACCCATCTCTGGCTGCCGCTGCCTTAGGATCACCTATGGGAGCCCCCAAGCCATGCCTTTGTATGTGCGCTCAGACTCCCATGGGTCAGCCTCCAGCCCCAGCTCACACTGATAAACGTGACAAACCACATGAGGATACCAGGTCCATCTCCTCCCGGGGCGAGTGGGTCAGGCCCCACCCCACACAGGGTGAGGGCACCTGGCCTGAGAAAGGGCTTGGTAAGAGAAGCCCATGAGGTGGTCACCAGTGGCTGGGGGCCGGAGCCCCATGGCAAAAGCAAAGAGCACCAGCCTTCCAGTCCAGCAGGCCCAGGTTTGGAGTCTAGTTCAGCCTCTTAACTAGCGTGGGCATCTTGGACCACCATCTTCAATATAAGCCTCAGTTGCCTCATCTGTAAACAGGTGAGAATACTTACATGGCAGCCACATTAAGGAAGAATATCCTGTTTATAAAGCACATGGTGGAGAGGCAGTAAATGGTAGCCGTTATTTACTTTTTTATTTTTTTATTTTTTGAGGCAGGGTCTCACTCGTCACCCAGGTTGGAGGGCAGTGGTGTGATCACAGCCCACTGCAGCCTCACACTCCCAGGCTCAGGTGATCCTCCCACCTCAGCCTCCCGAGGAGCTACGACTACAGGCATGTGCCAGCATGCCCAGCTAGTTTTTTGTATTTTTAGTAGAGACAGGGTTTTGCCATGTTGGCCAGACTGGTCTCGAACTCCTGGGCTCAAGCAATCCATCCACTTCAGCCTCCCAAAGTGCCGGGATTACAAGCATGAGCCACAGCGCCCAGCTGCCATTCTTTTTTTTCTTTCTTCCCCTTCCACCCCTGTGCCCCCGACACACAGTGTCTCAACCTGTTGCCCGGGCTGGAGTACAGTGGTACTATCACGGCTCACTGCAGCCTCCAACTCCTGGGCTAAAGGGATTCTCCTGCTTCAGCCTCCCAAGTAGCTGGGACTACAGGCATGCACCACCATGCTCGGTTAATTGGTTTTTTTTTAATTATTTTGTAGAGCTGGGCGCAGTGGCTCACACCTGTAATCCCAGCACTTTGGGAGGCTGAGACGGGCGGATCACCTAAGGTTGGGAGTTTGAGACCAGCCTGACCAACACGGAGAAACCCCGTCTCTACTAAAAATACAAAAAATTAGCCGAGCATGGTGGCACCCTGTAATCCCAGCTACTCAGGAGGCTGAGGCAGGAGAATCGCTTGAACCTGGGAGGCAGAGGTTGTGGTGAGCCGAGATTGTGCCATTGCACTCCAGCCTTGGCAACAACAGCAAAACTCCATCTCAAAAAAAAAAATTATTTTGTAGAGATGGGTCTCACTATGTTGCCCAGGCTCGTCTTGAACTCCTGGCCTCAAGCCATCCCCCTGCCTTGGCCTCCCAAAATGCTGGAATTGCAGGTGTGAGCCACTGCGCCCAGCCAGTAGCCATTATTATTAGGTAATTTTAGTAGATATCTCTACCACAAAGGGCCTGTGAACTTCTAGGTAACCAGTAAGGCCAGTTGGTGTACTGCTTTGCTGCCATAGATTTTTGTTTTTTAGTTAACACCCACTGAAACATGTTGCTGTGACTCTTACCTCTAGCCCTGCGGTCCCCAGCACAGAGATCTTCAAAGCTGGCTGTACAGCAGCATCACCTGTGTAACTTACACTCATGCTACTGTGATTGCCCGGGTCGAAGGTTGGCACCTGGCCTCCTTCTGATGCACAGGCCCACCCACAGAAGGAATCCACTGAAGCCCACCAGGTCCGGAAGTATGAGGAACCCCCAGCATCCACCTCATTGTGGAACTCACGGTCCAGCCACTCTCAGGATGGATCACCACCTTCATCAGAACCATCTGGGCAGCTTATATAGCTTTCTGGGGGTCCAGCTCAGACCTATTGAACTGGAATCCCTGAGGGTGAAGCCGGGAATGGGGTTCTAACAAGCTGGCCGCATTACATGCTGAGGTGCATTTATGTTCTGCAGGAAAACACGCTGCCTGCGTGAGTGGTGCGTGCAGGTGCTGGCTTCCTCTGCTTTTTACTTCTCTCTTCATCTATCTCTGGTAACAGACTTTACCATGCCGTACCTGTCTCCATCATTTAAAAACTCTTATAGAGCAGCACACAAATTTAAAAACCAAAATAGAATAAAGTTGCTCTTGTTGAGACAGAGTGCTCACTGCAACCTCTACCTCCCAGGTTCAAGCGATTCTCATGCCTCAGCCTCCTGAGTAGCTGGGACTACAGGCGCTCACCACCATGCCCAGCTAATTTTTGTATTTTGAGTAGAGATGGGGTTTCACCATGTTGGCCAGGCTGGTCTTGAACTCCTGACCTCAAGTGATCCACCTGCCTTGGCCTCCCAAAGTGCTGGGATTACAGGCGTGAGCCACTGTACCTGGCTTCCTGATACATTTCATTCTTTAAAAAATCATACTGACATATCAAAATGCAGCTTCCCATGATGCAGTGAGCTATTTTTTTCCAGGACATTGGGCAGCTTTATTAAGCAATTTGAAGTTAGAAGAAAGAACACCCTTAATTTAATAATGCATACACCTATAGTGTGAATGCTTACACACACACACACACACACACACACACACAGAGTACTGAAAAACTTAACTTTATTCAAGTTGTGGATTGTCATCAAAAACTGGGTATGAAGTAGGACATGGCTGAACTGATGGTGTTTTGTTTGCTTGTTTCTTTCTTTTTTGAGACAAGGTCTTGCTGTCACCCAGGGTGGAGCGCAGTAGCACAATTATGGCTCACTATAACCTTGAACTCTGGGCTCAAGCAATCCTCCCGCCTCAGCCTCTGGAGTAGCTGGGACTACAGGCAGGTGCCACCACACCTGGTTAATTTTTTTTTCTTTTTTGTAGATATAGGGAAATGTACTTCTTCCTCTTTTCTCATTTTTATTTTTTCTTATTTAGAGATAGGGTCATGCTATGTGCACCAGGCTGGTCTTGAACTTAATGGCCTCGAGCAATCCTCCCACCTCAGCATCTCAAAGTGCTGGGATTACAGGAATGAGCCACTGCGCCTGGCCTGTTTTGTTTTTTAAGTGACATACACCTGCAGAAGATGGGAACTTCCATAAAGACATTAGAGATTGGGTAGTGTTTGAAAGATGGTGCAACAGGCCCCTCACCCTGTGGCCCGCGGGCTCACCACTCCGCCTAAGGAGTTGCTCTGAGCTCTCGCCCCAGCCCTTGTACACAGCAGTGCTGCATTTGAACCTTTCTTTTATTTTGTTTGTGTTTTTTTTTTTTTTTTGAGATGGAGTCTCACTCACTCTTTGTCACCCAGGCTGGAGTGCAGTGGTGTGATCTCAGCTCACTGAAACCTCCGCCTCCCGGGTTCAAGCAGTCCTCCTGCCTCAGCCTCCCTAGTAGCTGGAATCACAGGTGACCGCCACCATGCCAGGCAAATTTTTTTTATTTTTTATTTTTGAGACAGAGTCTGGCTCTGTTGCCCAGGCTGGAGTGCAATGGCACGATCTCATCTCACTGCAACCTCTGTCTCCCAGGTTCAAGCGATTCTCCTGCCTCAGCCTCCAGAATAGCTGGGATTACAGGTGCCCGCCACCACATCCAGCTAATTTTTGTATTTTTAGTAGAGACGGGGTTTTGCCATGTTGGCCAGGCTGGTCTCGAACTCCTGACCTCAAGTGATCCAGCCACCTCGGCCTCCCAAAGTGCTAGGATTATAGGAGTGAGCCACCGCACCTGGCCTTAAAGGCCTTTCACCTCGCCAGCACACCTCTGCTACTGGAGGATGGAGGATGGCAAACACTGTTTCCTGCCCCTGCCCTGTAATTCTCACAGATATTCAGAAAGGTTTGGTTGCCCTGTGCCTCAGTAAATAAGAAAAATGCTTTCTTAGAAGGCTGCTCCAGTAACTGCATGTTCCTTGCCATCCTCTACAGAAATCACCATCTGCTCTCCTAAGTTCTTCTGGAAAGAGCACCATAACCATGTCATCCTAACAGCAATGCCATGAAGAAAGGGAGGCAGCTCCCTCCACGTCCTCGCTCCAGTGCCCACTCCCGTGCCCCCTCCATGGCCCACGCAGCCTGGCCACCTGGGTGACATCTGGTCCCTGTGTCACTTTCTGCAAGACGAGGACCAGCCTCAAAGAGGAGAGCATGGTGTCCTGAAGGAGATGGCCGCCGCCATCACCTGTCCTGTGGCTTTCCTCTGACTGCCCAGGTGGGGGCCCAGAGGCGGCGCCTCTCAGTCCAGCTTTGAGTGGAGTTACATAATTTCCAGGCTTCCCTGCAGTTCTCTCCTCCCCATCCCTGAACTGTTTACACAGTAGCTCTCACCCACAAAGAGTCCGCATGATGGCTTTTCCTCTGTTTGGAAGATGTGGATGGCTGTGTCCCAAGTTTTTCCTACCTAAGATCCTTTTCAGTAGGGGATGGATTTGGTCTATCTGATGATCAAGAGTTCAGGGTGGCCTTTGTGATAGTGTTACACCCTCTCCCAGGTCCAATAAACAGTCTTCTGACAAATAATGGCCCTTCCTTTTCCTTCCCCACCTGTCCACCACCTGGTAATGTGATGTAAGCGTGGCAAAATCCCACACACCCCTTCCAGAAATCCCAGGACTCGTGTGGGAAATACTTTCATAATTAAAGCCTTCTGAGAAATTGCTGCTTCTTCCTTGAACTTACCTACTTTTGAGTGGTCCTTTAATCCTGCATTAAGGGGATACCCCCCAAAAAATGGTTCTACTTAATTATCCCCCCTTCCTCACTCCTTTCTCCTCATGAATCAGGCAAGCCTTTTTTTTTTAGATGACCCAGATGCCCAAAGCAATAATTACATTTCAAGGGTATTTTTTAAAAGTATTTATTCCAAACACAATGTTCACTTTAAATGCAAAATAGCTGGTAAAAAGAAAAAAAAACACTGAAAAATATACTGACCCTTTGCCCCATATACAGACATCAGCCTTTGGTATTTGCTTTCAGGTAATTAGGTAAAACAAACAAACAAAAACTTGAAACTATTATTTATCTCCAAGAAAACAACGTAGAGTTGAGGTATTCTATTTAACAGATGTGATCTCCATCCAATAAGGTCTCTCTGTTAATTAACAGCCTTGCGACATGCTGTTCCAATCCTTTCCTCCTAAAGTAGAATTTCATTTGAGCATATGTTCATAAAACTGACAGTGTTCCTTAATAATCACTAAGGTTGCCATAGAAACTCCCTGGTGCTGGCGCCCAGCCGCATGGAGGACAGGAGGCCTTCACAGGGCACTGAGGAGGGCCTGGCACGGACCCTGAACTGGCCCGCCTGCCCCTCCGTGTGCAGCCCCTGCCCATGGCTGCACGGGACAGCCAGGTGCAGGGCTCTTGCCTCAAAGGGTCACAGGTTGCCCCTGCATCTCCAAATTAAGACCACCAACTCCACCTGGAGCTGGTGTCAGCATCCTCCCCACCTGGGTTAGCCTTCAGGACGTGCTGTGAGATAATGGAGCTCAGCACCAAAGCAGCCGGGAAGACATTCCTGAACATTCTCCAGGAAACAAACCCATAGACCACAACATGCCCAGCCTGCCCCACTGGGCCCTGTTCACTACCAGGTGGGCTTCCAGCCTGGTTCCAGCAACAGATTCCACAACCTGCCGCGGCAACCAGTTTCCTTTCTCCCAAGACAGCAGGGAAGTGCCAGAGGCTCCGTGTGAGCTCAGAGCCTGATAAAGAAAGCGCAAGGGCAAGTCCCCATCAGGGCCAAGAGCTCTCTGAGTTACCAAAGGCCTCGTCAACATAGCCAGTGCTACCCCTGGACACATTTCTTGAAAATATTTCATTAATGCTACAAACATTATTGATCATTTTACTTTAGGCCTTGAACCAGCATATTTTTTACTTTCCCCACCCAGCAGGATAAGCTGTCGTATTTAACCTAAATGGTCTCTGTCTCAGCGTTTCACGTCTGGCTGCGTGGCAGATGGCTACAGGTGTTAGGCAAATAACAGCACTGCTGGGGACTCAAGGCAGTGGGGGTGCTGCAGAAACACAGGTAGAAATGCCCCGTGGATTGAGACCCATGTTCAGTCACCACAGATTAGAGAACATAGAGAGCTTAGGATGTATACCTGTGTACACTGAGCCAGGCCTACAGCCCAGAGAAGACATTTTTTCTTCATTTACATTAGCTTATGAAAAATAAAGGGAAAATAACCCCCTTCAATACAAAAACAAAAAAACAAAACAAAACAAAGCAATTCCATTACAATAAAAATGAAAGCAATAACAATTTGGAGATCAAAGCTGCCTAGCTCTTGGCAATAATGAGCTATCTGGATTTCACATCTTCTGCTAGCATGGTTCTGCCCGGCTTTGGTAACACCACATGTGGGTAAAACGGTATAAAGAATTGAAGAACTGTGGGCACAGAAGCACCCTTACTGCAGATTCTCATTCTTAATATTTCCCTTTAACAGCATTTTTGCTGTTCTCAAGTCTCAGAAACTTTACATGGTGGGATGGGAGGGAACCACCATAACCGCCTGCCTGCCTTTTTTTTTCTTAAATGTTATTGTTCATAATAGAGATGGTGTCTCACTATGTTACCCAGGTTGGTCTCAAACTCCTGAGCTCAAGCAATCCTCCCACCTTGGCCTCCCAAAGTGCTAGGATTACAGGCGTGAGCCACCGCGCCCGGCCATCCTGCCTTTTTGCCAACCTAAGATGAGTTGCCTCAAGCAGCAATAGGGTCTAAAATCTACAGACAAGCCCAGCAATGAAAATCAAGGCTTACTGAAGACAGTAACAGCTTAAACCTGGAAAACCGTAAACAAAACATGGTCACTTTCATCCTTTCGCACCTGTCTGGTGATGGTGGTGGTTTTTCTAAGAGGGTAGAGTATTAGAAAAGTTTTGTGGTCTGGTAAATTTTGGGTCCATGGTTACACGGCTGACTTAAATCATATCCCCACTCTGGAATACCCTGATAACTTGAGAGCTAACTGGGTAACCACTAACACCACTGAATTTTCAAAGCTCGAACAGAAAAGTCAGCTGAAGTGGTTAATCATGGTGTTACAACTAGACATTTAGTCCTGCTTCAATTCTTGCAGAGCTGAATCAACTCAAGGAACTAAATAAAAAGAGGAAGGCACCGAGGTAAGGGATTTTTTTAAAACCTCTTTGATAGCAGAAAGCTCAGGGCTTTCAGGGTGGGGAATTTCTAGGACCCTGCCGGGTAGTCGTGGGAGGCTTCCTTCTCGGCACTGGGACAGGGACCGGACACCCTCTCCATAACTGCCTGGGGGAGTAGTCACACGCTGGTTTTTCCCTAGAGTAGAGAAGAGGCAGGCTATTTTTCCACTTTTTAAGACAAAAACAAAATACAGAATGAAACCACAATCTCTTCTCTAATAGGGAAAATATTTTTTCTTTTTCTTTCTTTTTTTTTTTTTTTTGAGACAGGGTCTCACTTGCTCTGTCACCCAGGCTAGAATGCAGTGGTGCAATCTCGGCTCACTGCAGCCTTGACCTCCCAGGCTCAAGAGATCCTCCCACCTCAGCCCCCCAAGTATCTGGGACTTCAGGCACACTCTACCACACTTGGCTAATTTTTATGCTTTTTGTAGAGATGGGGTTTTACCACATTGCCCAGGCTGATCTCAAACTCCTGGACTCAAGTGATCCTCCCGCCTCGACCTCCTGAAGTGCGTGGGCCACCATGCCTGGCAGGAAAATATTTTTTCTCTTCCTCCTTTTTCACTTGACTTGGTTTTGGGCTGAACAAAGTTATGGTGCTTCCCCCACACCTAAGTAAGTTATTTCTATGCTGACACAGCGAATATTGGATATTCCACCCTCTCAAGAGAAAACAGTCAGCAGTTTTTTAAAAAACCAAGTTTAAATGCATTCTTGCCAGGCTCATTTTTCTTTTCACATTGTCTTCCTTAATATTATCTTCCCTAGTTACCCAGGTTCGGCTGACAACAAACAAAGCTGCAGTAAAACCGTTTTGATCTCAGCAATGGCAGAAGCCCTCCCTGCTGCTAGCTCTCCTTTGTGGGAGGTGGAGAAAAGAGAACATTGGTTTTCAGAGGCTGTGATCCCCCACTCAGCTCCCACTCTACAGGGGATGGTAGAGACCCTGTGCCCCTCTCCTCTCCTTCCTCTGCTTCTCACCTGAGGTCCTGCAACCCGAAGCCAATGCAGTTGCCTCTGTATTCAGCAAATGCCTAGGATCATCATTCACATTTAGCAGAATGCTAATGAGGAACTAATTATAATTCTGTTGAAAACGACCAGGCCCTGAGATACTGTATTATTCACCCACTCACCCTCAGCTGTTTTTCAACTGTGGGGAAGAAAGGGAGGAGAGAGCTTCTTCCCCCAGCCTTGGCGGTTTAAGTAAAAGCCGTCCCCAGGCCTAGAAAAACAGAATTTGCGAAGGCACTTGGGTTTTAAGAGTTTGAGTTGGAAGATGAAACGATGCAGTGGGCCAGGAGCATGGCGGCTGGAGGAGGCTTTGGCTGGAAATCCATCCCACCTGCCTGAGGGTGCAGCTTGTGCAGAGGTGTTGAGGGGTGGGCTGCCAGCCGCTTCTCCACACCGAGGCCCCCACCAACCTGCCCAGCTTTTGAGTGTCCGTGTGAGTGTCCAAAGAGTCTTGATATGGTTCTCTTCACAGTGGCCCAAGTTCACTCTAACCCCTTTAAGCTGGGCATTTGGAAAGGGAGGTTTGAAACCTCAACCAGCTGAACAGCTGGAGCAGGCTGATTTTCCCCTGGCGTAGAACCTTCCGCAAGGCTCTTCCGTGAAGCCAAAGGCCGCACACCCCTGAGATAAGCTGGCATGGCAGTGAGAAGCATTTTTTGCTGAGCCCGTTTGTGTTTTGTCATCCACAGGGTCCAGGCTGCTGGTGCCACCCAGCCAGCTATCTGGGGAAGAAGTAGTCTGTATTGCTGATGTCATAAGGGCTCCGTGGGTCCCTGGCATCTGGTCGGTTGTGGCTCGAGGTATTGTCAGACCCCAGGCTGCTGGGGGACACCGGTGGGGAGATGAGAGGAACAAGCACTGGGGTGGGTCGAGGCCTCTCCGGGACCAGCTGCCCCAAAGAGTACGGTGGATGCATGCTTGTCTTGCCTTCCTTCAGAGCCCGCAGCTTCCATGTCTTCTTGAACCTTCATACAAACACACAAAGACAAACCACACAGATGTTTAGCTCCCCCTGTGACAAGCCCACAGTGGAAAACACCAACAGCTGGCTGCCCTGGTGGCCTGGCGCTCCCAGGTTTCAGCTCAAAGGAGCAATAACTATCAGCTGTCTTTTTGTTTTTTGTTCATTTGTTTGTTTTGAGACAGGATCTTGCTCTGTTACCCAGGCTGGAGTGCTATGGCGTGATCTCAGCTCACAGCAGCCTCAACCTCCTTGGGCTCAGGTGATTCTTCCACTTCAGCCTCCTGAGTAGCTGGGGCTACAGGTGTGTGCCACTACATCCGGCTGATTTTTGTATTTCTCATAGAGACAGGGTTTTGCCATGTTGCTCAGGCTGGTCTTGAATTCCTGGGCTGGAGCAATCCACCCACCTCGGCCTCCCAAAGTGCTGGGATTACAGGTATGAGCCGGCACACCCGACCCGACTGTTTTTATCACCAGGGAACTCTGAAGAGTTGGTGAGTTTCCAAAACACTCCCAAGGAAATAGATGTGTATTGTTGGTCCAATTTACAAGTGAGGAAACTGAGGCACCAAAAAGTCACTTAACAGTCCCTTAATTGTCCCATTCCAGAGGCTGTTCATTAGGTACACATCATCAGTCCTAAATCCATTTACTTAAAAAAAAGAAAAATAGGCCAGGCGCAGTGGCTCACGCCTGTAATCCCCACACATTGGGAGGCCGAGGTGGACAGATCACCTGAGGTCAGGAGTTCAAGACCAGCCTGGCCAACGTGGTGAAACCCCGTCTCTACTAAAAATACAAAAATTAGCCAGGCATAGTAGCAGGCACCTGTAATCCCAGCTACTTGGGAGGCTGAGGCAGGAGAATCGCTTGAACCCGGGAGGTGGGGGTTGCAGTGAGCTGAGATCGTGCCATTGTACTTCAGCCTGGGCAACAAGAGTGAAATTCTGTCTCAAAAAAAAAAAAAGAAAAGAAAAAGAAAGTATTCTTTTAGTAGGGAAAGAAAATGGGCCTCTCGGTCAAAGTAAGGCGGGCAGGAGGCAGATAATTTGCAACCGCTATGTAATAGCAGGAAAAGGGTCCCACTGCTCCCTCAACTGCCTTCCTGTTCCTCTTGTTCCTAATGTTGCTGACCTCCCCAGTTCTCCCTACGCCTCTGGGTCCACTCCCACCATGCTGGTGAGTTCCCACAGACTCAACTGTGGGCACCACTGGGCACAATTTGACTCATCTGACAGGAAAGTCAATGCTACACAGGAAGGAGATAGACATCTTTCTGATCACAGCTTGGTTCACAGTGCTCCACTCTGGGCCCAAAGCCAGGGCTCAGTAACTGAGAAAAGTCACTTGACAGCTCAAAGAAAGATGAAATGGTGACATGGATCTTCAAAAGCACAGTCACGTCCCCTTCCTAAAGGGACCCTTCAACTGTGCCAGGGTGGCCAGTGCCCCAAGCCTCAGCCCCTCCCTCTTGCTTCCCACTTTGTGACTGACATGCCTCCTAACCCCAAAGTGGGAACAAGGTGGCCTCCCTCAATTCCATGGAAGATCAGTTACTCCAGGAAGGGCTGGGAAAGAGGAGGGGAAACCAATGTCAAAAACAAGATTTGGGGATTTTCCTTGGGTTTCTTTTTATATCGACAGGTTATTCCTGTCCTTGTTATGATAAATAATTAATAGTTGGCTCCAAATCTGCCACTGGCTTTTAGCTTGGTATCCAAATGAAATAAACAATCTGCAGAATGTTATTTAGGGCTTCACCATGTGGACACCACACAGGAAGAGAGCCCAGCAGGGCTGCTGACTGGAGCTATGCTGAGTCATTGAATGGAGTTCTCCTGTAGGAAAGGACTGAGGAGAGAATCATTACACTCTGGATTTCAAAGAATTCAGACTCTCTGACCCAGGAATTCTACTTCTGGGAAAAGAAAGAACATAGCTATAAAAAAAAAAAAAGCCCTTTATGCACAAAGATGTTCAACACAGTGTTTTTTATAAAAGCAAAATAAGGCTGGGTGTGGTGGCTCATGCCTGTAATCCCAGCACTTTGGGAGGCCAAGGTGGGTGGATTACTTGAGGTCAGGAGTTCAAGACCAGCCTGGCCAATGTGGCAAAACCCTGTCTCTACTAAAAAAGAATTAGCCGGGTGTCGTGGCGCATGCCTGCAATCCCAGCTACTTGGGAGGCTGAAGCAGGAGAATTGCTTGAACCCAGGAAGCAGAGGTTGCAGTGTGCTGAGACTGTGCCACTGCACTCCAGCCTGGGTGACAGAGTGATGTGTCTCAATAAATAAATAAATAAATAAATAAAATAAAAGCAAAATAACACCCAAATAATTGGTAATGTTTGGGTGCCACCAATTAGGAGTAATAGGAGGTTGATTAAGAGAAATTGGTATATCCACCTAATACTACAGCTAATGAAAGTGAGATTTATGGCCAGGCACGGTGGCTTACGCCTGTAATCCCAGCACTTTGGGAGGCCGAGGCGGGCAGATAACGAGGTCAGGAGTTCGAGACCAGCCTGACCAACATTGTGAAACCCTATCTCTATTAAAAAATACAAAAATTAGCCAGGCATGGTAGCAGGCGCCTGTAATCCCAGCTACTCAGGAGACTGAGGCAGGAGAACTGCTTGAACCCAGGAGGCGGAGGCTGCAGTGAGCTGAGATCGCACCATTGCATTCCAGCCTGGGCAATAAGAATGAAACTCCGTCTCAAAAAAAAAAAAAAGTGAGATTTACAAAGAATTTGTACTAATGTGAAAGAATGCCTATGTTATAGTGATAAGTGTGAAAGGCAGGATGCAGAGCTGAGGATACAGAATAATCATGGCTGTGTAAAAACAAACAAGAAACTAGGCAGAGGAAAAAGACTCAGGAGATTTGTCTAAATATTAAGTGTTCTTGATCTGGGTGTTGATTGTGAAACCATCTCCACAGGGTTGACAAAAATTGCATGCTGGGTTCTGGACAGAAATATATTAATAGTTATAATGAAGCAGTAATCAGGCTGCACTTTGGCCCATTTCCTTATTGCAAAAAGTCACGTAGCCCTAGACACTGACCATCTGCATCCCCGTTGTTTCTGTAGATAGGATTTCTGACATTAGGATCCTAAGACTTTTGTTGAAGGATCACTTAAGATGTTTTACAGACCCCTAATTCCGGCAACCAGTTTGAAGACCCTCACAGAGGAACGGGATTGGCATGAGAAGACAGCTTCTTCATCTCCTTGTCCCAGGACCTCACCCTACACCCTGCAACCAGTCAACCATCTCCCCACTTCGGCCCAGTCCAACATTTTTACAACCCTAGCCCCAAATTCCTTGGGGAGATGGATTTGAGGTGTGGGCAGAGGATTACCTAGGTGCCGAGGCAAGACACTGAAGGCACAAACTGTTTCAGTATAATAAAGAAAATAGAAAAAGAATAGTCATAATACAAATTAGATACAGAGATGATCATGAACAATTATCAATCATTATTATAAACATTATTAATCATTAGCTTTTAATATTACTCTTTGTTGCATTACTAATATAACCTAGGAATAACCGGCGGGTATAGGGTCAGGTGCTGAAGGGACATTGTGAGAAGTGACCTAGAAGGCAAGAGGTGAGCCCTCTGTCATGCCCGCATAAGGGCCGCTGGAGGGCTCCTTGGTCAAACGGTAACGCCAGTATCTGGGAAGGCACCTGTTACTTAGCAGACCGCAAAAGGGAGTCTCCTTTCCTTGGAGGAGTCAGGGAACACTGTCCTCCACCAGCTTCTTGTGGAAGGCTGGATATTATCCAGGCCTGCCCGCAGTCATCCAGAGGCCTAAACCCCTCCCTGTGGTGCTGTGCTTCAAGGGTCATGCTCCTTGTCCACTTTCATGCTCCTCCCGCACTCCTGGTTCCTCTTCAAAGTTCGTAGTAGATAGCAGTAGAAGAAATAGTGAAAGTCTTAAAAGTCTTTGATCTTTCTTATAAGTGCAGAGAAGAAAACCCTGACATATGCTGCCTGCTCTCTGCTTCAGCTACCTAAAAGGGAAGGGCCCCCTATCCTGTAATCACATGACTTGCTTCACCTTGTCAATCACTTAGAAGATTTACCCTCCTTACCCTGCCCCCTTGTCTTGTATGCAATAAATATCAGCGAGCCCAGACGTTCGGGGCCACTACCGGTCTCCGCATCTTGATAGTAGTGGTCCCGCAGGCCCAGGTGCTTTCTCTTTATCTCTTTGTCTTGTGTCTTTATTTATTACAGTCTCTCGTCTCCGCACACGGGGAGAACACCCGCTAAGCTCCGTACGGCTGGACCCTACAGAGGTTTCCTCCCATCTCCTCCTTTGGTGACCCTCTGATTAAACCTCTTTCTCTGCTGCAACCTGGTGTCTTGGCATCTTGACTTGCCACGTGCATCTCATTATAATTATGACATGGGTGTCTACACTTCATGGCACTGTACACATGATGTGGGAACTTTTCTGTATGTTTGTTAGACTTCAATCACATTTACATTTTGAAAATTAACAGTGGCTCTCTTTGGATGACATATATTTTTTTCCATTTGTCATTATTTAGCAAATCACCAGTAATAATCACATATCACATACATATGTATGTGTGTATGTATATATTTTTTAAGTCCCTATTGACCTAATATGGAAGCAATCTCTGTCCTCAGTTTTTTTTTCAAAGTAACTGAATGGGTAACAAAGAAAGGTGAGCTTTCCTTTTGAAATATTCTAAGGTGAGTATGAATTCTTTTCTGAAAATCACTAAACTCAAAGAGGACTTTGAAACCAGCCAACCTGAGGGTGTCCAGAGCTGGCCTGGATGGGTGTGAGCAGGCCCTGGGGGCTGGAGAGGACACGGGGTGGGCAGAAAGAAGAAACAGATGAGCTCTCTGCTGCCTTCTTTTGCACCTTGACCTCCACCTTTTATCTATTTTACATAGTTGGGCTTCAAAAAGTTTTGTTTAAAGAAAAGATTCTGTAGCTAAAAGAAGTTTTTGAAAATGCTCAAAACTCTCACTCTTTTTTAGAAAGATATGTAGAAACCAAGGTGCCACCCCTTTTACCCCAAAGGCCACAGACAGTGCCCACTGCACCCAGCCACCTCCATGGCCCAGAACACCATGAAAGTCCCTCTGCCCATCCCCCAGCTGTAGAGGTAGCAGAAGCTCTGATTTTAAAATACCAGAATGATACACTACATTCAAAACGAAATGATGTTTAAGTCATAGGCATACACATAGCAAGTCCTCACTTAATGATGTAAGCTCATTCTAGATAAATATGCAGAAAAATAATTCTCTACTAGGAGAATTCTATTTTCCCAGTGCCTGATAACCTAAAATACAGAGAATCAGTGGGGCACAGAGAATAGGGTGGGAGGAATTGGCCCCTGTAAGATGGCGAGCCTTTTTGATAGCATATTTAAATTTTAAAAAATCATCTATGATTCAGAAAAAAAGAATGAGTAATAAAAAACAAAGAAAAAAATCACTGATAATGCTGGAAAAATATTTAGGGCCATACAAAAAAATATAGTATAGACTGGCAGGATGAAGTCAACCTCTCACACTTCACCTACTGTAAATGTGGCCATCCCATGGTAACCATGGTTCAGCCATTTTGGCAGCCCAGAGCCCCACAGTATTTCTAAGTTTATACTCTTTGCTAGACAGAGGGGATTTGGGGAATAGAAGGCTTCTTCATCACTTGAAATAACTGGCCTCTTTCCAAACAAATTTGCCTTATGCAGAAGAAAATGGAAACTCACTAGGCTAGAAAATAAATTCCTGGCATGTTCTCAGCACAGGGCACTGGCCCTGTCTGTGCCTGCAGGGACTCTGGTTGTTTAGCAACCAGCCAGTGTCCAAGCATCATCAGCAGAATAGCAAACCAGGTCTGTTCCCAACCTAATGCTCCTCTATTAGCCATTACAACACACCAAGATGGTGCTGCATGTTAAGGGCCAGTGGTGGGCCAATGGGACCAGCTGGGCCCAGCTCTTAGCCAATAGCAGGCGGGGACCATGGGCAGGGACTCTCAGGGTGTGTGTTCTTGCTTGTCCTTGGGCAAGTCATTTTACCTTTGGGGGCTGTTTCCTCATTTATAAAATGAAAGAGTTTGACTAGATGACCCTTAAGGCCCTATAGAAATAGCAGGAGTTTTTGGTTTGATTCTTGGCCTTCTTCTTCATCTTTTTTTTTTGGGGGGGGATGGAGTCTCCTTCTGCTGCCCAGGCTGGAGTGCAGTGGCGCGATCTCGGCTCACTGCAACCTCTGCCTCCCGGGTTCAAGCGATTCTCCTACCTCAGCCTCCCAAGTAGCTGGGATTACAGGTGTGCACCACCATGCCCAGCTAATTTTTGTATTTTTAGTAGAGACAGGGTTTCTCCACGTTGGCCAGGCTGGTCTCGAACTCCTGACCTCAGGTGATCCACTTGCCTTGGCCTCCCAAAGTGCTGGGATTACAGGCGTGAGCCACCGCGCCTGGCCTATTCTTACTAGCTGTTATCGCACAATCTCTTTTAGCTTCAGTTTCCTCCCCTGTCAAATGTATATCATATCTACTCTACTCTATAGGGCCTGTGGTGGGTTATGAGAAAAGTCTGTTGAAGCCCTAACGTAGACACAGAGCCAGAACACAGGAGGGTATACCTAGGGTGAGGCAAGGAATCCTTTGGTAGGCAGGAGGTGGACCCGTGGATGCTGACATGGCCCCTCACTGGCCAAAAAATATAACAGGCTTTGCATCCTCCAAGGAGCTACCTCTACTCATTAAGAATCTTATCTTCCACGCACCCTTCAGACGGCTTGTAATCTACTTCATTGAAAAAGCAAAGTGAAGGCCGGGCACGGTGGCTCACGCCTGTAATCCCAGCACTTTGGGAGGCCAAGGCGGGTGGATCATGAGGTCAGGAGATCGAAACCATCCTGGCTAACATGGTGAAACCCCGTCTCTACTAAAAAAAAAAACAAAAAATTAGCCAGGCGTGGTGGCGGGTGCCTGTAGTCCCACCTACTCGGGAGGCTGAGGCAGGAGAACGGCGTGAACCCAGCAGGCGGAGGTTGCAGTGAGCCGAGATAGCGCCACTGCACTCCAGCCTGGGTGACAAAGCGAGACTCTGTCTCAAAAAAAAAAAAAAGGAAAAAGAAAAAAAGTGAAAACAACCCTGAACCCAATTTGAGTAGTCATCTTGCTAATCTTTCAACCCACACCACACTTGGTAGTCAAGCTAGGTCAGGGCTATGGCAGGGTCTGATGAGCTAACGTGTAGAAAGCTCTCTACATGTAGAAAGGACAGAGTGCAATGTCTCCTCCACTTGTAGATCATCACGATTAACCACTGCCTAGCCTGACCCAGCCTGACTTCTTTTAGGGTTTCAGCTTATGAAAAAAAAAGCTGGTTCCTGCAGTAAAATTGTGAACACCGAAAAATTTCATTATTGCTTGTTCATTGAAGGCACTATTGGCTGACTTTTCTGCAAACTTGGAAATGAATGACAAACCCAATGACCAAATGGAACGAAGATGATTGGGATGAAATGGGCATGATGAGACAGCAGCCAGGGTGCAACTCAGCCTGAATGAGTATTTCCTAACCATGGCTGGAAAAGAACACTAGGGCAGAGCATTTAAAGGTGACCTTTAAGTTCCTGGATTGATACATGGAATATTCCTAAGGAGGTCCTGCTTGGGCACCTTGGATTTAACTGTGTGGTGCTTCTCCAATGTTACTTTCTTTTTTCTTTTCTTTTCTTTTTTTTTTGAGACGGAGTCTTGCTCTGTCGCCCAGGCTGGAGTGCAGTGGTGCAATCTTGGCTCACTGCAACCTCTGCCTCCTGGGTTCAAGCAATTCTCCTGCTTCAGCCTCCCAAGTAGCTGAGATTACAGGCATGTGCCACTATGCCCAGCTAATTTTTGTGTTTTTAGTAGAGACGGAGTTTCACCATGTTGGTCAGGCTGGTCTTGAACTCCTGACATGAGGTGATCCACCTGCCTCGGCCTCCCAAAGTGTTGGGATTACAGGCGTTAGCTACCATGAAAATACCTTCACATGGTATTTTCATCATTTGAGTATGTGGTTCTCAGAAGGGAGGAAAGGTCATATTCATGTTGTAATTCCAGCACCTACTGTGTTTCTTCAGTGTCTAATGCACACTCCCTCCCTCTCGTTCTTACAACACCAAAATCTCGTGGTTCCTCTCAGCCCCTTTCCCAACACTTCCTTCTCTACAGAACTTTTCACCTTGGATCCCCACAGGGTTCAGCCCTATCCCCAACCCCCACCCAATGACTCTTATTGCCATCTACATGCTGGTGACGATCTTTGTTGCCTGCCAAGCGTGTCCGCTTGAGGTTCTCGGGGCATCTCAAACTCAAGTGGGTCCCAAAGTGGAATCACCACTTTTCACTGAGACTTGTCTATCCTCAGGTGTTTCCAGTCTTAGTGAATGACAGTACCATCTGCCCAACTGCTGAAGCCAGAAATGGGAGGGTCATCCTGGACTCCTCCCTCTCCTTCATCCTCCTCATCTAATCTGTTGTCAAGCCTTGTCAATTCTACCTCTAAAATATATCTTGAGGCCGGGTGCAGTGGCTCACGCCTGTAATCCCAGCACTTTGGGAGGCGGAGGCAGGCGGATCATCTGAGGTCAGGAGATCGAGACCAGCCTGGCCAACATGATGAAATCCCATTTCTACTGAAAATACAAAAAATTAGCCAGGCGTAGTGACATTTCACCTGCAATCCCAGCTACTCAGGAGGCTGAGGCACAAGAATCGCTTGAACCCGGGAGGCGGAAGTTGCAGTGAGCTGAGATTGCACCACTGCACTCCAGCCTGGGCAACAAAAGCGAAACTCCATCTCGAAAAAAAAAAAAGAATCTATTCATGGCTCTCCAACCCATTGCCACCATCCTAAAACAGTTTATTATTATCTCTTGCCCAGACCCTGGGCTACTGCATCCATTTTCACTCACCCCATCCAGTCTCCAAACTGCATTGAGAGTGACTTTTTGGTTTTCTTTGAGATGAGTCTCATTCTGTCACCCAGGCTGGATTGCAGTGGTGCAATCTCGGCTCACTGCAACCTCCGCTTCCCAGGTTCAAGTGATTCTCCTGCCTCAGTCTCCCGAGTAGCTGGGATTACAGTCACGCACTGCCATGCCCAGCAAATTTTTGTATTTTTAGTAGAGACAGGGTTTTATCATTTTGGCCAGGCTGGTCTCGAACTCCTGACCTCAGGTGATCCACCTGCTTCAGCCTCCCAAAGTGATGGAATTACAGGCGTGAGCCACAGCGCCTGGCCCAGGTTCTTCTTAAAACTCCAACAGGCTGGGCGCGGTGGCTCATGCCTGTAATCCCAGCACTTTGGGAGACTGAGGTGGGCAGATCACGAGGTCAGGAGATTGAGACCATCCTGGCTGACACGGTGAAACCCTGTCTCTACTAAAAACACAAAATATTAGCCGGGCATGGTAGCGGGCACCTGTGGTCCCAGCTACTCGGGAGGCTAAGGCAGGAGAATGGTGTGAACCCAGGAGGTGGAGGTTGCAGTGAGCTGAGATCGCACCACTGTGCTCCAGCCTGGGCGACAGAGCAAGACTCTGTCTCAAAAAAAAAAAAAAAAAAAGAAAAGAAAGAGAAAGAAAAAGAAAAAGAAAAAAACTCCAACAGATACTCCTTAGCCTCAAGAGAAGGCCTAAAATCCTCCCACCTCTTTCAAGGCCTTTTATGACCTGGTGCCAGCATACCTCTCCACTCTTCCCGCCCCATATTGCCCCAACCATGCTGCGCCCCCGTCACAGACACGTGCATGCACACACTGTCAACCATATTACATCCTGGGCTTCTCTCCTAAGAACCCTCTTTGGGCCGGGCATGGTAGTTCACACCTGTAATCCCAACAAGTTGGGAGGCCAAGGCAGGCGGATCACTTGACCCTGGGAGTTTGAGACCAGCCTGGGCAACATGAAACCTCATCTCAACAAAAAATAGAAAAATTAGCTAGGCAGGGTGGTGTGCACCCGCAGTCCCAGCTATTCCAGAGGCTGAGGTGGGAGGATCACTTGAACCTAGGAGGCAGAGGTTGTCCTGTGAGGCGAGATTGCACCACAGTACTCCAGCCTGGGTGACAGAGTGAGATGCTGACTCAAAAAAAAAGAACCCTCTTCTTTCTCAGACCAATTCCTCTTCCTCCTTAATGCCAGGTCAGTTCTCCTCACCATGGTATGCTTTTTGTAGCTCTTACCACAGTAGTGATTACCTCTTCGTGTCTGACTTCTTCCTGAGACTGTATCTGTCCTGCCCAGCATTGTCTCCTGCAGCACCTAAAACAAGGCTTGGCATAATAGTAGGTGTTGTGTGTGTTGTGGTGTGTGCATTCATTTGATGAATGGATAAATGAATGAATAAATGCACCGTAAATTTCAGAATGGGCAAAGGAAAGATAGATAAGAAATATGAGAACACCACAGGGCCATCCCCTGGGACCCATCTCACCTCAGAACAATGGCAATGCAGAGGAGCGTTCCGAAGGCCAGGCTCCCTCCAGCAACCAGGAATGTGGGCAGTGGTACTGAAGAAGAATCTTGCACTAGGTTAAAAAAAAAATTGAAGATAGAGGAGGAAGAGGAGAATATGGAGAAAAAGGAATTGGAGGAGGAGAAGAAAACCACTTAGCTGGTGCTGTCAAAAGCCTCAAAGGAACCTTCCCCTCCAACCCCCCTCCCAGAAAATGAAACAGCTCTGCCAACCAACAGGCCATTTGACAAGCTTAACTGTTTTTTGTTTGTTTGTTTGTTTGTTTGTTTCTTAACAAAGCCCACTCTAGATTCCAGGATTCCACCACTTGGCAAGAGAGACACCTCAAGCTCAGGGTTTCTGAGTGCCTGTGGCTAGCCACAGACTCCTACTCACTTTCAGAGTGGCTTTTCTGGTGGCATTCCACCTGCTCCCACAAGGCACAAAGAGGGTACAACAAACAGAAGGCTTTGGGGACCTCCTTGATGGCAGTTCCTTTGAGGACAATGTCAGAGAGGATTGGATGCTTTAAATCAAGTATTTGGAAGCAGTTTTCTCCATGGGGGTGTCATCTCTTGCCTGTGCCTGCATTTGGTACTCAAGCCCCAGCCATATGAACTTCATTCAGTTCTCCAACAAGCCATGATCTTTTTCCTCCAGGGCTCTCCACACACGTTCCCTCTTCTCTCCTGTCTGTTTTCTCTACCTTTGCTGCACCCTTTTGCGGTCTAGTCCCTACTTGGCCTTTGGATCTCAGATGAGGTGATGTCATTTCCTTTGAGAATTGACCCCACTCCAAGCTGAGCAAGTGCCCCTCCCAGTATTTCTCCATTTCCACCTCTAGACTGAGTTCCCTGAAGGCAGGGACCACATGTGTCTTTTTCACTGTAACACTGCCAGCAGCTTACACAGTGCCGAATACAAAGTAGGATCGCCAAAATATTTCTTTGAATGAAGGAAAGAACAAACCAGCTTTGCAAGCAGCCATGTCTTCCCACAGAAAGGCTCTTCCTACCACTGCCAGAGTCCCTGGACTAGACAGAGGGCGCATCTAAACAAAACCATCTCCTTCTGCTGGGAATGCAGTCACAGTTGTATGGACCCAGCATTCAGGCTCTTCTACCCAAAATGCAATCCACTGCTGACGAAGAGGCTGCCTGCCAGCCATCACTTCAGATGCCTACTAGAGTCAGGCAGCGCAGAGAGCCCAGACTGGTGAGTGGGCACTGGCTGCAAAGACAAGTTTCTCCAAGCATGTCCCATGTCTCTTGAGAGATGCAGCTGTGTAATGAAAGCAGTATGCTTGGCTTGCTCATTTATTAAGATTTCATCATCTTTTATATTTGTTCCTTCTTTTTTTTTGAAATGGAGTCTCGCTCTTGTCACCCAGGCTGGAGTGCAGTGGTGTGATCTCTGCTCACTGCAGCCTCCGCCTCCCGGGTTCAAGCAATTCTCCTACCTTAGCCTCCCAAGTACCTGGGACAATAGGCACATGCCACCACACCCGGCTAATTTTTGTATTTTTTGTAGAGATGAGGTTTTGCCATGTTGCCCAAGCTGGTCTCCAACTCCTGACCTTAGGTGATCCACCCACCTCGGCCTCCCAAAGTGCTGGGATTACAGGCATGAGCCACGGCGCCTGGCCATATATTTGTTCCTTCTTTCATCCAACAAATATTCTTTGAGTGCCTATCATGTGTCTAAATGGATCTTACATCCAATCAAGGGGGACAGACAAACGAATTTTTTTTTTTTTTGAGACGGAGTCTTGCTCAGTGGTGCTGTCTCGGCTCGCTGCAACCTCCGCCTCCTGGGTTCACCCTATTCTCCTGCCTCAGCCTCCCGAGGAGCTGGGACTACAGGCACCCGCCACCACACCCAGCTAATTTTTTGTATTTTTAGTAGAGACGGGGTTTCACCGTGTTAGCCAGGATGGTCCTGATCTCCTGACCTCGTGATCCACCTGCCTCGGCTCCCAAAGTGCTGGGATTACAGGCGTGAGCCACTGCGCCCAGCCAAACAAATGTTTTTTAAAAAAATTATCAGGAAAAGCCTCTCGGAGAAGAGTGCATCTGAGCAGAGACTTGAGTAATAGGAAGGAGCTGGCAAAGTGAATGTCAGAGGAAGCGTGTCCAGGCAGAGCACACAGCAAGTGCAAAGGCCCTGAGGTAGAGCATGTGTGGAGGAGCAAGGAGGGCAGTGTGGCTGGGCAGAGCGAGGAAAGGGAGAATGGAGAGGCAACGTCTAAAGATAGGGGACCACATGGCTTCGCTGGGACTCCCCGTAGAAACTGGGGACTTTGTCAAGACTTTGACTTTTACTCTGGGGGAGATGGTACTGAGCCAGAGAGAGCTTGGATTTGTGTTTTAAGGGATACTCTAAGTGCTGGTTGGAAAAGAGTTGGTTAGGGGTTAAGACTAGAATTTGGTAGACCAGTTGGCAGCCCAGGAAGCCCTGCTGGATGAAAGGCGGCAGGGGCTGGACTGAGTGTTGGCACTGGAGATGGTGAGGAGTGGTCAACTCCTAGATACGTCTCAAAGCACAAGGACAACGCTTGCTGAGGGACTGGACACAGGATGAGGAGTAGGGAGGAAGCATGCCCGATCCCCCGCACCTGAGCAAATGCAGTACCAGTTACTGAGATAGGGAAGATGGAGAAGAACAGATCTGGGTTGAAGAGGTGGGGAGGCGTCAGGTGTTCTCTTTTAGACATGTTAAATTTGAGAATGCTGGCCAGGCGCGGTGGCTCACACCTGTAATCCCAGCACTTTGGGAGACAAAGGCAGGCAGATCACCTGAGGTGGGGAGTTCGAGTCCAGCCTGACTAACATGGAGAAACCCCGTTTCTACTAAAAATACAAAATTAGCCAGGCGTGGTGGTGCATGCCTGTAATCTCAGCTACTCGGGAGGCTGAGGCAGGAGAATCACTTGACGAGACTCCGTCTCAAAAAAAAGAAAAAAAAATCATCAGTGAGGGTGGACAAAGAGGACTGGAGGGTCCCCTCCTCCATAGCAGCTTTTGTTTTTGTTGTTGTTGTTTTGTTTTTTTGACATGGAGTCTCACTCTGTGGCCCAGGCTAGAGTGCAGTGGCTCGATCTCAGCTCACTGCAACCTCTGCCTCCCGGGTTCAAGCGATTCTCTTGCCTTAGCCTCCCAAGTAGCTGGGATTATAGGCACCTGCCATCACGCCTGGCTAATTTTTGTATTTTTAGTAGAGATGGGGTTTCACCATGTTGGCCAGGCTAGTCTTGAACTCCTGACCTCAGGTGATTCTCCTGCCTCAGCCTCCCAAAGTGCTGGGATTACAGGGGTAAGCCACCGCGCCCGGCCCATAGCAACCTTTGAACACCCAACCTCTTGCATCCCACCCATACCATTCAAAGCCCATTTCAAATGGCACCTCCTCCATGAGCTTTCTGTGACTGCTCAGCTTGATACACTGTTTCAAATCTCTAAATTCCACTTTGCTTTATCTGTGCCTCCCTTTTGGCCCATCTCACATTCTGGTCTTTGTCAGTTACCAGTTTACTCTTTGTCAGAGCCTGGACTGTAGCCTCCTTGAGAACAGGGATGGCTCTAATCCTCTCCAAGTCCCCAGCTGTGCAGAGCTCAGCCCCAGGTATTTAGCAGGTCCTCCACAGGTGCACTGCACCATGGTAGGGCTTTGTACCTGGGTTGTTGTAGCAGAGGCAGCCAGCATCAGTGCAGGCAGGAATCCACCCAGGGATGGGGAACGAGGGCAAGGACTGCCTCACAAAGCCCAAGAGTCATCAGGGGAGCTGCTCAACTACTGAACCACTGGAGTCTGGATTCCATAAGTCCCATATACCTAGTCAAACACAGACTTGTGATCTTTCTTGATTCAAATACTGGTAAGCTTTCCTGGTCTTGCAGGGATAGGGAATCAAAAGCATTGAAATCAAGGGCTCCCAAAATAAAGATTTCCCTCAACAGGTATTCCATTTCAGACTCCAATAATCTTGTTTGCAGCACATTCATTTGTATTGTGGGCCAACTGTGAAATATCTCGCTTTTCAAATATCTCAAAGTGATTTGTCCCACTTTTCTTATGGTCTCCTCATTATATCTTAGCTAACAATATCAAAGTTCAACATATAAAGTAATAAAAGAACATTTCTGGCCAGGCACGGTGGCTCATGCCTGTAATCTCAGCACTTTGGGAGGCCGAAGTGGGTGGATCACAACGTCAGGAGTTCAAGACCAGCCTGGTCAACATAGTGAAACCCTGTCTCTAGTAAAAATACAAAAACTAGCTGGGCATGGTGGCATGCGCCTGTAATCCCAGCTACTTGGGAGGCTGAGGCAGGAGAATCGCTTGAACTCGGGAGACAGAGGTTGTGGTGAGCCGAGATCATGCCACGGCACTCCAGCCTGGGTGACCAAGCAAGACTCTGTCTCCAACACACACACACACACACAAAAGAACATTTCTGCGATTTATCTGTGATTGATCCTCTGACGACATGTCCAAATAAGAAAGGACTTTCTGCAGAGACAAATCTTCTGTCCCTCAGACCCTGGGAATATGAAAATACCCAGTCCTTACCTGGGAGGCTTGTCGCATTTGCAGAATCTCTGAAGAGAATATTATCATCATCTTTATTAGTAGCAAGTGCCTAAAAGAGACATTCCTCACCATCAGCCTGTTTCTGCAGATTGCACCATCATTCAGAACCAGTTCAGCAGTTACCTCCTCCTCAGAGCCCTCCCTGATCCACCCAAAGCATTCCTTTCTCCGTTTCATTCACAACAGTGGAAAAATCAATAATACTATTATTTGCATTTTTTCTATCCACACCATGCCTGCTAAAGGTGGGGCTTTCTTTCCACCTGCCTCTCCACCAAAAGCTTAAAGCTGCACAGAGAAGATGCTCAGTGGATACACTGAAGCAGCTGTTGTCCTCAGAGGTCCGATGCAAGGATGCAGGTACTACCGTGACTGGAATGCTGGTTCCACCACTTACGAGCTATGTCACCTTGGACAGACTTCTTTTTTTTTGTTTGTTTTTTTGTGAAATGGAGTTTCACTCTTGTCGCCCAAGCTGGAGTGCAATGGCATGATCTCGGCTCACTGCAACCTCCGCCTCCCAGGTTCAAGCGATTCTCCTGCCTCAGCCTATCAAATAGCTAGGATTACAGGCATGTGCCACCACACCCAGCTAATTTTGTATTTCAGTAGAGAAAGGGTTTCTCCATGTTGGTCAGGCTGGTCTTGAACTCCTGACCTCAGGTGATCTGCCTGCCTCGGCCTCCCAAAGTGCTGGGATTACAGGTGTGAGCCCCTGTGCCCGGCCCTGGCCTCAGACTTCTTAACTCACGTTAAGAAGCCCTTACAAGCACTCCCTTGTAATGTTAACATAAGGAGCCAATGAAACAGCAAATGCAAGGCTCACAGTTTAGCAGGATGTGGCCAGTCCTCAGTCGGTGTCAGTTTCCCCAGAACCCGTGTTGGGAGCACTCTAGCCCCATGGGTATGGGCTTCACCTGCAGTTGTTCCTACATGGAACACAGATAAGGTTCAAGAGCCCCAGGCTCCTTCCCTGTGCTGCACAGCTCCAGAAGTGGCTATGCCTCCCAGCTTAGCATTTAGGGAATTAAGGGCCACAGGAGGAGATATAGTTGGATAGGAAATTGGATTACTCAAGGAATTTGTTAAGCAGCTTCAGAGGTAATCCTCTTTCCAGCAAATTATGACACCAAGAGTCCACAGGGGAAGGACACAGATAAACAGAATCCAATCTCAAGCTAAGCCACTAGCGTTGTCCAAAAAGCTCAGAGATGAAATAGCAGCCGCTAGACGCAGAGCAGTTCTGCATGCCAGGCCAGCGCTGCTCCACTCCTTACAGTCCTGGGACAAGATAATTTCTATGATTCCCTTTCACAGAGGTTTGAAAAGCACAGGTAACTCACCACGACCACATTTCTACTAAGTGACAGAACTGGATTTAAACCAAATTCGGTCTGGCATCAGCCCACACTCCTAAACACGAGGTGCTGCAGCCCTGACCCTTTTACAAGAACAGGAGCTCACCTGCGTGGGGGTGGACACCTCGTTCTCAGCTGGAGGACTCCTGGATTCTGCGGACAGAAGAAAGGCTCATTATTAGTGATTCATGGGCCCTGGAGTCCTGTCTCAGGGGCTTCAGCATCAGAAAAAAAAAGTTCATCTCAATGTTATTTAAAAGAACAGCATGGGCTGGGCACGGTGGCTCACGCCTGTCATCCCAGCACTTTGGGAGGCTGGGTAGATCACCTGAGGTTGGGAGTTCGAGACCAGCCTGACCAACATGGAGAAACCCCGTCTCTACTAAAAATACAAAATTAGCTGGGTGTGCTGGCACATGCCTGTAATCCCAGCTACTCGGGAGGCTGAGGCAGGAGAATCGTTTGAACCCGGGAGGCGGCGGTTGCAGTGAGCCGAGATCATGCCATTGCACTCCAGCATGGGCAATAAGAGCAAAACTCCGTCTCAAAAACAAAACAAAACAAAACAAAACAAACAAAACAAAACAAAACACAGCATGCTGGAAATAACCAAATATCCAACCATAAGGGACTAGCTGTAGAAATTATGACATAACTACATAATGCAGAAACTTTTAAAATTTGTTATATATATATATGTATGTATATATATATGTATATATATATATATATATATATATTTTTTTTTTTTTTTTTTTTTTTGAGATGGAGTTTCACTCTTTTGCCCAGGCTGGAGTGAAGTGGCATAATCTCGGCTCACTGCAACCTCCACCCACTGGGTTCAAGCGATTCTTCTTCCTCAGCCTCCCAAGTAGTTGGGATTATAGGCGCCCACCACCACACCCAGCTAATTTTTGTATTTTTAGTAGAGACAGGGTTTCACCATATTGGCCAGGCTGGTCTCGAACTCCTGACCTCAGGTGATCTATCCGCTTTGGCCTCCCAAAGTGCTAGGATTACAGGCATGAGCTACCGTGCCTGGCCAATTATTATATATTTTTTGAGACAGGGTCTCGCTCCGTCGCCAGGCTGGAGTGCAGTGGCATGATGATGGCTCACTGTAGCTTTAACTTCTGGGCATTAGTGATCCTCCCATCTCAGCTTCCCAAGTATCTGGGACTACAGGCGTGTGCCACCACGTCTGGCCAAAAATATTTTAGAAAAACATTGAAGACATGACATAATGCTGTATGAAGAATGCAAGACAAGAAAAATTCTATGTATTTTGATTCAAACTTTCTAAAGAAATATATTTTTATGATTATTGTGTAACACAGTATATATCATAATACTATATATTTGCACACAGGGAGAAGAAAATGGAAAGATACACATCACCAGAGATAAGCACTATTTCAATTTCCTTCTATGCACCTTTTTGCAATAAAAAATATATAACAAACAAATATTCATCGGCCTGTATGGGTTTAGTACGCATTGCAGCAGCAGGGATGTGGACCAGGCACCCTCACGGCTCCCTCCCCCTGCACGGGAACAGTGTTTCTGCGGAAACCCCGAGGCAAGACGAGGCTAAGTATCCAAGCGAAAGCCTGGGCCTTAACCGTAACAGGCAGTGAGTGGAATGCTCTGGATTTCAAAACATTTTCTTGTCAGCTCATCATTTTTCCATCAAGAATTCTAAAATTCCACAGAATGGTTTAGACAAAAATCACGAGCCTCGCTGGGCCAGGAGTAAGGACTAGCAAGGAGGCAGGGAGAGGGTGACCCTGCTTCGGCGTCAGGGAGGGTTTCCAGAATTCCTGGAGTATGCCGTCACCAGTAAGGGGGAAACCACACACCAGCAGCACCAGAGGAAGTATAAGAATGCATCCACTCTTCCCATTGTACAGAGGGGAAACAGAGGCCCAGAGAGGGAAAGCGACTTGTTCAAGGCCGCACAGCAAGTGCGACCTGAATTGAACCTAGAATTCATGGGAGGGACCCAGTTTATTGTTCCTTTGCATTCTTCCCAGCCCAGCAGAGGACAGTTACACACTCATAGCCCAGGGTATCTAAAGGATGACCTGAGGGCATGGAGGCACTAGAATGAAAGCTAAAATCAGAAGACAAAGAAGACGGGGGCAGGCCGGACTCACACCTGTAATCCCAGCACTTTGGGAGACTGAGGCTGGAGAATTCCATGAGGCCAGGAGTTTGAGACCAGCCTGGGTAACATAGTGAGACCGCATCTCTAAAAAAAAAGAAGAAGAAAACAAGAAGAAGATGGGGCAGCCCTAAACAGAAAATATGGCTGCCCATGGATGCTCGTGCAGTTCAGCAGTTTTCCAAACCCAGCCAGAGTCAGCTTCGTCTGGAGCCTTGAAGGCTCCACCTTGCTTGTTGCCTCAGAACCATGGAAATGGGACCCAGTCATTAGGGCTTTTTTTTTTTTTTTTGAGACCAAGTCTCGCTCTGTCGACTGGGCTGGAGTGCTGTGGCGCGAACTCAGCTCACTGCAAGCTCCGCCTCCTGGGTTCAAGCCATTCTCCTGCCTCAGCCTCCTGAGTAGCTGGGACTACAGGCGCCCAGCACCGCACCCGCCTAATTTTTTGTATTTTTAGTAGAGACGGGGTTTCACCATGTTAGCCAGGATGGTCTCGATCTCCTGACCTGGTGATCCGCCCGCCTCAGCCTCCCAAAGTACTGGGATTACAGGTGTGAGCCACCGCGCCCAGCTGTCATTAGGGTTTTTTAAAGGCTCCCCATACTATACTCAAGACAGATGCTTCAGGAAGAAAGTTTCTACCCTCAGTCCTGACCCCCAACACAGCCTGTGGCCCAGAGAATGCCCAGTAACCTCTGGCGGCTCAGGTTTCTGGGGTTAAAGTGGGAATGAACCACAAAGCCACAGGAAGAGGGGAGGAGAGACCGTGGGACCCACAGGCTCAGTAGCGCCAGGCAGCTCCTCCATGCTGAGCAAGGGGACCCTACTTCACACCTTTCCTCGCAGCCTTTAAACCACCCAACAGACAGCTCATCACTGCTCCTCTATTCGTGTAGAAACAAATAAATAAACCTCACTGAGGAGCCTCCTGAGGAGAAATGACTCACCTCCAGCTGGGTCCCAAATGCCACCTGGGATAGTCTGTGGAGAGAAGCCTAGTGGAGACAAGTACAGAAAAGGCTGTGTGTACAAATCTCCACAGTGTCTGGGTGCCAAAAACGCCCCTCATTTTGAGGTTTCACCCTTCCTCATTTGGGGGGGGGCGGGTGTGGGGGGCAGTTAAGGAGTCTTTTTGTTGTTAAGACAGGGTCTCCCTCTGTTGCCCAGGCTGGAGTGCAGTAGTGCAATCATAGCTCATTGCAGCCTCCAACTGCTGGGCTCAGGTGATCCTTCCACCTCAGCCTCCCACTTAGCTAGGACTACAGGTGTGCACTGCTATGCCCGACTAATTTTTTTTTAACTTTTTTTTGTAAAGACAGGGTCTCCTTATCATGCCCGGCTGGTCTCTATCTCCTGGGCTCAGGCAATCCTCCCCCATCAGCCTCGTAAAGTGCCGGAATTATAGGCCTGAGCCACCACGCCTGACCAAGCATCCTTTCTTTTATGAAATTATGGTGATGGTAAATGCTAATAGCTATTTATCACTTACTTGTTACATTTTATGTCCTTACTTAGCAAAATTAAAAGCTGGCAACCAGCTGGGCACGGTGGCTCATGCCTGTAATCCCAGCACTTTGGGAGGCCGAGGTGGGTGGATCACCTGAGGTCAAGAGTTAAGACCAGCCTGACCAACATGGAGAAACCCCGTCTCTACTAAAAATACAAAATTAGCCGGGCATGATGGCGCATGCCTGTAATCCCAGCTACTCGGGAGGCTGATGCAGGGGAATCGCTTGAACTCAGGAGGTGGAGGTTGCGGTGAGCTGAGATCACGCCATTGCACTCCAGCCTGGGCAAAAAGAGCGAAACTCCATTTCAAAAAAAAAAAAAAAAAGCTAGCAACTTTAATTAGTCCCCAGAATTGTTTTTGAAATTTTACAGACCCGTGAAATCCCAACATTTAGGAATCGCCCAGTTGTGCACAAGGATGTCAGGCGGATAGGCAATGGGAGGATGAGGGAGGAGTGTCGTGGAGAGGGGCACAAACAGTGGAGTGCAACAGAATGGCTGACTGCTAGATGCTATTGAGATGTGGCAAGAACCCAAACCAAGGCAGAGACATTTGGTGCGATGTGCAAGCTCCTGGCTGGGTAGCTGGGTGGGTGGGGTGTCCCCTGGACAAGCAGGGCAAGGAGATCTGTGAAGGGTGTGATATGTTTGGTTTGGGTCATGCGGAGCACCTGGCACAGGAGGGAGGATCTGGCCAGAAGTCTGGGCCAAGTTGAAGACATGAATCCAAAGCTCAAGAGACAGGTTTGGCAGGAGATATGGGTGAAAGGCAGTCATGCTGGCATTTATTGCACCCTTGTCATGTGCCAGGCTCTGTGCTAATTGCTTCTCACCTCACTGAAGCCTCACAACCCAGCAAGGCTGGGGTTTGGGTTTTTTGAGGCAGGCATTATTATTCCCATTTGACAAATAAGCAAACTGAGTCTCAGTGAGGTACTACTTCCCCAGGGTCGTGCTAGTCAAGGGCAAGTGCAGCAACTAGACCCAGTGCTGCCTGACTCCAGAGCCAGTGCTCTGCACAAAGTGGCAGGTGATGCAGTGGAAGTGGGCAGGGCCCCCAGTGGAATGTTCCAGAAAACAGGGCAGAGAGGGAATTCAGGGATGCCACATGGATAAGTGAACACGGCAAAATCTCTCCGGAAATGTGTAACCAAGGCTCTTTAACCCCAGAATGCCCCACTTGGGAGTGCTGCAGAGAGGAACAAAACAAACTCCTCCAGAATGGATGGCCAAAGAGTTTGAGAAGATAATATGTAGCTGGAGGCACTGACCGCCCAGTCCTGGCTTCAGGGCACCCCCTCATGTGCAAATGCAAACCTTTGGTATCACCTCCTCCAACAGGTGTGATTCCCATTCTTGGGGAATAGGAGAGGGAGTTAAAGGGATTATTTGTGAGAAGCAAGGAAACCCCCTTATACCTAATGGGCTTTTCCCAGGCATTTTGCCCCACGCCCTCTTTGAAAAGGGGCTCCAGCCTGGCACAGTGGCTCATGGCTATAAATCCCAGAGCTTTGGGAGGCTGAGGCAGGAGGATCACTCAAGGCCTGTGCAACATAGGGTGACCTCATCTCTGTAAAATATTTTTTAAAAAATTAGCCTGGCATCATGATGCATGCCTATAGTCCTAGCTACTCAGAGGCTGAGGCAGGAGTTCAAGGCTGGAGTGAGCTATGATTATGCCACTGCATTCCGGCTTGGGCAACAGAATGAGATACCATCTCTGAAAAAAAAAAAAAAAAAAGAAGAAAATGATTTTGTGATTCCCCCAGACTCAATGTTGATGTGACAGGGAGAACTCCCATCAGGAGAGGATAAATTCAGAACTCCCGCTTGAGAGAAAGCTGCCGACCATGCGCCCTGTCCACAGGTACCAGCCTGTTTTTCCTGCCCTGCACAATTTCCATGAGCCGCTGCTGCAGGTGCTGACAGACGTGACCTGGCCTTGCTGGCCAAAGCAGGACTAAGACAGAGTGACCCTGGGACCCCCAACTTCATACAAAAGGCTATCCTGGGCTACAGTCTGTGCGGGGGCCAGGCCCCAGCCTCAAGGGGGCAGCACCTGCTGAAGTCCAGGCTCCAGAGCCCCCCTCTATGGCATTCCACTTCCACTCCTACAGGGGCCCACCAAGGCCGGCCTCCACCTGTCCCACTCAGACCACCCACCCACACACGTGTTGGCCTCACCAAGCAGCTCTCTGCCACCCTCCCCTTGCTCACAGCTCCGTGCCTTTGTACTCTGCCTACAATCCCCATTTTCTGTCTGGGACCCTCCTACACATCCTTCAAGACATAATTCAATTGTCACCTCCTCCATGAAGCTTTTCCTGCCATCTCTAAACTGCCCCAACAGAACAGTCTGCTTACGGCCTTATCGTGATGTGAACACCATCTATTACATATTAGACATACTACAGTGGGGCACGCACCCTCCTCCAGCCCCCTCAAGCACATACTAAAACCACCAGGAAAGCTTTCTCAAACCACCCACTCTACTTCCTCCTCCAGATTCCAATGCAGTGAGTTCACGATGGCATCCAGGATAGTGATTCTGGGATGCCCCTGGTCCCACTCTCCTCCCAAGAACCAGCACTGTCCTGTAATTGCTGATCCCCTTACAAATGCAGTATGCTTTAGCATTTCTAAAGAATATTTTTTCATCAGACTCACAAAAACTCTCTGAAGGGAACAAGATTGGTGCTATCATCCCTACTTTACAGATGACAAGACTGAGGCTCTGAGAGCTGAACTAACTTTACCAATGTCATACAACCTGACTCCCAGGTGCTTCCCAGGACCTCCGTGTCTCCCAAAGGCCACCACTCCCACACCTAGGCTGGGAGGCAGGTGCATCCTGTCTGTCTGGGCCTTAAGAGCTGAAGGTCCTTGGGGTGGGTAAGCTCACCCCACACGGTGATACAGTGTTTAGTACACTGATGTGTCCCTAACAGCCAAATAACCGTGGTCCATAACACACACCTCACCTAGTGCTCTAACCTTCCCCTTATTTTTCAGAACTGCCCGACAATTTCCAACCTGAATCCCCCTCTTGCGTCAAAATCATCCAAGTTCCTCTTGCTCTTCCCTTAGCAGAGAGGGGAGCAGCAGGTTTCTTTCTTGGATATATTCACCACTGGGTTTTGAAGACTTCCCCTGCCTCAAACCACACATGCATAGGGTGGAGGGCTCAAAGTCTTCCGCTCCTTATATGAGAAGAAACCGACTGTTCTATCTGAGCTCCCACAGAAGCTGTGTCTATGCCAAAGAAGCATATCCACCTGAGGCTGGAAAGTGGAGACCGTACCCAGTGCTGGCCAGACAGCCCCCACCACACCATCTTCCAATAGAAGGAGAGTGTCAGCAACTTAAAGAGGGACATCCAAAAATGAGACCAGATTCAGGGGAAGGGGGCCAGAAAGGTGAAGAATTCACAGACCATATCATGTAACAGCCTGAGAAGAGGAGCCCAAGCAGATGCAGGTCTGGGAACTCCAAAAGAATTCAGAGAGAGTAGACTAGGAAATTTGTCATTGGTTATCCCTGAGAACAGAGCAAGGGCCAGTGAGGCCAGAGTTAGGTTCACATAAGAAAGAACTTTCTATTTGAATAGATATTTCTCCAAAGATATATGAATGGCCAAGAAGCACATGAAAAGATCCTCAGCCTGGGTGTGGTGGCTCACGCCTGTAATCCCAGTACTTTGGGAGGCATAGATGGGCAGATCACTTGAGGTCAGGAGTTCAAGAGCAGCCTCGCCAACATGGCAAAACCCCATCTCTGCTAAAAATACAAAAATTAGCTGGGTGTGGTGGTGCATGCCAATCTCAACTACTCGGGAGGCTGAGGCACGAGAATCACTTGAACCCCAGGAGGTGGAGTTTGCAGTGAGCTAAGATCGCCCCACTGCACTCCAGACTGGGTGACAGGGTGAGACTCTGTCTCAAAAAAAAAAAAAAAAAAGACATTAATCATTAGGGAAATGCAAATCAAAACCACAGTGAGATAACACTTCACATCCATAAGGAGGACTATTGCAGCAAAATGAAAAATAACAAGTGTTGGCAAGGATGTGGAGAAACTGGAACCCTTATACACTCTGGTATAAGTGTAAAATGGTGCAGCCACTGTGGAAAACGGCATGGCATTTCCATGAAAATTTAAAAATAGAATTACCATATAATGCCACAATTATAATTCTGAGTATATACACAAAAGAACTGAAAGCAGGAATCTAAACAGATATTTTACACCCGTGTTCATAGCAGCATTATGCACAACCAAAATGGGGAAGCAAACCCAGTGTCCCCTGACAAATGAATGAATCAACACAATGTGGTAACTCTACACAATGGAATATTATTCAGCCTTAAAAAGGGAGGAAAGTCTGACACATGTTATACCACATGAATAAACCTTGAGGACATTATGCTAAGTGAAATAAGTCAGTCACCAAAGGACAAATACTCTCTGATTCCACTTATTTGAAGTACCTAGAGTGCAGCCTGGGCAACATGGTGAAACCTTGTCTCTACAAAAAATACAAAAATTAGCCAGGCATGGTGGCAGGCGCCTGTAATGCCAGCTACTCAGGAGGCTGAGGCTGGAGAATTGCTTGAACCCGGGAGGCAGAGGTTGCAGTGAGCCAAGGTCACGACAGTGCACTCCAGCCTGGGTGGGTGACAGAGTGAGACTCCGTCTCAAAAAAAAAAAAAAAAAAGAGAAAAAGAGAGAGAGAGAAAGAGACAAAGGAAGGAAGGCAGGCAGGTAGGCAGGCATGCAAGCAAGCAAGCAAGCAAATGAAGTACTAGAGTAGTCAAACTCACAGAAAAAGCAAGTAGACTGGTGGTTGCCACGAGCTGGGGGAAGGAGTGGGTGAAAGGAAAGTTACTGTTTAACAGATTCTGAGTTTCAGTTTTACAAGATGAAAAAAGTCCTGGAGAAGTAAAGTGGTGATGGTTGCACAACAATACTTAATGCCACAGAGCTGTGCACTTAAAAATAATATAAATGGGCAGGGCGCGGTGGCTCACGCCTGTAATCCCAGCACTTTGGGAGGCTGAGGTGGGTGAATCACCTGAGGTCAGGGGTTCAAGACCAGCCTGACCAATATGGTGAAACCCCATCTCCACTAAAAATACAAAAATTAGCCAGGCATGGTGGCCAGGTGCCTGTAGTCCCAGCTACTCGGGAGGCTGAGATAGAATTGCTTGAACCCGGGAGGCAGAGGTTGCATTGAGCTGAGATCACGCCACTGCACTCTAGCCTGGGCGACAGAGCGAGACTCCGTCTCAAAAAATAATAATAATAATATAAATGGTAAATCTTATGTACATTTTACAATTTGAAAATTTTTAGAAGAAACTTTATAAAAAAACAAGATTGCTTTTAAGCTGCTTGTCACAAGCTTTAAGCTGCTTGCGACTATCTGAACTAAGTGGTTGGAATAAACGGTAAAATAGGGGTCAGCCTATATTTGGAATTCCTATTCCTCTGCACGATGTTAGAGCTGATTTTTCCCCCCTTAAAAAGGCCCCCAAAGCCATACTGATGCTCAGCATTCAGATAAATGAGTGTGTTTGGCTCAAAGTATACATAAATCAAAGAAAACCATGGACAGGTCAATACGATCTACCCTGAAGGATGCACTGATTTATTAAAATGGTCTCCCTAAGTAAGATATAGTAGTTAGGCCCCACTCCTTGTCCAGGTCTGAGCAGGAAAAAAGCTTTTGAGGAGAGGGCCCAATAGAAAGCTGCCTCCTGTCCTTGATGAACGAGGAAAGTGCCAACAAAGATGGAAGCCGGCACTTCATATTATTGCATCCAACTAGGATTACACCCTAAGCCCCAGCATACTCCTCTGGCTCTCCCCAGGACAGGAAAGACAAGGGACAAGGACCCCACAGTACAAAGCCATTCAGGAGGAAGAGCCATCGCCCCACACCACCCAATCTGGGGGAAGAATGTGCAGCCCATAGATAAAAGCCTTCTCTCCCTGGGGCCAGGGCTGGGAGAAAGTGGCAGGGGTAGGGATGGGACTGATGTCAATTCTACCTTTTCTTTTTTATCCATACTTACTCAAATAAATGGGTATCTTATTCTTTTTTTTTCCTAACTGCCAAGTATTTAAGAATGATTAATTTGGTTCAACTACGCCACAGGGCTAGAAACATTTGACCCCAAAGTGAGCCATGAAGCCATTCTACAACAAAAACGCTGGGAACAATAAAAGAGATTGCTGCAAGGGGTAGTAAGCTCTCTGTCTCTGGAAGCATTTAAGCAGAGGCTGGCTGACCACTCTCTGGGTTGTGGTCGGGGAGATTCTTGCATTCTAGGTCTGCTAAATCCTAACCTTTCATAGCAGGGTGTTGATAGATAATGTCTCAAGTGGTTTTATCAGGAAAAAAAAAAGCCATATAAGCTTGTTGTTTAGAGTTAAGGAGGGCACCAACAGAGGAACTAGAAACAGAAAGAGTCAAGCAGCTTCCTTAGAAAGCAGGACTAGAAATGGAAGGCATGGGACAAGGGACCACTGCTCAGTGTTATAAGCTGTTTATTACTTCTTTGCCATGTGCATGTATTAATTTGATTAAAATTTTAAAAGTTTAGGCCAGGCACGGTGGCTCACACCTGTAATCCCAGCATTTTGGGAGGGCGAGGTGGGTGGATCACGAGGTCAGGAGTTCAAGACCAGCCTGGCCAACACAGTGAAACCCCGTCTCTACTAAAAAAAAAAAAAAAAAATTAGCCTGGCGTGGTGGTGTGCACCTGTAGTCCCAGCTACTCAGGACGCTGAGGCAGGAGAATGGCGTGAACCCAAGAGGCAGAGCTTGCAGTGAGCCAATATCGTGCCACTGCACTCCAGCCTGGGCGACAGAGCGAGACTCCGTCTAAAAAAAAAAAAAATTTAAAGTTTAGTCAGGTGCAGTGGCTCACACCAGTAATCCCAGCACTCTGGGAGTCTGAGGCTGGTGGATCACTTGAGGCCAGGAGTTCGAGACCAGCCTGGGCAGCATGGTGAAACCCTGTCTCTACAAAACATTTAAAAAAAATTAGCATTGTGGCACACGCCTGTGGTCCCAGCTACTTAGGAGGCTGAGGCGGGAGGATTGCTTGAACCCAGGAGACAGAAGTTGCCGTGAGCTGTGATTGCACTGCTGTACTCCATCCTGGGCAACGAGGAGAAACCCTGTCTTCAAAAAAAAAAAAAAAATTTAAGTTAAAAAAAATTTCCGACCGGGCACAGTGGCTCATGCCTATAATCCCAGCACTTTGGGAGGCTGAGGCGGGCGGATCACAAGGTCAGGAGATTGAGACCATCCTGGCTAACACGGTGAAACCCCGTCTCTACTAAAAAATAGAAAAAATTAGCTGGGTGTGGTGGCAGGTGCCTGTAGTCCTGGCTCCTCGGCAGGCTGAGGCAGGAGAATGGCATGAACCTGGAAGGCAGAGCTTGCAGTGAGCCAAGATCATGCCACTGCACTCCAGCCTGGGTGACAGAGCGAGACTCTGTCTCCAAACAAACAAACAAAACAACAACAACAACAACAACAAATTTCCATGGAGTTTTAAAATATATATATTAATCAGGCAGTTACTAAATAATAAGTTTCCAAAAGTAATTGACAACATGGGGAATATTACATTTATATATATAAATACACACACACATACATGTACCTAGAAAAAGGAAAGCAGCATACTAACATGTTCTCACTGGTTTTCTCTAGGGAGTAAAAATACTGGTGATAATTATTCTTCATATCTTTCTGGAATTTTTCATGCTCTAATTTCAACAATCCCCAATGGCAATTATTACTACCTTTAACATTTGAAAAAAACAAAAAGCCCTAGATTAAATACGGCTAACTTCTCTGCAGTGCATCCCTCCAGCTGTGGTGGGATTCCCACCCGCCTGCCCTGAGTCTGGGCTGGCAGCTGAGGATGAGAAGCCACAGGGAGAACCCAGGGCCTCGGCCACCAGCCAGCACCATCGTCAGACATGTGACCGAGGCCACCTCAGACCATCCCAATCTGATGGCAGCTGCATTCCTGATTCAGGCAAGACCAGCAGAAGAGCTGCCTAACTGACTGTATTTTTGAAATTTCAAGCCGATAAATGATTGTCGTTTTTAAGCCACTAGTTGTTTGTTTTGAGACGGAGTTTCGTTCTTGTCACCCAGGCTGGAGTGCAGTGGCGCGATTTCGACTCACTGCAACCTCCGCCTCCTGGGTTCAAGAGATTCTCCTGCCTCAGCCTCCTGAGTAGCTGGAATTACAGGCACCTGCCACCACGTCCAGCTAATTTTTTGTATTTTTCGTAGAGACAGGGTTTCACCATGTTGGCCAGGCTGACCTCAGGCAATCCACCCGCCTCAGCCTCCCAAAGTGCTGGGATTACAGGTGTGAGCCACCACACCTGGCCTAAGCCACTAGTTTTGAGGCAACTTGTCACATAGCAATGGATACCTGATGCAATGACAGTTGAAACATCCCTTCCTTTCTCAGTGCCCACCGCAGTACCTGTCCAAGGCGTGCCCATGGCCTCCGGGCTCCACTCGCTCCACTCGCCTTGCCCGAACTCCTCCTGGGCACGAAGCTGCACCACGTGCCTCAGGCCGCTCCAGGCGTCGTGGATGACACAGTGATGCTGGAGGTCCTTGACCTGAGGGCGGGGGCACGGTGACTCTGGGGAGGGATCCAGGATGGTGCTGGGCAGGTAGCACCCCAGTGGGTTGGTGCCTTGGCCAGCCCTGTGCTTCAGCTGGCGGAGGCCTCTAGAGGCTCCCACAACCCCAGAGGCTCTGCTAGAGAGGGGGTTGCCCTCAGGGCCCACGGAAGCTGAAGCAGAAAGTCCCTGCCCCACCCATGCACTATAGAATCCTGCAAGCCACAACCCTTGACATGTCTACAGCCCAAATCTCTTCCCACATTGCTCTCCTCACAGACAAGCCTGGGAAGAGGAGACTGGCCTGGCATTATCCTTTTCATTTAATAAATGATATACCACCAAGGCTCAGAAAGCTTAAAACATTTATCCAAAGCAGCGAAGGTAGCCAATTGTGAAGCAGGAACTAGAGCCTATGGTTTTCTTTTTAGTACCCTTTCTATTTTTTTTTTTTTTTTTTTTTTTTGACATGGAGTCTAACTCTGTCACCCAGGCTGGAGTGCAGTGGTGTGATCTCTGCTCACCGCAACGTCCACCTCCCGGGTTCAAGGGATTCTCCTGTCTCAGCCCCCAAATAGCTGGGATACAGGCGTGTGCCACCACACCCAGCTCATTTTTTGTAATTTTAGTAGAGCTGGTATTTCACCATGTTGGCCAGGATGGTCTCGAACTCCTGACCTCAAGTGATCCGCCCCCCTTGGCCTCCCAAAGGGCTGGGATTACAGGCGTGAGCCACCACGCCTGGCCTCTAGTACCCTTTCTACTACGCCTAAGCATCTAGGGGCGCCTCTCTGACCAGAAGTAAAACATAAATTTACCATCCAAGTTGTGAATGTCTTTGACCGTTCAGCCCGATATCTGAGCTCAAACCGTAGTCTGTAGAAAGATGAGTTCCAGGAGTGGGGGTCTTGCCAGGTGACACTGAGCCAGCGGGGGTTTCTGGCCACGGCAGTGACTGTGATGTTGGCAGGCGGATCAGGCTGCACTGTGGGAAAAGGGAGCATGACTCCTTTGCAGCACCAAATATAGTGTAGAGAAGCCCATGTAGGCTGAGATCCCAGCAGGCAGGGCCCCACCCAGCCCCGTTCAGTCCCCATGCACAGCTCCACAAGGGCCTGCTTTATCATTGCCACACCTCCCGGCAAGCAACGCCCAAAAGGCACCAACTCACCAAACCCCTCAACCACCCCTTCCCTGCCACTCTGAGAAGTCGATAAGGAGTATTAAATCAAAAGAGAAGGAAACTGCTGGAGAGGGGGAAGAGCGTACGTACAGATTCCACAACCCTGAAAGGTTTGAGTTTTGCTGAACTTGCTCCCGACACTACTGGCGACGCACATGGACACTATGTAGAAAGAGCTGTCTCCCTCCGGGACTGCCAACTGGCAGGAGAACTTCTGGGACTCCTGGGAATACTGGCACGGCTCCTGGAAGTCTTCGGCTGGACTGTTCTGACTGTTAGACACAAAACAAGGGCAGGGCTCGCCTGTCAGTTTCGCACAGACTCAAGACGGGAGAGAAGGGGGAAGTGGAATCCCGGGGTTTGAATCCCAGCTCCAGACTTATGAGCCCTGTGCCTCTAAGTCTCCTTTTCTCATTTGAAAATAGGAATATTAATACTACTTACCTAGTAGGGGTTAAGTTTTTGTTTTGTTTTGTTTTTGTGATAGAGTCTCACTGTGTCGCCCAGGCTGGAGTGCAGTGGCGCAATCTCGGCTCACTGCAACCTCCGCCTCCCTCCCAGGTTCAAGAGATTCTCCTGCCTCAGCCTCCCGAGCGTGCCCAGCAAATTTTTGTATTTTTAATAGAGATGGGGTTTCACCATGTTGCCCAGGCTGGTCTCGAACTGCTGACCTCAGGTGATCTGCCCGCCTCAGCCTCCCAAAGTGCTGGGATTACAGGCATGAACCATCACACCTGGCTGGTTCTGTTAAGACTGAGAAATAAGGCCGGGCGCGGTGGCTCACACCTGTAATTCTAGCACTTTGGGAGGGCAACGCAGGCAGATCATGAGGTCAGGAGTTCGAGACCAGCCTAGCCAATATGGTCTCTACTAAAAATACAAAAAAAAAAAAAAAAAAAAAAAATTAGCCTGGCGTGGTGGCACATGCCTGTAGTCCCAGTTACTCAGGAGGCTGAAGCAGAAGAATCACTTGAACCCAGGAGGCAGATGTTGCAGTGACAGAGACTGCACTCCAGCCTGGGCGACAGAGACTCCATCTCAAAAAAAAAAAAAAAAAAAATTGAGCAATAAATGTAAAATCTAGAGATGAGGAAACTAGCTGGATTTACAAATATATATAAACATGTAGCCTAGCGCCTGGCACGAGGGGTGAGGGGAGCTAGGCTGGAGGGCTCAGCTAGTCACTCAGGCATTGGTCGGCTGGCCAGCTCTGGTCTCCCGCTGGGCCTGTGCTCTTGGCACTGTAGGGGATATAGAAATGAATCAAGAGAGGCCCCACCCTGCCTTCAAGGCACTAACAAAAAAGATCTGTCCTCAGATGACTAGACACCCAGCAGAAATGCCACTCCAGAGACACAAAAAGTGCTAGAGGGGTTCTGGCAGGTGAGTCCAGAAAAGAATTCTGGGTGACTGAAGACATTCGAGGTGAGTCAGCCACCATCCCACCTGGCCTGGAAACCTGAGGCTTCACCCTCTTATGACACATGTGGGCATGTGAGGCCACGTCAACCACTCACCCTCCGGCTGGGGTGACGAGTCTGCCACCTCTGACTTGGGTTCGAACCCTGGGCTCCTGCTGAATCCAGCACATGGGACAAACCCAACCTTTCCAGGCTGAGTTAAAGCCCCTTTCCTCCTTCCCCCAACACCACCCAGGCTTCCACCCAGCCACGAAGGCAGGGTCACCGACTGCTTTACGTGTGTGCCCAGGTGGGGTCAGAGGGCCGGGGCTCAGTCTTTTTGGCCCGCTTCCTCCCACTGCCCCAGCACCGCACCTGGTCCAAGGCAGAGGCTGAGCTCACCCATGCCTGTGGAAGAAGGAGGGAGCAGTGCTGCAGTTGGGCAAGGGTATGAAAGCAGACACACAAGAGAAAAAGCAGAGCTCCCAGTAATCCCTTTCCAGGGGCCTGTCTCTTCCAGGCCCTGCAGTGGCCTGAGGTCTGGGTGGGGCCTCAGTGGGGGCTGGGGCCCCTGAGGCTCTCGAAGCCACTTCCCCTGCTCTTTCCTCACTTCAAAGGCGCCCAGTGGCCATGCTGACTCTTCAAAGCAGATGGAAGCAAAGGCACGAGGCTGCTCAGGAGGACAAGCACTGTACTCTCTCCCACTCCCGCTGTCAACATGGAAAGTATTCCAGTCAAGCCGGGCGCGGTGGCTCACGCCTGTAATCCCAGCACTTTGGGAGGCCGAGACAGGCGGATCACCCTAGGTCAGAAGTTCGAGACCAGCCCCACTAACATGGTGAAACCTCATCTCTACTAAAAATACAAAGATTAGCCAGGCGTGGTGGCGTGCGCCTGTAATCCCAGCTACTCAGGAGGCTGAGGCAGGAGAATCGCTTGAGCCCGGGAGGCGGAGATTGCAGTGAGCCGAGATCCCACCACTGCACTCCAGCCTGGGCGACAGAGCGAAACTCCATCTCAAAAAAACAAAAAAACAAAAGTATTTCAGTTGAAGTGTCAGAAATGACAGAGCTTTCCACAGGCTGGCCTGGGAAGCTGCCAGCCACTGTCTCTATCCTGCCTAATCCTATCTATGGTACAAGCCTTTGAGGTACCAACAAGGTGTATCCTTCGCTGGGCTGTGAAGCTATCCAGGCTTGGGGCATGAGCTGACAGTGCTAATGGCAGCTGCATCATTCACAGATGGTAATCTGCACTTTTCATCATAGAGGACAGAACAAAAATATGACTGCCAGGCGGCCCAGTAACTCTATGGAAACAGACCCAAGTGGGAGCTGAACCACCCTGTTGAAGTCACTGCTCTGGCTTTCTGATACAGTAGTCCTGCCTTATCTGAGGTTTTGCTTTCCAAGATTTCGGCTACCTGTGGTCAACTGCGGTCCAAAAATATTAAATGGAAAATTCCAGAAATAATCACTTCAGAAATTTTAAACTGCCCACTGTTCTGAGAAGTGTGACGAGATTTCACGCCGTCCCGCCCAGGACGTGAATCATCACTTTGTTCAGCATTCCCGCGCTGTGCATGCTACCCATCACTCGTCCTGACATCCACCGCCATCATCATGGCTCGGTGACCCAGAGTCACCCAAAACAGCTGATCCTCCTTCTAACACATGGTCAGAAAGTCCTAGTAGCCTAACACTGAGTCACAATGGCTACATCATTCACCTCACTTCATCCCATCATGCAGGCATTTCACAACCTCATATCATCACAAGAAGGGTGAGTACAGTAATAAGACATTTTGAGAAACAGAGAGACCACATTCACATAACTGTTATTACAGTATATTGTTATCACTGTTCTATGCTATTTTTAGTTATTGCTAACCTCTTACTGCACCTAATTTATAAATTAAACTATCATAAGTACATATCTATAGAAAAACATACTATATATAGGGTTCAGCACCATTTGCGATTTCAGGCATCCACTAGGGGTCTTGGAATGCGTCCTCCTTGCCCTGTATTCTGATGACTGACAGCTCAAACTCAATTGTAAACCTCTGGACTAGGGAGACTGTGGCTCTGGGATGGAGACCAGCAAAACTGCAGAGGCAGATTTGTTTTCAGCATCTTCCACCTCCTCTACATCCATGCCTGAACCCATCCCAGGTCTTCCCACATTAAGCCGTCTTCCGGTGATGATGCAGAGCCCCCAGGCAGGCGTGACTTCTCCCTCCACGGCCCCAAGCTCCCTCTCCCCCGCCCATCACCGCTTTCTCTCTCGTGCCTTTATCATGGAAATAGCCTGATACGCCCACAAGGGCCCAGACACTGATAATGGTCTGGCTGTGCTACACCCCCTCCCAGGGGCATTTGCATGTTTTTCAGAGCAACGCCCATAATCTTCGGACTTTGAATGAAATCAGACAGACTGGGATTGAATTCCCAGCAGAGCCACTTACTAGCTAAGTGAACCAAACCTGTTAATCAGTCTCTGGGCCTCAGTCTCTCCATCGGTTAAGTGAGAAAAATAACGCCCACTTCCCATAGCTGTTGTGATAACCAAGGTCAAGTGAATAGGACAAGGTTCCAAGCACAAGCACAGTGCCTAGCTCAGGGGGGGCAGTCAAATGTAAATCTCAGTTCCCTCTCATCTCCTCTTCCTCAGCCTGAAGGAATTAATTCCTAATGATAATGTTTTGAAATCACCTGAACCAGCCCCTCTCTGGGGGGCCTCGGGAAGGAGGGAGCCAACATGCACATAGCTCAGCCCAAGATACTTACAACTTCCTCACCAAGAGCACAGCCTTGGTCGTCAGGGATGGGGTGCTCCGAGGACCCCACTCACAAACAACGTTGCTGAGGGGGCTCTTCCGGAAGCAGGAGAGCTGGGGCTCCTCGGGGGGAACTGAAAGGAAAGCATTGCAGGTGTCAGCAGGCGGGCGGGGATCCTGGGGCACACTGACCTCGCAGACAGGGCAGCCTCCCTTGAGGGAAGCACGTGGCTAGGCCCCTCGGCCCCAGCCCTGGAGCCAGTCAGGACCCTGGCCACACTCAGCCACACATGAATGGAATCGCAGCTGGGAAATTAAAGGACACCAAAGTCCTCCTTTCAGTCTGAGACACGGATCCGGGACAGGGGAAGGGAAGAACCTCAGGGCCAACTTGTCTGAAGGGGAGAGAGGATGATCGAAAAAAAGGGCTTTGGAGTCACACAGACCTGGCTGTGCGGCCTTGGGCAAGTCCTAGCTGCTCTTCAGTTTCCTCATGTATAAAATAAACTGATGATAATGTAATGATGATGGAAATGATGATAAGCCTGCTTTCCCTGACAAGGCTGCTGAAGGATTACAAGAGATACAAGGAAGAAAGTGCCTTGGCATAGGGCTCGGCACACAGGGCACTGGTTCCAGGAAGTCTTTATCTAGGTATGAGGGAGCTAAGAACTTGCTAATTCTAAAAAAATAAGAATAGCTAATTTGAGAGCTTAGGATGGGCTATGCAGACTTTTTAGCAGCATATGTGTGTGATATACACACATACACACACACACATACGCAAATTCACATACACCCCCTTTGCAACAACTCTAAGGTAAGGTAATAAAATTAACCTTATTTTGCCAAAGATGAAACTGAAGGGTGGAGAAGTTAAGCTGTATGTGAAGGAGCAGGATTCAAACCCAGGCTGCCTGATTCCGGGCCCCAGGCTATTCACCAGTTCACCAGAAGTCCTAACTCCCAAAGCCAATGTTCCCCACCAGTCAGACGCTCCCACTCCCACCCAGCAGCAGTCTTTGCCAGCATCTGGATGGCAGACATTGGTGAGCCCTCCCCAAAATTCTTGCGCCAAGGAAATGGCGGGAGTTTGAAGGCTCAGACAGGGACTGTCTGGAATGCACAGAGCCTCATTTCTTACGGGAACTATCTCCGGGAGCTCTGAGGCACAACTCACCATCCACCAGCAAGTGCACAGTCCCAGCTGGGTGGCCGGCCCGGTAGCATGAATAGTTTCCAGAGTCGTGGAGCTGCACCGACCTCAGCAGCAGCCTCCTTCCCATGCCAGCCCATCTGCTGGGGTGGGAGCCTGCAGCCGGCTTCCTGAGCACCCAGTGAACAGTGGCATTGTCTTCCGGCTCTACCCCTGGGCAGGTCAGAGTCACGCTGTCTCCTGGCAGACTGGTCAGCACACCTCTCGCCACCTCTGGAGGAGGGAGAAGACACTTGGTGAGCCCATAGCCACTGAAGAAGGGGGCTTCATTCTGGTCTGAGGAAGCCACGAGAGGCCTCAGTGATAATCATGAAGTGGCCCAGGCTACCGTCACCTCTGCCTGGATTAGGGCAGCATTCTTCTGGTGACCTCCCCAACCTGGTCTTCACCATCCAGCTGCCTGGGAGAGCCTTCTGAAGCCACGATCCAGCCGCTCCACTCCCTGGATTAGAAAACCCTTCAAGGGCCTGCCACCATCCACAGGATGAAGTCCGAGCTCCTCAGCGTGGCCTGCAGGGCCCTTCTGTCCTTGGAGGCCTCATCTCTCCCCACTCCTTAGAAGGTGTGGAGCCCTCCCCTCAGCTCCCCTCACTCTCCTCCTCACACTCATTCTTCCTACATCATCCCCACGACAACTCCTCCTATTCCAGGTCTCGGCCTAAACATCGTTTCCGGTCCCCCAGCTCCACTAGGCCCTCATTCTGCAATACGTCACCCACACGCTGCCATGTAATTACAAATTCCGTGTCTCTCTTCCCCTCAAGACTCCAAGCACCACAGGAGTAGGCACCCTGCTTTGTTCTCCGTTATATTCCAGTGCCCGGGACGTTGCCTGGCCCATGGCAGGAGTCTGCTGAGTACTGGATGAATGTGTGAATGAATGGATGCCGTTAGGAATGAATGCCAGGCACCCAAGTGCACACGTACAGAGGAGGTTTCCAAATCGCAGGGTATTCATGGCAGAATGCCCGTTATATAGTTGGTAACTGAGGCACAGAGGAATCAGGAGACTGGCCCAGCTGCACAGCTGGGGTAGGAACCAGGGCTTCTGGTTCCCTGTTCCATGCTCCCTCCAGTACCCTATGTCTACTACAGCAATGCTGTGTTTACTCTAGGGACCAAACAGGAAGGTTAAAAAAAAATGCATTCTCTACCCCTTGAAAAAAATTGGGTGTATTCTACTACTCAAGAAAAATAAGATTAAAGATTAAAGGAACAAGTACACTTTTCTTGAGTAGCAGTTATAGAGTCATAGAATCTAAGATAAAAATTAGCCCAACCACCTTGGACTCATTTATTAACCAATCAATCAAATTAGTCCAACCAGCTAAGGAAACAGAGGCCAGGGAACACAGCCAGTTTTCATGTAAGCACACTTGGTCCTTCGAACCAAATGCATAACCATTTATTAGCAAGCAGTAGCAATAAATCTGGCCAAAGATTTCAGAGAGGACCAGCAGCTGCTGAGTGCCTGACCTCACCTCCTCGCCCATGCTCCTGGGACTCAGAAGCAGCACAAGGCTCTCTGCCTGGCCTGCAAATCCCTTCTTGTTTATGAGGCGTTTTTATCTCATACTTGGCAGGCTGTCCTTCCTTTCACCCCATCCAAGGTGGCTGTCAGAGGAGGGAGTAACGATCAGTGACTCCCAGGCAGACAACACCCCTAAAGCTGGTGAGGTTGGAGTCCACACTGGCTACTGGCCACAGTCCAGGGACAGAGACATAGACATCAAAGGGGCGGAGACAGCTCTGCCTGGCATTGGGCCCTGTCTAGCTATACAGATACCCTTCACACTTCCCTCTCACTTTAACACCTGGAGCCAGAGTCCTCCTCCCTGGCACCCTCTACCTCGAGGCTGGCAGAAAAGGGACAGATATAAGGCCATCATGGCAGCCGGTCATCTAAGGTTTTCTCTGGTCACCAACAGACCTTGGGTAAGAAAGCTGGTTGAATTGTCACCGTGCAGCCAGGCGAGTTTGGGCAGCTTCCTGAGACACCTATGGCCTTACTTTCTCCCATGGTGGGCAAGTCCTGTGTTTGATAAACATTTGAGGAGGCTGCAGCAGCCAGGCACTGGCAAGGAAGACACAATCAGGCATCCCAGAGACCTGCCCTTGAGAAACGGGAGACACATTCACTGCTGCAAGGCCAGGACACAGCACACAGTACTCTCCTGGTCCTCAGCAAAATCTGAGTCCCAGCTGGGCCTCACACCTGTAATCCCAGCACTTTGGGAGGCCGAGGCGAGACGGATCACAAGTCAAGAGATCGAGACCATCCTGGCCAACATGGTGAAACCCTGTCTCTACTAAAAATACAAAAAATTTGCTGGGCGTGGCGGCAGGCTCCTATAATCCCAGCTACTTGGGAGGCTGAGGCAGGAGAATTGCTTGAACCAGGGAGGCAGAGCTTGCAGTGAGCCGAGATCACGCCACTGCACTCCAGCCTGGGCAAAAAGAGCGAAAGTCCGTCTCAAAAAAAAAAAAAAATTCTGAGTCCCTAGAAGGTGAAGTTCACTGAGGGCAATAAGGGGTAGACTGCTACTGCCCAGAGGGCTTGAAAGGGTTATAAAAAGCCACAACTACAGTATAGCTTTCACACAGAATCTTCAACAATATATTTTTAGCATTGCGAACATTGTTTTTAATGTATTACATAATATTGAATACATGCAAATTCATATATATAATGTATGTAAAAGCTACATACATAAAAGTTAATTTATGAAGCATAAAATACCCAGGAAAGCCCACCAACCTAACTTTCACTACCCATGCATCCCTACATTTTTCTTAACTTTGCTTCATTTTTGAGCTTCATATAAATGGTTTGAATATAGTCTTCTGCTGTGATATGCTTTTCTCTTTTCTTTCTTTTTTTTTTTTTTGAGACAGAATCTCGCTCTATCACCCAGGCTGGAGTGCAATGGCGCGATCTTGGCTCACTGCATCCTCAACCTCCCGGGTTCAAGCAATTCTCCTGTCTCAGCCTCCCGAGTAGTTGGGACTACAGGCACACACCACCATGCCCGGCTAATTTTTTCCTTTTTTTGTATTTTTAGTAGAGATGGGGTTTCACCATATTAGTCAGGCTGGTCTTGAACTCCTGACCTCAGGTGATCCACCCGCCTTGGCCTCCCAAAGTGCTGGGATTACAGGCGTGAGCCACCACGCCCAGCTGTGCTTTTCTCGAACTTCCTTTGTGTGTGTGTGTGTGTGTGTGTGTGTGTGTGTGTGTGTCTGATACAGGGTCTCAGTCTGCTGCCCAGGCTGGAGTGCAGTGGCACAATCATAGCTTTTTGCAACCTCAAACTCCTGGGCTCAAGCGATCCTCCCACCTTAGCCTCCTGAGTAACTGGGAGGTGCACACCACCATGCCCGGCTAATTTTTTAATTCTTACTCTAGAGACAAGTTCTCAATATATTGCCCAGGCTGGTCTTCAACTCCTGGCCTCAAGCCATCCTCCTGCCTTAGCCTCCCAAAGTGCTGAGATTACAGGCATGAGGCTCTGTGCCCGGCTGCTTTTTTTTTTTTCTTTTTCTTCAGACAGGGTCTCACTCTGTCACTCAGGCTGAAGTACAGTGGCACAATCATGGCTCACTGCAACTTCTAATTCCTGGGCTCAACTGATCCTCCCACCTCAGCTTCCCAAGTAGCTGAGACTACAGGTACATGCTACCATGCCTGGCTATTTTTTTTTTTTTTTTTTGAGAGATGAGGTTTCACTATATTGCCCAGGCTGGTCTCAAACTCTTGGCCTCAAGCAATCCTCCTACCTGGGCCTCCAAAATGTTCGGATTAGAGGGATGACCACCTGGCCCGGCCTCATTTATATGTTTCTCTGATTCACTGACACATAGTTCATTCAGTCTCACTGCTATGTAATATTTCGTTGTGTGACCCTATCATTCTCTCACTGAGGGAGGTTTGCGGTCATTCCCATTGTTTTGCCATATCAAAGAGGGTGGCTATCAACTTTCTCATGACTCAGTGCACTTGCCCAAGAACTTCCCTAAGAGTGAAACTGCTGGTATTGGCGTGTGTGACCCGTGTCCTTTTCCTTCACTAAGGGAGGAGACCACCCCTCATATTGTCTTATGCCCAATTTCTGCCTCCAAAGAAAGAAGTAGTAAAAACTAAAAGGCAGAAATGAAATCCACAAGCAGACAGCCCGGCGCCACACCCTGCGCCTGGTAGTTAAAGATCGACCCCTGACCTAATTGGTTATGTTATCTATAGATTACAGACATTGTATAGAAAAGCACTGTGAAAATCCCTGTCCTGTTCTATTCCATTCTAATTACCGGTGCATGCAGCCCCCAGTCACGTACCCCCTGCTTGCTCAATCAATCACAACCCTCTCATGCGGACCCCTTTGGAGTTGTGAGCCCTTAAAAGGGACAGGAATTGCTCACTCGGGGAGCTCGGTTGTTGGAGACATGAGTCTTGCCGAAGCTCCCGGCCGAATGAAGCCCTTCCTTCTTTAACTCGGTGTCTAAGGGGTTTTGTCTGTGGCTTGTCCTGCTACATCACAACTGCACACACGGTCCAGTGCATTGAACTCCAATGAGCACCTGATGGAGGCAGCAGTTTACCACATCCAGTCTACATCTTGAAGTCCATCAGTGCCTGAATGCGGTTACGTATGGAAGATGCAACGACACTTCTAATCGGTGCATCAATATTTCCACTTTTCCATTTTCCACTGGATAAAGCAGCTGTCAAGATAAAACCTAACACGGATTTCAAGTTCCTGCACAAATGACAAACTTGTAGGAGCAAAGATGGAAACAGTGCCCAAAGAGAACTGCTCCCAGTGCAATGCTTGCAATATCCCTTCCTCAGCTGATTAGCTGATTAGCAGAAATCAGAATTCACATGGCATGCAACAGACACAAGTGCAGGATGCATGAAGGTCTAAGGTAGGCTAGGGTCAAGGACCACTGCAGCTCATCCAATCACTGGCACTTTTCACATGGCACAGTCCTCAACTATATAAAGGTCCCTTCCCCGACCATGGTGACAACACTGGAAGCTCCTGGTCATCACTCATCAGAGAACTTAGTAGGTGCTTCATGCATGTTTGTTGAATATAGGGCATGTTAGGGGTGCCCACAGGGACAGGGTCTCGGCACCAAAAACTCCCAGGCGCACGGTTTGCAGGTGAAGGGGTCTAAGTGGTGCCCTCTCGTGTTGTGTGATGGGCAGGCCCCAGGCTGGGGGGCAGAGGAGCCCGCTGAGGCAAGAAATAGACTCCTGGAGCCAGAGGAAGCTCTCTTTTCTGCTTCTGCCTTTGCCAAATCCAGTAAATGTCTTTCTGGTCATTTCCCCTACCCCAGTTCAGCGGGAAGCTCTTGCCATGTTTAGCGGCCAGCCTGAACAATAGCAGGGGCTGTTCTGCTCCTGCACTCACTAACAATGGCCAAAGTATCAGAGCAGCTCAGAGAAACACCAAATAAAAATACTTTTTTTTCCCTCTTCCACAAAAGCAGAGCTGCAGGGAGCAACATAATGGCCACTTCCTCTGCCAAGGAACTTGAGTAATGGCTTTCTGAATCTTAAAAACTGAGTCACTATTTTTTAAAACAGGGAATGATTAATTATAAACCACCCATTGGCAAGTATTGCCTGTCACAGCCCTGCTTCAAAATATATTTCCTCTAGAACCTGCGAACAACACTGTGTTAACTACGCTTTTAAAAGCACTGTATGCAGAATGATCAAATAAATACTCATAAAGACCATAAGAAAATATACTTGCTAAAGTCAGAGTGGGCAGCACCGCCCCTTCCCTCCCACCCACTCAGCCCTCTGCCTCCTGACCCAAATCTCTGACTCAGTACCCCTGACAGCCGGGTGGCAGTGGGGAAGCCTCATGGGTGACTCTCAGAACAAGTAACATTCATAGAAGTGTCCTCTCCCTACCTCTGCCCTCCTCTCCAAATGATGGTGCTAGAGGTGATTTCTTTCTCTTCCCTGCATCTTTCTGTAGTTTTTGAATTTTCTATAAGTTGCCTATATTGCTCTTATAATGAATATATATATATATATATATATATATTTAATTAAGCAAGCTACATAGCCTGGGTCTGTGTGAGTTAGGATTTCTAGGAAGGAGGGAGAGGGCACGGCAGAGCGCAGTGGGCACTGAGGGATGTCGGGGGGTGAGGGTGGATTTTTCAATACAAGCAGCTTCCGAGCACCTTCAGGCCAGACAGTGCCACTTTGCCCTTGCACTGCTGAGTTCTCTCACTGTCACTGTCACTGAATTCTGCACCCATAGCCCAGCTTTCCCCTGTAGGCCTGATTCCCTGGTGGACACAAGACACCATCCCTGGGCTCAGCCTTGATTCCTCCCATCTGTCTGTTTTTCTGTTCCCTGGGAATCTGCTGGGGCCCTCCCTAAGTAGGCCCTACCAAAGAGGAGGGCCAAAAGGAAGAGACACGATGAGGAACCAGGTGAGGAGGGGGCTCCTGAGAGCAGTCCTTCCTGGTCCTGGGAGATATGCCCAGTCATTCTCATGCTCCCACCCCGGCCTGACACAGGCCTTGCATAGTAGGCCCTAGGAGACGGGGCACGCGGGGGCGAAGGCGTGGCTGGTGCACACACTGAAATTTAGCAAAGAGCACACAATCAACGGAGCATTTGTCCGTGAGCAAGTGCTCAGCATTTAGAGCCAGGATTGCAAGCCTATGCCTGTCCCTTCTTCAAGAATTCAATAATTTTTGTGCACCCATGATGTGCAAGTTCAGAAGTTCCTAATCCAGGAAAAAAAACTCCATATTGAAGTTACTGAGCATCTACAATGCACTGGCACTCCTTCCTATCATTTCCATATCGTAATCTTCTTTAAACCCCACAAAGCCCTAGAACTTAAAACTATCTGTAATACAGGCCAACCTGATATAAATGTCTCCAACATACTGAGGGAACTGAGAAGAGGGATCAATTATTCTAAAGGGGGAAGAGAGATTTTATTGGGGCCTTGATAAATGAGTGGGGGTTTGATAAGTGGAGCCACAGGGAGTTACTTTCCATAAAGAGAGAACAGTATATGCAAGGCATTAAGAACTGAGTCACCAGGCGCCGTGGCTCACGCCTGTAATCCCAGCACTGTGGGAGGCCGAGACGGGCAGATCACCTGAGGTCGGGAGTTTGAGAGCAGCCTGACCAACAAGGAGAAACCCCATACTAAAAATACAAAATTAGCCGGGCGTGGTGGCACACACCTGTAATCCCAGCTACTCAGGAGGCTGAGGCAGGAGAATCACTTGAACCCAGGAGGCAGAGATTGCAGTGAGCTGAGATTGCACCATTGCACTCCAGGCTGGGCCACAAAAGTGAAACTCTATCTCCAAAATAATAATAATAATAATTAAAAAAAAAAAAGAATTGAGAGTCACCAGGCATCGTGGCTTACGCCTGTCATCCCAGCACATTGGGAGGCTGAGATGGGAGGATCATTTGCGCCCAGGAGGCTGAGACCAGCCTGGGCAACATGGCAAAACTCCATCTCTACCAAAAAACTCTAAAATTAGCTGGGCATGGTGACACATGTCTGCGGTCCCAGCTATCTGGGAGGCTGTGGCAGAAGGATCACTTGAGCCCAGGAGGTCAAGGCTGAAGTGAGCTGTGATTGTGCCACTGCACTCCAGCCTGGGACCCAAAGCAAGACTGTGTCTCAAAAAAACAAAAAACAGTGAGAGTTCTGGGGAGGGCTGGTGTCTGGAGTATCTGAAATGCAGTAAGGAGGGAAGGAAGACCTACAGGGGAACATGGAGGGTGTGAGCACCCTCAAGGAGATCAGGCCTGACTCCACAGGCAGGGGGACTTTTGGTTCCTCTGTGGCCCCTTCTGAAATGCTATGCCTTTGCAACCCAAGAGCCTGGGTTAGGTTGGAGGCCATCCTGTGCTGCCAGCTGGCCTGGGCAGTGGGGACCCATGTCCCTGCTCAGAAACCCAGGCGGTGGGATGGGACTGGCAGGCATGAGCCAAGCCTGTCAAAAGTATGTGCAGGCTCAATGGCTTCCCCACCTCTCCCCGCTGCCCCACCAACCTCCAGGACAGGAGCATTCCATTGCTTCTTGTTTCTGTTCTCTTCCAATCTCCCTGAGAAAAAAACCGACTGTCCCCTTCCCCTCCTTGGCTCCTGTGCATCATGAAGCAGCGCAGAGGCAGGAGGGAGGAAGAGCACCCAAGGACTGCACCAAGGCCAGGGTCACATACAGGGAGGGAGCAGCTTCAGCCCAGGCTAAGAAGGAATGGGATTCTGCGGAGAGGACAAGGAAGCACCTCACCTGGGACTAAGATCACAAAAGGAGGCAGTATTGCTTCCAGAAAACAAACCCCCAAGCTCCTCCTCAACAGTCAGTGTTGGTGTCTGGTCTGGTCTGGTCAGTTTAATCACTGACTATTAATTGTGTGGGGTTGGGCTGACACAAACTTACAGTCTGCCTTGATTTGTTCTTTAATATAAAGTACATCTCAGTAGGGTGCAGTGGCTCACGCCTGCAATCTCAGCACTTTGGGAGGCCGAGACGGGTGGATCACTTGAGGTCAGGAGTTCGAGACCAGCCTGGCCAACATGGTGAAACCCTGTCTCTACTAAAAATACAAAAATTAGCCAGGCTTGGTGGCGTGTGCCTGTAATCCCAGCTACTCAGGAGGCTGAGGCATGAGAATCGCTTGAACCCGGGAGGCAGAGGCTGCAGTGAGTCGAAGGCTGCAGTGAGCTGAGATCGCACCACTGCACTCCAGCCTGGGCGAGACTCCTTCTTGAAAATAAATAAATAAATAAATAAAATAAAGTACATCTCCACAAGCAGGAGGCCCCTTGGTGTAGAGGAAACAGCTCTGTGCTGTCAGGTGACCTGAGTTCTATTCCTAGTCTTGTGATGACTCACAGGCAGCCATGGGCACGTCACCGCCCCTGGCAGAGCCCACTGGCCTTCTCTGTGAAATGAGGATTCAGACTGTGACCTGTAGGTCCCCCACAGGCCCCCACTCCTGTGGTCTAGCATCCCATGGCGCCCAATCATTAGCTCTCAGAGGGCAGGAAGCAAACAATACTCAGCTTGAAAACACATAATTAATCTATGGATTTATTATTTTAATAGTTGATGGCTTTGGGAGAAGGATGATGACCAGATCATCCCAGTGCCCTCAGAAAAATGCTTCTTTCTCCCTGGAGAGCTCTAGGGGAGGGAAAATTCCCACAACCTCCCTTGCCTCCCATTCCTCAAGGGAAAGAGACTTTAGGTCCTAGTAACTCCCAACAAGCAAGCCCATATCTCCCTGCCCCGGTGGCCTAGGAATCCCCCTCCCAGGGACACTGGGACCCCCATCATGGCCCAGACACCCTTTGGTCTGGGGACCCTGCAGCACAGCTCTGGGAAAGTGGGGTTCCTCCCCAGTTGGACCTAAGTTTGGGTGCCAGGAATCCAAACAGCTTTGTTGTTTTTCTACTTTTTCCCCCTCTTCAAGTAAACTTGCAAATGTCAATAACCAGAGAAAAACACGCACACGGAGACACATATTTCTCAACTCTCTTGCAGCTTGCCGCAGCTCTTGCCAGCAAAAACAAGTTCAGCTTCCTGGCCCCGTTTATGTAAGCGGTGAACCAGCTGCCTGGCCTGCCACCGAGGACACAGGCTTGGCTCGTGCCTGCTAATCCCATCCCACCACCCCCGTTTCTGAGCAGAGACGCAGGTCCCCGCTGCCCAGGCCAGCTGGCAGCACAGGAGGCCCCCAGCCTAACCCAGCTTCTTGGGTTGCAAAGGCATAGGATTTCAGAAGGGGCTACAGAGGAAACAAAGGTCCCCTGTCAGCAATAATGGTCTTGAACTAAAAGTAGGTGGGTGCTGAAAAGCCTCCAGGAGAAGCCTGTGGACACCTTGTGTCCACATGGAAACAAGTATAGAATTTGGTCCCACGAGGGCTAGGACAGGTCCCAGTGCTCTTGGTCACCTGTTCTTGCATTCTCCATCTTTGGACTGAGACTGGCTCTTGGCTTTGATGTGATAATAACCATAACAATCATTAGCAACTGGGACACTTACCCTGCGCCCTGGGCTTTCCCTAAGAGCACACTACTCACAAAAAGTCTGCCAGGGAGGAAGTCTTGTCCCCATTTCATTGTTGAGGCAACAAGAGATCAGAGAAGTTAGGGAACTTGCCCAAATTCACACAGCTCATGCATGAGGGAATCCATGCTGGACCCAGATGAGCCTGGCCAAAGCCTCTCTCTCCTTGGCAGGTACCTCTCCATGCTCCACCCCCAGCTCCCTTCTCTGGGCTCCCCACCACCCTCTCTCTCCCCCTCTCCCAATTTCCTCTCCTCTTCCCTGCTCTTCTCACATCTTTCCACCCTTCAGAGGCCCAGGGAAGGGAATGCTGAGGCTTGAGGGGTGTGCACAAGGGGGGGTTAGCGCCATCACTGCAGCTGCCAACCTAATGGGGCACTGGGGACTCTCAGGAGCCAGGAGTCGTGCCCTTGGCCTTTCTCTCCCTTCCCCCACAGCCGCAGCGTGTATAGGATGAGTTAGAGCCTAAAACTGCCTCCCCTTGGACTCCAAATCTCGCGTCCTCCCCAAGTCACCCCACCATCTGGGCCCATTCATTTCTCCTTAACGTTTCAGAGGGCACCCTCGGCCACTGTCCAGGAAGAGGCAAGGCCGCAGGCTACGGCAAGTCAAGGCTCCCAGGCTCTAACGGGAGGCCCAGCAACCTTCTCTGACTCAGCTCCCAGCCCCACCTGTCCGCAACCCTCTCTCCTCAGATGACTAGCTTTGGCTGGCAGGCCCCTGCTCCCTCCTCCCCCACATATGTATTTGTACTTCTTGTACCTGCTTGTATTTGTCTGAGTCAGTATTTACCTTGGCCTTGCCTTCCTCCCATCCACACGATGGACTGTATACTGCTGGAGAGAGGGTCTGGGAGGGAGGCTCCTTTGGACCCATAAACAGGTAATGCTCAATGCTGACTCAGAGACCCACGTGCGCGTGTGACCAACTCAGGAGATAAAACATCTAATCCTCCCCTGGCAGCATCAGAGATAACCACCTGGCTCCAGTCCAAGAAGGTACAACCTGGGTCAACTCTCAGAGATTATAAACTAATTAGAGGAAAAGATATCTAAGGCCATGTGCGGCAGCTCACATCTGTAATCTCAGCACTTTGGGAGGCTGAGGCTGGCGGATCACCTGAGATCAGGAGTTCAAGACCAGCCTAGCCAACATGGTAAAACCCCATCCATACCAAAAAATACAAAAATTAGGCTGGGTGAAGTGGCTCACGCCTGTAATCCCAGCACTTTGGGAGACAGAGAAGGTCGGATCACAAGGTCAGGAGTTTGAGATCAGCTTGGCCAACATGGTGAAATCCTGTCTCTAGTAAAAATACAAAAATTAGCCGGGTATGGTGGTGGGTGCCTGTAATCCCAGCTACTTGGGAGGCTGAGGCAGAAGAATCGCTTGAAACCAGAAGGTTGCAGTGAGCTGAGATCATGCCACTGCACTCCAGCCTGGGCAACAAGAGTGAAACTCCATCTCAAAAAAAAAAAAATTAGCTGGGCATAGTGGTGCATGCCTGTAATCCCAGCTACTCGGGAGGCTGAGGTAGGAGAATCACTTGAACCCCGGAGATAGAGTTTGCAGTGAGCCGAGATCGCACCACTGCACTCCACCCTGGGCGACCCTGTCTCAAAAAAAGAAAGGATATCTAAGGAGGGCAAACAATCCACTCCCTGGCCCAAACCTAACCCCAGGAGCAGATAGAGAAATAAAGAGATTAAAAGCAGGACGCAGCAGGGCCTTAGAAGAAAGCCATTGGTACCTGCAGATGGATACACCCAGTATTTTGGTCCTGAAAGGGACAGTGAGGAGAAGCTACAGCCAGTGTGTAGGGTGCTGAGATAAGGAGCGCTGTTTTAAGGCTATACAGGACTCTTAAGGACGACTTAGCCCAACCTGCTCATTTTGGTGGATGAGGAGAACCAGGGCCCAGAAGTCACACAGCAGTGCATGGTGTCAGGACTGAAGCTGGGCTCTGGGACTCTCGGTCCAGGCTTAACACGCAGCCCTCTGCCTTCCCAGAAGCATGGCCTAGGGGTCTTGTCTTCTATCTCTGAGCACAGTCTCAGAGTATGACAAGGAGGCTGGCCCTCAGTCAGATTATTTTTTATGTGCTTCTGGAAGGTGGCAGGAGGGCAGGGAGAGGGAGGGACCTGATGTACGCACCCCCATTCCATATCTACAGACCCCCCAGCTTCCCCTCCCTGACCCCCTTAGCTATGAGGCAGCAAAGCTGAAGATTTAAGAAGTCACGTGGAGGTGTGGATGGAGAAGCTGGGAGGGATAAGGGGAGGTTTGAGGGGTGTGCATAGGGGGATTTCAGGGCTCCCCTGAGGATGCTTCTGTTCAGTTCTTATTCTGAGTGGTGGTTCCATGCACGTGTTCAGTTTGTAAAAACCCACCCAGTGTGAGACCTATGCTGACCACACTCTTTTGTAGGTGTGTCACTCTGCCATAACACTTTTTCATACAGGCCCCAAAGTCCCCACTCTTGCATTCCAATCACTGCTGAGCCATCCCCACCCCCTCTGCTCCCCCATGTGCCATGAGCTTGGGTACACACATGCACGCACACACTGGTCCAGCTCAATCCACATCACCGTCAAGGAAGCAGTTCCAATGGAAGTGTCCTGGGCACATCTCCCCTCAGTGAGACCTGAATGTCGGGCTCTCCTGCCCCAGCTCCTCCTCCCTCATCATAAGCGCCATCAGGCCTACCAAGAGATAGGAAGACTCGGCATTAAAAACACATCAGTGTTCCCTAATTAATCTCTAAAGTTTACTTGGCCAGGTGCAGTGGCTCATGCCTGTAATGCCAACACTTTGGGAGGCTGAGGCGGGAGGATCTCTTGAGACCAGGAGCTCAAGACCAGCCTAGGCAACATAGCAAAACTCCATCTCTAAAAAAAAAAAAAAAAAAAAATTTTTTTAATTAGCCAGTCATGGTGTCATGCACCTGTGGTCCTGGCTACTCAGAAAGCCAAGGCAAGAGGATTGCGTGAGTCCAGGAGTTCAAGGTTGCAGTGAGCTATGATCGAGACACTGCACTCCAGCCTTGGCAACAGAGTGAGACCCTTCCTCTAAAAAAATAGGAAGGAAAAAATAAAACTACATAATTAAAACAGTGCGATACTGGCACATGGATAGGGAGACCAAATTATGGAAGAGACTAGAAAGTTCAGAACTAATAAAAATAAAAAATAGTTTAGTCTGCACTACTGATCTGTATACTTTAAAATGGTTGTTTTTTTGTTTTTTGTTTTTTTTTTTTGAGATGGAGTCTTACTCTTGTCGCCCAGGCTGGAGTGCAGTGGCACAATTGTGGCTCAGTGCAACCTCTGCCTCCCCTCTTGCCTCAGCCTCCGGAGTAGCTGGGATTACAGGTGCCCGTCACCACAGCTGGCTACTTTTTGTATTTTTAGCAGAGATGGGGTTTCACCATGTTGGTCATGCTAGTTTCAAACTCCTGACCTCAAATGATCCACCTGCCTTGGCCTCCCAAAGTGCTGGGATTACAGGTGTGAGCCACTGCACCCGGCTGATACATTTTATATTATGTGTTTTTACCACATTAAAAAAATAACTTAGTCTAAGTGCTTGCTACACATACAGGCAGTTTCTAAGTGTGCTACATAGACTAACTAACTTGATCTTCTCAATAGTCTATTTGACAGAAGAAGAGACTAAGGTTATATAGCTAATTAGGGGTGACCTGAATTCAAGTCCAGACAATTGGGCCTCAGAATTTGTGCTTTTAACTACTCGCTATGCCAAGAGGCGTATAAACCCAAGTATACAGGAATTTGGTAGATTTAAAATGTAACTTTGAAAATTGGTGGGGGAAAGATGGATTCAATAAACTGTAAAGGGATGTCAGGTGACAACTGGAAAGAAAAAGCTGGATTCAGACTTCATACCTCATCCATAATATTAATAAATTCAAAATGGATCAAATATTTAAACTTTTAAAACTTTTAACAATACCAGAAAAGGAGAATCTTTTAAAATATTGGAATGGGGGTGGAGGTGAACACTGCAGCCGGCGCCTTGAGCTCCGGGCCCCTGGCGACCTAGGGCCCTGTCCTGCAGGCTGAGGACGGCAAGTACAAGCAACTCAAGGGCAAGTGGAACCGTAAAAGCCCCAATCTTAGCAAGTGCAGGGAAGAGCTGGGCTGCCTCAAGCTAGTTCTTCTGGAGCTCAACTTCTTGCCAACCACAGGAACCAAGCTGACCAAACAGCAGCTCATCCTGGCCCGTGACATACTGAAGATCGGGGCCAGTGGAGCATCCTATGCAAGGACATCCCCTCCTTCCAGTGCCACATGACCCAGCTCAAATGCTGCTACTTTGATTACAAGGAACAGCTTCCCCAGTCAGCCTACGTGCACCAGCTCTTGGGCCTCAACCTCCTCTTCCTGCTGTCTCAGAAGCGGGTGGCTGAGTTCCACATGGAGCTGGAGTGGCTGCCTGCCAAGGACATCCAGACCAATGTCTACACCAAAAACCCTGTGTCCCTGGAGCAATACCTAATGGAGGGCAGCTACAACAAAGTGTTCCTGGCCAAAGGTAACATCCTCGCCAAGAGCTACACAGTCTTCATCGACATCCTGCTTGACACTATCAGGGATGAGATCGCCGGGTGCATCAAGAAAGCCTATGAGAAAATCCCTTTTACCGAGGCCACCAGATCCTCTTCTTCAACACACCCAAAAAGATGACCGACTACACCAAGAAGTGAGGGTGGGTCCCGGGCCCCAACAACTAATATAGCTTTGCCAGCCAGCAGCAGGAGCCAGAAGACACTACCATTCCCTCCACAGAACTGGCCAAACAGGTCACCGAGTATGCCCGGCAGCTGGAGATGATCGTCTGAGCCCACCAGGCACAGGGTGGGGCAGGGCACACATTATTTAAAACAGTTACAGTACAAGGTTTCCTCCAATAAAGGTGGATTGACATTCTCTCAAAAAATAAATAAAAATAAAATATTGGAATGGGAAGGATGTTATTAAGTATGACACAAAACCTAGAAGCTATAAAAGAGACTGGTAAATTCAACTAGTTGGAAAAAAAATTTGCAGCCAGGCGCAGTGGTTCACACCTGTAATCCCAGCACTTTGGGAGGCCAAGGAGGGAGGATCACTTGAACCCAGAGTTTGAGACCAGTCTGAGCAACATGGCAAAATCCCGTCTCTACAAAAAATACAAAGGCTAGTCAAGTGTGGTGGTGTGCACCTGTAAAAGCCCCAATCTTTTGAGTCTGAGCCTCAGACTCAGAAGTCTGAGACAGGAGGATCGCTTGAGTCCCAGGAAATTGAGGCTGCAGTGAGCCATGAGCATGTCACTGCACTCCAGCCTGGGTGACACCGTGAGACCCTGAGAAAGAAAGAGAGAGAGAGAGAGAGGGAAAGAAAGAAATTTCTTGGCAAAAACCACCCCCACCACCAAAAAAAAAAAAAAAAGTCAAAGAAAAATTGGAAAAATATACAACTCATGTATGACATGTTAATATGTCAAGAGCTCCTGTAAACAATAAGATAAATGACCCAATCAAAATAAAATTAGCATTGAATATGAACAGGCAGGTCATAGTAGATTATGCAAATGTCAGTTATACATTAAAAAACCCATACAATCTTATTCAGATAAGATAAATGCAAATTAATTCCACACAGAAGCCACTGTCTGTGTAGATACCAGGTTAATAGTACACTTTTGGCAAGGGCATAGGGACACAAGCATTCTCACAATGCTGCTGGAAGTATAAATTGGTGCAACTTCTATTCTGTCTCACAATGACAAATCTCATGGCCTTTGCCCATCAATTCCCCTTCGGGGAATATATCCTGCAGGTGTACTTGCACTCACACAACAAGAGGCATATGCAAAGTTATTCCCCACAGCAGGGGCCGTAAGAGCAAGAAGGGAACAACTAAATATCCATCAAAAGGTAACCGGGTGGCCGGACACAGTGGCCCACGCCTGTAATCCCAGCACTTTGGGAGGCCAAGGTGGGTGGATCACGAGGTCAGGAGTTTGAGACCAGCCTGGCCAACATGGTGAAACCCCATCTCTACTAAAAATACAAAAATTAGCCTGGCTTGGTGGTGCATGCCTGTAATCCCAGCTACTCGGGAGGCTGAGGCAGGAGAATTGCTTGAACCCGGGAGGCAGAGGTTGCAGTGAGCCAACATCGTGCCACTGCACTCAAGCCTGGGCGACAGAGCAAGACTCTGTCTCAAAAAAAAAAAAAGGGGGGAACCAGGTAAATAAACTCAGTACATCCATATAATGAAATACAAAAAAAAAAAAAAAGAGGAAGTTCTTTGTTTAATAAAAATAAGTAAACTCTTTCCTAGTCCACAGGAGCAGAGGTCTACAGGTCAAGCCCAGGATTCAGATATACCCAAGTTCCAACCCTATCTCAGTCACTCACTAGCTGTGTGACTTTGGGCTTGTTTCTCAACCTCTCTAGGCCTCACTTTTCTCATCCATAAAATAGAAATAATAACCATAGGTACTTCAAATGTTGTCAGGATTACATTAGATAATTAATGCAAAAACCTCAGCACTATTTTCAGAACATACTTAATCTTTCAAAAAAAATGTGAGCGATTGTAATTATTATCCCCACTGCATTAGTGCCTCTCTCCTTTTCTGGGAGAAAGTCCTCACATTATAGCATCCCCCTCCTCCCATCAAAATAGGCTTTTAAAGGCCGGGTGCGGTAGCTCGCGTCTGTAATCCCAGCACTTTGGGAGGCCAAGGTGGGTGGATCACCTGAGGTCATGAGTTCGAGACCAGCCTGGCCAACATGGTGAAACCTCATCTCTACTAAAAATACAAAAAAATTAGCCGGGTGTGGTGGCAGGTGCCAGTAATCCTAGCTGAGGTCAGGAGGCTGAGGCAGGAGAATTGCTTGAACCTGGGAGGCAGAGGTTGCAGTGAGCTGAGATTGTGCCACTGCACTCCAGCCTGGGCAACAGAGTGAGACTCTGTCTCAAAACAAAACAAAACAAAAAAGGCTCACCGGGCACGGTGGTTCACAGCTGTAATCCCAGCACTTTGGGAGGACGAGGTGGGCAGATCACAAGGTCAGGAGATCAAGACTCTCCTGGCTAACACGGTGAAACCCCGTCTCTACTAAAAATACAAAAAATTAGCCAGGCGTCATGGCGGATGCCTGTAGTCCCAGCTACTCGGGAGGCTGAGGCAGGAGAACTGCGTGAACCTGGGAGGCGGATGTTGCAGTGAGCTGAGATCGCGCCACTGCACTCCAGCCTGGGCGACAGAGCAAGACTCCATCTCAAAAAAAAAAAAAGAAAGGCTCTTAGGATCAATAACATTTATCAAGCATGCATTTTTGTCTGTTACAGTATTTTATACTTTTGTTGTTGTTGTTGTTGAGACAGGGTCTTGCTTTGTCACCCAGGTTGGAGTGCAGTGTTGCTGTCACGGTTCACTGCAGCCTGGAACTCCTGGGCTCAAGTGATCCTCCTGCCTTGGCCTCCTAAAGCACTGAGATGACAGACATGATACACCACACCCGGCCTCAAAAAAGTATTTTATACTTTAAAGCTTGTAGTGACTTGCCCAAAGGTCCCCTAGCTGGTGAAGCAGTTAATGGGGAGACAGGCCTGGACTGCCTGCCCCCAAAGCTGTTTTCTCTCTGCTACCTCAGCTGCCTCTCTCAGAGACAGAGGAAATTCATTTATAGTGATGTGGATTGCAAAACATTCCACTGACCAAAAGGCATATGAATAGATGTGGGGGACCTCAGCCACTCTCAGGGCTTGAAATAATATCTGCCAGCACACGACTCCCACATTTACATCTCAAGCTCAGTCCTCATTCCCAAATTTCTAACTCCCATATCCAACTCCTTATCAGCATCCTCTCTTGATTGTCTCGTTGCGGCCAGGCGCGGTGGCTCATGCCTGCAATCCTATAGCACTTCGGGAGGCTGAGGCAGGCAGATCACTTGAGGTCAGGAGTTCGAGACCAGACTGGCAACTTGGTGAAACCCCATCTCTACTAAAAATACAAAAATTAGCCAGGTGTGGTGGTGTGCACCTGTAATGCCAGCTACTCTGGAGGCAGAGGCAGGAGAATCGCTTGAACCCGGGAGGCAGAGGTTGCAGTGAGCCAAGATTGCACCACTGCACTCCAGCCTGGGAGACAGAGACTCTGTCTCAAAACAAAAATGATAACAAAAGACATTTGTTTCCATATGTGCAAAACTGGCCTCTCATCTTGTCCTGCAGCCCACCAACTATGCAATGGGGCCAGCACTTCTCTCACCTGAGGCTGTTTTGAAGATTACATGAGATCACAGATGCCAAGGGCCTAGCACAGCTACTTGCACACAGTTGACACACCATAAATGGTAACAGTTATTGTAACCATCATATAGAGAGGGAAGACCAAAGGATGCTTTTCGGGAAAGCGGTTGGGAAGTGGAGTGGGAACTGATTCAGAGAACAGGTGCTGGGGAGAACAGGCTGGATGCAGGGCCTCAGGGACATACTCCTAAGAGTAGAAAGCACCCGACAGAGCTGGCAAGGGATGAGCAGGAGTGGGGGAGGCTGCTGAGGTCCAGCTAACGTCAAGCCTGAACCCAGTGGCAGAAAAGCCTCTGCCTTTGCCAGGGACTTTTGACCTCTTCAGATCCCAGGCAAGAGGAGAGGGTAAAGAACACAGATTAACTACACAAAAAAACCTCCCAGCTGGACACAAAGGCTCACGCCTGTAATCCCAGCACTTTGGGAGGCCAAGGCGGGTGAACTGCTTGAGCCTAGGTGTTCCAGAGCAGCCTGCAACATGGCGAAATCCTGTCTCTACAAGAAATACAAAAAATTAGCCAGACGTGGTGGTGCACGCCTGTAGTCCCAGCTATTCCGGAAGCTGAGGTGGGAGGATCACCTGAGACCAGGAAGTCGAGGCTGCAGTGAGCAGTGATTGTGCCACTGCACTCCAACCTGGGCTATGGGAGTAAGATCCTGTATTAAAAAAAAAAAAAAAAAAAAGGCCTTTTCTTTGCCACCTTCCCATTGCCACTCCAGCCCTCAAGGATCCCACCTGCAGACTTGCAGTTATGACCTGGCATTTAGCACTTCCCTCTGCTAGACTTCAAGGAGCTAAAGGGCTGAGGACTTGTTACCCCAGAGATACTTCTCCAGGGCAGGGAGCATCCATGTGTCCCCACAGAGCTCTCTGCTCCAGAACATAACACACCCTCAGGTAGTACACATTGTTAAAGAAGAGGCAAGAATTTTCCTGCCCAAGATGGACATATAGGGAATCTCTAGAGATTTGTATATTTCCTTCAGGTCTTCACTCAAATATTATGTTCTCAGCAAGGCATTCCCTGGCCTCCCATCCAAGGCACCATGCCACCCCACCCTGCCACAAACACACATGAGGTCTGTCTCCCTCTCGGCTTTAGTTTTTCTCCTTAGCACTAGTCGCTAGCATACCACATACTTAATTTACATCCTGTTAATAGTCTCCCACACTAGAATGAAACTCAACTAAGCCTGGGGTTTTCGTCTCTTTTATTCACGGTGTATCTCCAGCTCTTAGAATAGTGCCTGGAACAGAGTAGGAGCTGTTCACTCCAAAAATATATTTTTGGAGTGAATGAATGATCACCTACACTTATTTAAGCACTTGCTGTGTGTTAGGGACTTCTGTAAACACTCTATTTAATACCTTACTTAGCTCATCTCATCTTCATAACCACCCTTCGAGGTAATACAATTATTTCTATTTTCTAGAACACTGGCTGTCAGAGAAGTTAAATCACTTGCCCAAGGTGTTATCATTTTTACTTGCCAGTGCAGGGCAGAGATGTGTCTGGCTTGAAGACCTTAGCCATCACCTATGCAAAATGAGCTATGTTCAGGTGGAGGAGAGCAGAAGGCAGAGGCGGATAAAGGAAAAGAGAACAGAAAACCTCTGGAAGAAACTGGTTAGCACTCTAGCCCAGCACTGTCCGGTAGGACTTTCCACGATGATGGAAGAGATCTGTATCTGCACTGTTCAGTACAGTAGCCACTAGCAATGTGACTGTTGAGCACTTAAAATGTGACTAGTGCAACTAAGAAACTAAGTTTTTATTTGATCTCATTTAAATTAATTTTTTGGAGACAGGGTCTCCTGTCGCCCAGACTGGAATTCGGTAGTGCAAACATGGCTCCATGCAGACTGGACTCAAGTGATTCTCCCACCTCAGCCTTCTGAGTAGCAGGGACTACAGGCTCATGTCACTGTGCCCAGTTAATTTTTTAAATCTTTTTGTAGAGACGGCATCTCACCCTGTTGCCCAGGCTGGTCTCCAACTCCTGATCTCAAGAAATCCTCCTGCCTCAGCCTCCCAAAGTACTGGGATTACAGGCGTGAGTCACTGCGCTGGCATAATTTAAATTTAAATAGGTACACGTGGCTAGTGGCTACCGTATTACAGAGCACAGCTTCAATCCAGACTAGATTCATTGACTGGAAACTCTTTTGCTTGCTGGGTCTGTGGCTTCCAGGCCTGGTGGGACCAGGATTCAGGAGAGAGGGGAATGGAGTGTATATTTTCAGCAGTCAGCACCTAGGTTACTTTGTGTAATCTACAAATACCCAGTGAGGGGAGTATTTGTTTACCCCGGCTGCTGAGGGCTGGAGATGAGGGTCAGGGTCAGGATCAGTGTGCCTGCTGCCTTGGGATCTTGGTCCTCAGTCAGAGGAACTTCCTCTCTCTAACCACCCCCTACCCCAAGCCAGACAATCTGTTCACGGGTAGTTGGTACCCAGTGGCCCGGTCAGAGTCTGGGGTTTCTCAGTCCTTCTCAGGATTTACCCATGACCGTTTTCAGGCTCCTTTTAGGGTGGAGTCTGCATAGCTGATCCTATACAGGCCTCACAGGCTTTACACGGACTCAAGAAATGTTTGCTGCAATGAATAAACAAGCAGCAAGCCAAAGCAAGGAAAGATTTCTGGCAACAGAGAACCCGAAGGGGGAGGGCCTTCATTCAGTTCCTCAATGACACCATTTAGGCAGCCGTCCTCAAACCTGACAGTGCCTAAGAATCACAAGGGGCAGTTTGTTTAAAAGGACATGCCCCAGGCCTCACTCCCAGGTGTTCTTATTTAATAAATCTGGGTTAGGGTTCAAAAATCATCATGTTTACCAAAGCCCTCCCACCCAACACACACACCAAATCTGATGCTAGGCTCAGAACTAAGCTTTTGAGAAATACTGATTTAGGGTGAGGCTAGGCATGTGTGTGGGTATTGGGGGCAGGAAGAGGTTGCCCTAGAAGGAAATTCAGAAGCTGAGATAGGTCTTTGAGATACTTAAAGGTATACATACTTCTTTTGTGTATTTTCTTGCATTGCAGTAGGAAGAGGGAACTTGAGTCACCCAAGTCCAGCCTTCCAGCACCAGAGTGTTGGAACCGGCAGAAGCCTAAGTCCCAGCTAGTCCAGGCCCTTAGACAACGAGTACACCTGAGAAGTCCTGGCAGCTCCAGGGTGTGTGGGCGGCAGCTGATCCCGAGGAAAACAAACCTCTGGGCTCTAAGAGCCCCACAGGCTGTACCTGTGGATTTCCCCTCTCAGCCAACTCCAGCCTCTGCTCCCCCTCTGCTCCTCACTTCTCTAAAGCGAAACATCTCACAGTCATTTGCTCCATGCTTCCTGTATGATTTCTTTATTTTTACTCTCCAGTTTGTGGGCTGAGTCTGTGTGGGTGTGGGAGAGGGGCTGGGTATTTCTACTTCTCTGCATTTTCCTTCTGAGCTGGGAGGACTTTCACTTCCTCCCCAGTCTCTCAGTTCTGCCTTTCATGGGCTGTTCAGGCCATGAGACCACCTCTCCTATCCTTCCTGAGCACCAGGGAAATGGAAAACTGACTGTAACTGGCTGCCCTGGAAGGGCCTAGCATCCACTCAGGAGCAACAGGTGGTGGCAACTACAGCAGTAACAGTAACCTCCCTGGGGCAGGAGCCTTGGGCTGGCGTGACAGCAGCAGAGGCAGCCAAGGGAGCCCTGCTTGCTCCTGAGGCCATCCGAGTCCTGGAACCTGTCTTGCATCCCTCTAACACCACCGTGGGCAAGCCTGGGCCTCCACTTCCCTCCCTCAGCCTTTTCTGTCCCAGCACTCAGCCAGACAAGAGTGACTCTCAGCTTGCCCCAATGCCCCCAGCTCTGCCTGCTGATCTAGTTCTATATTTGAGAGTCTTAGACATCTACCACACTGGAGCACAGAGCCACGGGAGGGGTTGGCCTCCATCACCGGGGCCTGACAACCTGCCATCCCGCCATCCCAACCTCCCTGAACCTCAGTCTCCTCTTTCAAACAAAGTTATATGTAGATACAGCGGAGGATTAGAAAACATTGAATGGGTGCCCCAATCAACAGTGTCTGTTACTGGCAGGAGTTATAAATGTGTATTGAAAATGGAATCCCTTCTTTTTTTCTTCCAATCATAAGGACCACAACCGTCCAAAAAGCAAAGAGAGCCTCAGACACTCCAGCTCAGCCTCTAGTTGCAGAAAGTCACCTCCTCAAAGGGAGAGATCGGTGTTCACCTAGGACTGGAACTCAGTGTGATCTAGTGGTTGAAAGTCTTAGCCTTCAGCCTCCCCAGCCTCGTCAGCTGTTCCAGAAGCCTGTCAGCTGCCCCTTAGTTTTCTGCTGTGTCCTCAAAGAAGCACTTGGACCCTAAAATAAACCTCTGGAGAGCCAGTTGCCCAGCTCTTCCAGAAGAGAGACTAGACACGCAGCTGGGCATGCGGCCAGAGCCCAAGAAAAGCCTGGTTTGCCAGGGGCAGATTACAGTCAACGGGAGCAGTAAGTGCCTCTGCCCTCTCCCTCACGGCTCCTTCTCTTTTCTAGAGGGGAGTCCAGCACGTGCCAGCCCCAGGAGGTCTCACTCCCTTGCCAGCCTCCCGACTCAATTCCCAGGACTGGGGCACTTGGCTTCCCAGAGTTGGTGGCTGCCAAAGTGACTCCGTGCAGCGGGAAGATCCGTGACTCAGCGCCCGTGATGTCAGTCCCTTCATAGTCAGGGCACTGTCATCCACACATGCACCCGCGGGGGTGGGGGGAGGACCAGGCGAGGTGGACCCCCAATGCAGAGGGAGAAGAGGGGCGCTGGTACAAAGGACTCCCCAGGCGGGTACATCACCCCGCTGGGGCGCGCCCTCTCGGGCCGTCTCCCCTTAGAGTAACCTGGGACGCGGTTGTGTAAAGGCTCCTGGGGGCACTGGGAAGGAAGCTCGAGAGTCAGGTTTGCAAGGACACAGTCCTGTACACAGACCGCAGGGTTCCCGCACAGCTTCACCGGGCATTCCGGGGAGCGCTCCGGGACAAGGGAGCAAGCGCAGCAGGGGGCGCAAGAGCCACTACCCGCGACCACACAGCTAGGTGCCCGCGGGGCCTCAAGGCAGCCACAGAAAAGGGGATCCGTCGCACCTCCTTTCCTCCCTCCAGCCTCCCACAGACTGCGGTGGCCAAGGCGGTTTCCCCCAGCCGCCAGCTGCCCCAGCCCTCCAGGTGCACCCGAAGCCCTTACCCTGCGCAGGGCAGCGCCTTGGGGCCAGCGCCGCTCCCGGCGCGGCCAGCAGGGCAGCCAGCAGCGCGCAGCCGACGGCCAGCATGCTTCCTCCTCGGCTACCGCTCCATGGTCCCGCAGAGGCGGACAGGCTAATGGGAACGGGCGGCAGGGGCGGGGCGGGGCGGTGGGCGGGCAGGCGGGCTCAGGCCCCGGGGGCAGCCCCCATCCGCAGGAGCCCGGCTCTCTACACACACTGCGAGTCCGTCGGCCCCGCGCCGCGCTCGGCTCCTCTCCCTCTGGCCCGGCTCAGTGTCAGTGCGACTTCCCACTCGCACATGACTCAGAGCGGCGGACGGTCCTGGCAACGCAGGAAAACATTTGAGGAACTCGCGCTGGAGCGTCTCTGGGCCGTCCCAGGGTGCGGTTACGAAAGCCGGAGCGGATGGCGCAACAGCCCCGCGCACCGGCCGACCAAGGGGGTGGCTTCCTGCCGCAGCGCCGCACCTGAGCGGGGAGAACAGGGGACCGCCAGCCCCACCAGAGCCCTTCCTCCCGTTTCTGTTGATGAGAAAAGGGCGTATCAGCCACCAGTTGGCAGTGGCCTAGTTTTGATTTTTGGTTTCGTGAACAGGATTACGCTGTGAAAGGCACACCTGGAGAGCCCTCGAGGAGGCGATGTTCCTCTTACCCGTTGGGTAAAGCAGTGCTTGGTAGCCCGGTTGCCCACTGGAATCAGCCAGGAGCCCTAAAACCCACCAATGTCTGGGTCGGGTCTCCAGAGATTCTGATTTCATCGGTCTGGGATGAGGCTTGGGCATCGGAAGACTCACCACCGTAAAGGCACAGTCTTTCTGCCCAGCTGCTCCTCGCAGGCTGCAGCAGAGGCAAGGAAACGTTTTGGACTTTGCAGTCAGATAGACCTGGGTCCCCATTTAGACCTACCACCTACTGTGTCTGTGACTTCGGTTCAGAATCTGAGTCTCCATTTCCTCATCTGTCAGAGATAAGAAAGCCTATGCTGCACAGGGTTATTAGGAAGGTTCTGTGGATGGCACCTAAACACCTGACACACGGTCTGGGCCACACGTGCTCAGTAGATATCAGAACGTGCATGGCTGCCCTCCTGACTTGACAGACAGACACTAACACCAGGGGCAGTGACTCACGCCTGTAACCCCAACACTTTGGGAGACCCGGGTTGGTGGATTGCTTCAGTCCAGGAATTCTAGACCAGCCTGGGTAACAAAGTGAGACCCCCATTTCTCTAAAAAATTTAAAAATTAGCTGGGTGTGGTGGTGCACACCTAGAGTCCCAGCTACTAGGGAAGCTGAGGTGAAATTTGGGAAATAGGGAAATTTTCCCTATTTGGTGAAATAGGGAAAATCGCTTGAGTCCGGGAGATCCAGGGTACAGTGAGCCGTGATTGAGAGCTGCTACTCCAGCCTAGATGACAGTGAGACCCTGTCTGGAAAAAAAAAAGAAAAGAAAAGAAAAGAAAGAAAGAAAAGGAAGGGAGGAGGGAGGGAGGCAGGAGGGATGGAGGGGAAGGAAGGAAAGGAAGGAGAGAAAAAAAGAAAGAAACAAGCACTTGGCTTTTGAGCAACCACAAGAACCTTGAAGGGGACCATCTGTCCGTCCCTTAGAGGGGAACTCTCTCAAGGATCCCCACAGAGCCTAAAGCTGATAGGATGGCCTCATAGCTGATCTGGAGGGAAAGAAAAATGCTGAAATAAAGTTTAGGCTGAGAAGCTTCTAGACCAGCAACTGCTCATTAGAATGTGTTTTTCTACCTTTGGTTTCAGGCCGATCCTAATCCAGATCAAAGATCCTGGGACAGCTGGAACAGGCATGGCCTAATGGAACTCCCAAGTGGACAGGGCCAGGCATGGAGGGACAGAGCTTCTGAAACAGTCCTCAGACCCCGTGCATCTGGATCTTTCTGTAGGAACCACCCATCAGCAGTGCCAGACGGAACCAAGCACATGCACTGATCCACCGTACGATGGGAGCTGGTGTGGGTGGGCTTGTTTGCTTTAGCCATGCCCACAGACAGGAACAGAAGAGCACAGTGGAAGCCACCAGCCCTCTTGCCTGCTATTTCGAAAGAGGTTGCAGCAGGGCTGGAAAGCGGTTCCCACTGTGGTTGCCCCCTTCCTCTCTGTGGCACACACAGACCTGAAAATAACCAGAGAGGGACTGCGAGCTGCCAGCCTAAAACAGGAAGGCTGCAGAAAGTCCTAGGCTCAGATAGGAGAGTTTAAAAGAATGTTGAAACCAAGAACGGGCATCACAGATGCCACCTGTCTCTGCACCAAAGCAGACCTCCCCCTGTCTAATCTACTGGTGGGGAGCCTGTGTGCTCTGTAGTCATGCAGATCCCAGCTTTACCACTTGCTGGCTGTGTGACTTAAGCAAGTTATTTAACCTCTCTGAGCCCCTATTTCCTGATTTGTAAGATAAGAGCAGCAATATACAAATTTTTAGTGTTGTGGTTCACATGAAAAAATTTAATCTGGCCAGGCCGGACGCGGTGCCTCACACCTGTAATCCCAGCACTTTGGGAGGCCAAGGTGGGCAGATCACGAGGTCAGGAGTTCAAGACCAGCCTGACCAACATGGTAAAACCGCATCTCTACTAAAAATACAAAAATTAGCCGGGCATGGTGGTGCGTGTCGGTAGTCCCAGCTACTCAGGAGGCTGAGGCAGGAGAATCACTTGAACCCAGGAGGCGGAGGTTGCAGTGAGCCGAGATGGCACCACTGCACTCCAGCCTAGGCAAGAAGAACGAAACTCCCTCTCAAAAAAAAGAAAAGAAAAAGCAAAATGAAAGAGAAGAAAGCATACCTGCACAATTCAGCCTGACCTGCCCTCACCCAGACAACAGAAGGAACAATGAAGACTTTAGTTGTCTGAGCCAGAACACTTCTCAGATAACTGTGCTGCTTACGAATTGCTTCACATACACAATCTCCTCTAAAATTCTCAACCCTGAATGCTGGGAGGCATTGCCCCCAATTTCAGATGAGTAGACTGAGGCTAACAGAGGTAAAGTGGCTTGTTCAAAACTGCACTACCAGTAACTGGCAGCTCTAGGGTGAGGTCTGGCTCCTGGCCCAGGACTCTCACTGAGCAAGGGCTCGGTGGGCCCAAAGACACTGCAGGACCAAAGACACTGCAGACCATGGCAGCAGGCACTTGGTGTTCTGTAGTCTGTGAGGGGAGAGCAGAGAGCAGAACCTGGTGTGTGGGACACCCTCTCCTTCACCGGTGTTCCTGCAGGGACCCTCCGTCTCCCATAAAGGGGGAAGCCCTAGGCTGACTCCCAGCAAGCAAGTCCTCTCTCACCTTTCACCTGAAGCGATGAAGCATCTTAAAGTTTGCCTAAAGCAGAAGTCTACAGGAGACCCACGGAATAAATATGTAAGGTTATTTTGAAACCAAAAGGGACTTGGTCATCATTGCTTCTCCTCCCTCACTTTTCAGATAAGGAGCTAGGCCTCAAGAAGAGAAGTTGCTTGGTAAAGATGGCACAGGCAGTTGGTGACAGAGCTGGTCAAGATCCCAGATACCCTGACTCAAAGTGATCTTTTTAAATTCCTACCCTGCCCCCAACCTCCAGGTCTGGGCTGATGTGTTGGGGCCATTCTCAACTGTGAGAGTTTAAAACTATGCACTTTATTCTCTATTCACCATGTGAATCCATCTTTAGGGACAACGATTATTCTGAGAAGTGCAGTGGGGTAGGGCTGAACTGACCTGCAGACCCCTCCCTGGCCTCTGGCCCTGGAGCCAGCCCCTGGTTAATCAATAATTACAGGAAGGTGCTCCTTATTCTCTGAAACCTTCCCCTCCTGCTTTCTCATCAGCCTGGGAGGAGGTTACGTGGGCAGACAGAGGTCTAATAACAGAACTCAGTGTCTGGCCAGTGGCATCCCTCAGAGTCAGGCCCCAGCCAGGGCCCACTGAGGGCCTCAGCCTGCTGTGGAGACCCTCGCTTTCACAGGGGAGGAATGCAGCATCCCTGGCTCCGGCAGCATGACAGTCTGGCTCCCCATTGCCTCACCAGGTGAGTTTACACCCAGAAAAGGGATTTGTTTAGCACCATTCTCAGAAAGGGTTCATAAAAGTTTATCCCCTTCTTGTAATATCTAGAGAATGTTATGATTTTTAACTGCTAAAAAGCATCACAGTTATAGCTGGGCATAGTGGCACATGCCTGTAGTCCCAGCTGCTTGGGAGATTGAGGCAGGAGAACTGCATGAGCCCAGGAGGTCAAGGCTGCAGTGACCTATGATTACACCTTTGGCACTCTAGCCTGGGCCACCGAGCAAGACCCTGTCTTAAAAAAAATAATAAAAATAAGGCCAGGCACAATGCCTGACGCCTGTAATCCCAACACTGGGAGGCCAAGGCGGGCAGATCATCTGAGGTCAGGAGTTTGAGATCAGCCTGGCCATCATGGTGAAACCCCATCTTTACTAAAAATACAAAAATTAGCCTGGCCTGGTGGCGCATTCCTGTAATCCCAGCTACTTGGGAGGCTGAGGCACAAGAATCTCTTGAACCCAGGAGGCGGAGGTTACAGTGAGCCAAGACTGTGCCACTGCACTCCAGCCTGGGCAACAGAGCGAGACTCTGTCTCAATAAATAAATAAATAAATAAATAAATAGCATCACAATTAAAATTAAATGTAGAATTGTCATATAATCCAGCAGTTCCACTTCTGGATATATTCACAAAAAAATTGAAAGCAGGGACTCAAACAGATATTTGTACACCCATATTTTTAGCAGCATTATTTACAATAGCCAAAAAGTAGAAACAATTCAAAAGTCCATCAAGAGATGAATGGATAAAAAAATGTGGTATGTACATATAATGAAATATTACTCAGTCTTAAAAAGGAAGGAAATTCTGACATATGCTACAACATGATAAACCTTGAAGACATTATGCTAAGTGAAATAAACCAGACACAAAAGGACAAATATTATATGATTTCATTTATATGAGGTACCTAGAGTAGCCAAATTAATAGATATAGGAAGCAGAGTGGTAGCTGCCAGGGGTTAGTAGGAGGAGAGCGGGAAGTTATTGTTTAATGGGTACAGAGTTTCCATTTTTGCAAGATGAAAAGAGTTCTGGAGATGGATAGTGGTTATAGTTTCACAATAATGTGAATGTGCTTAATGCCACTGAACCATTTAAAAAATGGTTAAAATGCCCAAATGAGGGGGATTGCTTGAGGCCAGGAGTTCAAGGCTAGCCTGGTCAGCATAGCAAGACCCTATCTCTACAAAAAATTTAAAAATTAGCCGGACATGGTGACCCACATCTGTAGTCCCAGCTACTTGGAAAGATAGCTTGAGGCAAGGAGTTTGAGGATGCAGCAAGCTATGACGGCGCCACTGTACTCCAGCCTGGGGGACAGAAAAAGACCTTCCTTATCTTAAATAAATAAATAAAAAGTTAAAATGGGAAATTTCATGTTTTGTATATTTTACCACATTTTTAATAAAGCATCGCAATTATAAAATTAAATAAGCTAGATGCTTGGAAATCCAGAAAACAGATTGCATTATTGAGTTGATGGGGAAGGGAAGATAACTCATATTTTTAAAGAATATATAACGAGATTCCTTTAAGATAGTGGACTTTTTTTGGTGCACTATACAATATAATTCTATGAACACAAACTCTGGAGCCAAAGTGCCTGGGTTCAAATCTTAGCTCTGCCACTTATCAGCTGTTTGTCTCTGAACAAGTCACTCAACTTCTCTGTGTCTCAATGTTGTCATCTAAAAATAGGGGGGAAGTACCCTCATAGAATTCTAATGGGAATTAAATTAGTTAACATATGTAAAACATTTATAACAATGACAATACATGCTAAACTCTATATGAGGGTTTGTTAAATAAATGTAAATAAGTAAACTTTCCCAAAACATATTCTTTCTAGACACAGAAGTTCATCCAAATGTTTTTTAAAATATAATTCATTTTATCACCCATAAAATGAAGATGTTGAAGTAGAATTTGGTCATTAGCTGCTCTGTGAGGCCCCTTCTCAGAAGCTGCACGGATTTAAAATGGAAGGCCATTGGTAGCAGGTCTTCCAATGACATCGTTTAGGTCAATGTTTTGAAATTATATATATATATATATATATATATATATATATATATATATATATATATTTTTTTTTTTTTTTTTTTTTTTGAGACAGAGTTTCACTCTTGTTGCCCAGGCTGGAGTGCAATGGCACAATCTCGGCCCACTGCAACCTCCGCCTCCTGAGTTCAAGCGATTCTCCTGCCTCAGCCTCCCAAGTAGCTGGGATTACAGGAATGTGCCACCATGCCTGGCTAATTTTTGTATTTTTAGTAGAGATGGGGTTTCACCACGTTGGTCAGGCTGGTCTCCAACTCCTGACCTCAGGTAATCCAGCCGCCTGGGCCTCCCAAAGTGCTGGGATTACAGGCGTGAGCCACTGTGCCCGGCCGAAATAATATTTTTTTGAGACGACGTCTTGCTCTGTTGCCGCCCAGGCTGGTGCAGTGGCGCCATCTTGGCTCACTGCAACCTCTGCCTTCTGGATTCAAGCGATTCTCCTGCCTTAGCCTCCCGAGTAGCTGGGACTACAGGTGCACACCAACCACACCAGGCTAAGTGATAATTTTAATAAGGAAAAAAAATAGATTCCCAGCCTGGGCCCCTGTCTGTGTGGAGTTTGCATGCTTCCCCCATGTCTGTGTGGGTTTTCTTCTGGTACTCTGGGATGTACCAGTTATGTTAATTAGCATGTCTAAACTGTCCCAGTCTGAGAGAGACAGAGAGAGAGAGAGAGTGTGTGTGTGTGTGTGTGTGTACCCTGTGATGGGATAGTGTGTACCCTGTGATGGGATAGCGTCCTGTCTGGGGCTGTTTCTTGCCTTGCACCAAGTTGCTGTGATAGGCTCCAGGCTCCGCCACCCACAACAGAGACACTAAACTGAAATAACTGGGTACATAATTTTCTTCATTGCTTTTATTAATCTTTCTTAAATGTGTATGTAGCTCACGTTTATTTCAATGTTTGATATTAGAAGTGTTTGGGGTCTTTATTTAGAAGTTTGGTTACATCTTTGTGACCAGAAATGTCGTAGAAACTTAACTCTAGTTCGTATCAATTGGCCTATGGTAAAATTGGTTTCATTATACGTTGTTTTGCTTAAAGTCGCAGTTTTCGAGAACCTGTTAACAAGGTTAAGTGAGGACTTACTGTACTAGCTGACTTAACAGTTTCAGTCGGGTTTGCTTCTGCTGTTAACAGTAATCTCTTGTCAGAGCTAGGGCCCTGCAGTTACTACCTCTGCCTGCCATTGTACCTTTCCTGGAAGATAGTCTAAACTTGGACTTCACACGTATGCGTGAGCTGTTTGCTCTTACACTTCCCAGCAGAGGCTACATTACGCTGTGGATTTGTGCAGAATGAGGGTTGAGTAATAATTACCCTTCACTTGCCAATCATGTGTTCCATTTGCATTCATTATTAGCATGCTCTTTAGCAATCATTTGTCTATGCCGAGCTATTTATGTAGACACAGACATGTAAGCAGATTCCTGAGCCAAACTGCCTGAGTTCAAATCTAGCTCTGCCATTGACCAGCTGGGACCTTGGATGCTGTAATTTTATCTAAACTTCACTGTCCTTTTCTATAAAATGGGAATATTAAGAGTGTCTACTGCACAGGGTTATAGTGAGGATTAACTGAGAAAACTACCTACAGTACTTAATACAATCCTGGCACCCAGTAAATGCTCAGCCTGATAATGACAATAATCTGTACATATGGTAACATCATCCATTCCAGGGAGAAGAGGAAGAAGGTGGATATTAGTTAGAATCGATTTTTTTCTGTTAAGTGAAATTTCCCTCCAAGGAAAAAACCTTATTTATATTAACCATTACATAAATCTTTTTTTCTAAACATGCTGTACAATTTTCTGGCCCATAAAATGGATTAGGCTGACCATAATTTTAATAAATTTGAAGCAATACAGCATAAAGATTAAAAGTTTTTTCAGCACCATAGGAAAGATAAAAAACAAAATAAAAATAAGGCTGGGCGCAGTGGCTCACGCCTGTAATCCCAAAACTTTGAGAGGCCAAGGCAAGCGGATCACCTGAGGGCAGGAGTTTGAGAGCAGCCTGGCCAACAGGGAAAAACCTCATTGCTACTAAAATTACAAAAATTAGGTCGGGCGCGGTGTCTCACACCTGTAATCCTAGCACTTTGGGAGGCTGAGGTGGGCAGGTCACTTGAGGTCAGGAGTTCAAGACCAGCCTGGCCAACATGGTGAATACAAAATACAAAAATTGGCCGGATGTGGTGGCGCACACCTGTAATCTCAGCTACTTGGGAAGCTGAGGCAGGAGAATCACTTGAACTTGGGAGGCGGGGGTTGCAGTGAGCTGAGATCCCCCACCGCCACTACACTCCAATCTGGGCCACAGAGTGAGACTCCATCTCAAAAAAATATATACAAATACAAAAATTGGTGGGGCGTGGTGATGCATGTCTGTAATCCCAGCTACTCTGGAGGCTGAGGCATGAGAATCTCTTGAACCCAGGAGGCCAAGGTTGCAGTGAGCCAAGATCATGCCACCGCACTCCAGCCTGGATGACAGAGCAAGACTCCATCTCAAATAAATAAAGTATTTGAACTTGCTATAATCAAAAAGTCATATAATAACAAGTGTTGGTGGGCAAGCTAATTTAATTTTTGTATGTTTAGTAGAGATGGGGTTTCACCATGTTGGCCAGGCTGGCCTCAAACTCCTGACCTCAGGTGATCCACACTCCTCGGCCTCCCAAAGTGCTGTGATTACAGACGTGAGCCACTGCATCCAGCCTGATAATTATTCATTAGATGACAGCCATGTGCCAGACTTTTTTTGCCCCTCTCCCCACTACAACAAATGCAAAGATAAATAAGGCACAGATTTTGCCCTTCTCATCTAATGTTAATATCTCCAAGGATTACTCCTACCCCCCTTCTCTAGAACCTTAAGCCGTGAGTTATCCCTCTCTTCTCCTGTGTTAAACCTCTCCCTCTCCAGTGAATCCTACTGATCAGCATTTAACATGCTATAGTCTCTCCCATCTTAAGAAGCAACTTTCCCTGTGCTACCACTACCTGCCTGACATCTGCAGCTGGAGATCTCATACACATCTCAAACTCAACATATCCAAACCTGAGCCTCATCTTCCTGTCACTACTTGCTCTCCCCTTATATTCTCTATCTAAGGGACTTGCCCCACCATTTGCTCATGTCAGAAACCTAAGAATCATCCTTAACTCCTTCTTCCTCTCCTCTGTCATCCAGTTCTTACAATGTCGCTTCAACCTCGAGAAGAGATTTCAAATCCATCTGCCTCTCTCCACATTCACTGCTACCATACATGTCCAAGTTAACTATCATCTCTCTCAGACTTCTAAAGTATTAACCACTGATTTCTCCCATTAAGTATTTCCACTTCAATCTATTCTCCACATTTCAGCCAGGATGCTTTAAAAACATGTAAATTAGATCATGTTATTTTTCTGCTTAAAATCCTTCTACACATTCCCATGGGCATTGTGTCTGTCTAGCCATTGCTTTATCTTCAGTGCATAAAACAATACTAGGCACAGAGTAGGCACTCAATAAATAATTGTTTTATGAATAAAAAGTTATATTCATGACTTTATTCAAGGTCTTATTTAATAAATGTGGAAGTAAGAATGAAGGCCGTATTTTTAAAAACCCACAGCAAACATATTTCATGGTGAAGGAATAAAAGCTTTTCTCTCTAAGATCTGAAACAAGACAAGTATGCCCACTTTTGCCACTTCTGTTCAACATAATATAACAATTTGTAGCCAGAGCAATAAGGCAAGAAAAACAAATTAAAGGCATCCAAATTGGAAAGAAAGAAGTAAAAAAAAAAAAATTTTTTTTTTTTGAGACAGAGTCTCGCTCTGTCACCCAGGCTGGAGTACAGTGTTGCGATCTCAGCTCACTGCAAGCTCTGCCTCCCGGGTTCACGCCATTCTCCTGCCTCAGCCTCCCGAGTAGCTGGGACTACAGGTGCCCGCCACCACACCTGGCTAATTTTCTGTATTGTTAGTAGAGATGGGGTTTCACCGTGGTCTCAATCTCCTGACCTCGTGATCCACCTGCCTTGGCCTCCCAAAGTGCTGGGATTACAGGCGCGAGCCACCGCACTGGGCCAGAAAGAAGTAGAATTATCTCTGCTCACAGATGTCATGATCTGATATGTAGAAAACTCTAGGCCGGGCGCGGTGGCTCAAGTCTGTAATCCCAGCACTTTGCGGGGGCCGAGGCAGGAGGATCACGAGGTCAGGAGATCGAGACCATCTTGGCCAACATGGTGAAACCCCATCTCTACTAAAAATACAAAAATTAACCGGATGTGATGGCAGGCGCCTGCAGTCCCAGCTACTCGGGAGGCTGAGGCACAAGAATCACTTGAACCCAGGAGGCGGAGGTTGCAGAGAGCCGAGATTGCACCTCTGCACTCCAGCCTGGCAAAAGAGCGAGACTCCATCCAAAAAAGAAAAAGAAATTGCTAAAGATTACACACACACACACACAAATACAAATAAACAGCTAATAAATGAATTCAGTAAAGTTGCAGGACACAAAATCAACACATATGACTTCCTGATGGTAATTTTTTTTTAATTAAATTTTAAAAATTAAAAGAAAACAAGATTAACTCATAAAAGTTAGTTGCATTTCCATACACTAGCAATGAACAATCAGAAAAAGAAATTAAAATTTTTTTTCATTTACAATAGCATCAAAAAAAGTAAAATACTTGAGAATATATTTTACCAAGGAGGTAAAAGACTTGTACATAGAATACTGCAAAACATTGCTGAAATAAATAAGAAGACCCAAATAAATAGAAAGACATCTCATGTTCATGGATTGGAAGACTTAATATGGTTAAGACAACAATACTACCCCAAATAACCTACAGACTCAATGTAATTCCTATCAAAATCCCAATAGCAATTAGCAAGGCATGGTGATGCACACCTGTAGTCCACCAGCTCAGGAGACTAAGGTGGATCACTTGAGCCCAGGAGTTCAAAGCTACAGTGAACTCTGATTGTGCCACTGCATTCCAGTTGGGGCAACAAGAGAGAGACTATGGAAAAGAAAAAAAAAATCTCAACAGCAATTTTTGCAGAAATAGAAAAAATCCTAAAATCTCAAAAAATCCTAAATAGCCAAAACAATCCTGGGAAAAAGGAGCAAAGTTGGAGAGCTTAACATTTTCTAATTTTAAAACTCACTATAAAGCTACAGTACTCAAAACAATACGGGAGGCTGGGCAAGGTGGCTCATGCTTGTAATCCCACCATTTTGGGAGGCCAAGGTGGGCAGATCACTTGAGGCTGGGAGTTTGAGACCAGCCTGGCCAACATGGTGAAAACTTGTCTACTCAAAATACAAAAATTACCCAGGCATGGTGGTGGGCACCTGTAATCCCAGTTACTTAGGATGCTGAGGCAGGAGAATTGCTTGAACCCAGGAAGCGGAGGTTGCAGTGAACCGAGATCACACCACTGCACTCCAGCCTGGGCGACAGAGCAAGACTCTGTCTCAAAAAAACAAAACAAAACAAAAGACAACCTACAGATCGGGAGAAAGTATTTGCAAATCATATATCTGGTAAAGGGATTAATATCCAGAATATATAGAGAACTCCCACAACTCAACAACAAAAAGAAACAACCCAATTTGGCCGGGTGCAGTGGCTCATGCCTGTAATCCTAGCACTCTGGGAGGCCAAGGCAGGTGGATCACCTGAGGTCAGGAGTTAGAGAGCAGCCTGGCCAACATGGTGAAACCCTGTCTCTACTAAAAATACAAAAATTAGCCAGAAATTGCTTGAACCCCGGAGGCGGAGGTTGCAGTGAGCAAAGAACGTGCCACTGCACTTCAGCCTGGGCAATAGAGTGAGACTCCGCCTCAAAAAAAAAAGAAAGAAAGAAAGAAACAACCCAATTAAAAAATGGGCAAAACCAGTCTGGCCAACATGGCAAAACCCCATCTCTACTAAAAATACAAAAATTAGCTAGGTATGGTGGCGCACACCTATAGTCCCAGCTACTTGGGAGGCTGAGGTAAGAGGATCACTTGAACCCTAGAGGCGAAGGTTGCAGTGAGCCAAGATGGCACTACTGCACTCCAGCCTGGGTGACAGAGCAAGACCCTGCCTTAAAAAAAAAGGGGTGGAGGCAAAAGACTAAAATAGACATTTCCCCAAAGAAGATACACAAATGACCAACAAGCACATAAAAATATGTTCAATCAACATCATTAGCCATCAAGGAAATGCAAATCAAAACTATAATGAGACCATAGCCATTAGGATGATGGCTGCTATTCAAAGAAACAGGAAAATGACAACTCTTGGTGAGGACGTGGAGAAACTGGAATCCTTGTGCATTGCTGGTGGGAGTGTAAAGTGGTGCAGCATCTGGGGAAATGTTTGGTGGTTCCTTAAAAATTAAAAGTAGAATTACCATATGGCCCAGCACAATAGTGTGCACCTATAGTCCTAGCTACTCAGGAGGCTACATGAGCCTTGCTTGAGCCAAGGAGTTCCAGTCCAGCCTGGGCAACATAACAAGATCCTGTCTCTAAAAAATAAAAAAAGCCCAGTGTGGTGGCTCGCACCTGTAATCCCAGCACCTTGGGAGGCCAAGGCTGAGGTCAGGAGTTCAAGACCAGCCTGACCAATGTGGAGAAACCTCATCTCTACTAAAAACACAAAAATTAGCTGGGCATGGTGGCGCCTGCCTGTAATCCCAGCTACTGGGGAGGCTGAGGCAGGAGAATCGCTTGAACCCAGGAGGCAGACGTTGTGGTGAACTGAGGTCACGCCATTGCACTCCAGCCTGGGCAACAAAAGCGAAACTCCGTCTCAACATAAATAAATAAATAAATAAATAAATAAATAATAAAAATAAAAATAAAAAAATTTAAAGAACCCAGACAAGTCTAATTTTCTCTCTTTCTTTCTTTTTTTTTTTTTTTTTGAGATGGGGTCTTGCTCTGTTGCCCAGGCTGGAGTGCAGTGGTGCGATCTCAGCTCACTGCAACCTCTGCCTCCCAGGTTCAAGCAATTCTCCTGCCTCAGCTTCCCGAATAGCTAGGATTACAGGTGCGTGCCACCACGCCCAGCTAATTTTTTTGTATTTTTTTTGTATTTTTTTATTTTTATTTTTTATTTTTTTTGAGACAGAGTCTTGCTCTGTCGCCCAGGCTGGAGTGCAGTGGCACGATCTCGGCTCACTGCAGACTCCACCTCCTGGGTTCATGCGATTCTCCTGCCTCAGACTCCCGAGCAGCTGGGACCACAGGCCCCTGCCACCACGCCTGGCTAATTTTTGTAATTTTTGTAGAGACGGGGTTTCACCATGTTGGCCAGCTGGTCTCGAACTCCTGGCCTCAGGTGATCTGCCCTCCTTGGCCTCCCAAAGTGCTGGGATTATAGGCGTGAGCCACCACACCCAGCCAGAAAGTGTTAAAGCCCGTGATGACTGCACCATCAAGGCTGCTGGAGCCTCCACTGCTGCTATGATTCTCATTGGAATCGCTGCACATATCACCTTGCAGGGAAGGAGTGCATTCCTGCTGTTGTTACAAAAGCCCAAAGTCACACCACTGTTGCTGCCTCCTCCAGCCCCAGAGTCCACAATCACTGTGCTGCTGTGGCCACAATCACTGTGCTGGTGAAGCAAGGAATCTAGGAGCCTACATCCACCTGCTGCTGCCACTGTCAGAGGAACTGCCAAAAGAAGAGAACAAGAAGACCTCTTCCTTTAGCTTCCCTTCTAATCTTTCACCAGGGTAACCCATTGCAGAACCTAGCCAGAAGTCAGCTGGAAAGAGAGTCAGAGGAAAGTAGCTTGCAGGTTCCCAGTTCCTTACAATACAACCAAAGCAAGGAAGTGCAGTGTGATGGTTAATTTTACGTGTTGCTGGCATGGTGATCCATGCCTGTAATCCTAGCACTCTGGGAGGCAGAGGCAAGATGATTGCTTGAAGCTAGGAGTTTGAGAAAAGGCTGGGCAATGTGGCAAGACCCCATTTCTACAAAAAATTTTAAATTGCTGGGTGTGATGTCTCACAACTGTAATCCCAGCACTTTGGGAGACCCACGTGGGAAGGTTGTTTAAGCCCAAGAGTTCATGACAAGCCTGGGCAAGATAGCGAGACCTGTCTCTACTAAACAATTAGCCAGGCGTGGTGGTACGTGCCTGTAATCTCAGCTACTCTGGAGGCTGAGGCACAAGAATCTCTCGAACCCAGAAGGTGGAGTGTTGTCACTGCATTCCAGCCTGGGCAATGGAACAACACTCTGTCTAAAAAAAAAAAAAAAAAATTAGCCAGGCGTGGTGGCACACCTACTCAAAAGGCTGAGGTGGGAGAATCGCTTGAGCCCAGGAGTTCAAGGCTATGATCAATTCATTGCACCCCAGCCTGGGTGACAGAGTGAGATCTTGTCTCAAAAAAAAAAAAATGTGTGAATTTCACTGGGCCATGGCATACCTCAAACATTATTATGAGAGTTTCTGTAAGGATGTTTTAAGGGTAGCTTTTTTTTTTTTTTTGAGACAGGGTCTCGCTTTGTCACCCAGGCTGGAGTGCAGTGGCACCATCTTGGCTCACTGCAACTGCCGCCTCCTGGGTTCAAGCCATTCTCCTGTCTCAGCCTCCCAAGTAGCTGGGATTACTAGCGTTCGCCACCATGCCTGGCTAATTTTTGTATTATTAGTAGAGACGGGGTTTCACCATGTTGACCAGGCTGGTCTCAAACTCCTGACCTCAAGTAATCCACCCACCTCTGCCTCCCAAACTGCTGGGATTACAGGCATAAATCACCGCACCCAGCCTATAATGTGTTTTTGGATGAGGTTAACATTTAGGCCAGGTGTGGTGGTTTACACCTGTAATCCCAGCAGTTTGGGAGGCTGAGGTAGGTGGATCCCTTGAGCCCAGGAGTTCAAGATCTCGAGACCAGCCTGGGCAAAATGGCAAAACCACATCTCTACAAAAAAATACAACAATTGGCCAGGCACGGTGGTATGCACCTGTGGTTTCAGCTACCCAGGAGGCTGAGGTGGGAGGAACACCTGAGCCTGGGATGTGGAGGTTGCAGTGAGCTGAGATCATGCCACTGCACTCCAGCCTGGGTGACAGAGTCCCTATCTCAAAAAAAAAATAAGAAAAAAAAGCTGGGCGCAGTGGTTCATGCCTGTAATCCCAGCATGTTGGGAGGCCAAGGCAGGCGGATCACCTGAAGTCAGGAGTTCCATACCAGCCTGGCCAACATGGTGAAAGATGTCTTTCTTTCTTTTTTTTTTTTTTTTGAGATGGAGTCTCACTCTGTTGCCCAGGCTGGAGTGCAATGGCAAGATCCTGGCTCACTGTAACCTCCGCCTCCCGGGTTCAAGCAATTCTCCTGCCTCTGCCTCCTGAGTAGCTGGGATTACAGGTGTGTACCACCACGCCCAGCTAATTTTTGTATTTTTAGTAGAGATGGGGTTTCACCATGTTGGTCAGGCTGGTCTCAAACTCCTGACCTCATGATCTGCCTGCCTTGGCCCCCCAAAGTGCTGGGATTACAGCTGTGAGCTACCACGCCTGGCCGGTGAAACCACATTTCTACTAAAAATACAAAATTAGCTGGGAGTGGTGGTGTGCGCCTGTAATCCCAGCTACTTGGGAGGCTGAGGCAGGAGAATCACTTGAACCCAGGAGGTGGAGGTTACAGTGAGCTGAGATCGTGCCATTGCACTCTAACCTGGTCAACAGAGTGAGACCCTGTCCCAAATAAATAAATTAATAAATAATTCAAATTTTTTTAAAATAATTAAACTGAGTAAAGCAGATTGTCCTCCCTAATGTGGATAGTTCTCATCCAATCAGTTGAAGGCCTGAATAGAGCATAAAGTCTGACTCTTCCCCAAGTAAGAATTCTTCCTGCCTGACTGCCTTTGAAACAGAGAACATTGGCTTTTTCCTACCTTTGAACTGAACATCAGCTCTTCCTGAGTGTCAAGACTTTCACCCTTCAGGCTGGAACTCCACCATCAGCTCTCCTAGGTTTCCAGCTTGCAGACTCACCCTACAGATCTTGGGATTTACCAGTAAAAAAAGCCTCCGTAATTGCACAAACCAATTCCTTTATATATATATAAAATATTAATATATATTATATAATATATTAACATATTTATATGTAATATATACCTATTAATATAATATGTTTATATAGTATATAGAGAGAAGATATATATTCTATATATACAGAAGATATGTATCTATAACATATATAGATATGTATTTATATATAAGATGTATATTCTATATATACAGAAGATATATATTCTGTATATTCATACGTATATATAGAAGATAAATATATATTCTATTTCTCTGGAGAACCTTTACTAATACAGGTGGGCAGGAATGGAGGTGAGAAAAAAATGGCCATCATTAAAGTTTGAAAGTTCTCATTTAGTTTGAGGGCAGCAGACTCATAGTAGAGTTGACCTTCAGCTGGGCCTTAAAGGTATCATTTCTTTTTTTTGTTTGTTTAGATGGAGTCTCACTCTGTCGCCCAGGCTGGAGTCCAGTGGCGTGATCTCGGCTCACGGCAACCTCCACCTCCCAGGTTCAAGCAATTCTCTGCCTCAGCCTCCCAAGTAGCTGGGATTACAGGTGCCACCACGCCCAGCTAAGTTTTTGTATTTTAAGTAGAGACGGGGTTTCACCATCTTGGCCAGGCTGGTCTTGAACTTCTGACCTTGTGATCCACCCGCCTCAGCCTCCCAAAGTGCTGGGATTACAGGCATGAGCCACCGCACCCGGCCAAAGATATCATTTCTATAAGTAGAGATGGATGGATTGGAGAGGTGAGGGAGAAGATAGAGAAAACTCCAAGCAGAAGCAACAGTATGAGCAAAGACAAAGACAGGAAAATTCTGGCTGCATTCAAAAAATAAAGCATTACATTAGTACAGCACTTTATAGTTTACTGTTTCCACACACCCTATTGAGGCATCACATAGGAAGCAATAAAAATTGGGACTCAGACGGATTTGGCCAAGATTATGCCACTGCACTCCAGCCTGGGCGACAGAGCGAGGCTCTGTCTCAAAAAAAAAAGAAAAAAGAAAATTGGGACCTAATAGATAATAAACTTCTCAAAGGACCCATGTACCTAGACCTCAGTTGCTATTTCCCACCCCTAAGCCCATGGTCTCTAGAGTTAAGTACAATCTACTCAGCCGGGTGCGGGGGCTCACGCCTGTAATCCCAGCACTTTGGGAAGCTGAGGCGGGCAGATCACCTGAGGTCAGCAGTTCGAGACCAGCCTGACCAACATGGTGAAACCCCGTCTCTACTAAAAATACAAAATTAGCCCGGCGTGGTGGCACATACCTGTAATCCCAGCTACTCAGGAGGCTGAGGCAGGAGTATCGCTTGAACCTGGGAGGCGGAGGTTACAGTGAGCCAAGATTGCACCATTGCACTCCATCCTGGGCAACAAGAGCAAAACTCCGTCTCAAAAAAAGAAAAAAGTACAATCTACTCAAACACTTATCAGTCTGGCCCCAGGATGCCTTTTCTTCCTCTTTCTTCTGAGTCCTCTCTCAAATATACTGTGTTTCAGCCAAAGAAGATTTGAAAATTCCAGATGTACCCCAGGAACCAGAAAACCCTCTGGGTTTAGGTGACAACTGATGTAGCCAACTTGAAATATCCAAATCCTGGCCAGGTACAGTGGCTCACGCCTATAATCCCAGCACTCTAGGAGGCTGAGGCGGTGAATCATTTGAAGTCAGGAGTTCAAGACCAGCCTAGCCAACATGGTGAAACTCCCTCGCTACTAAAAATACAAAAATTAGCTGGGTGGGGTGGTGCACACCTCCAGCCACAGCTACTCGGGAAGCTGAGGCAGGAAAATCTCTTGAACCCGGGAGGTGGAGGTTGTAGCGAGCCAAGATCATGCCACTGCACTCCAGCCTGGGCGACAGAGCGAGACTATTGTCTCAAAAAAAACCAAAAAACCAAAAAAAAACAAAAAAGGCCAAATCCTAAATGACCAGCAGAGAAAACTGAGAAGCAACCCATCTATTCATAAAATCCTCAAAACGCTCATGAACTGGCAGCTCCAAGTACCTCTGGAACTGAGTTTGTGTGTCTCTGAGTGTGTGAGTGTGTAAGCAAGGAGGACTGGTTGAAAGCTGTTTGAGAAGCACCCTTCATTACTGAGTAACTACCCCTCCCTCCCTCCCACAGAAATCTGCAAGCTTGTTCTCTGTACAGGATAAAACAGAGGGTCTCTGAACTGGGTAATACCAGGCACATTTGACAGCATGGCTATGGCTTGTAAACTAGGGAACTAAGGGACTGCGTATGCCGAATGCCCCAGGCTGAGACCCACAGCCCTCTGCCTCCTTTTGGGGGCCAGAACACTGGCAGCCTGGCCTGTTCCCTCCTAGGAGATTCTTCTCTGGGTAACCTGACTGGCCCCAGACGAAAGACCTAAAGATCCAGACATGTGGGGACTCCCCCAGCAAACAGTCCTGTCCAGATGCCCACCACGTGAGCTTCCAATCAGCGCCTTCGTTCCCATGTCAGAGCTTTCTCTTTGCTACTTCCCACCCACGCTGCCTGGCCCTCTGCACTGGGGGTATTCCAGGAAGAGACCACATGAGCAATACCCCACACCCTCTGACTAGCAGTTGGTCTAGACAACGCAGAACCCGGAAGACCAGAGGGAGGAGGAGCGTGAGATCAAGGTATCTGTTCCTCTGGTTCTTCTCTTAGAGGGTTCCTCTCTTAGGCTGCCTGTGTCTCTCAACCAAAGGTTATAGCTCTCCTACACTCTGTCTTTGTAAATGGCCATTTTGTAAAGAAATCCTCCTAAAATAATCCTAACTTGAGTAAACCATATGTTTACTGTAAGGACTTAACTGATATTTGCCTGTCTTATAAATAATCAGTCAAAGATCACCAGACAGCTGAAAAAAACCTCAGACATGGAAGATAAAAACAAATGAGCAAAAAGCAGACTGAAAAGCAATTTGCAGAAATAGTTTCTACGCAGGAAGAAGAAAACTTCAAAAGAAAAATATCAAATAATACTTCAGAGAGGCCGGGCACAGTTGCTCACACCTGTAATTCCAGCACTTTGGGAGGCTGAGGCAGGTGGATCACCTAAGGTCAGGAGTTCGAGACCAGCCTGGTCAACATAGTGAAGCCTCGTCTCTACTAAAAATACAAAAATTACCCAGGCATGGTGGCACGTGCCTGTAATCCCAGCTACTCAGGAGGCTGAGGCAGGAGAATCGCTTGAACCTGGGAGGTGGAGTTTGCCGTGAGCCAAGATCGTGCCATTGCACTCTAGCCTGGACAACAACAGCGAAACTCCGTCTCAAAAAAAAAAAAAAAAAACAGGAGAACAGGAGGACACATGAGTTTGGAGCTTCATACAAACGTGTGGTCAATAACAGAACAGGCCTGTATTTACCTGTGTACAAAAACGCCTGTGTGTCTGCAGCTACAGACAACCTACTATGAAACCACTAATCATTTCCTCATTGCTTTCGGATTCAGGCTTCTCCTCCAGACATGCTTAGCTGTGGTTTAGGAGATGCTACGCTTATGGGGTCTTTCCAGTGTCTTCCTAGCGCCTTCCTTTCCTCTCCCAACCCCTACGCCCTCTGCCCTCAGGGTTCCCAGGTTAAACAATCAAGATACACACTTCCGCCTCCAGGCACCACGCCCCATCCTCTTCCTGGAGCTCCACCCACAACAAGGTACTGAAGAGGAGGAAGTAGAGAGGAAGAACACTAGATTATTGAATAAATAACCTGAGAATTGAATAAATTGGAAGTTAGCCCTATTGTTAATCTTTGAACCATGGGAAATGGTAGCATGGGAAGAATGACCCCTAAAGCCACTGAGTTGGGGTGGGGCTGGCTCTCCTCCACTTAAAACCCCTCAGGGCTCTGGCTTATTCCCAGAATAAGGCTGAAATCCCTTCACTGAGAAAAGGGTTCTCCAGAAGTCCCCCTGCTTTTCTCTCCTACCTCATCTCTTGCCACTTTCTCCTTGTTATCTGGGCTCTAGCCACAATAAACAATGTTCTTGCAGACAAGAGCATTGACTTGATGTGGGCAAGTGTGGCTCTTGTCCCGGGCCTCATGGTTAGAGGGCCCTGAATTATTCACACATGTGCACACACACATTTAACACACACTGCTCCTCTGTCATTTGGGATCGGGTGCTTTTTGCTGACCTAGAGAAACCCCATGCCTGAAACCTACTCATCTGCTCTCAGGAGAGGTAGTAATTGTCACTGCTCATTGATAAACACTCCCTGTCTTCATTGGAGCAGGCCCAGGGGTTGTTGGGTTTAACTCCATCCCAAATTCCAGAGATGAGCCAGGTTGATGTAAGCTAGTCAGGGGAGCTCCCTCCACCTGTCTCTTCCCTGTACCTACAAGCATGCACAAACAGGGCACAGCACTTCCCTGGTCAAAGGGCTTGGTTCGATTGAGGACAGAGCAGTGGATGGCACAGGAGACACCCCCCTCCCTTGCTCTGAATCAGGCAGAGTGTAGATGTGAGGCCTGGGAATGATAACAGCCATTTAATTCCCCCAAGATAAGCCAGACTTGGAACATTGCCACTTGACACCCCCATTACCCAAAGACAACTGGAGATAGCTGAGCTAAAGCTCAAGCATCGCCATTTGGAGGTTGGTTGGTTCGTTTGTTTGTTTGTTTGTTTGTTTTGAGACAGGGTCTCTGTCACCTGGGCTGGAATGCAGTGGCATGATCTCGGCTCGCTGCAACCTCTGCCTCTCGGTTTCAAGCGATTCTCCTGCCTCAGCCTCCCCAGTAGCTGGGATTACAGGCGTGCACCACCATGCCCAGCTGATGTTTGTATTTTTAGTAGAGATGGAGTTTCACCATGTTGCCCAGGCTGGTCTTGAACTCCTGACCTCAAGTGATCTGCCTACCTTGGCCTCCAAAAGTGCTGGAATTACAGGCATGAGCCACAGTGCCACTGCACTCCAGTCTGGGCGATAGAGGGAGACTTTGTCTTAAAAAAGGGCCAGGTGCAGTGGCTCACTTCTGTAATCCCAGCACTTTGGGAGGCCGAGGCGGGCAGATCATCTGAGGTCAGGAGTTCGAGACCAACCTGGCCAACATTGTGAAACCCCATCTCTACTAAAAATACAAAAATTAGCCAGGTGTAGTAGCTCACGCCTGTATTCCTAGCAACTCGGGAGGCTGAGTCATGAGAATCGCTTGAACCTGGGAGGCAGAAAACGCAGTGAGCCGAGATCACGCCATTGTACTCCAGCCTGGATGACAGAGCAAGACTCTGTCTCCAAAAAAAAAAAAAAGAAAGAAAAAGGAAAAGAAAACCATTGCCCTCAGGTCATATCTGGCCTACTACCTATTTTTGTACAGCATGTGATGGTAAATCTCATGAACATAAAAGACGCACAGGCACACGTTACAAAATAGTACATACTACATGATTCCATTTATATAAGGTGCAAAAATGATCTATAGTGTTGGGGATCAGGATACAGGCTACCTTTGGGGAGATGGGGAATAGTGTCTGAGACAGGACACAAAGGGATGTTTGTTTGTTTGTTTGTTTTTGAGATGGAGTCTTGCTCTGTAACCCAGGCTGGAGTGCAGTGGTGCCATCTTGACTCACTGCAATCTCCATCTCCCAAATTCAAGCGATTCTACTGCCTCAGACTCCCGAGTAGCTGGGATTACAAGCGTGCACCACCACGCCTGACTAATTTTTGTATTTTAGTAGAGACGGGGTTTCACCATGTTTATCAGGCTGGTCTTGAACTCCTGACCTCAGGTGATCCACCTGCCTTGCCCTCCCAAAGAGCTGGGATTACAGGCATGAGCCACGGCGCCCGGCCAAATAGTATTTTTATATATCTTTTTATTAAAATATATTATATGTAGCTGTGAAGTGCATTAATGTGAAGTGCATAGTTCAATAAAGCTTTGCATAGGAATACATCCAGGAAAGCACCACCCAGATTAAGATATAGAACTTTTTTTTTTTTTTTTTTTTCAGATGGAGTTTCACTCTTGTTGCCCAGGCTCGAGTGCAATGGCACAGTCTTGGCTCACCGCAACTTCCACCTCCTGGGTTCAGGCGATTCTCTTGCCTCAGCCTCCGGAGTAGCTGGGATTACAGGCATGTGCCACCACGCACAGCTAATTTTTGTATTTTTAGTAGAGACAGGGTTTCTCCATGTTGGTCAGGCTGGTCTTTAACTCCTGACCTCAGGTGATCCGCCCACCTTGGCTTCCCAAAGTGCTGGGATTACAGGTGTGGGCCACTGAGCCTGGCAAGATATAGAACATTTCTGTATCTAATAAAGACATCACAGATTGTTCCTCCCTACCCCCACCCTTCCACCCCCTGAAAGGTTAACCATGGATTTGTTTTGCCTCTCTCTTGATTCTAGCATAAATGAAGTCACACACAGTTGCCTTTTGTGTCTGGCTTATTTTGTTCAGCAGAATGAATGTGAGATTAATTCATGCTGTTGGGTTATCTATTGCTCATTCTTTCTATTGCCATATATTACCTCATTATATGAATATAAAATGTGTTTATTCTCCAGGTGATACTCTTGAGCTATTTTGACATTTTGGCTGCTGGGAGTAATGTTGCTGTAAACAATCTTGAACTTGTCTTTTGATGGACATATGCACGTCCTTCTCTCACCTAAGAAGTGAATTTTCTGGTCATAGGGTGGGCATACTTTTAGATTTAGTAGTTAGCTAATACAGTGGTAGATGCTGCCACACTGTTTTCCAAAGTGTATGAACCCACCAGGCATGGTCAGTGATCACGTCTGTAATCCTAGCACTTTGGGAGTACAAGGGGGGAGGATGGCTTGAGCCCAGGAGTTCAAGACCAGCCTGGACAACATAATGAGACCCTGTCTCTTAAAAAAACAAAAACACTGCTAAATTTGACCGGCTTTAAAAAAATATTTAAAACAAGTTTTTAAAAAGTGCATGAACCAATTTACAATCCCACCAGCAAAATATAAAAGTCATAGTTGCTTCACATTCTTGTCAACACTTGGTATTGCCATTCTATTTTAGTTCTTCTAGTTATGTAGTAGTGTCTACTTGTGGTTTTAATGTACATTTCCCTGTGGTTAAATACATTTCATATTTATTGTCCCTTTGGATATCATCTTTTTTTGAAATGCCCATTAAAATATCATGCCCATTTTTTAGATGGATTACTTGTCTTTTATTTATTTATTTGTAGTTATTTATATATTCCAATGTAAATTGTTTGGGTATGTGTAATTCAAATATCTTCTGCCAGTGAAGCTGCATCTTCACTCAGTGATGACTTTTTTTTTTTTTCTTTTTGAAACAGAGTTTAGCTCTTGTTGCCCAGGCTGGAGTGCAGTGGCGCGATCTCAGCTCACTGCAACCTCTGCCTCCCAGGTTCAGGCGATTCTTCTGCCTCAGCCTCCTGAATAGCTGGGATTACAGGAATGCACCACCACGGCCTGCTAATTTTGTATTTTTAGTAGTGACGAGGTTTCTCCACGTTGGTCAGACTGATCTCGAACTCCTGACCTCAGGTGATCCGCCCTCCTTGGCCTCCCAAAGTGCTGGGATTACAGGCGCAAGCCACCGTGCTTGGCCATTGATGACTTTTAAGAAACAGCAGTGGCTGGGCACGGTGGCTCACGCCTATAATCCCAGCACTTTGGGAGGCCAAGGCGGGCAGGTCACGAGTTCAGGAGATCAAGACCATCCTGGCTAACACGGTGAAACCCCATCTCTATTAAAAATACAAAAAAATCTAGCCAGGCGTGGTGGTGGGTGCCTGTATTCCCAGCTACTCGGGAGGCTGAGGCAGGAGAATGGCGTGAACCTGGGAGGCAGAGCTTGCAGTGAGCTGAGATCGTGCCACTGCACTCCAGCCTGGGCAACAGAGCGAGACTCGTCTCAAAAAAAAAAAAGAAAAGAAAAACAAGAAACAGCAGTACTGGGGCTGGCACGGTGGCTCACGCCTGTAATCCCAGCACTTTGGGAGGCCGAGGCGGGCGGATCATGAGGTCAGGAGATCAAGACCAGCCTGGCTAACGTGGTGAAACCCCGTCTCTACTAAAAATACAAAAATTTAGCTAGGCGTGGTGGCACGCAGCAGTAGTCCCAGTGACTTGGGAGGCTGAGGCAGGAGAATCACTTGAACCCAGGAGGCAGAGGTTGCAGTGAGCCGAGATTGCGCCACTGCACTCCAGCCTGGGTGACACAGTGAGATTGCATCTCAAAAAGAATGAAAGAAAGAAAGAAAGAAAGAAAGAAAGAAAGAAAGAAAGAGAGAGAGAGAGAGAGAGAGAGAGAGAGAGAGAGAGAGAGAGAGAGAGAAAGAAAGAAAGAAAGAAAGAAAGAAAGAAAGAAAGAAAGAAAGAAAGAAAGAAAGAAAGATCACTTCTTGGCTGACTGGGTGCACTGCCTATGAGTTAGCCCTACTCTACAAGGAGCAGTAAAAAATAGATACATAAAAATACATTTTTAAAAAAGGAAACAGAAGTTCTTCATTTTAGTAAAATTTCTTTCTGTTGGTATTTTAATTTTATGGTTAATACTTTTGTGTCTTCTTTAAATCTTTCTCTACTTCAAGTCATAAAAATAGTCTTGTTTTCTTCTAGGAGATATATTGTTTTACCTTGACCATTTTGGCCTATGATTTGTTTTGAATTAATTTTTCTTGGTACATGATGTGAGGTAAGGGTCAATATTTATTTTTTCCATATATATCCAACAACTCCACCACTATTTATTCAAAAGAACATCTAATTGTTTATAGTATATAGAAACAGAATTAATTGGCTAGTCTCAGTGGTTCACATCTGTAATCCTAGCTCTTTGGGAGGCCAAGGTGGGTAGATTACTTGAGTCCAGGAGTTTGAGATCAGCCTGGGCAACACGGGGAAACCCCATCTCTACAAAAAATACAAAAATTAGCCAGGAGTGGTGGCACCTGCCTATAGTCCCAGTTGCTTGGGAGGCTGAGGTGGGGAGGATAGCTTGAGCTCAGGAGGCTGAGGTTACAGTGAGCCAAGATTGTGCCAGTGCACTTTAGCCTGGGTGATAGAGCAAAACTCTGTGTCAAAAGAAAAAAAAAAAGGGAATACAATTAATTGGCATGGGTGAACAAGGTCAGGTCCAGGGACTCTGGCACCTTGCTGCTTAAGAAATGTCTTCCCTTAGTGAGGAGCGCCTCTGCCTGGCCGCCAACTATCTGGGAAGTGATGAGGGCCTCTGCCCGGCCGCCGCACCGTCTGGGATGTGAGGAGCGCCTCTGCCTGGCTGCCGCCCCATCTGGGAAGTGAGGAGCGCCTCTGCCCAGCTCCCCACAGTCTGGGAAGTAAGGAGCGCCTCTGCCCAGCCGCCAACTGTCTGGGAAGTGAGGATCACCTTTGCCTGGCTCCTGCCCCATCTGGGAAGTAAGAAGTGCCTCTGCTTGGCCGCCAACTGTCTGGGAAGTGAGGAGTGCCTCTGCTTGGCCGCCAACTGTCTGGGAAGTGAGGAGTGCCTCTGCCTGGCCGCCAACCGTCTGGGAAGTTAGGAGTGCCTCTGCCCGGCTACCAACCGTCTGGGAAGTGAGGAGTGCCTTTGCCTGGCCGCCAACCATCTGAGAAGTGAGGAGCGCCTCTGCCTGGCTGCCAACCATCTGGGAAGTAAGGAGCGTCTCTGCCCAGCTGCCAACTGTCTGGGAAGTGAGGAGGGCCTCTGCCTGGCTGCCAACCGTCCAGGAAGTGAGGAGCGCCTCTGCTCGGCTGCCAACCGTCTGGGAAGTGAGGAGTGCCTTTGCCTGGCTGCTGCCCCATCTGGGAAGTGAGGAGCGCCTCCGCTTGGCCGCCAACTGTCCGGGAAGTGAGGAGCGCCTCTGCCGGGCTTCTGCCCCATCTGGCAAGTGAAGAACACCACTGCCCGGCCACCCCACCGTCTGGGAAGTGAGGAGCGCCTCTGCCCAGCCTCTGTGCAACCTTCCAAGTGTGAAGTGACAACCTTGTGTGTGATCTTTTCTGTCTTCCCCAAGTTTGCATGTTTGACATTAAAGTTTACTTTTTAATTAAAAAAAGAAATTTAAAAAAAAAGAAATGTCTTCCCTTTCAGAATGTGCCTTGCACACGTGCTCTTCTGAATGCCTGGCTATTTGGTGAAGTTGCCTGGCCTGCTGATTCCTAGTCTATGAAAGTGGTGAAACTGCTTTTTCCACGCTACCTACAGAGGGGTCCATACTGCGTTGTTCTGGATTCCCGTCGTAACTTAAAGGGAAACTTTCACAATGTCCAGAGCCCTTGATGTCCTGCAAATGAAGGAGGAGGATGTCCTTAAGTTCCTTGCAGCAGGAACCCACTTAGGTGGCACTAATCTTGACTTCCACATGGAACAGTACATCTATAAAAGGAAAAGTGATGGCATCTACATCATAAATCTGAAGAGGACCTGGGAGAAGCTTCTGCTGGCAGCTCGTGCCATTGTTGCCATTGAAAACCCTGCTGATGTCAGTGTTATATCCTCCAGGAATACTGGCCAGAGGGCCATGCTGAAGTGTGCTGCTGCCACTGGAGCCACTCCAATTGCTGGCCACTTCACTCCTGGAACCTTCACTAACCGGATCCAGGCAGCCTTCCGGGAGCCACGGCTTCTTGTGGTTACTGACCCCAGGGCTGACCACCAGCCTCTCACGGAGGTATCTTATGTTAACCTACCTACCATTGCGCTGTGTAACACAGATTCTCCTCTGTGCTATGTGGACATTGCCATCCCATGCAACAGTAAGGGAGCTCACTCAGTGGGTTTGATGTGGTGGATGCTGGCTCGGGAAGTTCTGCGCATGCGTGGCACCATTTCCCGTGAACACCCATGGGAGGTCATGCCTGATCTCTGCTTCTACAGAGATCCTGAAGAGATTGAAAAAGAAGAGCAGGCTGCTGCTGAAGAGGCAGTGACCAAGGAGGAATTTCAGGGTGAATGGACTGCTCCAGCTCCTGAGTTCACTGCTACTCAGCCTGAGGTTGCAGACTGGTCTGAAGGTCTGCAGGTGCCCTCTGTGTCTATTCAGCAGTTCCCTACTGAAGACTGGAGCGCTCAGCCTGCCACGGAAGACTGGTCTGCAGCTCCCACTGCTCAGGCCACTGAATGGGTAGGAGCAACCACCGAATGGTCTTAAGCTGTTCTTGCATGGGCTCTTAAGCAACATGGAAAAATGGTTGATGGAAAATAAATAAACATCAGTTTCTAAAAAAAAAAAGAAAGAAAGAAAGTGGTGAAACTGTTTAGTGAACAGCCTTTGGCCAATAAGAAGACTTATGACTGGTATCCAGATTACAATACTTATTTTGTACTCATGGGGACATTCTTATGCCTTGGCCTCTACAGAGATGAGCATCAAGATTTTAAGGATGAGCCAGGCACGGTGGCTCATGCCTGTAATCCCAGCACTTTTGAAGGCCAAGGTGGGTGGATCACCTGAAGTCAGGAGTTCAAGACCAGCCTGGCCAACATGGTGAATCCCCGTCTCTACTCAAAATATAAAAATTAGCCGGGCGTGGTGGCAGGAATCTGTAATCCCAGCTACTTGGGAGTCTAAGGCAGGAGAATTGCTTGAACCCGGGAGGCAGAGGTGGCAGTGAGTCAAGATAGCACCACAGCACTCCAGCCTGGGTGATAAGAGCAAAACTCCGTCTCAAAAAAAAAAGAGAGAGAGAGAGACCAATCTGGCCAACAAAAAGACCACATCTCTCAAAAAAAAAAAAAATTAAGGATAAACAAATGTATTTAACACTTTTCCTGTCTGCCCCAGGAATATTTGCCAGCAGTGCTTGTGGTTGCAGTGTTTACCTCGAGATAACTTTGCCAGGAGATATCTCGTTTTTATTATTATTTCACATCGCTCTAGTATATCACATCTTTGGAAACAAAAGGCATCATTCTATTCATAGCATTCTGTTTCTAGTAGTGGTATTTCCATTTACAAAATATAGTAATTCTCGATCACTGAAAATGTCAAATGCTAGAAAATGTAGCATTCCTACATGTGATGTTAACATCATTCTGGAACAGTTGCTGGCTGAGGATTCATTTGATGAATCGGATTTTTCCTAAATAGATGATTCTGATGATTCAGGCAATTCTGATGTTAGCTCTGTTCAGAAATAACTCCAAGAACAGTTTCGATATTTTATTTTCATATTGAAAATCAGTCAGATTTGCTTCAGCCTCAAAGAGCCTGTTTATGTAAAATTAAATGAGTGCTGGTAGTGAACTGCACTTTTTTTTTAAATGGGAAATTAAAGAAGCTCTGTGTAACTTGATTGCCTCTGTAAAGAAAAAAGAAAATAAATAAATAAAAGAAGCTCCATGGAAGGGGGAAACCAAGTAAAGGAAAAGGGAAAAGAGCAGTGGGCCGGGCGTGGTGGCTCACACCTGTAATCCCAGCACTTTGGGAGGCCGAGGCGGGTGAATCTCGAGGTCAGGAGATCAAGACCATCCTGGCTAAGACGGTGAAACCCCATCTCTACTAAAAATAAAAAAAAATTAGCCGGGCATGGTGGTGGGCACCTGTAGTCCCAGCTACTCAGGAGGCTGAGGCAGGAGAATGGCGTGAACCCAGGAGGCGGAGCTTGCAGTGAGCCGAGATTGCGCCACTGCGCTCCAGCCTGGGCGACAGAGCTAGACTCCCTCTCAAAAAAAATAAAATAAAATAAAGAGCAGCAAAAACGAAATAGTGTCGGCCCATCAAGAGGGAAAATTTCCTCCTCAGTGACAGAAAAAAGTGTATTTATTAGCCAGGCGTAGTGGCTCATGCCTGTAATCCCAGCACTTTGGGAGGCCGAGGCAGACGGATCACCTGAGATCAGGAGTTTGAAACCAGCTTGGCCAACATGATGAAAACCCTGTCTCTACTAAAAATACAAAAATTAGCCAGGCATGGTGGCACACTCCTATAATTCCAATTACTCGGGAGCCTGAGGCACAAGAATTACTTGAACCCAGGAGACAAGTTGCAGTGAGCTGAGATGGCACCATTGCACTCCAGCCTGGGGGACACAGTGAGACTCTGTCTCAAAAAAAAATAATAATCACAATCATAAAATAAAAAAGGAAGTGTATTTATTGTCTGTCCAGATACTGGAGGAATGTAATATTCCTAAATGAAGGTTATTTAGGGAACACTTTGTTGAAGTCTAATCCAGTTAAATTGTAGCTGGTTTCTTGACCGCATTCTAACCATGCAAAATTATTTTGCTTTGGCTTTCTGTTCCGAGGTTTACCTAATTTTCTAATGAAATGAGTACACTAAAAAAAATATATATATATATAGGCCGGGCACGGTGGCTCACGCCTGTAATCCCAGCACTTTGGGAGGCCGAGGCAGGCGGATCACAAGGTCAGAAGATCGAGACCATCCTGGCTAACACGGTGAAACCCTGTCTCTACTAAAAATACAAAAAATTAGCCAGGCGTGCTGGCACTTGCCTGTAGTCCCAGCTACTCTGGAGGCTAGGGAAGCAGAATGGCTTGAACCCGGGAGGGGGAGGTTGCAGTGAGCCAAGATCACGCCACTGAACTCCAGCCTGGGTGACAGAGCGAGACTCCATCTCAAATAAATAAATAAATATGATGAATTTTTATTCACCCTTGTATCCATAATCTTACAAATGCATTTATTAATGTTAATAGTTTATCTATAGACTCTGTAGTTTTGTTTTGTTTTGTTTTTGAGATGGAGTCTTGCTCCGTCGCCCAGGCTGGAGGGCAGTGGAGCAATCTTGGCTCACTGCAAACTCCATCTCCAGGGTTCAAGCCATTCTTCTGCCCCAGCCTTTCAAGTAGCTGGAATTACAGGTGCCCACCACCACAACCAGCTAATTTTTGTATTTTTAGTAGAGACGGGGTTTCACCATGCTGGCCAGGCTGGTCTCGAACTCCTGCCCTCAAGTGGTCCGCCCCCACTTGGCCTCCCAAAGTGCTGGGATTACAGGCATGAGCCACAGCACCGGGTGGGAGCTTTTTTTTTTTAAAGGTGGCATAGCATTTTATCAAACACTTTTCCTGTATCTATTGAGACAGTGAGAGAGCCATGTGTTTTTCTCATTTATTCTGTTATCATGATGAATCATCAATGTCAGAATCAAAACTCATAATTTTTTTTTTTTTCTGAGATGGAGTCTTGCTCTGTCGCCCAGAGCTGGAGTGCAATGGCACAATCTTGGCTCACTGCAACCTCCACCTCCTTGGTTCAAGCAATTCTCCTGCCTCAACCTCCCAAGTAGCTGGGATTACAGGGACTCACCACCACACCCGGCTAATTTTTGTATTTTTAGTAGAGACGGGGTTTCACCATGTTGGCCAGGCTGCTCTGAATTGAACTCCTGACCTCGTGATCCACCCGCCTTGGCGTCCCAAAGTACTGGGATTACAGTTGTGAGCCACCGTACCCAGCCAAAAATCATAAATTTTTAACCCTTACACAAATCTTGCTTTCCTAGAATAAATTCAAGTTTATTGTAATGAGTAAGCTCTTTATATGCAGTTGGAATCTAATATTATTAGACTTAGATTAATATTATAATATAGTACATGGTTAGAATCTAATGTGTAGTTACTACTACTTTGTTCAGAATTTTTATATTTATGTTCATAAGAGAGATTAGCCTGTAATTTTTTTTCTGTTGCTGTTATGAAGGTTCTGCTGATCTCCCAAAGTGAATTGGAAGAATTTGAGTAAGATTAATGTGACTCCTTTCTTAGATGTTTGGAGATTCTCTGGTGAAGTCATTAGTGCTTGGAGTTTTCTTTACTGAAAGGTTTTAAATTTTAGATCCAATTTCTTTAACAGATATAGGACTCTTCAGATTCATATTTTCTACTTCTTTTTTGGGGGGCTGGGGGTGGAGTTTCGCTCTTGTCACCCAGGCTGGAGTGCAGTGGTGTGATCTCGGCTCACTGCAACCTCTCTCCCTTCTGGGTTCAAGTGATTCTCCTGCATCAGCCTCCCGAGTAGCTGGGATTACAAGCACCTGCCACTAACACCGGCTAATTTTTGTATTTTTAGTAGAGACGGGTTTCACTTTGTTGGCCTGGCTGGTCTCAAACTCCTGACCTCAGATGATCCACCCACCTCAGCCTCCCACAGTGCTGGGATTACAGGCATGAGCCACCGCACCCAGCCCATATTTCCTACTTCTTGTTTCCGGTGGTGGTGGTGGTCGTGGTGGTTGAGACAGAGTCTCACTCTGTCCCCCAAGCTAGAGTGCAGTGGCACAATCATAGCTCACTATAGCCTTGAACTCCTGGGCTCAAGTAGTTAGGACTATAGGTACATATCACCACACTGGCCTAATTTTTTTGTTGCTCTTATAGATGAGGGTCTTGCTATGTTGCCCAGGCTGGTCTCAATCTCCTGTCCTGAAACGATCCTCCTGCCTCAACCCCGAAAAGTTTTAGATTAGAGGTATGAGCTACCATGCCCAGCCCCTTTTCATTCCTGATATTGGCACTTTGTGCCTTTGAAAAATGTTTATGAGGCCGGGCGTGGTGGCTCATGCCTGTAATCCCAGCACTTTGGGAGGCCGAGGCAAGCGGATCACAAGGTCAGGAGATCGAGACCATTCTGGTTAACACGGTGAAACCCCATCTCTACTAAAAATACAAAAAAATTAGCCGGGCGTGCTGGCGGGCGCCTGTAGTCCCAGCTGCTGGGGAGGCTAAGGCAGGAGAATGGCGTGAACCCGGGAGGTGGAGCTTGCAGTGAACCGAGATCGTGCCACTGCACTCCAGCCTGAGCTACAGAGTGAGATTCCGTCTCAAAAAAAAAAAAAATATTTATGGCTGGGCGCGGTGGCTCACACCTGTAATCCTAGCACTTTGGGAGGCCAAGGTGGGCGGACCACGAGGTCAGGAGATTGAGACCTTCCTGGCTAATACGGTAAAACCCCGTCTCTACTAAAAATACAAAAAATTAGCCGGGCGTGGTGGCAGGCGCCTGTAGTCCCAGCTACTCGGGAGGCTGAGGCACAAGAATGGCTTGAACCCGAGAGGCGGAGCTTGCAGTGAGCTGAGATTGTACCACTGCACTCCAGCCTGGGCGACAGAGTGAGACTCCGTCTCAAAAAAAAAAAAAAAAGTTTATTAATCTTAGTTCTTTCAAACAAACCAACTTTTTGCTTTGTTGATTTATACTGGGCTATGTTTGGTTTTTGTTTCATTAGTTTCTGTTCTTAGATTTATTATTTCCTTCTTCCTTTTTTTTTTTTTTTTTAAACAGAGTCTCTGTCTCCCAGGCTAGAGTGCAGTGGCACCATCTCGGCTCACTGAAATCTATGCCTCCTGGGTTCAAGCGATTCTCCGGCCTCAGCCTCCTGGGTAGCTGGGACTATAGGCATGCACCACCACCCCCGGCTAATTTTTGTTTTTGTATTTTTAGTAGAGACGGGGTTTTGCCGTGTTAGCCAGGCATGGTTTTAACATGTTTTGCCATGTTAGCCAGGCTGGTCTCGAACTTCTGACTTCAGGGGATCCATCTCCCAAAGTGCTAGGATTACAGGAGTGAGCCACCGCACCCGGCCCTATGTGTTTTTTATTTTATTTTATTTATTTATTTAGTTTTTGAGACGGGGTCTCGCTCTGTGGCCCAGGCTGGAGTGCAGTGCCATGATCTTAGCTCACTGCAACCTCCACCTCTCAGGTTCAAGCCATTCTCCTGCCTCAGCCTCCCTAGTAGCTTGGATTTCAGGCATGTGCCACCAAGCCCGGCTAATTTTTATATTTTTAGTAGAGACGGGATGTTGCTATGTTGGCCAGGCTGGTCTTGAACTCCTGGCCTCAAGTAATCCACCCACCGCCTCAGCCTCCCAAAGTGCTGGGAATACAAGAGTGAAACTCCGTCTCAAACAAAACAAAACAAAAATAATAATTAAGGCTGGCCAGGCATGGTGGCTCATGCCTGTATCCCAGCATGCTGGGAGACTGAGGTGGCGTGAGCCACCATACCTGCCCCGTATGTGTTATTTTATTTTATTTTATTTTATGTATTTTTTTTTTTTTTTGAGATGGAGTCTCGCACTGTCACCAGGCTGGACTGCAATGGAGAGATCTTGCTTCGCTGCAACCTCCGCCTCCCAGGTTCAAGCGATTCTCCTGCCTCAGCCTCCCAAGTAGCTGGATTTACAGGCACCCGCCACCATGCCTGGCTAATTTTTTTTGTATTTTTAGTAGAGACAGGATTTCACTATATTGGCCAAGCTGGTCTCGAACTCCTGACCTCGTGATCCGCCCACTAAAGACTAAAGCTCAGGGCCAACCAGGCCCAAAATGAAGCAGTTGAGGAGAAGACCAAGGTCATAAGAGAGTATCAAGGTCACAAGGTCACAAGAGAGTATTAAGGTCACAAGAGAGTATTAAGGTCACAAGAGAGTATTAAGACAAGCAGTATTAGTAGAAATGTACCAGGATGAGCCACAGACAAGAACCCCTCAGAGACCGAGTTGTAGAAGGAAAGGGCTTTATTCAGCTGGGAGCATCGACGGACTCACGTCTCCAAAAACCGAGCTCCCCGAGTGAGCAATTCCTGTCCCTTTTAAGGGCTTACAACTCTAAGGAGGTCCACGTGAGAGGGTCGTGATTTATCGAGCAAGCAGTGGGTACATGACTGGGGGCTTCATGCACCGGTAATCAGAACTGAACGAACAGGACAGGGATTTTCACGATGCTTTTCTATACAATGTCTGAAATCTATAGATAACACAAGCAGTTAGGTCAGGGGTTGATTTTTAACTATCAGGCCCAGGGCGCGGTGCTTGGCTATCTGCCTGTGGATTCCATTTCTGCCTTTTAGTTTTCACTTTTTCTTTCTGTGGAGGCAGAAATTAGGCATAAGACAATATAAGGGGTGGTCTCCTCCCTTAGAAATAAAGGAGAAAAATGGCCTTGGCCCCCAGTAAAATCTACGGGTAGAAATTCAGGGTCTCTCTGTTCTCTTCAAATATCTGCTTCTTCTTTCCTGGGCCCACTTTGCCTTTGGGTACCATGGTGTAATGCAAACACCCAGCTAGGAAAATAAGAGAGAGCTACTGAAACTACAGTCAGTAGGTACCATGCTGGCAACGCATTCACTTCCCATGCAAACTAAAGTCTTTTTTTTTTTTTTTTTTTTGAGACAGAGTCTCGCTCTGTCGCCAGACTGGAGCGCAGTGGCGCGATCTTGGCTCTCTACAACCTCCACCTCCCAGGTTCAATTGATTCTCCTGCCTCAGCCTCCCAAGTAACTGGGATTACAGGCGCGTGCCAACACGCCTGACTAATTTTTTGTTTTTGTTTTTGTTTTTTAATTACAGATGGGGTTTCAGCATATTGGCCAGGCTGGTCTCGAACTCCTCCTCGTGATCTGCCCACCTTGACCTCCCAAAGTGCTGGGATTACAGGCGTGAGCCACTGCACCCAGCCCAATTATACATTATTTTACTATTTTTATTGATTATCCTAGAGCAGCAATTTTATTATTATTATTATTACTATTTTTTGAGACAAGATCTTGCTCTGTCACCCAGGCTGCAGTGCGGTGGTGCAATCTTGACTCACCACAGCCTCAACCTCCCCAGTTCAAGCGATCCTCCCACCCTAGCCTCCCAAGTAGCTGGGACTACAGGTGCACGCCACTACACCCAACTAATTTTTGTATTTTTTTGTAGAGATGCAGTTTTCCCATGATACCCAGACTGGTCTTAAACTCCTGACCTCAGGTGATCCGTCTGCCTCAGCCTCCCAACATGCTGGGGTACAGGCATGAGCCACTACGCCAGCCAGGCTTAATTATTATTTTTGTTTTGTTTTGTTTTTTTGAGACGTAGTTTCACTCTTGTCTCCCAGGCTGGAGTACAATGGTGCTATCTCAGCTCACTGCAACCTCCACCTCCTGGGTTCAAGCCATTCTCTTGCCTCAGCTTCCCAAGTAGCTGGGATTACAGGCATGCGCCACCACGCCCGGCTAATTTTTGTATTTTTAGTAGAGACGGGGTTTTGCCATGTTGGTCAGGCTGGTCTCAAACTCCTGACCTCAGGTGATCCACCCACCTCGGCCTACCAAAGTGCTGAGATTACAGGCGTGAGCCACTGCTCCCTGTGCCTTAATTATTTTTTAAATTGACAAATAAAAATTGTATATATTTAGGGTGTAGGCTGAGAATGAAATAATTAAAAACTTCTCTGGCCAGGCGCGGTGGCTCATGCCTATAATCCCAGCACTTTGGGAGGCCGAGGCAGGAAGATCACGAGGTCAGGGGATCGAGACCATCCTGGCTAACACGATGAAACCCCGTCTCTACTAAAAATACAAAAAATTAACCGGGCATGTTGGCGGGCGCCTGTAGTCCCAGCTACTCAGCAGGCTGAGGCAGGAGAATGGCGTGAACCCGGGAGGCGGAGCTTGCAATGAACCGAGATCACACCACTGCACTCCAGCCTGGGTGACAGAGTGAGACTCTGTCTCAAAAAAAAAAAAAAAAAAATTAAAAAGGCAACATAATTATACTAAAATCAAAGATTGTTGAGAACACAATTGGATATCTACATGTAAAAGAATGAAGTTGGGGCTGGGCACGGTGGCTCACGCCTGTAATCCCAGCACTTTGGGAGGCCAAGGCAGGCGATCACTTGAGGTCAGGAGTTCAAGACCAGCCTGGCCAAAACAGTGAATTTTTATATTTCTACAAAAAATACAAAAATTAGCAGGGCGTGGAGTAATTCACGCCTGTAATCCCAGCTACTCGGGAGGCTGAGGCAGGATGACTACTTGAGCCTAGGAGTTTGAGACCATAGTGAGCTAAAATTAAATATATATATATATATTTTTTTTTTTTTTTTGAGACAGTATCTTTCTGTCACTCAAGCTGGAGTTCAGGGGCAAAGTCATAGTTCACTGTAATCTTGACCTCCCAGGTTCAAGCGATCCTCCCACCTCAGCCTTCTGAGTAACTGGGACCACAAGCAGGCATCACAACGCCTGGCTAATTATTTATTTATTTATTTAGAGACAGAATCTCACTCTGTTGCCCAGATCTCCGCTCATTGCAACTTCTGCCTTCTGCGTTCAAATGATTCTCCTGCTTCAAGCTCTCAAGTAGCTGGGACTACAGGCGTTTGCCACCACGCCCGGCTAATTTTTCTATTTTTAGTAGAGACAGGATTTCACCATGTTAGCCAGGCTGGTCTCAAACCCTGACCTCAAGTGATCCACCAGCCTTGGCCTCCCAAAGTGCTGGGATTACAGGTGTGAGCTACCATACCCAGCCCATAATAATTATATTATTTTATTTTATTTATTTTGAGACGGAGTCTCGCTCTATTGCCCGGGCTGGAGCGCAGTGGCATGATCTCAGCTCACTGCAACCTCTGCCTCCCGAGTTCAAGTGATTCTCATTCCTCAGCCTCCCTAGTAGCTGGGATTACAGGCACCCACCATCACGCCTGGCTAATTTTTGTTTTTGTTTTTGTTTTGAGACGGAGTTTCGCTCTTGTTGCCCAGGCTGGAGTGCAGTGGGCGATCTCGGCTCTCTGCAACCTCTGTCTCCTGGGTTCAAGCGATTCTCCTGCCTCAGCCTCCCGAGTAGCCTGGATTACATACATGCACCACCACAGCTGACTAATTTTTTTGTATTTTTTAGTAGAGATGGGGTTTCTCCATATTGGTCAGACTGGTCCCAAACTCCCGACCTCAGGTGATCCGCCCTCCTCAGTCTCCCAAAGTGTTGGGATTACAGGTGTGAGCCACCGCGCCTGGCCCAATTTTTGTATTTTTAATAGAGACGGGGTTTCGCCACATTGGTCAGGCTGGTCTCGAATTCCTGACCTCAGGTGATCCACCCACCTCGGCCTCCAAAAGTGCTAGGATTATGGGTGTGAACCACCACACCCGGCAATAATTATTTTAAAAAGGAAAGTAAGCCGGGGAATGGAAAATGAATATGAAATGGTACAGCTGCTGTGGAAAACAATTTGGCAGTTTCTCAACAAGTTAAACATAGGATTGCCATATGACCAGCAATTTTACTCCTAGTATATAACCAAAATAATTGATAACAGGTGTTCAAATCAAAACTTGCACAAAAAAAATTTTTTTTTTGAGACAGAATTTTGTACTTGTAGCCCAGGCTAGAGTACAATGGCGTGATCTCAGCTCGCTGCAATCTCCGCCCCCTGGGTTCAAGAGATTCTCCTGCCTCAGCCTCCCAAGTAGCGGAATTACAGGCACCCGCCACCACGCCCAGCTAAGTTTTGTACTTTTAGTAGAAATGGGGTTTCACCATGTTGGCCAGGCTGGGCTCGAACTCCAGACCTCAAGTGATCCACCTGCCTCGGCCTCCCAGAGTGCTGTGATTATAGGCGTGAGTCTTCGCACCCAGCCGCACAAAAATGTTTATAGCAGCCCTATTCACACTAGCCAAAGGTGGAAACAAAACCAAGAGCAGTGGTGCGCCTGTAGTCCCAACTACTTAGGAGTTTGAGGAGGGAGGATCGCTTGAGCCCAGTAGTTTCAGGCTGTGTGGTATGGTATGATCATGCCTGTGAATAGCCACTGCACTCAGCCTGGGCAACATAGCAAGACGCTGTCTCTAAACAAAATGGTTTTTTGGCCAGGCACGGTGGCTTACACCTGTAATCCCAGCAGGCCTTTGGGAGGCCGAGGTGGGTGGATCACGAGGTCAGGAGTTTGAGACCAGCCTGGCCAGCAATGGTGAAACCCCGTCTTTACTAAAATTACAAAAAATTAGCAGGGCATGGTGGTACGCGCCTGTAATCCCAGCTATTCGGGAGGCTGAGTCAGGAGAATCACTTGAACCCAGGAAGCAGAGGTTGCAGTGAGCTGAGATTGCGCCACTGTACCCCAGCCTGGGCAATAGAGCAATACTTTGTCTCAAAAAAAAAAAAAAAAAGAAAAGAAAAGAAAGAGAAAGGGGGTTTTTTTTTGGCATAGGATCTGTCTCTGTCGCCCAGGCTGGAGTGCAGTGGTGTGAACACACTCACAACAGCCTGGAACTCCTGGGTTCAAGTGATCCTCCTGCTTAATAGCGTCCTGAGTAGCTGGGACTACAAGCATGCATCACCATGCACAGCTAATTTTTCAATTTCTTTCTGTTTTTTTTTTTTTTTTTTTTGAGATGGAGTTTTATGGTTGTTTCCCAGGCTGGAGTGCAATGGCGCAATCTCGGCTCACTGCAACCCTGCCTCCGCCTACTCAGGAGTCTGAGGCAGGAGAATTGTATTTTTGGTAGAGACAGAGACAGAGTTTCACCATATTGGCCAGGCTGGTCTCGAACTCCTGACCTCACGATTCGCCCGCCTCAGCCTCCCAAAGTGCTGGGATTACAGGCATGAGCCACCGCGCCTGGCCTCAACCATTACCATTATCTAAGTCCCAGGGCTCTTTCATTACCCCAAGTAGAAACTTCATACCTAGTAAGTAGCCACTCCCATGTCCCTCTCCCACCCCAGATCTGGGCAACCGCTAATCTGCTTTCTGTTTCTCTGGGTTATGCCTGTTATGGAAATTTCATACAAATGGAAATATAATTCTCCTGCCTCAGCCTCCTGAGTAGCTGGGATTACAGGTGCCCGCCACCACACCCAGCTAATTTTTGTATTTTTAGTAGAGACAGGGTTTCGCCATGTTGGCTAGGCTGGTCTCCCGATCTCAGGTGATCCACCTGCCTCGGCCTTCCAAAATGCTGGGATTAGAGGCATGAGCCACCACGCCCTGTCTTTTAAAAATTTTTATAGAGACAAGGTTTGCCATGTTGTCCAGGGTGCTCTCAAACTCTGGGGCTCAAGAGATCCTCCTGTCTTAGCCTCCCAAATTCCAGGAATACAAACTTGAGGCACCATCCTCAGCCTAAAAAAAAATATTTTTTTAAGGTAGAAACAACGTAAGATGTCCATCAGAGGAATGGATAATCAAAATGGGGCATATTCATACAATGGAATATTATTTGGCCATAGAAAGGATTAAGTAATAGTACATGGATGAACTTTGAAAACATTATGCTAAGTAAAAGAAGCCAGAGACACAAAAGGTCACATATTATATTTCCATTTGTATGAAATTTCCATAATAGAAATAACCCATAGAAACAGAAAGCAGATGAGTAGTTGCCGAGATCTGGGGCGGCAGAGAGACGTGGGAGTGGCTATTTTCTAGGTATGAAGTTCCTACTTGGGGTAATGAGAGACCTGGGACTTAGATAATGGTAACGGTTGAGGCCAGATGCAGTGGCTCACGCCTGTAATCCCAGCACTTTGGGAGGCTGGAGCGGGTGAATCACAAGTTCAGGAGTTTGAGACTAGCCTGGCCAACATGGTGAAACCCCGTCTCTACTCAAAATACAAAAATTAGCCGGGCATGGTGGTGGACGCCTGTAGTACCAGCTACTTGGGAGACTGAGGCAGAATAATTGCTTGAACCCAGGAGGCAGAGGTTGCAGTGAGCCGAGATCACACCACTGCACTCCAGCCTGGGTGACAGAGCAAGACTTCATAACAAAAAAAAAAAGGTAACGGTTGAACAAAGCCACTGGGTTGTACACTTTGAAATGGTTACAATGGTAAATTTATGTTATCTATTTTACCACAATTTTAAAAATATTGAGGACTCCAACGAGCCTTTGTTTATGTGAGTTATGTCTAAGAATATTTACCATATTAGAAATTAAAAGTGTCCAGGCACAGGCCAGGACTGGTGGCTCACATCTGTAATCCCAGCACTTTGGGAGGTCAAGGTGATCAGGAGTTCGAGACCAGCCTGGCCAACATGGTGAAACCTTGTCTCTACGAAAAATGCAAAAATTAGCCCGACGTGGTAACGTGCGCCTGTAGAACCAGCTACTCAGGAGGCTAAAGTGGGAGAATCACTTGAGCCTGGGAGGTGGAGGTTGCAGTGAGCCAAGATCTCACCACTGCACTCCAGCCTGGGTGACAGAGACTCTGTCTCAAAAAAAAAAAAAAAAAAATTGTGTGGGCGCAGTGGCACACGCCTATAATCCCAGCACTTTGGATGGCCGAGGAGGGCAGATCACTTGAGGCCGGGAGTTCAAGACTAGCCTGGCCAACATGGTGAAACCCTATCTCTACTAAAAATACAAAAATTGGCTGGGTGTGGTGGTACACACCTGTAGTCACAACTACTTGGGGGGCTGAGTCACGAGAATCACTTGAATCTGGGAAACGGAAGTTGCAATGAGCCGAGATTGCACCACTGCACTCCAACCTGGGCGACAGAGTGAGATTCTGTCTCAAAAATCAAAACAAAACAAAAAGATATTAAAATTGAGAATTTAAAATATTAATTCATTAATATTTTTATGAAATCTGAAATAATAACAATTAAACCACTACAAATGTATATTTTTAAATTTTGTCGTTTTTGGTGTTTTTTTTTTTTTTGAGACAGAGTCTCACTCTGTCACCCAGGCTGGAGTGCCGAGGTGTGATCTCGGCTCACTGCAACCTCTGACTCCTGGGTTCAAACGATTCTCCTACCTCAGCTGCCTCAGCCTCCCAAGTAGCTGGAATTACAGGTGCATGCCACCATGCCTGGCTAGTTTTTTAGTAGAGACAGGGTTTTGCCATGTTGGCCAGGCTGCTCTTGAACTCCCAACCTCAGATGATCTGCCCACCTCGGCCTCCCAAAATGCTGGGATTACAGGCATGAGCCACTGTGCCCCGCCAAATTTTTGTTTAAAATAAAGAGAAATAAGAGACATTGTTTTACAGTTTTTGCTTTTACTTTAATGTCTGACTTATAAAAGACAATATGAATCTAATTTTGGCTTCTATATTCAATCTGTTCCTATATGATGTTTTAGGTGAAGTATACGAAGAAAGTTTGGCCCTACATAGATATGTAGTTGGAAAATGGAGAATTTTAATAGCCTTTTCAGATAATTGTGGATTTTTTTTGATGTAAAACTCAACAAGTGGTAGTTTATTTTATTTCATTTTATTTATTTTTAACAAAGGTCTCACTCTATCTTCCAGGCTGGAGTGCAGTTGTATGATCATGATTCGCTGTAGCCTCCATCTCCTGGACTCACGTGTTCTGCCTGCCTTAGCCTCCAAGTGGCAAAGGCTCCAGGTATGCACCACCACGCCCAACTAATTTTTTTTTTTTTTGAGACAGGGTCTCTTTTGCTCAGGCTGAAGTGCAATGGCTGATCTTGGCTCACTGCAAACTCTGCCTCCCAGGCTCAAGCAATCCTCCTGCCTCAGCACCCCCCAAGTATTAATAACTGGGAATACAGGTGTGCACCACTACACCCAGCTAATTTTTGTATGAGACTGGCTTTTGTCATGTTGCCCAGGCTGGCCTCAAACTCCTAGGCTCAAGAGATCTGTCTGCCTTGGCCTTTCATAGTACTAGGATTACAGGCATAAGCCACCTCCCTTGGCCTAATTGTTTTATTTTTTTGTAGCGACAGTGCTGTCACTTTGTTGCCCACTCTGGTCTCGAACTCTTGGCCTCAAGCAATCCACCCACCTCGGACTCCCAAAGTGCTAGGATTACAGGCATGAGCTCCTGCACCTGGCCAACAAGTGGTATTTCCTTAAGGACTAGTTGCAGTATGGAATCTGAAACCAAATTTTGAATTCATAAAGTTTTCTTTTTTTTTTTGTTTTTTTGAGACAGAGTCTCCTCTGTCACCCAGGCTGGAGTCCAGTGGCGTGATCTTGGCTCACTGCAACCTCCGCCTCCTGGGTTCAAGCGATTCTCCTGCTTCAGCCTCCCGAGTAGCTGGGATTACAGGTGCACGTCACCACACCCAGCTAATCTTTAAATTTTTTTTAGTAGAGACGGTTTCACCATATTGGCCAGGCTGGTCTCGAACTCCTGACCTCATGATCCACCCACCTTGGCCTCCCAAACTGCTGGGATTACAGGTGTGAGCCACTGCACCCAGCTAAGTTTTCATATTTTTTTGTTCATTAAAATCCATTGTTCTATCTTGCACATTAAGTGTTTTTTTTTAACTATACAAAATTTTGTAACATCATGCATTGGTTATTTGGAAAATACTGGGTCACTAAGTTATAAAGATTATTGACATAATTCATCATACAATGTCAAAAAAATCATATTTGTTAATACCATCATTCTCATCAAAAGTCTTTTACATACTGGTAGCCAAGTAATAATGGTGAATACAGTTCAAGTAAATGTGCTCAACAGTCTGAGTCTCGTGGAATTAATTTTCATTCTAGTGGTTTTGCGTCAGTAGCCTGATGTCATGAGGTCACCTACTGTGGAACTGAAATGATCCTAGGAATTCTGAGTCTCCGGTCCTTTGTTTCATTCTTTCCTCTATGTTCCTAAGGTTATCTTTCTTGGATGTTTCTTCCAGAAGACCCTAATGGGGTCTGTAGCATACAGCAAGGGCCCTGAGGCTTGTGTGAGAGGACAGTGAAAACTATCAGCTGATGACATCCGGAATGATTTAGATTTGTAAACCCAAAATATCTGAGACAGGCCTCAACCAATTTAGGACATTTATTTTGCTGGCCGGGTGCGGTGGCTCACGCCTGTAATCCCAGCACTTTGGGAGGCCAAGGCAAGTGGATCATGAGGTCAGGAGATCGAGACCACCTTGGCTAACATGGTGAAACCCCGTCTCTACTAAAAATACAAAAGATTAGCCGAGTGTGGTGGTGGGCGCCTGTAGTCCCAGCTACTCGGGAGGCTGAGGCAGGAGAATGGTGTGAACCCAGGAGGTGGAGGTTGCAGTGAGCCGAGATTGCGCCACTGCACTCCAGCCTGGGCGACAGAGCAAGACTCTGTCTCAAAAAAAAAAAAAAAGAAAAAAGAAAGTTTATTTTGCCAAGGTTAAGGACACACCCATGACACAGCCTCCGGAGGTCCTGAGGACAAGGTGGTCCCAAGGTGGTCGGGGTATAGCCGGCTTTTACACATTTTAGGGAGCCACGAGACATCAATCAATATGTGCAAGATGTACATTGGTTCTGTCTGGTAAAGAGGGACAAATCGAAGTGGGGGAGCGCTTCCAGGTCATAGGTAGATAAGACAAAAAAGGTTATATTCTTTTCAGTCTTTGATCAGCCTTTCACTGAATACACAATTTATTCTGGCTCAGTGAATCTGCATTTTTACATTAACAATAGGGCAGAGGGAGCAATAAGATAAGCATTTGTCTCAAGTCAGCAGAGGGATGACTTTCTGTCCTGTACCTGTGAAAATAAGCTAACGGTTTACATTGCCAGGGTGAAATTCAACAGAACTATTTTAGGATAAAGATTTTGAGGCCCGCAAGGAATTTCCTTGTGGACAAATTGTGAGGGAGGTATGTAGCTCTTTTATCTTTGTAGCTATCTCATTTAGCAATAAAATGTTCTGCCTGATGCAATTCCTAGCTTGACTTTTCCCTTGGCTTAGTGATTTTGGGGTCCTGAGATTTATCTTCCTTTCACAGATTGATGGGTCACAGTGTCTGAAAACATCAGAAGGTCTTTTAATTTTTTATTTTTTGAGACAGGGTCTTGCTCTGTCACCAGGCTGAAGTGCAGCGGCGCAATCACTGCAACCTTGACCTCCTGGGTTCAAGCAATCCTCCCAACTCAGCCCCCACCCCCGGCCCTGCACCCTCCAGTAGCTGGGACTACCGGCGAGTGCCACCATACCCGGCTAATCTTTGTATTTTTTCCAGAGACGGGGTCTCACCATGTTGTCCAGGCTGGTCTTGAACTCCTGGGTTCAAGTGATCCTCCCGCCTCAGGCTCCGAAAATGCTGGGATTACAGGGATGAGCCACCATGACTGGCCAGAATGTCTTTTTATAAAAACATTTATTAGTAGTTATCATTCCATTTAGGTGAGTACAGTTGTTTATACTCTCCTTCTGAAATATTTAGTGGAAGTAAAGTAGCTTATCTGAGCAGTAAAGCCAACAAAGGAAATTTAGAAAGCTCAGATTAATTAAACTTTGCAAAAATAAAGTCTTGGATAAACTAATATTATGCAAACAATACTTTCCACATGGTAATAAAATTAGAAGAAGGTAAAAAGCAAAGCTGTCTTTTTTCTTCTTCTTCTTCTCTTTTCTTTCTTTTTTTGAGATGGAGTTGTTTTGCTCATGTCGCCCAGGCTGGAGTGCAGTGGCGCGACCTCAGCTCACTGCAACCTCTGCCTCCCAGGTTCAAGCAATTCTCCTGCCTCAACCTCTCAAGTAGCTGGGACCACAGATGTGCACCACCATGCCCAGCTCAAGACCTGTCCTCTAGGATGAACTAAAGCTATCCAGTCAGTCTGTACTAGTCAACTCCAGCTGCTGTAACAAAATACTGGCCAGGCACAGTGGTTCATACCTGCAATCCCAACACTTTGGGAGGCCAAAGCAGGCAGATCTCTTGAGTTCAGGAATTTGAGACAAGACTGGGCAACATGGCAAGACCCTGTCTCTACAAAAATTATCTAGGCATGGTGGTGCATGCCTGTAGTTCCAGCTACTCAGGAGGCGGATGCAGGAGGATGGTTTGAGCCCCGGAGGCAGAGATTGCAGTCAGCTGAGACTATGTATGCCACTATACTCCAGCCTGGGTGATAGAGTGATACTGTCTCAAAATCAAAACAAAATAAACAAACAAAAACAAATACAGTCACATAGGGGTTATGACTTCAACATATGAATTGGGGGGGGATACAATTTATTTCATAGCACAGCCTTATTTATCTAAAGATTTATTTTGACACACCTAGCTTACTTGAACTTTGATGCTTGTAGCATTCTTCTGTATCTATACATCAAATATTAAAAACCAAATCAAAATTTTGATATCAAAAAGTTTTCAGCCCAGCATGGTAGTACAAACCTGTAATCCTAGCTACTTAGGATGATGAGGTGGGAGGATTGCTTGAGGCCAGGAGTTGGAGAACAGACTGGGCAACATAGCAAGACCCCATCCTGAAAAAAAAACAACTTTTTAAATTAGAAGAATAAGAATTAAGCTATTCTGTCATATAACAGGTTTCCTCATTTATGAATACATACCCTGCCTTTGATTCCCTTGCCTGTCATTGGCCACTGGCCCAGTGGAGACTTAGCACCATGATATGAGATGATACTTCAGACTTCTTGATAAATCATGCTAGAATTCCCACGCGGTTCAAGGGTCTACATCCCACTACGTCCCTCCCTTATGCTATTACCAGAAAGGGGTCCCAATCCGGACCCCAACAGAGGGTTCTTAGATCTCGAGAAAGAAAGATTTTGAGGCAAATCAATAGAGTAAAGTGAAAGCAAGTTTATTAAGAAAGTAAAGGAATAGGCCAGGCACCATGGCTCATGCCTGTTATCCCAGCACTTTGGGAGGCTGAGGAGGGCTGATCATTCGAGCTCAGGAGCTTGAGACCAGCCTGGGCAACATGGCGAAACCCTGACTCTAGTAAAAATACAAAAATTACCCAGGTATAATGGTTCATTCCTATAATCCCATTTACTTGGGAGGCTGACACACAAGAATCGCTTGAACCCAGAAGGCAGAGGTTGCAGTAAGGGGTTGCAGTGAGATGACACCACTGCACTCCAGCCTGGGTGACAGAGTGAGACTCTGTTTCAAAAAAAAAAAAAAAGAAAGTAAAAGAATAAAAGAATGGCTATTCCATAGGTAGAGCAGTGGCATGGGCTGCTCAACTGATAATATGATTTGGCTGTGTCCCCACCCAAATCTCATCTTGTAGTTCCCATAATCTCCACTTGTTATGGGAGGGACCTGGTGGGAGGTAATTGATCATGGAGGCAGTTTCCCCTATTCTATTCTCATGATAGTAAGTACTCACAAGATCTGATGGTTTTATAAGGGGCTTCCCCCTTCGCTGGGCTCTCATTCTTGCCCTGGCTGCCACCATGTGAAGAAGGACATGTTTGCTTCCCCATCTGCAATGATTGTAAGTTTTCTGAGGCCTCCCCAGCCATGCTGAACTGTGGGTCAATTAAACCTCTTTCCTTTATAAATTACCCAGTCCTGGGTATGTCTTTATTAGCAACATGAGAACAGACTAATCAAGTAACAATTGATTATACTTATAGTTACTTCTTGGTTATGTGCTAAACAGGGGGTGGATTATTCATGAGTTTTCCGGGAAAGGGTGGGCAATTCCTGGGACTGAGGGGAGTGTTCCTCCCCTTTTTTTACCATATAGGGTAACTTCCAGACATTGCCATGGCATTTGTAAACTGTCATGGCGCAGGTGGGAATGTCTTTTAGCATGCTAATAATTAGCACATAATGAGCAGTGAGGACAACCGGAGATCACTTGTGTCACCATCTTGGTTTTGGTGGCTTTTGGCTGGCTTCTTTACTGCATCCTATTTTATCAGCAAGGTCTTTGTGACCTGTATCTTGTGCTGACCTCCTAGCTCATCCTATAACTAAGAATGTCTGATCTCCTGGAAATGCAGCCCAGTAGGTCTCAGCCTTATGTTACCCAGACCCTATTCAAGATGGAGTTGCTCTGGTTCAAATGCCTCTGACAATACCACCCAAACTCAGACAAGAAAGGCTACTGATGCAGGCTGATCTAGGGAGCTCCCCTCACCACCACCACCATGAGCCCTCTTCTGGCCATACCCCTCCCATAAAATGATGAGTCAAAGGGGCCGACTGGACTTGCCCAGCTGGAGCCCACACTGCCTTCTTCTAGACCAGCACACTCAAATTGTGGCCCTTGAACTGCTGCCATTCAACAGATGGCTTGTTACTGGACCACAATGAGCCAAGTATAGAAATGAAAAGCAGCAGAGGCTAGGCGCTGTGGCTCACGCCTGTAATCCCAGCACTTTGGGAGGCCGAGGCTGGCGGATCGCCTGAGGTCGGGAGTTTGAGACCAGACTGACCAGTAGAAACCCTGTCTCTATTAAAAATGCAAAATTAGCCAGGCATGGTGGCACATGCCTGTAATCGCAGCTACCCGGGAGGCTGAGGCTGGAGAATTTCTTGAACCCGGGAGGCGGAGGTTGCAGTGAGCTGAGATAGTGCCATTGCACTCCAGCCTGGGCAACAAGAGCAAAACTCCGTCTCAAAAAACAAAAAAAAAGAAAGAAATGAAAAGCAGTAGGGCACTGGGCACAGTGGCTCACTCCTGTAATGCCAGCACTTTGGGAGGCTGAGGCATGCAGATCACCTGAGGTTGGGAGTTCAAGACCAGCCTGACCAACATGGAGAAATCTCTTCTCTACTAAAAATACAAAAAACTTAGCCGGCCACGGTGGCCCATGCTTGTAATCCCAGCTATTCAGGAGGCTGAGGCAGGAGAATCGCTTGAACCCGAGAGGCAGAGGTTGCAGTGAGCAGAGATCGCACCATTGCTCTCCAGCCTGGGTAACAAGAGTGAAACTCCATCTCAAAAAAAAAGAAAGAAAAGAAAAGCAGCAGGGTGCAGTGGCTCACGCCTGTAATCCCAGCACTCTGGGAGGCTGAGGCAGGTGGATCACATGAGATCAGGAGTTCGAGACCAGCCTGGCCAACATGGCAAAACCCCGTCTCTATTAAAAATACAAAAATTAGGCCAGGTGCGGTGGCTCACACCTGTAATCACAGCACTTTGGGAGGCTGAGGCGGGCGGATCACAAAATCAGGAGATCGAGACCATCCTGACTAACACAGTGAAACCCCATCTCTACTAAAAATACAAAAAATTACCCGGGTGTGTTGGTGGGCGCCTGTAGTCCCAGCTACTCGGGAGGCTGAGGCAGGAGAATCGCTTGAACCCAGGAGGTGGAGGTTGCAGTGAGCCGAGATTGTGCCACTGCACTCCAGCCTGGGTGCAAGAGGGAGACTCCGTCTCAAAAAAAAAAAAAAAAAAATGAAATGAAATGAAATGAAAAACCAAGCATTTAGAAACTTTTATCACAATTTTACTTTGCTGCAACATCCAAGCTCCTGATCATTTTCCATTTTCCAGGAATTTGTTTTCATTGTATTTTATAAAAGTATCAGCCAGCCTATCACAGATTGGAAATTTTATTTATTTATTTACTTTTCAAGAAGGGAAAGAAAGGCTGGGCACGGTGGCTCACACCTGTAATCCCAGCACTTTGGGAGGCTGAGGTGGGCAGATCACTTGAGGTCAGGAGTTTGAAACCAGCCTGGCAAACATGGCAAAACCCCATCTCTACTAAAAATACAAAAATTAGCTTGGTGTAGTGGCACACACCTGTAATCCCAGCTACCTAGGAGGCTAAGGCAGGAGAATTGTTTGAATCCAGGAGGCGGAGGTTGCAGTGAGCCAAGATAGCGCCACTACACTCCAGCCTGGGTGACAGAGTGAGACTCCATCTCAAAAAAAAAAAAAAGGAAAGAAATTTAACAGATTGGAAACTTTAAAAGCTGGTTATTCACCTGAAGCACTGTTCTAGACTCTGGCATTTTTCTATCCAAATGGTGTTGAGTTCATTTCCAAGGTCTCTGCAGCCTTCTGCTTCAGGTATTCTCTGGCAAGCAGACCCATCTGCCAGTGTGCACACCTGGCTCCAGTAAGTGGCCAGGAACAGCTGTTTGCAGGGGTGCAGGTGGAACTTGGACTTGTGTGCTGGGGTGCGCTGCAGAAGCAAGGACCCTCACAGTGTAG